>NC_143062.1:16885000-17510000 GCF_052426305.1 Pelodiscus sinensis | reverse complement strand
GTTGCTTTGGGGATGGGAAATAAGATGAGAGTGTTATGTGCCTTGAAAGTGGACAGAGGAAGTCATAGCTGGTTAAAGTAGATCCCTGGGGTATTGTAAATCTTAGATTTTAAGCATTGGAAGATCTGATCTAGGTCAGGAGTGCTGCAGGATTGTTCTCGCCAGCCTTTTCTTGTGATCCGGTTTGGTTCATTAGCTCCGATGTGTTTCTTTTGGTTCAATCTCTCCCTTTTCCTTCCCTGCAGGTTCTCTACATTCAGGCTTTCGTTTTGGTTTTCCTCCTGGGCAAATTCATGGGCAAAGTGTTTTTTGGCCAGCTCCGAGCAGCAGAAATGGAGGTGAGTGAGATCTCTGGCAGTTGTAGCAAACTACTTGCAGCAGAGTCTTACATTGGTGATGAAGTTACGTAGTAGTAGAGGGCTGCTCCGAGAGCTGCATTGATTGTAAATTAATGGGGTTTTGGCACTGAGCATAAAATTATGCATCTGTCTTTGGTACTTGCGTGACCTCCATTTTGGGTGTCTGAGCATTTTGGTCTCAAATGTATTTATCCTCCCAACTTTGGTCTGAGGCAAGGCACTGCTGTTACCTCATTATAAATCTATGGTACAGTGGCTGAGTAACTTGCCCAAAGTCACTGTGGTGAAGCAGGGACTTGAACCCCATTTTTCAAAACCACAGGACTATCCTTCTTTTCACATACCTAACTTGTCTTGTTGTTGAAGCAGATGAAGGACCTGGGTTCTGTTCCTTGCTCTCCCCCCACTGATGCATCATGTGGCAATGGATACAAAGCTCTTGTTCGTGTATAATAGAGTTAATACGTAGTTCACAGTGACATTGTGAAGTTTGACTATCCAAGAGCTTAGAGGTCCTCAGAGGAAAGGTGGTAGAGTGTAAAAGAAAATGATTTCCCTTAGAAATCAGAGTATATAAGTTCCTTCAAATCCTCCCATCCCATCCTTCAGCACTGATTGCTAAGACAAGTAATATGTGGGGCTGCTAACACTTTGTCTCTGACTCAGCACCTACTTGAGAGATCATGGTATGCAGTCACGGAAACTTGTTTGGCCTTCACTGTCTTCAGAGATGACTTCAGTCCCCGTTTTGTGGCCCTTTTCACCCTCCTTCTCTTCCTCAAGTGCTTCCACTGGCTCGCTGAGGATCGGGTGGACTTTGTAAGTGTGATATATTACTGAACAAGATGCCAGATTGGGGTTGACTGTTGTCTATCTGGGGAGTCATTCAATAATCTTGGTAATGAACAGGAACCTATCTAAGGCAGTGTTTCTCAATCTTTTTTTATAAAGTACCCCCTTAAAAGAAAAAAAAAAGGTACCCCTAGTACCTACAGTTTTCAGACACACCCATTTTTTTCTATCATTGCAACGTATTTGTTTAAACAACTTAATCGTAGCCGGGTGGGCAATTAAATTTTTGAGTGTAAAAAGTACAAAAATAATAAAGCACTGTAAAACTTAAAACAAAAATTCAGTTTTCTCCAAATTTCAGTTGTTGACGTATCCCCACCTTCTCTCGAGTACCCCTAAGTGTACTCGTACCACTGGTTGAGAAACGCCGATCTAAGGTACTTCTGTGGCCTTCAGAGGGATGGAAATGCTTGTCACTGTGCCTGGATTGTCACACTGCATGATGTGTCCTGTGTGTAGAAAGCATGGGAAACAGACTCTTTTGTGTCCTCTGCTAGTCCTACATTCATTTTTTCTCATTAGTGCTTCTGTAAGCACTGGATGGTTGTACTCTTCTCATGTTTTATAAGATTCCTGAGATAGGGACCATTTTTTGTTCTGTTTGTACAGTGCCTAGTACAAGGGAGGGCCAGTTCATGACTGTGGAGCCTAAGTCCTAAAGTAACACAGATAGTAAAAACACTGACTCCATAGGAGCTAAAAGGGCTCAGTACTTCAGAGTGCTCATCTCTTTGGAGGATCAGCACAACACTGCGATGCCAGCAGAAAAGGAACCAGCAAGACACAGTGATACTTGTGGTGTAGATACTAAAATGGATAGAAAATAAGATTGTTCCTAAGTCAGTAACTCTGCAATTCCTGGGTATTTCATGCAGTGAGAGTGCAGAGAATGGAGTTTAGAAAAACTAGGCGGAGAACCCTAAAAGTTCATTCATTTCTTTCCAGATGGAGAGGAGTCCAAACATCTCCTGGCTCTTTCATTTCCGCATTGCCTGTAAGTTCCATTATTTTATCCCCTTTCCCTGTCTTTAGCCTGCAATACAGTGCAATTGCCATACTTTCTCAGATATGAGGCCCATCTAGGATAGTGTCCTACCTCTGAGAGAGCCCAACACCAGGTGTTTCAGAGGTATGAAAGAATCTACTTGCAAGGGAAGTCTTTAGCCATGTAGGGAGCAGGATTGGTTCACTATGTTAACATATGTGGCTTGTGGTGTGAGAGTAATTGCTTGAAATTCTCTTCTGGTCATATGTGGAATCTCATTTTCCCTGCCTAGTTTCTGGTTCTTGAGATCCTGTTTTGATAGGATCGAATAGGGTTCTCTTGTCCGAGATTCATGGATTTCGAAGGCACGCTTTGTCCCCATTTTCCCAAAACAGCTATACAATTCATCCTCGGCAATCTGTGTTGGGAGTTTAGGACTCAAATAGCAAGAGATGCAGCTGGTCAGGACTGAGAGTATTGGCAGATTTATCTGCTAGAGAGATTCCAAAGCAGGGTTGGTAAGGTTGGGGAGTGCAGCTGCAGGTCAGGATTGAGTAGCATTGGTAGAGTTGTGCATGTGGGTGGAGCTTAGTGCTGGAATAGCAAAAGAACTGCACCTCAGGATCCAGGGGCATCAGCAGAGTGCTGTAGACTCAGGGAGAACACAGGATTGGAATAGCAGACAGCTGTGGGTCATTGAGGGACTTTGACACAGTTGTGAGTTAGGAGCTCAGAAGTAGTATAAAAGGGAGCACAGAAAGTCAGCATTTAGAGGCAGTGACTGAACTGTGTGTTGGGAGAAAGTCCAGGACTAGACTAGCTGGGAGGGCTTTGGATTAGAACTGAAAGCTCAGAGAATGCAGGACTGGAGTAGCAGGGGATGCAGAAGTTCAGGGTTGTGGACACTGGCAGCAGTAAGGGAAGATCCAGTACGGGAATGTGGGGGCTGCAAGATGGGATTGAGGGGCACTGGCTGAGGTGTGCCTGTGGGAACAGGTCAGCTGTGGGTGAGAAGCTTGTTGTCCTCTAACTGTACTGGTAGGACAGGCTCCAGGCAAGACAGAGGTGGTTGACAAAAGGAAGGTGACAGCAGGGGGCTTGGGGAAGTGGGAGATAGTGGGCATTGGGGTGACAAGCTTGGCAAGGCAGACTTGTGTAATAATGAAAATGACTAAGTGTTACCCACGTAGAGAGAAGGGTTTGGAGAAATCATTAAAGTAACAAAGTTTAATGCAGGCATGACTTAGCTTGATTATGTGACACAAATCTCCTGGGGGGGGGGGGAAGTTTCTGTACTCTGAATGTTTCTTCTCCAGGACTTGACAAGCAACAACAGCTGGCCAGGAAAGATAATTTCAGATAATAATTTGCATGTGAAGGCTAAATACGCTAATGTAAAACCCCTTCTCATTTGTGTAGCTGAGTGTGAGACTATTCAGAGTTACAAACTTTTTGACAAAGATATTAATGTCTTCCAGAAAGCTGTTTATGGCTTAGATTGCTTTGTTCACCTTTAGGTTGGAGCAGAACAGCTGTTTAACAGCTCACAGCAACTTAGTTGAGGACAGGACATCAGGGAGACTCCTGTAGCTAGTTGAAACTTCAGGAAGGAAGAATGAACCTATGCAACACACTGGGGTTAACAATGGGAAGCTGAGGTTTTCAGAAGACTCTAAGGGACCCATTGACATTTGTTTGTGCTATGTGCTGGAGTCAGCTCTTGGCTGAGACTGTCATAATATAAATATCAGTGTCTGACACATCTGAATGGCTTTCAACCCATGCAGTTAAATGTTCTGTGTATGGGAAACAGCAGTTCTGTAACTTGTACATGGCACTTGCTTAGTGCTTCCCAACCCTCTGTGAGAAGGGTGTTGGTACTGTTTTACAGATGAGGAAACTGAGACATGAAATGAGTTGCCCAATGTCACATGGTGAATCCGCGGAAAAGTTAAGAGCATAATCCAGGAATACTGGCTCTCAAACCTATACTCTGGCTACTAGATCACACTTCATTTCCAGGGATGGGACTAGATTGTGGGAGGCCTAGCTCCTAGTCTTATGCTTAAGTCATCCATTTATTTAGTTCTGTCAAGCCTGCTTCATGTGGGCCTTAAATCACAGTTCAGTAATTTAATTTCTGTGTCTAACCTCCCTTCTTTCTGTGTCCAGCTCTGATGCTCTTGTTGGGCGTCCTGGATTTCCTATTTGTCAGCCATGCCTATCACAGCATCCTCACCCGGGGAGCCTCTGTCCAGCTGGTCTTTGGGTTTGAGGTATGGAATGGTTCTGCCTCTGTGGGAGGAATGGAGGGAGAAAGGAATATTTGCCTTGCTGACTGCAAATCAAAGCACTGTGATGCATTGTAAGACACTGGGGCTGACTAAGCAGCCAGCGCATCAGAGTTCTCTCGGTAACTTCTGGATTTTGGTCTCTCATCTTCGTGGTTGAGTTTTATTTCTTCAAAAATGGTAGATGCAAACAAAATGGTAATTTCTAAGTCCTTTTCCCTGCCCTGAGATTTCTGATGGAGACCATCTGCTCCATGCAGGTCTGGCTCCCCAAGCCCTCTGCCTTTAAGTTAAGGTGAGTCTTTACTGCCTTCTACGTAGGCTTTCCTTCAGCCTGCTTCCTGTAGGATTGCACTCCCAGGCTATTTGCCAGGGAGCTAAGGAGAGCCTCCCTACCTTCTTCTCTCCCTGAACTCAGACTGTCTTTTGGTGTCTCTGAGCTAGGAATGCATAGATACAGTTTCGTACTGTGTGACTTGGTCCCTTCACCTGGAGAGGTGGGCTGAGCTTGGCACAGGGTACAGATGAGTTCCAATGCCTTTAAAAGGTTAACTTGTCCTGTGACGTGTCTTTCTTTTTTTTTTTTTCTTTCCTGCCACCTCAGTATGCCATCCTCATGACTATGGTGCTCACCATCTTCATAAAGTACATTCTACATTCAGTCGACCTGCAGAGTGAGAATCCATGGGACAACAAAGCTGTCTACATGCTGTACACTGAGCTCTTCACAGGTACATGTCTTCTCCACAGCTCTGGAAAATAGCTGGCCCCTTCCATAGCCCATTGGGGGCTTGTATGTTCTCCCATATCAACATCTAACAGCCTGTGGAGCCTGAATTGTGGTGCTATATGGGGCCTTCCTGGAAGCATGGTTGGGAGAGCTGGTTTGTATATGACCTCACCACTTCATCGATCCGTTGAAGGGAAGAAAGTGTGATTGAGTGTGAAAGTAGGAACTGTGTGAAAGTAGGAGCTGTGTAAGAGAAGCCTGTGGAGATCCAAAATGATTTAATGTATAGTTAACACTGAGAACAAGTCTACATTACAAAATTAAATTGACCTAAGTTACGTTGACGTGCAGCCACCACAGTGATTGATTCGGTTTTACGCATTCACACTATGCTTATTGTGTTGGTGGTGCATGTCCTTACACAGATTGAATGGGTATTGTGGGGGGGCACTGTAGGACTGTTTCTGAAAGGCAGCAACAGTCACTTGTAAGCAACATAGTGTTTACATTGGCACTAAAGTGATTTAATTAAGTTGACTTAAGTGTAATACCTTCCTTGGCGATTGTGTTATTAAGTTTGTTGAGTGAGCTGGTGGAAGCTACAGTTTAGACTAGACACTTATGGGGTTAGGTCAGGGCTGGGCAAGATGTGGCCCCAGGGTCGGATCCAGCCCACCTAACACTTCGATCTGGCCCCCAGACTGCATCTGGCCATTTCTATTTACATCCTGCTGCCCGTGCCACCAAATGTCCACGCGGTGGATCAGGCAGCAGGATCCTATTTAAATGGCTCCCGACTCATGGTCACAATGCTACCCTGGCAGGGTCTGGAGCTACAAGCCTTTTAAATAGCTGCAGCAACTTTAAGCAGTTCTCCAGCAACGCAGTAGCGGCAAGGAGGGGAACCATGAGCCCTTACTGTGTTTCTAACTCAAAGCCTCCAGCCCCAGACAACTCTGGGGGATGGCTAGTCCCCAGTCCTGCCCCTTCTGCCCAGACTCTGCCCCTTCTGGGGGTGTGGAGCTGGCCCATGACCATGTTGCAAAATTTATTAAGTGGCCCCCCTGCAAAAATTATTATAACCATTATTGGTTATTATTATAACCATCCCGGGTTAGGTTGACATAAGCTGCCTTATGCCGATCTAACTCTGTAGTGTAGACTAGGCCTAAAATGCTGATGGTTTGGCTCACTAAGAGTAGAATAAAAAAGCAGGTTGGGTGGATTTCTGGAGGCTGCAGTGGGTTAGTTTATGCAGGCGTTGTGGTCTGGTGGGTAGAGCAAGGAGGATGGGGAGTCAAGATCCCTGGGTTTTATCCTTAGCTTCGGGAGGGGAGTGTGGTCCAGTGGCTAGAGCAGGGAAGAACTGGGAGCCAAAACTCCAAGTTCTGTTTTTAGCTCTGGAGGGAGTGTGATTGAGCTACTAGAGCCTCCTGGGTCTCCTCTTAGCTGGATCACTGACTCACTGTGTGACATGGGAGAGCAAGTTACTTCTCTTCTGTGCCCCTTTCCCCACTTGTAAAATCAAGTCTTGTCCCTTCCTCCCAGGTTGGCTATGGGAGTTCACTTGTATTTAAGGGCAATGATATCCTCCTAGCAGAGGCACATGAGAGAGCGCACTAATCTTTCTCCTTCCTCCTCAGGCTTCATTAAAGTGCTGCTGTACATGGCGTTCATGACCATCATGATCAAAGTACACACGTTCCCTCTGTTTGCCATCAGACCCATGTATCTGGCCATGAGGTAAGATATCTCTGGGGTATCAAGCGAGCGCATGCTGAGTGTCTGATACTATTTGTGTGTGTCAGTGTCACTCCAGCAACTTGTGTGTCATTTCAGGCAGTTCAAGAGAGCTGTGACTGATGCCATCATGTCACGCCGTGCCATTCGCAATATGAACACTCTGTAAGTATCCAGCTGAGACTTCTTGAGGCTGCAGGGGCATTGTACAAATTGAGATTGGGGTGGGGAGGAGCCCACTGGGCCATGTACTACACAGACACAGAGGGAGATGGCACTTGTCCCAAAGAGTTTACATTTGAAAGAGGCAAGGGGGGGGGAGCAGGAAATGGACACAGAGAATAGAAGGAACGTGCTCAAGGTCAATGGCAGAGCTGGGGATACAATCCAGATTTCCTGACTCGCAGTTCAGTCCTCCGTCAACAAGGCTACACAACCATGTTTGCACTGAATCTCCCTGGACCTTTTAAGTTTCATGAATAGAGGGGAAATCTGTATTAGAGCAGTCTGTCTTAGGATACTCAGTTCAGTTCATAGCTTGTTAGAGGCCCAGTAGATCCCAGCTAATCCAGCATAACCCCTCAATCCTGTCCCATCCAGTTTGGAATGCCATGGGCAACGTTGGCTTCCCTTGGGAGTAGGTGGACTGTTTCATATAGCTCTCCCTGCTATCCAGCCTAAATTTCCCTTTGCTTAATTATCTTCTGTTATAGCCCCCTGCTCCTTTGTTGGCATCTCTGCCCTTGTAGATCTTCACAGAATATATAAGTTACTGCCTCCTAAAACTCTGCTGCCTCCCCAGATACCCCGATGCCACTCCAGAAGAGCTTCAGGCCATGGATAATGTGTGTATTATCTGTCGGGAAGAGATGGTGACAGGTGCTAAACGCCTGCCGTGCAACCACATATTCCACACCAGGTGAGGAAAGACTTACTGCCCACACAGCAGCTTCCAGATTTCTTTCTATGAAGTATGGAGTTAGCTGCTGAAGGCATGAAAATACAAACCCCATGCTTGTGTAACTGAGAAGCTAGGGCATGGTAATTTCCTCCTTGCTCTGGTGCACATGGAACTAGGGAAGAACCAAACGACTAAAAAGGATTTGTAAAGGAATTCAGTCCTCTCGGCTATAGATCACTGGTTCCAATCCATCTTTTCTCAACTGGGATGTCTGGTCATTGCTGTCTAAAGACCTGGGAGTTGATGGCTCCAAATTAGATTCCTAGCGAACAGGTCCATGTAACAAACATCCTGTGAACTGAACTCTTTGGCTATCTTTGTCAAGATGTCATGGATTGAATGAGCTACACAGGCTGACCCCTCTTTTCCAGCTAATTGTTGGTGGGTGTCTCCAGCTAATTATTACCTGTTTAACAAGCCAATATTAACCAGCCTTTTCCCCCTCCACAGCTGCCTGCGTTCGTGGTTCCAGCGGCAACAAACCTGCCCCACTTGCCGCATGGATGTCCTCCGTGCTTCCCTTCCCACTCAGTCCCAGACGCCGCCCGAGCAGCAAGAGCAGGCACAGCAGCAGCCCCAGCCACACCAAACTCCCCTGATTCCCCAGCCACCTAACTGTAAGTACAGCTTCTCTGGACACCAAGCCAGCAGGGCTGAGCTGTTTCTCAGTAGTCCTGTCTGGTGCCATTCATCCCTGATGGGGATCACTACACCCAGCACAGACACTTAGCCACCTCTGGGATGAGGTGCAGCAGCTGGTGATCCTGGCACTGCTTGCCCTGCACTGAAAAATGGAAATTTATTACCATGTTGTACTAATACTTAATGTGCTTTGTTGGGGTCAAATTCTGCCTTTAGTTGTATGGCACAACCTCATTACAATGAGTTGGGCCATAAGGGACATAACCCAAGAAATTTGTAGAGCCCTCCACATCCACATCTGTATCAGCAAAAATGAGCTGTGGATGCCCATGGATATAAAGCGGATATCTGTACATCTGCAGGGCTCTAGACATTTGGCCCTTGAGCTGCTGTGGCATTAGAAAATAAGAGTTATGTGTAATTGAAAGAAATTGTGTAATCCTTGAAGCAACAGAACTCCTGGCTTCTGTCCCTGCTTCTGGAGGGGGAATATGAGCCAGTGGTTGGAGCTGGGTGTGGGGGTGCTGAGGAAAAAGACTCAACTCTGCCACTCTCTTTGTGTGACTGCCACTCTACCTAAATGTGCCTCTGTAAAACGGGTAGTACACTGACCTACTTCCCTTGAGGCTTTGTTCATGTCACAAGTGGCTGGAAGGTGCTGGAGAAATGTAGTGGCTATCTAATATCTTTTCTCCATGGATGACCCCCTTCTCTCCTTGCTCCACAGTCCCCCAAGGAATCCTGCCCCCATTTCCTCCTGGGATGTTTCCTCTCTGGCCTCCCATAGGCCCATTTCCTCCAGTGCCTGGTGTCCAGCCACCCAACAATGCTGACAATCCTTCTGCTGCTTCCAGTGCACCTTCCACTTCGGGCAGTCAGACAACAGGTGAGAGTCCAGTCTCACCTTATCCTTCATTCCATCACTGGGGCAGACCTCCCTCTCGATGCTCCGCCTGATTTGCTTCTGGTCCTTCATGGCCCAATTGCTTCTAGACCTGTAAGTTGAGACTGTTCAAACCACTGGAGTAACTGGCTTCCTTGCTGGCAATGACTTGCAAGCAAGCCACAGAGGTGCCACAAGATGAAAACAGTTTTGACATTTGATCTGTGGTTGGTGCCCTAAGGGGAAAAGATCCTATATGCCATTCCTTGACCTTTTGAGCCAGCCAATCTTTCCAATCTGGGGCAGGATTGGACTTTTGCCCCTGAGTTTGGAAAGGCCCTGTCTCCAATTCTCTGACCCAGCCAGTCCCCTTAGATGAGGGACTGGATCTGAGCTAGTACTTCAGAGAAAGAAAAGATCAGTATTTCATTCCCTGCTCCTCTGAGATAGCTAATCTCCATCCCTGGAATGCCTAGAGATGAAATGTCCATATTCCCTTACTTTCTTGATGTTATTTTAGAGTGTGGGATTAACTAACCCTGACCCTACAAGGGTATGTATGTTTGAAAACATACTGAAACCTCATTGGCTATGTCTAAATCAGATAGATGGGCATAAATGTACCATGACTGTTTAACCAAGCTATTGTCTCTTCTTTGTCCACTTCACTCATTGCAGCAAATACCTCGAGACCTGGTGGTGATTCAGCCTCTGGAGCGGATACTGCCCCTGTAGGAACAGTGCCTGGCTTTCCCTTCCCTCCCCCATGGATGGGAATGCCATTGCCACCTTTATTTGGTAAGCTAGGGTGGCTTCTTCCATCTAGGGCTGGATGGAGGAAGGAAGTTTCCCTACTGGGAGCATGGGGAGGGAAAAGAAAATATCCAAACTTTGTCTCTAAAAGCCACATAAGCCACTATGCTCCTGACAAGTTGCTAATGTTGTCTTCAGTAAATTGATAGATTTTACCAGAAATGAAAACCTTGCCTATTGGAGGGGTAACCAAGAAGCTTGCCTTGAGTCCTTTCTGACAGATCTGTTTTTCTTCTGAAAAGGTTTCCCTCCTATGCCTGTGCCACCTGCTGGATTTGCTGGGTTGACAGATGAAGAGCTGCGTGCCATGGAAGGCCATGAGCGGCAGCACCTTGAAGCCAGGCTCCAGTGTCTGCAGAACATTCACACACTCCTAGATGCAGCCATGTTGCAGATAAACCAGTATCTCACCATTTTGGCGACTATTGGGTAACTATCCAGCATTGGGGTAGGGTGTGGGATCTTATACTCTGTTGGATACATGGTGCAACCACTGACTTGACTATAATCCATCCAGCTCTGTGTTGTAGCCATATAACATAGTAAAAGCACATTGCAATGCCATGTGATTTCCAGCTGTTGGTTCCCTGTCCTCACAGTGGTAAAAATGGGTGGTCTTCATTGGTGGTAACAGGTGTCCAAAACTTGTACCACTAATGTGTGCAGCCTACAAGATAAAGTGCTGGACTTGAACTCGGGAGATCGTATTCTATTCCCAACTCTGCCACTGGCCTTGAGTTTCTCCATCTTTAAGATGAGAATAATTACAGTGACCATCTTTGAAATTTGCTAATGAAAAGTGCCATGTACAATCTAGAGATTATGTTCTAATGTAAACCCATGATGTAGGTCAGTATGGTGTAAATGTGGGGTGTGGAGCAGAAAGGTGGGTGGCTGTTGCCACAGATAAACTCCTGCTCTGAGAAGCTCAGTTCCTGGCAATATCTCCTTTTCATAGCACTGAGTAGATATTTTAAGATTGGCATGCTTGTATGGTAAATTAGCAGTGAGGTGTGGAAACACCCATATTTCTATCCTTGGGCCAGGAGTAAGCCTGCATTGCAAAATTAGGAAGATAGTTGCACTTGAATTAAGGCCAAGGTTCTGCCACCATCCCTGTGAAAGGAAACGTGAGCTAAGAAAACAGAGTTTGGAAGCCAGAAGTGGGAACTTGTGGCTAAAGCATTGTAATGGGATAAACAGGCTGACCTGCAGACATCCTGTGTGAGTTGGAGCACCGATCTCTCTTTGCCTTAGCTTTTCTGTGTATAAAGGGAAGGACAGCAATTCTTTGTGTGTCTCGTTCACTTAGATTGTAAGTGTTTTGGGGCAGGAGCACTCTTTAAGACACAAGATTCAAGTAGGACTTAATATTGAAAGTTATGACAACAAATTTTGGAAGGGATATTGAACTTCCTATTCATTGCTTAAGCTAATTTTAACTACAGGAGGTCAATGTGGGATCTGTCAAGAAAGAAACCCTTATAAGGGATCTGTCGAAAAAGGCTTTCTTTCTTGACAGATCCCCCTCTAGACTGACACTTTTTGCCAACAGTGCTGAGTTAGCAAAATGCGGTGGGCATTTTTATGCAAATTAGGCACGGGATATTTAAATCTCTGCCTCATTTGCTATGTCGACCTGCCTAATCTGCATCCCTCTGTCGGCAGAGGGATGCAGTCTAGACATACCCTGTGAGAGGTGCAGATTACCCGATATCTGCCTACTGTCAGGTTCTTACACCTGTTTCTGAAGCACTTAGTCCTGACTATTGTTAGAGACAAGATTCTGGACTAGATAGACCGGGGTGGGTAATAAGTGGCCTGTGGGCTGGACACAGTTCACCAGGTTTTGCTGCTGGCGGGCCACTGGATGCTTTATTTACTTGAGTGTCCACAGGTACAGGCACTTGTAGCTCCCATTGGTTATGGTTCGCTGTTCCCAGCCAATGGGAGCTGCAGGAAGTGGTGCATGTTAGGCCACCTCTTCCTGTAGCTCCACTGACCGGGAACAGTAAAGCATGGCCAACAGAAGTTGTAAGGGCCATATCTCTGGATGCTCAGGTAAATAAACGGCTTGCCATCTACAAACCCTGGCAAATTGCATCTGGCCTGTGGGCTGCTTATTGTTCACCCCTGAGATAGACCAATGGTCTGACCCAGTCTGACAATTCTCTTGTAAAGTGCAGCTGTGACCCTTACCGCCTGTGGAGCCTTGAGGTGATAGCATACTACAAAGAATTAATCGTGGTCCTTTTATAGCTCTTCACATTGTAACACTCTTGTGGTTCCCTATCTGGACAGATCACCCCGTCCTACACAGCTGCCAACTACCCTAAACACTTCGACCTCCTCTCAAGAGACACCCACCAGTGAATCCACCACTTTCAATTCACCCAGCAGTACCTCTTCCCCGGGGACATCTGCAACAATGGAACCAGACTCGACAGGTCAAACAGGTAGACAGAAGTCCTCCTTGTAGGACCTTGTAGTGTGAAGCCTTACACTGTTGCTGTTTAGCTACAGGGTCTAGGAACAAGACCTAATCCATTCCCTAGGGAATCTTACAGATTGGCATGCTTGGCCAAAAGTTGTTGCAACAGGCATTAGCAGCTAATGGCAGGGGCCTACACCATGTTCATCCTAGGTGCAAGACGTTTACTATCTGTGCAGGATACAACTGCCTACAGGAGAGGCAGCATCTGTTATGCTGGTGTGTGTCCCAGCTGGGGGTTTGCTGCTGAACGAGACATGCCACGTGGCTGACGCTTTAAGTGCTAATAGGCACATTTGGCTTCCCTGAAGTAGTGGTTCTAAATCTCTTTGAAGCATGTGGAAGCAAAGGAATCTGGTGGATGTCAACCTGAACTGATTTCTTCTCTGCTTGCTGTCTCAGATCTATCTGGATTGGTGGGTGCAGAGGGATACACAGCGCCAGCTGGACATGAGGAAGAAGAGGAGCAGCAGCCTTTACCAGAGGAGCCTGACACAGCAGAGCTTCGCAGGCGCCGGCTTCAGAAACTGGAATCTTCTTCTCCCCCTTCCCATTGACACCCCTCCCACCCCTCTTTCCTAGGTACCTTGTCTTGCCTGGGTTACTGTTTGACACTGACTCTTCCTTTTGAAAAGCAGCGTGTGTGGTGGTGGTTGGGGATGCAACAAGAGAACAGAGTGATGGCAGTCTCGTTTAGGACACTGTAAACTGCATCAAGTGCTGACTTGACATGAGAGTGCTAAGGCCGCTATGCTGGGGCTTAGAATTGACTCTTTAATCTGCCATGGTTTCTCATTTAAAAACAAAAAAAACCCACCACCTAGTCTGCAACTGTCCTCTCTCTGGGCAGATTCAGTCATACCCACCTGTGCACTATCTGTTCTAATCCCAGAGCCTACTCAGCAGCATTCCCTGGAAAGCAGGGTCCTACAAAATATGATGCACAGGGCTGAGGTGATCAGACTCCCAGGGACTTCTGTGGTGTATCACTTCACAACAGTGGGTATATCTGTTGTTTAGGAAGTTGGCCTTTCTCGTCCCATCTACCTAACAGGAGTTGAATGGCGACTTCTCAAAGTAGTTTTCTCCTGCTTTAATCCAGTTCTTTCTACCTCTGACATTCATGTGACTGCTGGACTCCATCCTCAAGCAGTGTCTTCTGGGCTCACCTTAACAATGTTAATGTCTAACTGGGGTAAGTCCAAAAGAAACATGCTCCCATCAGGAAAGGGGAAAGGAGGTGTATTTCCTTAAACTACCCATGGGAGGACACCTGTTAGTGAACATAGTCTCGGCTTTTATACATAGGAACAATGTATGTAGGCGACTCAGCTCAAGGTGAGGAGTTTGTGAACCACGTTCATCCTCTGACAATACTCAGCCAGAACTTGGAAGCCTAAGGACTGCAGGATCCAGACCCTAGGTATTGCTGGTAGACATTACTAGTTTGGATAAGTTTGTGTTGGGGTAAAGTTACAAGTTCAACCATTGCTTCTGCTTTACATATTTTTTTTGAATTTATTTTTGTTGAGTGGGGAGCACTGAATGGCGCAGGCTTGAGGCCTATGGGATGCTGTGAGATAGTTGTTAGATTATTTTACAGTTGATTTTAACTTTTTCATCTCTAGTGTGGGTAGAAATCAACATTCAGAATCATCTGAGGAGGCCAATAGGAGTTCTTGCAATTTAGAATATATCTTAGTGCAAGTGGCTTCAGTATTGATCACAAACTGTGATGCTCAAAGAGTTTTATCCAAATGGCACTGGGATGATTGTAACCATGCAATTGAAACTCCCCCTAGGTTACACTGCTTAGATACTCATCCCAGAAAGAACATTATCTGCTGAATGTAGAATGGAGTCTGCTAGACCTCTGAAACTAGAGTATTGATTTGCTTGAGTGTAGCAATGAATCTGTGCTGATGGCATAGATAGCAAAGAACTTAGAAGATATAGTTAATATTCCTCCTTTCTCTGTGCCTCATCACTAGAGAAGCACTTGTCATGTTTCCAACACTGAAGGATGGAGAAGCTGCAGTAACCATGGCTACTCAATCACCCTCCTGGCCTTTGATATCTCTAATGTTACAGCTTTCACACACTTTGCTCATCATAGTGACACTTTAATTTCTAAGGAGCTGAGAGATGAAATGCCTCTTCACTGCCAGTCTTACTTGGAAGAGAATGGGCCAGCCTCTTCCTTTGTGATTCTGCTTAAATCCATGCTTTTATGCAAGAGATGAAAGTGACTTATTGACCAGGTTCATATTATTCTATCTGTATACAGGCTATGATCCCATAGCCATTTTCTGTGAATTGTTCCCATGGATCTTGTATTTCTCCTGGCACCATGGTCAGGTTCTTTAAGAGCTGCTTTCAAGATACAAAACAGTCACCTCTGCTTTTTTTCCCCCCCAATAGTAGTGCCCTAACAACTTCAGAAGGGCTTTTTAAGGGTTTACTGAGCTCATGTTGATTGACAGTATTAGTGGTGGAACTCCTAAAGGAAAATACCTTTGCTTTGGAAAAACAAGTAAAAATGTCCCATTAGCAGTGAGATCCTGCTCATCCAGTCTGTTTTACGACCCAGACTCCGTCTTAAAGGATGTTAGGCTAATTAGTATAAAAACATATGCCTTTATGGGTTTGTGACTTGTAACACCTTGACATATGTTAGATTTTAGCAATGTCTCCACATTCCATCCAGCCTAGTTCTCTCCCCAGATACTTGCTTACACGCCAACACACCTTAAAAGACTTAACACCAAACTCTAAACTTTCTGGATTGACATAAGCAAACAGAGTTGTCATTGGTTATGGACATTGAGTTTGTTCAGTCTGCTAGCAAGTAGTTGGAAGAGACATTTTGGCTACCGTGGCCACTGTGATAGGCTACTTCTGTCCCTTTTTGAGTGAGCCTATATAATTTAAAAAAACAGGAACAGCAGTTTAAGACACAGATGGGGACATTCACATCCTCAAATATTGTTTCAAAAATGTAATTTGAGAAGACTAATCTGGCTTGAATAATTGTTTGACACATCTCCTGTGTGTAAGTCATGACAAGGAGAACACTTCTGTGACTTAGGAGCATCAATCCTGTTAACTTTCAGTGGGACTGGTGGTCCTAAAGTGATTTGAAAATCCCTCCAGTATAGTTATGTGAACTCACATCCTAATGCATATATTATACAGTATACAAACCCCTGTATCTAAAAGGATATCAGTTTAATGGGGAAGTAAACCATAGGCTGGATTTAGATAGGAGAGAGGTAATGATGGATAAGGTAAGCATTTTTGGTTTAGGGAAGATGCTCTTCAACAAGCAGTAGATGTTGTTACAGAACCAGCATTGAATGAGTCATAAAATTCCTCCCCTCCCCCAAGAAACCCCCAAAATTGTGTGTGTGGTAACCCTAAACCTTTTGTTTGCTATTCAGTCTTTTTTGATTCAGCAATTGGTATAACCCTTCAGTGCTTCTCTTAAAGTGGCTTCTAATCATACCTATCTCAGGGAAACAATCCAGAGGCAGCACTTAAGGGTTGGAAATTAGTTTAATATTTGAGTTCCTTCTGGAGAAGGGCAAAAGTAGTTAAAGATTTATATTTTTAAAACGTAGTGTTTTTGAGGCATATCAGAATTACAGTACTGGCTTGGACTGGAGTCCGAGTCACTGAAAACTAGAACTGAGCATTAAGGATAGGAATGGGTGACTGTGACAAAGGATGGTGATATCTTGCAGACAGCTAGAATCCTGGTGCTCTGGTAGGGAGAGAATGTCAAAAGGCAACCAGGCTGTGCATCACTTTGAAACAAGACAATGGGCTAAATGTGCATTTGGTGTAATAACTATGCATTCTTTATATCCAAATCTTAAGAAAGAAAATCTTAGTTTTAAGGAAAACGTCCTCCCCTCCAAAAATAGCTTCTGTATAATACATACAGAAATGCAGAGTCATCTGTGAGTGTGGATTGAAAACTTCCTTTTCTCTGGTCATGGAACATTGAGGTAATGAGAGACTGCTTTTTTTTCTTAGAGGGCTGCATACTTGGAACATGTGCATTTTCTTTGCTGAGCAGTCTCTCTTCATTCTGTAAAGGGACAATAAGATCAGTCCTCTCAGAATTTGACATGTGTTCCTCATATATCCTCTTTGATTCCAAGCTTAATATATGCTGAGGGTCTCCTCCTTTCTTTTCCTCCCATGCTCCCAAAATAACTTGTTTGGCTCCTTATTAGAAATAACAATGGTAATATCAGGAACTCTGCAATAACAAGCCAGCCTGCATAAATAACTTTATTTCAGTATTGGATGTGCAGAAGAGGCAAAAGCTTGATCTCATTCTTCCAGGGGTTGTGATTAGTTTTTTTTAAAAAAATACTGTATGCCATATGTCCGGTTGAAAAATTAAATTGAGTTTAAAAATGGGAATAGTTTAGGGAAGTGTCCATATTTTGTTTGCAATTTCAAGAAAATGACAATTTAGGAGAGGATGTGCTAAAGTGTGCCACACATTCCATGATATTTGAATTAAGAGTTTATTTGTATACTAAATGAAGAGAGATACAAATGAGAGAGAGCATAAGGAAATGTTCATGGCCTGTGTTCATCCGAATGGCTTCCTTTTAACTTCTCTTTCATTGTTTTTGTGTTGCAGAGATGTATGTTGGAGGTGAAGAGGGTTTGGATAATTATTTAATTTGTAAATATTGTGTACATTTTTAATAGCTTAAATTGTATATACAGCAAAATAAAACTTACTTTAAAAATGGTGTTGTAGTGCTTTGATAGTTTTTGGAGGGAAAATGTTAGGCAGCCTTGCCTACACATGGTGCTCTAGCTCTTCCTATAGTAAGTAAGCACTCCTACTATTTGCTTCCTATTAGCAACTAAAGATGATTTAATGCTGATAGCAGGCATGAAAATGGCAGGTTGCTGGATTTTCCTACATGGTTCTGCCTTTACTTAGGGGAAACGAGGGAGGAGGCCAATACCAAGCTATAACAGTGTATAGGTCTGGAAAATAAGTTACCACCAGGTATGTCCTAGAGCAGGGCTACTTAACTGTGGAAGCCCCAGGGCCCACAATGATACTCACAGCACATGCCAAGGGCTGGTATTTAAGTGTTGTTGCATATATATGCAAATAGCTTTTCACACTGATGGGCATGAATACAAAGATTAAGGCAAGACTACACACAGGCCCCATTTAAGTCAGTTCTGCTGATATTAATAAAATGTAATTTTTAACTGATTTCCACCCATGACAGCACTTGTAATGAGCAATGACAGTCCAGGAATTTAACTACTAAAATGCATATCAACAGAAGACCATTATCGTGACTACTACTTTGTTTTTGCTCCCACCCAGAGGCCATGTTGAGCCCTGCGTAAACCCAAACCGCACTGCAAACAAGCAGCCTACATATTGAGTAATCCTGTCCTAGAGTAACATAAGGCTTAATGTTGCAAATACAAAGTGTAACACTGATCAATATAAATATGCCAAGCTCCTCCCTTTGTTTCTAATTCACAAACACATCGGAGGCAGATGAAGGAATCTCTTGGACTCTCCCTAACCTGTTTTTCACCAAGTCTCCTATCCTCCTTCAGACTACCCAGTAGCGAGGGAAACCACAGGCCTCCTGCTTATCCACTCTAGACCTCCTTTATCCTGGCCTCTATGGTTCCCCTTTTGGGTTTTTTTGCTATAGTGGGTGCTATGGGACTCTGACCCTCGATCTTTCTCCCCTCCCTCCTCTATACAGAGACTCCAGGCTCTGCTAATCTGAAAAGCCTCTTGTCGCTCTAGCTTCTCTTCTACCAACTCTCTATGGTTCCGCCGCATAGCACAGAGCCCTAGAAGTGTCAGCCGCCAGCTCTATGCCCAGTGGGAGTCCAGAATGGGTCATGGGGCCGCTCTAGCCTCTTTCCCGCCACACACTCTGGCTTCCTGTACTACGCCAACCTCATCCGGGTCCTTCTGACCAACGTAGGCGCATGCGCACTGCTGGTTCAGTCCGTGGCGCCGTCAATCGTACTAGCTTCGGGAGAAGATGGCGGCTGAAGGGTTGGAAGCGCCGGGGAGCCCACGCTGTGGCGAAGCCGGCACCGAGAAAGCCCCCGGTGGGGGAAGCGAGGGTGGGGAGACCGGCCTGGACGTGGGCGGTGAGAGCGGGAAAGGGGGGCTGGACGGGTCAGTCGGGCCGGGAGAAGCCCGCGCCAGGCTGCTCCGGAAGGTGGTGAGGGGGAGGGTTCCCGTACATGGCGGTGCCGCGCTGGGAGGAATGACCCGGCTGCGGGTCCTCGCGGCGCGCTGGGAGCCCTGGACGAGAGATGGTCCCCGAGGGTGGGGGCCGGGAAGAGGGAGCCCTTCGGGCAGAGCGAGAGTCCTCTGCGGGTGGCGGAATCGGAAGGCGAGGAGTCCGGCTGGGGGCGGTTCCCCTTGGGCCGGCGGTGGAGGGGCGTCTGTGGGGACGTGCTTCTGGAGGAGAGATTCTTCGGGGATTCCCCTGGGAAGGTACTTACGGCTGAGGACCTTGGGAGAGAGGGGCCTGCCGGAGCTGTGAAATGGCGCCCCGCTATGGCGGGGCCCGTGGTGTTGCTGGTGGAGGGGATAAGGTGAGGGGTGAGGTATTTCCTGGGCTGCGAAGGGCACACCAAAATGGATCCCTGTATCGGAATGATCCCTGATGTGTATGGTCTTCTCTGAGGAGTGGAAGGTTTGGTAGTCAGGCTCTGGACACTTACCCAAGAACATAAGAACAACCTTACTGGGTCAGACCAATGGTCCATCCAGCCTAGTATCCTGTCTGCTGACAGTGGCCAACACCTGATGCCCCAGAGTGAAGGGACACAATAGGTAATTCTCAAGTGATCCCTCCCGTCACCCACCTCCAGAGAAACAGAGGCTAAGGACACTATTCCTACTCATCCTGGCTAATAGCCCTTGATGAACCTAACCTCCGTGAATCTATCTGGCTCTTATTTGAACCCTGTTAAAGTCTGAGCCTTCACCATATCCTCTGGCAAGGAATTCCACAGATTGTGTGCTGAGTGAAGAAAAACTTCTTTCTGTTTGTTTTAAACCTACTGCCTATTAATTTAATTTGGTGACCTTAGTTCTTATATTTTGGGAACTTTTCCTTAGTCACTTTTTCCACACCAGTCATGTGGACTGAAAAGTCCAAGTCTTTTTAATCTTTCTTCATATGGGACCTGTTCCAAACCCCTAATCATTTTTGTTGTCCTTTTCTGAACCTTTACCAATGCCAATGTATATTTTTTAAGATGAGGTGACCACATCTGTACACAATATTCAAGATGTGGTCATACTATGGTATTATATAGAGAGGCAATAAGATATTTTCTATCTTATTCTCTAGCCCTTTTTTAACTCCTAACATTCTATTTGCTTTTTTGATTATTGCTGCACACTTAGTGGATGTTTTCAGAGAACTATCCACAATGACTCCAAGATCTCTCTCTTGAGTTGTTGTAGCTACGTTAGTCCCCATTATATTGTACATATAGTTGGGATAATTTTTTCCAATGTGCATTACTTTACATTTATCAACATTACATTTCATTTGCTGTTTTGTTGCCCAGTCACTTAGTTTGTTGAGATCTTTTTGAAGGTCTTCACAGTCTGCTTTGGTCTTAACTATCTCGAGCAGATTCCTCACTGTTTACCCCTTTCTCTAGATCATTTATAAATAACTTGAATAGGATGGGTCCCAGGACAGACCTTTGGGGGACCCCACTAGTTACCTCTCTCTGCTCGGAAAACTTACCGTTTATTCTACCCTTTGTTTCCTGTCTTTTAACCAGTTATCAGTCTGTGAAAGGAACTTCCCTCTTATCCCATGACAACTTACTTTACTTAAGAGCCTTTGGTGAGGGACCTTGTCAAAGGCTTTCTGGAAATCCAAGTATACGATATCCACTGGATCCCCCTTGTCCACATATTTGTTGAGCCCCTTAAAAAACTCTAGCAAATTAGTAATGCATGATTTCCCTTTACAGAAACCATGTTGACTTTCCCCCAACAAATTATATTTATCCATGGGTCTGACAATTTTATTCTTTACTGTGGTTTCAACTAATTTGCCTGGTACTGACGTTTGACTTACCGGTCTGTAATTGCCAGGATCACCTCTAGAGCCCTTTTTAAATATTGTTGTCACATTAGCTATCTTCTAATCATTAGGTACGGAAGCTGATTTAAAGGATAGGTTACACACCACAGTTAATAGTTCAGCAATTTCTCATTTCAGTTCTTTTAGAACTCTTGGGTGAATGCCATCTGGTCTCGATGACTTGTTACTGTTAAGTTTATCAATTTGTTCCACAGCCTTCTCTAATGACACCTAAATTTGGAACAATTTCTCAGATTTGTCACCTAAAAAGAATCTCCCCAATATCCTCAGCAGTGAAATTAAACAAAAAATTCATTTGGCTTATCCGCAATTACTTTATTATCTTTGAGTGCTCCTTTAGCATCTCAACCATCCAAGGGCCCCACTGGTTGTTTCTGATGTACAGGCAGTCCCTGGGTTACATACAAGATAGAGACTGTAGGTTTATACTTAAGTCGAATTTGTACTTAACTCGGAACTGGCGTCCAGATTCAGCCGCTGCTGAAACTGACCAGCGGCTGACTACAGGAAACCCGAGGCAGAGTTTCTCTGCCCCAGGCTTCCTGGAATCAGCTGCTGATCAGTTTCAACAGCAGCTGAATCTGGACACCTGAGACAGAGCAGCTGGGGCACTGCCAGGTAGGTCTCCGCAGTGCCGGTCTCCTCAGCGCCGCACCTCAGCGCTGCAGGGACCAACCCGGCAGCACCCCAGGTGCTCTACCCCAGGCGTCCCCAAGTCAGCTGCTGCTGAAACTGATCAGCAGCTGATTCCAGGAAGCCCAGGGCAGAGAAACTCTGCCTCGGGCTTTCTGTAGTCAGCCGCTGGTCAGTTTCAGCAGTGGCTGACTTGGGAACGCCTGGGGCAGAGCATCTAGGGCGCTGCTGGGTTGGTCCAGTAGTGCCGAGGAGCGGCGGTACTGGACCAACCCAGCAGCACCCCAGCTGCTCTGCCCCAGGCGTCCTAATTCAGCCGCTGCTGAAACTGATCAGCAGCGGCTGAATCAGGACTCCTGGGGCAGAGCAGCTGAGGTGCTGCCGGGTTGGTCCAGTAGCGCCAAGGAGTGGCGCTGCGGGACCAACCAGCAGAGCCCCAGCTGCTCTACCACAGGCGTCCACGAGAAAAGCCTGGTCTGCTGGGGCGGGAGGAGGCGCACTAGCTGCACGCCCCCCGCCCCCCCCCCCCAGCAGACCATGGAGACGCTGGCAGTGGGACCGAGACGCGCCGCTGTGCCGCCGCCCGGGTCCTCCACGGCTTTGCTCCGCGTCTCCCTGGTCGGCCCCCCCCTCCCCCCCGCCCCAGCAGACCAGGGAGACACGGAGCAGCTTTTCTCGCCCCAGAGGACGCGGGCAGCGGGATCTTGGCGCGTCTGGGTGGTCCCGCCACCCGGGTCCTCCGGGGCGAGAAAAGCCCCGTTCGTAAGTATGGATCCGACATAAGTCGGATCCGCGTAACTCGGGGACTGCCTGTACTTCCTGCTTCTGATGTACAGGCAGTCCCCGAGTTATGCGGATCCCACTTTTGTCGGATCCTCACTTACGAACGGGGCTTTCTCGCCCCGGAGCTCTCAGGCAGCGGGACCACCCAGAGCGCAGCGGTCCCGCCACCTCGACCTCCGGGGCGAGAAAAGCTGCTCCGGGTGCCCCTGGTCTGCTGGAGACGGTCCCCAGCAGACCAGAGGCACCGGGAGCAAAGCGGCAGCGGCGGCCGAGTCCCGCGCCTCTGAGGCTTTGCAGCCTCAGAGGCGCGGCACCCTCAGAGGCGCGGGACTCCGCCGCCGCTGCCGCTTTGCTCCCGGTGCCTCTGGTCTGCTGGGGATTGTCTCCAGCAGACCAAGGACACCTGGAGCAAAGCCGGGGAGGCGAGAGGTCCCGCGCCTCTGAGGCTTTGCTCTGGCAAAGCCAGGGAGGCGTGGGACTCCACCGCCGCTGCGGCTTTGCTCCCCGTGTCCCTGGTCTGCTGGGGGGGGGGGCGCAGCAGTGCCCTCCCCCCCCCCAGCAGACCAGGGAGACGTGGAGCAAAGCCCCGGGTCTGCGGTAGAGCAGGTGGGGCACTGCTGGTTGGTCCCGCAGCACCGCTCCTTGGTGCTACTGGACCAACCCGGCAGCACCCCAGCTGCTCTGCCCCAGGAGTCCTGATTCAGCCGCTGGGGCTTCCTGGAATCAGCCGCTGATCAGTTTCAGCAGCAGCTGACTTGGGGATGCCTGGGGTTCTTAAGTTGAATCTGTATGTAAGTCAGAACTGGCGTCCAGATTCAGCCGCTGTTGAAACTGATCAGTTTCAGCAGCGGCTGAATCTGGAGGCCAGTTCCAACTTACATACAGATTCAACTTAAGAACAAACCTACAGTCCCTATCTTGTATGTAACCCGGGGACTGCCTGTACTTAAAAAACATTTTGCTATTACTTTTTGAGTTTTTGGCTAGCTGCTCTTCAAACTCCTTTTTGGCTTTTCTTATTATATTTTTACACTTAATTTAGCAAAGTTTATGCTCCTTTCTATTTTCTTCACTAGGATTTGACTTCCACTTTTTAAAATATTTTTTTTTTATTGGTCACTGCTTCTTTTACTTGGTTGTTAAGCTACGGTGGCACTCTTTTGATTATCTTACTGTGTTTTTTTTAAATTTGGGGTATACATTTAAGTTGGGCCTCTATTATGGTGTCTTTGAAAAGTTTCCATGCAGCTTGCAGAGATTTTACTTTTGTCACTGTACCTTTTAATTTGTTTAACTATCTTCCTCATTTTTGTGTAGTTCCCCTTTCTGAAATTAAATGCTATAGTGTTGGACTGCTGAGGTATTTTTCCCACCACTGGAATGTTAAATATTGTTACATTATGGTCACTATTTCTAAGCGGTCTAGTTATATTTACCTCTTGAACCAGATCCTGTGCTCCACTTAGCACTAAATCAAGAATAGCCTCTCCCCTTGTGGGTTCCAGAACCAGCTGCTCCAAGAAGCAATCATTTAAGGGATCAAGAAATGCTATCTCTGCATCCTGTCCTGAGGTGACATGTACCTAGTCAATATGGGTATAGTTGAAATGCCCCACTATTATTCAGTTTTTTATTTTGATAGCCCCTCTAATCTCCCTTAGCATTTCATAGTCTCTATCACTGTCCTGATAGGTGGTTGGTAATATATCCCTAATGATTCTTTGGAACATTTAGGGTCATTTAAGATTTTTACTTCATTTTATTCTATATGATTTTTCTTTCACATATACTGCCGCTCCCCTACCAGCACAATCTGTTCTGTCCTTCCGATATATTTTGTACCCTGGTATGACTGTGTCCCATTGATTGTCCTCATTCCACCAAGTTTCCGTGATGCCTATTATATCAATATCCTCTTTTAAATATACCTCTCTGTCAGCTGAATTAGTCTGAATGGTCAACTTGCTTTGGGATAAATCTGTCCACAGGCTGTTTACACAGCAGGAAAACGAGTTTTTCATTTTGGGGTTGCACAGAAATAGTGGACCTGTGTGTGACTTTGTCGAAGGCCAGTGGAACTGATCAGTTCATCTTTTTTGCTTGATACTGTATTATGAAATAGCAGTGAGTAGTGGTTAGATACTCCTGGGTTCTAGCTGGCTGGGGTTTGGGGTGGGATCTAGAGGAGAGAGCAGAGGAGGAGCCAGGATCCCTGAATTCTGTTCTCTGCTCGGGTATGGGGAGTAATGGTCTAAGCTGCATCATAGGTAGGTGCCCTTTGTTGGTATAGTGTACTGGGATAGCTGTACTGGGAATATGCTCTTTGAGTCTTACTCTCCAAAGTTTTCAAGTTAGCATTTTTCACTGGAACTAATTTTGCAACAAAATGTAAGAAAAACTAATAGGAAATATTAGGCTCCTAGGAATTGCCAAGCTGTTACAGATCAGTGACTACCGTATTTTCTGGCGTATAGGGCGACTGGGCGTATAAGACGACCCCCTATCTTTTTAATTAAAAGATAGGGTTTCATCTTATACCCCAGCGCCCCTCTGCCTCCTTTGCTCCCAGTGTCCCTGGTCTGCTGGAGATGGTTCCCAGCAGACCAGAGGCACCGGGAGCAAAGCCGCCAAGAGCGCCTGGGCTGCCCCCCCCTCCCCCGCCGGAGCCCCTCCGCGGCTTTGAAAGCCTCGGGGGAAGCCGGCGGCGGGGCATCCCAGGCGCGCATGGGCTGCCCCCCCGCCGGAGCCCCTCCGCGGCTTTGAAAGCCTCGGGGGAAGCCGGCGGCGGGGCATCCCAGGCGCGCATGGGCTGCCCCCCCGCCGGAGCCCCTCCGCGGCTTTGAAAGCCGCCGCGGAGGGGCTCCGGCGGGGGGGCAGCCCATGCGCGCCTGGGATGCCCCGCCGCCGGCTTCCCCTGAGGCTTTCAAAGCCGCGGAGGGGCTCCGGCGGCGGGGCATCCGGCGTACAAGACGACCCCCGATTTTTGGGGGATGTTTTTTAACATCAGAGGTCGTCTTGTACGCCAGAATATACGGTAGTCCAGTATTATGTCTCTGGTACTGAGCACTGTCAGCTGCTTCAGAGGAAGATGCAAGAAATTTTATAGAAGGCAATTGAAGAATACAACAAAGTAGTTTGGTTTACATCTTTAGCTTGTTATTCAAAATCTTACTCAACCATCCTCCCCTTCTGTATAATACTATAGATATGCATTCCTAGAGTAGGGATATTCTGCTGGTGGGACTCTTGAAACCTGAGTTTAGTTCCCGGTGCAGTAACAGACATTCATGATCTAGAATAAGTCGCTTAGTGGAACCGGTTAGTAAAATGGAGATAATTACTTCTTTACTTCTAATGGGTGTTGTGAAAGATGAAAAGCCCTCATTAATGATTATGAAATGCTTAGATACTATTGAGATGAAGATAATATCAGTACAGAGAGCTCGTGTTTCCACCTCATAATCTTACTAAGGATGTTAAATATAGGTTAATTGAATACTTTATTAACCTAATGAATTTTTATCAGTTAGTCAACTGCACAGCCACCTCAACTTACGACCATTCACACTTATGACCAAAGCAGTCGTAAATGCAGGCTCCAAGTTACGAACGCGATCCGCGCTTACGAACAGCGCGGTCTCAGTGTAACTCAATGGGTTCTGAGATACGACCATTCCGAGTTACAGCCAAGCGTTTGGTCCGTAACACGTTCGTAATTCAGGGACCGGCTGTATTCTGTAGTCCCTGGGGACGAGACAGCAACCTGTGCGCTCCATCCCCGCTCCTGAGGAGCCCCCTGCCACGCCGCGCTGCTGCCTCTCTGTCAGAGGCAGCAGTATGGGGTGCCAGGTGGGAGTTGGTCCACAAGGGGAGCCAGTTTAAAAACCAGCTCCCCTTGCAGACTGGCTGCCTGTCACCCCACGCTGCTGTACAGCACAGGGTGGCAGCAGACCCTTGTCCAGGGAGAGGGGCAGGGCTGAGCTCCCAGACCCTGCGCGAGCCGGAACTGAGCCGGGCCACCTGCCTGCCTGGGTCATAATACACTTTAAATGCAGAGCCACAGCAGGGTAGGTCCTGGATCTAGTACGAGCCAGGACTGAGTCGGACTGCTGGCCAGCCTGCTAAAAAATTGGTGGGTGGAGGAGAAGAGAAATGGGTGTAGTCTATAGCATTAACCTATAAGCTTTTGCTAATCGGTTAATCAACTACACTATTACATCTCTAAATCATACCCACCCATACTTAGTGTTATGTTCTGGGGGACAGATATTTCTTTTTTAACCATATTATTTCCACCTGTATTGGTACAAATAAGAAAGTGAAGTAATTTCCAACACCAAAGAAACATTACATTTCTTCCTAAGTTACTTAAGCTATATTTTGTATCTTAATTTTTGTTCCAAAATATTGCCTGGAAATAAGGTGCGTGTTAATTGCAGAACGACTGTTCTTTCTGTAATCTGTGTTTTGAAGTTAATGATGAAAATATGCCAGGTCGCTTTGGACTCTACCTGCTTATCTCCTTCTTCCTAAATACAGGATTGCTTTCTGAAATATATTCTCAAGGGCTTTGACCATCCAGTTTTCAGTGGCTCAAGCAGATGCTTTTATAGTCTGATATTTATCTTTATTAGGATGTTTCAAGATATTCGGGTATATAGCCTGAAGTTTTTGCTCTGTTCAGTTCTGTCCTGATGCTTGTATTTAATAGGGAAGTATGCGAGTAGTTGAGTCAGCTTCTTGAGTACTCGCACCCCCCCTTCCGCCTCTGTATTGGGAGGGGAGTGGAGGAGCTGGCTTAAAAGTCAGTTCCCCCTAGCACCATCTCTGATAGAGGACCGATCAGATATCATGGCGATGGACATGGTATAGATTAAGGATGTTAAAATGCAGTTAATTGACTAGTCAGCTAGTCAATGGAATTTCCGTCGACTAGTCGATAGGCACTTTCACATTTCTGCTGGGGCTCTTGTACATTTCAAAGGAGGAATGGGGAACTCCGTGTACAGCCTGGGGCCAGCAGGAAGTCCTGCTAACTCCAGGCTACATGCGAGTGCCTTCTTTGAAATGCACAAGAGTCCCCAGCGGGGGCTCTTGTGCATTTCAAAGCCATGGAGCCCGGGGTCAGCGAGGGACTCCAGGGGTCAGCTGAGGAAATGCTGCGGGAGCCCGGGATTAGCTGGGGAGTCCCCAGCTGACCCTGGGCTCCAGGCAGTTGCCCCTTTGAATAACATAGATGCATGGTTTAAAGGGACAGCCTCCACACAGCTGATCCGCGGAAATGTCCCCAGCTGACCCCGGGTTCCTAGCAGCATGCAGCGTAGCATGGAGCCCAGGGTAAGCAGGGGACTCTTAAGTGGGGGCTCTTGTACATTTCAAAGGAGGAAATGCTTATCGGATAGTCGACTAGTTTTTAACTTCGTTAGTATAGATATCTGAACTGAAGCTAGACTGAGGAGGCTTGTGTTGTCTTTCATTTTATTTGCTTCATGATCAAAGCACCTTGACTGCTGTTTTTTACCCGCTATGTTGACACATACTGGATATTGAATGTATATCAAGCAATGTTGACACAACTTTGATAATATTTAACTGTTGCACATGCATAAAAGATGGTAATATCTGGCAGCAAGGCAGAGAAACCCAAGATAGACCTCTCACCTTCTCACTGATCTTAGGTCCCAGCCAAGACTTGCTCCCGAAAGCACCAAATGACTCTACCGATAAGCAGGAAGACACCAAAGCAGTGCAAGGGTGCAATGGAGTTAATGCTGAAGCCAGCGTGATGGTGTCAGGACTCAAAGACCCTGACGCTAGTGAAGGGAACTGTCAATATCCAGCCCCCAAGGAGGGACATGCAGCAGTGGCTACCCCTGTGTCAACAGAAGAACCTTCCCCCTCCTACCCTCTGGAGTTTGAGAAGTTCTGGAAGGCAGCTCAGGAGAATCCTCATGATTTCACGGCATGGACAGAATTGCTGCAGTATGTAGAACAAGAGGTAAGGGAGTGAACTTTCTTGGTGCATGGAGTTATGAAAAAGGCAATGAGGAAATTAACAGTAGTACAGGTGCCACCAGCTTCTGAAGTTAATATTTCTACAAAGTAATAGCAGCTCCTTTAATTTAGAACACAGAAATAAGTTGTCTAATGGTTAGAACTGGATCCTGTACTGAGAGGACTTTTGGGTTCTGTTCAGATCATAGCTGTGGGAGAAGATAGGGATGTAAAGGGTTAACTGGTTACCTGGTAAGCAAGTGCCTTACCAGCATGCTGGGGTAACTGATTATCCAGCGGGGGGCTGGTCTCAGCCAGAGTAGCCCCTGACCTGGCCAGAGCAGCCCATGGTGTGGTGGGCCCAACAGCGGTGCTCTGGCCAGGCCAACTGCACGGTGACTGGAACAGCCCATGCCATGGTGGGCCGGTCTGGAGCAGACCTCCACAGTGGGATCTCAGTTAGCCAGATAAGCATTCTGTTTAACCAGTTAACTTTTTAACTGGGATTTTACATCCCTAGGAGAACAGTAGGGTCCAGTGATTAAAGCAATGTGGAGAAGAGGAGTAAGGATTCTTGTATTCTATTCCTGGCTGTCAGAGGGAATTGAATAGTTAGAGTGGCAGATAAGGGACAGGACTCCTAGGTTCTGTTCCCAACTAGGGATGTAAAATCCTGTTTAATTGGTTAACTGATTAAGAGGGAAGGGGCACCTACCATTAGGGATGTGAATGACTAGTCAAGTAGTCGACTAGTCGTCCTCCCCTCCCCCGTTGTCTCTATCAGAAAGAGGCAGCAAGGGTTGGAAGGAGGGGGGGGTGTCGAAGCGGCACCGCTGTGTTTAGCCGAGGGCTAGCTGGGGAGTCCCCAGGCTGCATGTGGCATTTCAAAGTGGCAGCACCACGTGGAGCCCAGGATCAGCTGAGGACTCCCCCCGCTGACCCTGGGCTCTGTGTGGTGCTGCCGCTTTGAAATGCTGCATGGAGCCTGATGCTGGGCTCTCCTCGGCATTTCAAAGCAGCAGCACTGCACAGAGCCCGGGGTCAGTGGGGGAGCCCCCAGCTGATCCTGGGCTCCATGGGGCGCTGCCACTTTGAAATGCTGTGGTGAGCACAGGGCTGGTGGGGAACTGCCCTGCTGGCTTTGTGCTCCTCGCAGCACTTTCACTTTTGCAGTGTAGCAACAGCTCTGGGGTTGTTTCTTCACTTCGAAGGCTGAGACGCCCTTATCAACTAATGGAATAGTCATTGCAAATTGCATTGACTATTCAATTAGTCAATAAAAATTTAACATCCCTACATTCCCCCACCCCTTCCCCTGCAGACTGGGGCTGCTCCATAATGGCCCCCAGTTAACCATTAACATCCCTATTCCCAACTCTGCCACAGACTTTTGTAGTGTTCACCTGTCTGTCTGTTTCCTCATTTGTAAGATGAGTCACTTTTGTGCAGCACCTTTTGCTTCAAACTAATTACAAACCATCTTAAAGTCTGCTTCATTCAGTCTTGCCACAAACAAATGCAACCTCTTTGAATTCTCTAGTGTTAACTTGCTTTGTCAAGGGCTAGATTTGTTCTAGCCCATTTGATTAATTTTGATGGGATAATTCTTAAATAGGTATCAGTACTAATTAGAGGTTTAATGTACCTCTCCTGCATCCTCAGATGAAAGATAAATTGCCATGTGAAAGGGAACTCAGATAATATGGAATAGCCTAAGACTTTCTTAAAATTGATGGTGTTTCCCTTTAAGAATGTGGTAGAAGTGACTCCCCCAACTTCTTATATTGTAAAATCCAAATTAGGTTTTGTCAAATGCTGAGTAAGAGCAATATGTTCTTGTTCGAAAACTTTCAGTTGAAACTGGTTTTAATGGAACATTGTGTTTTTGGTTAAAATAAACTTTTTGAGAAAAGTGTCTGCTGTCTGTGTGTAAATGTTTGGTGTGTGTGTGTGGGTTTTTTTTTTGTCTTTTGTCAAAAATAAACACCCCCTCTAGTTTGTAGTTGGACAATATTTTCTGAGATACACAAGGTTAATGCAGCTACCATGGTGCACAGTGTCCCCTCACAAATAGGGATGTAAAATTGTAACTGTTTAAATGGTTAACTGAAAAGCATGAACTTGTTGGTTTCTGTTACAGTTATGTGCTGGCTCCCTGGGAGTTGGCTTCACTGCATAATGCAGAGCCTGCAGTGTAGGGATATAAGCGACTAGTCAACTATCCAATAAGCAAAAGCTTATTGGATAGTCGACACATTAGTCGACTAGTCACTTACCCCCCTTACTGTCTCTATCACAGAGGCAGCAAGGGGGGGGGAAAGGAAGGAGTGCTGGGGGGAGCTGGCTTAAAAGCCAGTTCCTTCCTGCTCAGTGGGATGGGGTAGGGGTGCAGTGGCGGTGCTTCCTTTTTGAAATGTACAAGTTTTTGCATTTCAAAGATTGAAACATTGGGTGGAGCCAGGACCAGTGGGGAATCCCCTCCTGACCTCTGGCTCCATGCAGCACTTCCGCTTTGAAATGTACAAGAGCCCCAGGCAGGGCTCTTATGTGTTTCACTTACAATGCCGCATGGAGCCTGTGGTTAATGGGGGACTCCCTGCTGGCCTCGGACTCCACATGGCATTTCAATATTTGAAATGCACAAGAGTCCCCAGTGGGACTTTTGTACATTTCAAAGTCGGAACATGGACTAATCGAATAGTTGATGGAAATCCCATCGACTATTTGATTAATTAATTAATCCCTACTGCAGTGAATCCTCCCTGGGAGTGGGACCAGCAGCACCTGCCAGCCCCACTCCTGGGGAGTCTGCTTCCCTGCAGGCTCTGCAGTATAAACTCTGTGCGTGCGTGCGTATATGCATATATATTTATATATTCTTCTATATAAGCTTTATAGTGCAGTGCCCGAATGACTTCTTACATCCTTACTCACAAAGAGGGAGAGACTGCAATGCATCATGGGAGTTATCTGACTAAGGAAACCCATCCTATGAAAGAGAATTTCAGAACTGAAACACAAATGATACTGTGTGTGTATGTACCCTGCTTCTCCTACAAGCTCTAACTGTAAGGTTGCTTTGGGGCTGGCAGGGTTTGGTTTCCAGCTCTCCCAGTTCCAGGGCACTTCACACGTTCTTATTCCCCTTCTGCTGTCTTCTCTCTGTGCAGAATCACATCTTTGCAGCACGAAAAGCCTTTGATGCGTTTTTTGCTCACTACCCCTATTGCTACGGCTACTGGAAGAAGTATGCAGACATGGAGAGGCGTTTTGACTTCAGCAAGGAGACAGAGGAGGTAGGAGGAAGAATTACTTGGGATTTTTGCACCATGCTACTGCAGCCCTTCCAAGTTTGAATATTCCAGTGGCTAATTCCTTGTTGTATGGACCAAATGTAATAGGGCCAAAAATTCTTCACAAAGCTAGTGCAAAAGATCCTCCTTATCTGTCACAGATATCTTGGTAACTATTTAGCAGGAATGCATTGCTTCATCAGATAAGCAGTTATTGTTGAGAGTTCATGGAGGGTTAGGGAGGTCCCTGAGGCTTGGCAAAGGGCAAATACTCTCTTGAAAAAGGGATAAAAAGAAGACCTGTGGAATTATAGACCATTCAGCCTAACTTTGATACCCTGAAAGATATTGGAACAAATTAAACAATTAATTTATAAGCACCTAGAAAATAACAAGCTGTTAAGTAATAGCCAGCATGGATTTGTCAAGGACAGTTAAATCAAACTACTGTATATTCCAGTGTACAAGACGACCTCTGATGTTAAAAAACATCCCCCAAAAATCGGGGGTTGTCTTGTACGCCGGGTATACATCCCAGGCGCGCCTGGGATGCCCCTGCCACCGGAGCCCCTCCGCGGCTTTGTGGGGAGAAACCCACAATTCTCACTCTCTCCAGTCCAGTTCCTTAGGTGCAGAGCCCTGCAATTTACTGTGATTGACTCAGTAGCTCTGACTTTAGTTACATGCAATTCTCAGGGGTAATGACAGAATTATCTAGTCATCAGCCAGTTTTGTAAAGCAAAGTACCAATTATTCACAACAAGAATTGAGAAAAAAATATAAACAATAAACAGCTTATGTGCACATCTTGTTTACTACATGGTCACCTCTCTTCCATGTGAAGGCCTCGGCAAGACTAAAATATTTTGGGTCTTACTCTGTTTATAAGCCTCTCGTGCCTGTCAGTTACTGAATAATTTGACTGTATCTCAGGTCAGGGTTGTTATTTTATGAAGTTTCAAGTCCTTTGTCTGCTAAGACCTCTGATGCATGTCAGATTAGTCTGTGTGCTTTTTTCCTCATGAGGTTGAATCATCAAAGTTAGTTGCATTGTTTCAGTATTAGAAATATGCATTAGTTACCCTACTTCCTTTAGTTCCTTCAGGAAGCATACTGTATCTTATCATTTTTAGCTAGGAATATAAAAGCTAATGGTCACATATAGATGCATACAACATTTTTAAAGTCAATCTAATAGTCTTTGAATATACTACAGCATTTTTCATGTGGATGAGATGGGCGAGAGCATTATGAAGCTTCTTTTTTGATGCTGTCATTGTTGGAACCCTTTGCTCCACAGGTGTTCGAGCGAGGGCTGCAGTCCATCCCCCTCAGCATGGACCTCTGGATCCATTACATCTCTTACCTGAAGGCTACCTTAAATATGAACCTTCCTGAGTCCATACAGAAGATCCACAGGTACATAGCCAGAGTATTAAAAACACAGGACAACACTGTGCAAGGCATTAGGGGAGCCTGTAATACTGATACGAATCATTAGTGAAATACTAGAAGATTCAGGGATGTGGCTTTCTCTGGGGTGGCTGTTTGTATTGCACTGGTGGCAAGAACTTAACCATAATGCTGTGCTCTGTGCAGATTTATAGGGGGAGAGAGTCTTTGTCCTAAAAATGCAATAGAGTCTAAATAGGCAAGACAAAAGGTGGAGAGGAAAAAGAGGAGAAGCAACTTGCCTATGAAATCAGAATAAAACTCAGGTCTCCTGAGTGCCAGTCCAGTGCTCCACCCATTAGATCATGCTGCCGTTCTTTCTCCTTTACAGTGTGTTTGAGTCAGCCGTAGCTGCTGCAGGAATGGACTTCCGCTCAGACAAATTGTGGGAGATGTACGTGGAGTGGGAAAGAGAACAAGGTGATCTGAAATGCATCACTACTATTTATGACCGAGTGCTCGCCACACCAACCCAGATGTACAGCCACCACTGGGAAAAGTAAGTCTTATTCAGAATGAAACAAATCCCTGGATCTCAGCACTAACTGCCATAGTTTGGCAGTAATTGGTTCCCTCCCTTTGCAGAGAGACTATGTGTTGATTGGGGTAAGCCGTGTAGACTGTCCCTCTTTCTTTTTCCCTAGAAGAGGTGTGTTTGCAAGGTATCATAGGAATAATCTGTCTGGACATAGAAATTAGGTTTAATAAAGGAATGATAACAGCACCATTCTACCTCACTTGGGGGTGGGGGAGGGGAGTGAAAAGGGGATTGTGAGGCACTCAGATGCTGCACAAATGGGAACATCTCTTTACAAAAAATTTCAACTAGCAATTTGGCGTCTTGGGAAGGGGCTGTCTCGGAATATCTGAGATGATTTACATGTTGAAATTCTCTGCTCTGTTATATAAGGAGCTCAGGATAGATGATCTCATGGTCTGTTCTGGTCTTAAACATTGTGAGTTACCTGACTGGACCAGGCCCAAAGTCCATCTAGTTCGGTATCCTGTCTGTAACAGTTGCCCATCCCAGCTGTTTCAAAAGAAGGCATAAAAGCTCTGGATTAGCAGACATGGATTAATATGGTTCCTACATTTAGGTTCCTCCTGATCTCTAATGTTGGAGACTGGCTTTACCTGTGAAGCTTGAGGTTTAATATATCTTCCACAGTATTTATTGTCATTAATTATTCCAACTCTGGATTTTTTTATAGCCATGTAAGAATCCATTTACCCCGTGAGATTCCCGGAGATGTATGGGGCAGTAAGAATAGGACCTCTGTACCCTTCCAAGCATGCCTTAAGAGGCGACTAAGGAGGGTTGGGCATGGAGCTAGCAACCCCATCCTGTAAAAATATGCTACAAAAACATCAACAATTTCAATTTGAATAGCAAGCCAGCCTTCCTTGACTAAAAGAGGCCCTCAAAGAGGGGTTATGATGCGGGGCAGCTAAACCTGAAAGGATAGAAAAATTTGCACTCTTGCTGTCACCAGAGGCATGGGAACCTGCAGGGCCAAGAAGTATCCTTGCAACATTCAGGACCATAAACAGTAAGATCATTGGCCTGAAGTGGTCTGACAGGGTTAAAACATTAGCTTATGGGAAAGAGCAGAGCAATGCCCAGTAGAGCAACAGATTTTGAGAAGAAGATGGCGATGGATTGGCCATACACTGAGGAAGCCACCAGATAGCATTACCAGACAATCCCTATCCTGGAACCCACAGGGGAAAAGGGGAAGAGGAAGGCCAAAGACTAGTTGGAGAAGAGACCTGGATGTGAATGTGAGGAAAACTGGCAAAAGCTGGAGAGAATTAGAAAAGGTGACACATGACAGAGAAGCTTGGAAAGAAATTGTTGATGGCCTATGTTCCCATAGGAGCTAAGAGCAACGAAGAAGAAGTATCCATTTATTCTTTTAATCTGGAAGAGTTTTTAACCTATTCCATAGATTAGATAACCACACTTTCTATGGCTCATTGTGGAACTTAATACTGAGGTTAAATTCACACACAAAATACACAAAAATATATCTTTTGCAACTTGTAAACCATCACAGTTATGCTGGGACAGCCCCCTACACATCGCTTTCCCAAATAGCCAAGTTCCTAGCTGAAATTTTTTGTAAAACAGATATTCCTATTTGTGCAGCATCTGAGTACTTCTCAATCTTTTAATGGCTCCATGATCCCCTTTCTACTCTCCTTTCCCCAAGTGAATGGGAGAATGGTGCTATTATCCCATCTTACAGATGGGGAGCTAAGTGACTTGTCTAGGTTCACAGAATGAGTTTGAAGGAACATAAATTAAATCAGTTTCTCCCCAGTCTCAGGTTGGTCCAGTAGTTAGGATACTATCCTTCTTCTCAACCCACTTGCTGCCATTTTCACAGTTAAACTGTGGAAATCTCTTTGACGGGGCATTGAAGGCAGACATCTTAGTTAGTCTGAGGAAATGATTAAATACTTTAATTTTCCATCTTTAAGTTCCAGAGGGTAGCTGTGTTAGTCTGTTTGCATACAGCAGTTCCTCTGCTTTTGGCTCTTCAGAGCAGTTTGAGTGGCCAGACCTAGAGGTCCTCACTGTGACTTGAGTGGGCTTTGGTGGAGTATATCTGTCGTCATCTATTTTTCCTTCCTCCCATCTTTCAGGTTCAAGGAGCATGTGATGAGCAACTCCCCTAAAGACATCCTGTCTGCAGAGGAGCTGCTCTGGTTGCAATCCAAGATCACCACAGGAACTGTACAGAAGCGTGTGGAGACAGAGGTGGAAGAGGTGCCACCCGGGGAAGACTTGCCTCCAGGGGTGGAAGTCAAGCCAGAAAAAGGAGCTGATGCCCAGGTACCCTGACAGTTGCAGACTGTGACAGTTATACTGAGTTGGCATCTACTGTCGGGGTGGTGGTTGTTGTTGTTTGTGTTACAGTAACACAGAGAGGCCCTGACTAGTGATGGGAATGAGCTCTATTCTGCAGGGTGCTGGGCAAACACTTAGTGAGACAGTCCCTGCTCTGAAGAAGTTAGAATCTAAATAGACAAAAGATGGAAGGTAAAAATGGAAGCGCAGACAGGAAAAGGGACTTTCCCAGGATAAGCGGTGAATGACAGCCAGGAGTAGTAGTCCGGTCTCTCCTGGTTCGCAGTCCAGGGTATGCTTCACTCTCAAATAGACATGAGAGATTGCTGCAGACTTGACTCCTCTTCTCCCACCAAGAACTCACTCTGTACTGCGTCTTGCAGACTCCAATGCAATATGAGATTTCCTCAGTTTTTGCATGTGAAGGCCTACACAGTACTCAAGGTTTCCACTTTGGAGCATTTTCCCAACCTGGAGAACTGCAGGAATTGGTGGTAGTGACCTCATTATGGATCACTTATTACTGTAAGCCATGATACCTCAACATGATAGAAAGGATTAAGATGTGAAACCTAGAATCTTGTTATTGAAGATACCCTGGCAGTTCTTGTCAAAGACAGCCTGTGACCCTCCTTTTTTGGCCACATTACGACGTACTCCAGCTACGTGCTGGCTCCTTGAAATTCTCCTCTTTTAATTTCATTTGAATTAAGAAGCCTGCTTTACCAACTGTTTTAAAGCTTTAGATAGCATGGCTGTGCTCCACATCAGAGGCAGCCATTATATAGTGATCCTTTCACACATGGTTTCTTAAGATCTAAATGAGATGGAAGGTACTATAAAGACGTAGGTTATTACCATCTCTTTTCTCTGGTTCCTCTTCCAGGGAGACCTGGACCAGGACAAGATCCGGGAGCTCGTTATCTCCATCCGACAGCAAGTGTATACCCAGAACGAGACAGAAGTCAGCAAGCGCTGGAACTTTGAGGAAGGGGTAGGTAGCCATGGACTCAGCTGTAGGAAAGACTCCATGGCATGGACGAGGTGCTTAGCAGCATCCACTATCTGAGTTGATACCTCAGTCCCTATGTGCAGAAGCCTTAGGTTCTGTTTGGTGAAGGGAAAAACATGGAAGGTTTTGGCAGGAGTTCGCAGAAGTCTTTGTGTAGTTTCACACAGCCATCTCTAATGGAATGATCTAAAGCCAGAGGGGATGGCTCAGTGCTCTCAGTATTATGTTAGTCCTACCTAGACTTCCCATGGTGGAATCATTACTTCATCCTTCTGATGTAGTTAAGCTGAGCATGGTGTTGTAGTGGGGGGCTGGCAGACGTAGGGCATAACCTGAGCTCCTGTCTTTACATGAACTCAAGATTTCATAGTGCTTTTTGTAAGAGAGATAACTGGCCACATTTTGCTTCCTTTGCTGCTGTGTATTGTGGGTTTCCTCTCATCTCACCTCCAGACATGGCTGCATTTGCTGCCTGGATAGCATTTCACAAACTATATCAGGATAGGTGAGGGGATGTACTATTATGGTGCCCCTTCAACAGCTCCTCCCAGGGCTGAACGCTGCTTTGAATGTCTGCTAATATCTTGTGACATCGAAGAATCCTAGTCAGGGCTGCATTGTACAAGGCACTGTAAAGCTAAATACAGTTTCTGCCCCTGAGAACATTTTCGCTATGTTAACTCTCCCATGCCATCCTGTGACAGAGCTTGCTTTCTCTGCAGCCCTCTCTTACCTGTCTTGAGAACCTCTGTTTATTCCTCCCCACCCAAAACATTTTGCAGATCAAGAGGCCATACTTTCATGTCAAGCCCCTGGAACGAGCACAGTTGAAGAACTGGCGCGACTACCTTGACTTTGAGATCACCAGTGGCTCCCATGAGCGCACCATTGTGCTTTTTGAGCGCTGTGTCATTGCCTGTGCCCTTTACGAGGAGTTCTGGATCAAAGTGAGCACCTTCCTTCTTTCTCCTCCTCCCTAGGGGTTGCCCCGCATGTCTGAATCTTGCTGACTTCACGCTGAAGATGGGCAGTGCTGTGCTCCCCTCTTTCTCACACACCACTCCAGCTCTGCTTCTAAGGCAGTTAAGGGGATGCTATAAAAATCTCCTCATAGCTGTGTGTTGTCTTAGCCCTGGAAGATGTTTACCATATTTTCATATGTCTGAAGACAGACAGGAAATAAGCCAATCCAAAACCTCGCTGCAGTCCCAAATGTTCAAGGATTTGTGTCTATATTCTGCAGCTAAGAGCAAATTTTAACTTGAATACTTCCGGCTGCTTTTTTTTTTTTTTTTAATGGCTGTGGGTAAAGGGGGAAGCATCTGCCAAATCCTTAGGGCACACGGGCCTACTGGGGTTTACAGACCTGGAACAGAATTGTTGGATGGCGTCTCTTGCTGTTTCACAGGTTTGAAGTAAATTGCATTTACCCTCTAGCACTAGGCAGGGTCTAGCAATTCTGCTCCGCTTTAGCATTGGGCAGAGTCCCCTAGCTCTTGGACTAAGCCAGCAGCGTCTTGTGGGGTGGGGGTATAAATGCTCCCTGGGAATCAGAGTTAATTCTGCACCAGGGCCTGTCATCCCTTCCCACCCTGGCTGTTGCCCACATTTACTTGTGCAGTCAGCACGAGTTCAGGTGGTGCTCTCTTACGGATTTCCAAACGTTTCATTTATTTTTTTTTATTCTGCATGTATATTGTGGAGCAAAATTCTAACACCCTTCTTTTAAATTCCGTTGCTGCTTTTTATCTGCCCGTGTTTCCTACCTGCCTAAGAGGGTGCAGGAAATTCTGAAGAGAGGTGTGTTAAGCCCCTTAACGTGAGTGCACCATAACCTTCTCAATACAAGCTGATGTAGCAGACTTTCATACATTCTATGCCACAGAAAGTGGGCAACCTTAACGCATTCTTGTTTTTTTTGTATCCCCACTCCTTCTAATCTAGTACACGAAATACCTTGAGAACCACACTGTGACTGGGGCCAGGAGTGTCTTCCAACGAGCTTGTGGCTACCATCTCCCCAGGAAGCCTAACATCCACCTCCTGTGGGCTGCATTTGAAGAGAAGCAAGGTTAGAGGAAACTTACCCTATCTGCACCCCTCTGCTGATTTGCTGACCTCAGAAACCCTTGGTTAGCTGGAAGTTGACTTTATTAAGCAGTTCAATAGTGGGAGAAGTGGAAGAGTTTCTCATTGACATGTCACTAAGCCCACCCAACCCACTGTTTTGGAGTGTTCGCAACAGCCTGTTCAGTGAATCTTATTGAAAGGTTGAGGCCAGATCTTAAGGGACAGACATGACTGATTTAATTCTGGACTCTAAAATTAGCTCTTCAGGTGCTAGTCTCTCCCAGAATGCTTAGTGGGCAAAAGAATCTGGAAATACTGGGTTAAGATTTTAAAATCAGCTAGTGAGTTTTAGTGCCCAGCTTGACACCTGATGTTTTCTTAGGGGTTGAATGCTTAGTAGTTTGAAAATCCAGGCTCCTTTAAGATATCTCAAGTTGAACAAAATCACTAACCATTTCTCTTGGCTCTGGCCCACTTGCTTATAAACTCACATATAAGTTGGGAAACCGCACTGGGGTGTGTCTTAAAACCCCCAGTAGAGAAGAGCTGCAAAAATTATTTGAGAGTTGGAAAAAAAATTTTGGAGAGGCTTAAGGAGCTCAATCTCTTTAGCTTACAAAAAAAAATCAAGAAGTGACTTGATTATGGTGTACCTTCATGGAGGAGGGGGGAAATATTAGATACTTGAGGGACAGATAGTTAAAGAAAGGCAGAACAAGAACTGATGGCTGGAAGTTAAAGCCAGACCAATTCCCATTAAAACAAGGCATGTTTTAAACAGAATGACCTCCCAAGCAAAGTGGTGGATTCTCTCTCTCGAGGTCTTCAAATGAAGACTGGATGTCTTCCTGGAAGATATTTCCATCAATTACATGGGGGGAAATGGCTGATTTACTAGTTTATATTACACAGGAGATCAGACTAGACAATCTAATGGTCTCTTCTAGCCTTCATCTGTGAACTGCTGCTTAGTAAGGGACACAGAAACTAAGGAGCTTCTGCCCTCAACCGTTTCCTTTAGCTGCATCCATGTGTTTAAAATGTGTTCTTGTCAGATTTATATTGATTTCAATTGCAAATATTGGCCTCTACCATGTTTAAATTGCAAACCCAAGACCATGATGTGTATCCGTGATGGTGCGCTATCCCCTTCAGTCTTTACAGGCTTAAAGCGGAGGTTAGATGATTTGGAAAATGCCGCTAAATCCTTTAAGCCCCCTAGTGTGGTAAGTTTTGCCTTTGAAACGAGTGAGACTCTCGTACACCATAGATTTAAAGCAAAATAAATATAGCCTCTAAATTCACCGAGCACCACATGTGCTTGCCATGCTACCTGTCTTCACTGCCATTGTCACCCCTCCCACATCTGTGCAGGAGATCTGGAGGAGGCACGTCGCATCTTGAAGTCTTTTGAGGAGTCCATCCCTGGGCTAGCCATGGTTCGGCTGCGGAGAGTAAGCTTGGAGCGGCGACATGGCAACCTGGAGGCAGCTGAAGCTCTGCTGCAGGAAGCCATACGGGACAATGAGGGGATGCCCCTGGCCTCATTTTATGCCATTAAGCTGGCCCGACAGGTGCTGAAAGTTCAGAAGAATCTAATAAAGGCTCGGAAGATTCTCATGGAAGCATTAGAGAAAGATCCGGTGAGATTTTGGGAAGGGGAGGGTGATGCTCCCAAGAAGACTGCAGAAGGGTATCTTGGTGAGACAGTGTCTTTATCCATATAGCCCTGGTATCCGCAGATACCATTATTGTAGATATGGATGCTGATAGCTATTTTATATCTAGAACTCTGAAAATTTGAGGATATCCACGTTATATACACAGCTATCCTCAGGGCTCGACAAATAATGCAATCTACTCACCCGTGGCGAGTAGATTGAAACTCAGAAGAGCTGGGTTCAAGCGATCTGCGCATGCGCAGATCGCTGGACAGCGCAACTGGCGAGCAGGGCTTGCCGTGGTTCGGTGAGCCCTGGATATCCTCATTCATGGATGCAAATATCTGTGGCTCATTTTTGCAGATATGGATGAGGATACAATTGTATTTGTGCAGGGCTCTATCTAGGAGGGAGCAGATGCTGTGGAAGACTGTACAGCATAATTGCATATTTTTATTAGTATATTGATTGCCTCTAGGCTCCTGCTAAGATTGATGGGGTTCTAGGTACTGCACACAGACTTTGACCAAAATGGGAAGAGGGCATCCTTTTATGGTGCTGGTCACCACACAGGCACCAAGTGAGACTTCCCTGCTGCCCCAGAGAGCTCACAGTAGTCAAGGTTTGTGAGGGGTGTAAGATTGTCTAATGTGGCTCATGGGTGTGAGTGCCAACCTCACAGAGGACACCCCAAACCGGTGGTGTTTTCTATAATTAGATTTCACTAACCTAGTAACAAATGTGAACTCATGGATCATTATAACAGTCTTATCATGGAGACATAGACAGTGCCCTTAGACTTTCCAGTCTTTATTGCCACTAGACAAACTGGACTTAGTGATTAACAGTCACTTATACCCAAAATCTTGCCACATTCAGATTGCTTCCAGTCCAAAGAGACCACTCACTTAACTACAGATCAGTTAGTACCTTAGATCTTACACCAAAGAGAATGCCTGAAACCAGTCGTTTAATTAAACTATGTAAAGATTTATTAACTAGGCAAAAGAAATAAAAGTTATTTACAGGTTAAAGCAAGCAAACATACACACACACATGAGTTACAGTAACACTCCAGTTGTCCGGCAGCCAGTGGTCCGGCACTCCTGCTAGTCTGGTACCACCTGGAACCCGGACGTGCTCCAGGCAGCCGGACAATTGGAGTTGCTCTGCCCTGGCCTTCCCCGAGTCAGCCGCTGGTCAGTTTCAGCAGCGGCTGACTTGGGGACGCCCGGGGCAGAGCGCTGCTGGGTTGGTCCCGTAGCGCCGCCCCTCGGATTCAATTTAGAATCTAATCTCTCAGAGTTCAAACAGACAGAAAGATGGAAAATTTTCCTGAGACTGTTTTTTTTCCTTCATTCAGCTTCCAAGTCCACAGGACAAGCTTCCTTGCTTATAGCATTTACCAGTTGTGATAGGGCAATTAACCAGTCTGTTGTTTGGTGATTTTCTTTGATGGCATCTGATTTCGAAAGTCCTTCTGGATGGGTGGGAGGCATATGCTCCAGTGTATAATTTCAGAGAAAATGTTTTCAAAATTATAAAGCAAAATGTACATATTTTCTTATGCATGGAAAACAGGCATTGCAAGTGAGATTAATGTATGCAGCAATTTACAAGCATTTCATAGAGTCTGAACACTAAGAATGATACCTATTTTCAGCAAAACAAATATACAGGTGAACTGGTCTAGTCTCCAGGTACAAGTTTATTCACTGTTAGATTATGTCTGCCTCCTGGGCACAAGCTGGTATTTGTGAAAGGCACTGAGAAAGTAAAACTACACTTCAGCCTGATGTTTTGGAGTGGCCCAGTCAATCAACTTTTAATATGAAAGCAGTCAGGTGAAGATTTATGGGAGTGTGGGGTATGGTAAGTAAGGATCAAAGGGCAACAACCACTCATTGGCTGTTTTGGCTTCTTTTGGAATCAAAGTCTTAGTTGAATTCCAGGTTGGACCAGTCCATTCTGCCTCTCACTCACACTTGCAACTGTGTGTGATTATTTTGCTTCTTGTACTAAATCATGGTGCATTATTTTGCTGTGGGTCAGCAGCTATTATGCTCCACTCCAGAGATAGCTACGTTTTGGTAGGGCAGGAGGGATTCCCATAGATAAATGAAGAAGCAATTCACAACAAGAGCAGCTGGGGAATTTTTTGAGTGCTGGAGAGACCACCCCATAATTCCTAGAGCTGAAGGTTATGCATCCTTGGTCCTAAGATATATATTGTCAGCAGGGAGATTTCAGCAAAACTTCTCTGGTGCCTTCTTAACATATCTTTTTACTCCTGGGCCAAGCACCACATCTCTGATATTTAATTCTCCCCCATGTCATGTAGGAAAATGCAAAGCTCTACACCAATCTCCTGGAGATAGAGTTCAGCGCTGATGTCAGGCAAAATGAAGGCAACACCATGAACTGCTTTGAGAGAGCCCTGAACAGTGGCCTCCCTGAGGAGACCAAGATTGTCTTCTCACAGCGGAGAGTGGAGTTCCTTGAGGACTTTGGTTCTAGCATACACAGGTAAGAGAATACCCTATTAGTGTGGGGCTGTTTCTGAGACCCTCACCTCTTGGGTACAAAAAGGCAGATAATAATATCTGACCCGTCTACAGTGCTTGTATTCAGCAGATCCTGAAGTTGGCTGGTACCATTATCCCCCATTTTACAGACGGGGGAAATTGAGGCATAGGAGTTGCCCAGGATCACCCAAAAGGCCAGTGGTAGAGCTAGTAATAGAGCCAAGGCCTCCTGCATCCCATTCCAGGGAGTACTGGGATGCCACACTGCCCCTTGTGCCAGTACCCAGAGAGCAGAGTGTTCTTACAGTTCTCCTTCACTCTGAAAGATACCTGATTGATGGTTCTAGATTCGAGAATTAAGCTTTCTGCTCTTACAGAATCCTCTAGCTCTGGAACTGACTTTGGGTTAAACTGTAATTAATGGAGTAATGCCAGTAATGGAGTAATGCCAGCCCCCTGCCCTTGAATTACCTCTAGGGACAGTAGTTGAGACTTGAGGGCTTAATCTTCCATCTTTCAAGTCTGCCAATAAGGGAGCCAGTCTAAAGTCAGAAGAGACTTGGGCTAGAAAAGTTGAGCCATAGAGATCCTCTTGAGACTGTCACCTGATGGGCTGATCATACCACTGAGCCTGCCTACCTGACCTTTGGGGCACTCCACCACCATGTCTGGCTGAGCCAGAACCTTTGGTCTCCCCCAGCGATGGCACAGAGTTGGGTCATGGCCCACAGCAGAGCAACAAGGACACAGAGTTCCACTCAGCTCTGGGAATGCTCAGTCAAAGGGATTTGACACAGCACCAATGGAACCAGAACCCCAAATTTATCCATCTTTGCATAAAAGTTTTATACAAAGCAAGCTCATAAGTTCACTCCCTTTATCAATGAAAGAGCAAGATGCACAGTTGTTGCCCCCCCATAACAATTATTTACACCTGAGTATATTAATAAACAAAAGTGGTTTTATTAAATATAAAAAGCAGCATTTAAATGATTTCAAGTAACAGCAGACAGATCAAATTAAGTTACTAAGAAAAACAAAACAAAATATGCCAGCTAAGCTTACTACTATAAGAAATTTGTTTCAATTTCTTACCCTAACAGTAGTTCTAAAAAATTTTTCTTGCAAGTTAGGCAGCATCCTAACTTGAGCCTGATCCTTCCTCCTATTCAGTCCTAGATGTTTCCAGCAGTCATCTGGGTGCTAAGCAGAGTGTGTCTTGATGTATGGCAACTGCCTCTATTGTTTGGTTTCCTGCCTATACATAGATTTTACCCAAGGTGGAAAGCATTTGGGTTCAGTTTCAACCCTTTCACACTCCCCATGGAAAAGTACACATCAAATGGGTTCCAGCATCAGGTGACCTGGCCATGTGTCTTGGAAGGACCAATCATAGTTCAGGTGTACAGAAAAGCAAGATCATTCAGACATCATTCACAGGAGCACTGGACCATTAAGTTCCTTGAATACTAGTAATGGCCTTCATTAGCCCATCTAGATATATAAATAGATGTATACTTCATATTTCTAACTTCAAGCACAGGAATGATACATTCACACACACAGGATATGATATATACATTCAGCGGATTACAAGCTTTTCAATGACAGGTTTTGCATAAAACATATTTGAGTTAAGACCTATTCATATTCAAAAACTTATTTCTCTAAAAATATGTGTGCACAATATTACAGGACCACTAGTCTGACCAGCATCTCAACACGCTAGTGGTGAGAATGAGGTCAACAGGAGTAAAATACCCATCTTGTTGCAGGGTAAAGAGTTGGCTCAAATGGTTGGATTTCAGCATGCTACTTCTATTCGCACCCCTGGTAGGAAGCACCAAGAGCTAGTGGAAGCTCGGGGCAAAACAAAGCACTTTCAAAGTTAGAGGTGCAAAAGCTTGCTCTTGTCACCAGTGCAAATGGTAAAATGACTGATATACATGCAGCAAGTTCTCCTGTTCTTGACCATCTGTATTCTTGACCATCTGTATTCCCAGCTTGCTGACAGCGTATGATGAACATCAGAAGTTCCTTAAGCACCAGATGACTAGGAAAAGAGCCCCTGAGAATGGGTAAGGCACAGATGTTACTAATTTTTAAACAGCCTCACATACAGTTGAATAGAGAAGACAGTCAAAATATTATATATGAATTAGATCAGGATGGCCAAACTTACTGATCCTCTGAGCTGCTCATGACAGTCTTCAGAAGTTCAAGAGCCAGGGCGTGCCTGCTGGAGCTTTCTCACAGGAGGTGCCTACCAGGGCTCCAGCCCCACTTCTATTGAAGCACCAAGCCCTGGCAGGCACACCCCACAGGAATGAACCCTGCCCTCCTAGGCAGAAACCGGAGACAACATATGGGGGAGCATGTGGGATCCCTCACAGATTTTTGCCACGATTTGCTGACCCTGCTTGTTACATGGTGTCACCAGGCCCCTCCCAGCATGGAAGCTGATGGAGCCCTCAGGCTGGAAGGTGTGGCTCAAGAGGCCGGGCAGTGCAAACATCTGGGAGCTGCAAGGAATGCTGCTGGTTTTACTTTTGCCTCTCCTTATGGAGCTAAAGCAGCAGCCCCTCCCTGCAGCTCCCATCTGTTTGCTTCCGCCTCTCCATGTGGAGCTAACACCTGGGAGCTGCAAAGAGAGGTCACTGAGCGTAAGGAAGGAATGCCTCGGGTGTGCAATTCAAGCTGTTTGGGGGATAAATCTTTAAATTGTGCCTCCAACTCTCAGCAGGCACCGGTTATCTATAGTGAAAGTCCTTAGCACCACCACCTTGTCGCCCCACAATCCTGCCCCATGCCTAGTAGTTGAAAAATGGGAGAGAGAAGTAGGGGCAATGAACCTCATGCAACTCATGAACTACAGTTTGGCTATCCCTGAACTACTTGATCTCAAGGACTAGAGAAATAGAAATGGGATGAAACTGAATAGCACAAAGTGCAAGTTTGTGCACTTAGAAACTAATAACTTCATCTTTAAATCATGTGCTCGTCAGTTGGAAATGAGGACGAAAAGATGTCAGTGTGTAAGTCAGTTAAGGTATAAGGTTTACTGAGATCCATCAATGTGATGTAGTCATGTAAAGGGCAAATGCAGTCATTTCAGGTGAGAGATTTCCAGTTGAGATAAGGAAGTAATAATGTCATTGGGAAAGGTACTTGTAAGAGCTCATCTGCAGTGCTGTGTGCGAGCCTGGTCATTTGTGTTCAAGAAAGATGAATCCAAAGTGGCATGTTTGCAAGAAGGGCTCCTAGGATGATAGGAGAATGGACAGCCAGTCTGAGTGAAGACTGAAAGAAATGGGTTTGTCTGATCTGGCAAAATGAAGGTTGAGAAGGGATCTGATAGTTCTTTGAGTACACTGGAAGATAAACCTCAAGGAGGGAGAAGAGCTGTCAAACTAAAGAACAATGATGGCACACAAACAAATGGAGATAAATTGGCCAAGAATACAGCTAGACTGAAAATGAGAAGGGTATGAACAATCAGAGGATTGGTATTCTGAAACAGTCTGCCAGTAGAAGTGAATAACCAACAAGTTTGAAGATGGACTTGGATCCCAAGTTTGTAAATAGGATTGTAACATGAGGTTGCCTGTGATAGCATGGATTGGACTCAACACAGGGGATTTCTTCTGATCTGTTTTGTTTTATGGTGCACCAGAGTATGTGCTCAGACAGATCTTGGACTGCTTTCTATCCATATCTGATCTTGAACGTCACCCTACTTGATTAGGACTCTTGCTTGTCAACTGTTGTACACAGACTAAGCAGCATCTTTGATGTTTGACATTTTTAATAAAATAATGCACACGCCAGAGCCCAGACAAAGAGGTGCTGTGTGCCATACTGGATTTCCCCTCTCTGATTCCAGACTCCTCTAGGCCCTGTGCTGTGAACAGAGTTATTGATTGCATTTTAAACTTTTTTCCAGCTGCTCTGATGAACCAGAAGACAAAAAGCTGAGAGCTGAGGATTCTCATGGGATGCTCAATCCTGGGATTACTGCTGCAGGCATGGCACCAGCGATGGGCGGAGACATGAGCACCAATCCAGCAGCCGCTTATAACTACAACACCTGGTATCAGGTCAGCAGTGTTGCACTAATGCAGTTTTCTGAGCCCTGAATGCTAATGCATCTGGTAGGATTGAAATATGTGACATGTTCCCATGTTCTTTCCCTGTTTATAGCAGGATAGCAGCTCTGCTATAATTCAGATTGCAAGTTGATTACTGATTAAGAAGATTGCTATAAAATCAGTATAGTGACTCAGCATAGTGTGATTACTAGCTGTGTCTTACAGGGACGTGGGAATAGTTAGTGGATCAAATTTGGATGTTGAGCAGTGGAAAAGTAGGTTGTGTTACATTGGTGCTGAGAGATTTTTTTTTTCTTTAAAGAGGAAATTAAATGCTTGAAAATGTCAACATTGCCTTAGTGGTGTCTTATGCTCTTTCAGAATTTAGAGAGTAGCTAAGTTTAAACCACAGAACACCAGGAAATTAAGAGTGAAGGTATATTCCCCATTCTTCCCCAAAAAGCAACCTTAACACTGCCTTTTTTAAGCAGTACCCTGCCTACTATGCCAATAATGTCCATACTAAAACTACCACCTTGCAGATGCTACAGAGCACATGAGCACTGTAGGACCCAGTCTAAGTACCTTCTTTTTGCTAAGACAATCCTTGCATTTAGGTCAGGTGTGATGAACAAGGGCTATTTACACTCAAACATAATGTATTTTACACAGACCATCCCAGACCTGCTAAATGTTACCTCCCCTTCACCCTTACCCTGGGAACTCCTTCTAAGTTATTGCCTTCACTTATCCCTCACAAAGCCTTAGACCACAGACTACCAACAAAATCCCTTTGGGTTCTACCATGTGGGCAGGGGACTGGACTCGACCTCTCGAGGTCCCTTCCAGTTCTAGTGTCCTATGATTCTAAGAAGATACCTTTTGTGTACCTCTGTTGACCAAACCTGTAGAACTTGGCAGTTAAAAGAGAAATACTTACTCCTTTAAAGTACATGTGCACCTCCCTTCATATCACAGTAACAGGTCTTCATGATGCTCCTATCAATCCCTTCACCATTCATTCTACCACTGAACATAAGTGGTGTGCATGCAGATTAATACTGGAATTTGGAACTCTGGAAAACAATGGCATTCTCTCTTAGAATTTCCTTGTATCTGCTTATTGTAGATTCATAGCTTTTAAGGCAAGCAATGAAAATTGGATCTTCTAGTCTGATCACCTGTATAGCACAAACCAGAGAATGTCACCCAGTTGCCTCTATATTGAGCCCAATAACTTGTGATTGACTGAAGTATCCAGTCTGGATTTGAAGTCCTCAAGAGATGGAAAATCCACCATTTCTGTTTATAATTTTATTCTTTACAACCACCTTTCCTGATCTATTTCTAGTAGCTATTGCCAGCTGTGGGCAGTAAGTAGGCAGAGTTAAGTTTGCATTGAAGGGGTAATAGTATATGTCTTAGTTCCATATTTTCTGGTTTTAAAAGATTTTTGGTTCATCACTGCACATTCTAGAAGAGCATAAGGTAGGGCTGGGGAGCCTTAACTGTGTGTTAACAAAGTTCTAGGGTCTTTAATAAAGAAGAGTGTGATCTCTGGTGATGGGATCAAAGGGCTGGGCTTTAGGATTCCTGGGTTTTGTTCCTAGCTTAGAGAGTTTTTTCAGATGTTTAGGAGAGGGGTGAGAGTTAGTTGTCTGCATTTTATTCCCAATTTTGGATGGGGAATGAGTTCTTATTGCAAAAATAGAGCATCAGGACTCTTAGGGTATGTCTACATTGTATTCCTCTTTCGAGAGAGGAATGCAAATACAGGTGAATGAAATTGCAAATTAAGCATGGATTTGAATTTCCCGTGCTTCATTTGTATAATGGCGTCTGGGCACTTTTTCAAAATACCCTATTTCAAAAGAACAAACGCCGTCTAGATGGAGTTATTTTTAAAAAAACAACAACCCTTCTTTCGAAATAACCCTTACTCCTTAAAAAATGAGGTTTAAGGGTTATTTTGAAAGAAGGTTTTTTTCTACCCCCCAACCCAATGCCTCATCCCTCCCCCAGAGCCAGGCACATACCCCTTCTAACCCAGTGACTCCCCCAGAGCCAGGCACTCCCAGTCCCCCCCCTCCTACCCCAGCCGAATGCCTGGGTCCTGGAGCTGCCACCACACATTTCTTCCTCTGGTACTGGGGCAGCATGAGCACAGCGGCTGGCTGTGAGCATGTGCTGAAGCACAGAGCGGCCCAGCCGGCTATAATCTGCAGTCAGCCACATGCTCCAAACGGCCAGCAGGCCGCACTTTATTTTTTTATAAAATGTAGTGGCAGGCTGCAAAAAATTTTGATAGGGCTGTATGCAGCCTGCCAGAGGCCTATTTGACATGCCTGGTCTAGAGGAATTGCTCCATAATTTCAAATTATTAACCATCATAAAATGTAAACCTCCTTGCTCGAGACCCAATAATTGATTGGTGTTAGGAAGGACGTTCCACTAAGAGTAGGTTATCCCAGGATAATTTGTACAGCAGGTAGGAATGGCCATACTGGGTCAACCAATAGGTCTCTTCAGCCCAGTATCCTGTCTTCTGACAGTGGCCAATGCCAGGTGCCCCAGAAGAAATGGACTGAACAGGTAAACATCAAGTGATCCATCCCATCCAACATTATCCATCCTTTGCCCTGACAAGAGACTAGGGACATCATCCTTGCCTTCCTGGCTAATAGCCACTGATGGACCTATCCTACATGAATGTATCTACTACTTTTTTTGAACCCTGTTAAAGTCTTGGCCTTTGCAACGTTCTTTGGCAAGGAGTTCCACAGGTTCACTGTGCATCATGTGAAGAAATATTTCCTTTTGTTTAAACCTGTTGTCTGTTAATTTCATTTGGTGGCCTCTAGCTCTCATTTACTTCTCATTACACATTTCCCCCTCTTTGCTTTCTTCAGACCAGTCATGATTTTATAGACTTCTGTCATATTACTTTCCCCTCCCGGGCCTTAGTCTTCTCTTTTCCAAGTTGAAAAGTTCCAGTTCTGTTATTCTCTCCTCATATGTTAGCCATTCCACACCCCTGATCTCTTTTTTGAGATGAGGCAACTGCATCTGCGCACAGTATTTAAGATGTGGACATGGATTTATAAAGCGGCAGTAAGATATTTTCAGTCTTATTATGTATTCCTTTCTTCCCAACATTCTGTTTGTTTTGACTGCTGCTGAACTTTGAGTGGATGTTTTCAGAGAATTATCCACGGTGACTCCAAGATCTTTCTCAAATGGTAATAGCTAATTCAGATACCCAGGTTTTGTATGTATAGTTTGGATTATGTTTTCCAATATTCATTGCTTTGCATTTATCAGCATTGAATTTCATCTGCCATTTTGTTGCCCAGTCACCCAGTTTTGTGCGATTTTGAAGCTCTCCACAGTATGCTGTGGACTTAATTATCTTGAGCAGTTGAGTTTCATTTGCAAATTTTGCCACCTTACTGATTACCCCTTTCTTCAGACCATTTATATGTTCAATTGATGCCAATATAGAACCCTGAAGGACACCACTAGTTTAGTTACCTCTGTCCATTCTGAAAACTGATATTTATTCCTACTCTTTGTTTCCTATCTTTTAATCAGTTACCAATCCATGAGAGTGGACCTTCCCTCTTATCCTGTGACAACTTAACTTTACTTTAGGGTATTTGGTGAGGGATCTCGTCAAAGGCTTTCTGGAAATTGAATATACTATATCTACTGGATCCCCCTTGCCCAGATGTTATTGGCCCCCTTACAGAATTCTAGTAGATTGGTGTGGTGTGACTTCCCCTCACAAATACCATGTTGACTCTTCCGCAAACTGTGTTCATCTATGTATCTGACAATTATGTTTTTTAAAGATAGGCTTACCAGCCTGTAAGTGCAAGGATCACCTTAGGGATGTAAGAGAGCTTAAGCTTATAGGGTAGTTGTCCACTACTTGGATTCTCTCCCCCACCCCTGCTGCTGACTCTATATCAGAGACAGCAAGGGGCAGAAGCACGGTCTCCGCTTCCCTCCCCTGCACTGCCTCTATTAGAGGCAGTCTGAGGGAGGCTTCTCTAGCAGCAGCCCCTGTCCGCAGGGTGTCCCAGCTTCCCGCTGGGACCCTTTGTTGACAGAAGCTGCTACTGGCTGGGCTGGCAGCCCCACTCAGTCCCTGCTTGTGTTGGGTTGGGGACTAAACCCTGTTGTGGCTCTGCAGTTTAAAATTCAATAAGACCTGGGGGGCTGGCTGCCCAACTCCTACTGCCCTTTAAATTGTAGAGCTGCAGCGGGATTTGGACCCAGCGCGAGCCATGACTTAGGCTTCCCCTATTGAGTAGTCAATAAAAATTCTAACAACTATTCAATTACTAAAATAAACCTCAATTTAACATGCCTAGATCACCTCTGGAGCCCTTTTTAAAAATCAGCATCATATTAGTCATTTGGTACAGAGGATGATGTAAAAGGATAGGTTACAAATCATAGTAATTCTGTAATTACCCATTTGAATTCTTTTAGAACTCTTGGATGAGTGCCATCTGGTTTTGGTGACTTGATAACTGTTTAACAATTTGTTCCAAAGCCACCTCTAATGACACCTTGACCTGAGACATTTCCAGAGTTCTGTCACCTAAAAAGAACGTCTCTTTTGGGACTCTTCCTCATGTCCTTAGCTGTGAAGACTGACGTAGAACATTCATTTAGTTTATCAACAATGTTCTGATCATCCTTTAGTGCTGGTGTTTTTTGGTTGGGTTTTTTTTTTTTTTTTGGTTGTTTGGTTTTTTTGCTATTTGACTAGTTCAGATTCTTTTTTGGCCATCTTAATTATGTTTCTTTCATTGCTTCTGTTACTTAGCTTGTTAACCACAGTGACTTTTTGGGTTCTCTTTATTTGGGGTTATACATTTAAAATTGGCAGGAGGGTAGCTACTGTCCACGATCAGACAGGATATGGGACTAGGAAGTGAATCACTGATCTGATCCACTATAGCAAACTTCACTTTCCTAGCCTAGTCCATTGTTACTGTGAGCTGTTTAACAATGGTTATATTGCATTCTAGAAGTGGATGAAATGCTTCCTTTATGTATAGTATTTTAGATCCTTTGGGTTAAGGGTGCTATAGAAATTTAGTTATGGTGGCTTCACTGTCAAAGGGGAAGAAGTTAGTATTGTGCTTTGCCACACTGTAATTATGTCCTCTGTTCTGTTTCAAATGCAGAACTACGGCGTCTACGGGTATCAAAATCCATGGAACTACAACCAGTATTACCCACACAGCTGAAAGTGACAAAGTGTGAGAGATGCAATCAGTTCAAAAGATCAAGGAGCAGCCACTTTACATTTGCTTCCAAGAAAAGACATGAAAGGAAAGTGGCTATTGACTCTCTGTAAGAGAGAGAAACTGAACTGTCTTATTAAAGTCCCATTTCTCCCCTCATTGTGGTGCCCTAACTCCTTCCTTAACCCACATTATGAACTGGGTTAGATCATGTCTGATCTTCATCTCCAATGGTGGCTACTGCCTCTTTGCACTGAATTGATCTCTTTTAGTGGGGAAAGTCTAAGAATCATTTCCTGTCTGTGGTGAATTCAAACTAGCCTCACTGCAGACCAACAGGGATCCAAAAGCTGAAGTCACTTGGCAACAGCAACCCATGAATGATTCCTTACTTGGTGCTCATAGAGCAGAAGTTTTTTTTAAATTAACTTTATTGCAACAATCACCCAGGGAAGGGTCATTTTGTAAACTTTTCCTGTACATTTCATGTGGTGTAAATAAACATACAATTAATCAGACCGTATTCTTCTGTGGAGCAAAAGATGGAGTTTTGTTCATGTGGGTGTCGTAGTACAGTTCTCTCTCGGCAAACAATATTGTGCTAATATGATAACATGAGTTTTCCTGTTTTTGATGGGGTATAATATAGAGGTTACTGGAAACTTGTGCCCCTGTGGTTCCTTGCAGCTGGTTCATCTGGATCTAGATTAGTTATAAGCAAGAACACATCATCCTTAGCAGGGGACAGATAGTATTAATCAGCACAAAGAAAACAGAACTGTTTGTTTATTTAAAACCCCTTGTTCAACAGCCACTCTTTCAGTTCATTGTCAAAATAGCCTTTAATACGGATGCTAGCAGTGACTTCATTGACTTGAATAGGTGGTGGTTTCCCAGCAAGCTGAGTGAGGAACTCCTTAACTTCCTTCTCCAGGGCCTGAAGTTAAAGAAACAGAACAAAAATCATGTCTCTATTTAACTAAATCAAATTGACAACCCAAAATTTGGTTTAGTCCTCAAATACTAGGCCAGGCTCTCAGCTGTTAGGATCATGTTTGACTTGGTTTAAAGCTGGGCATGCATCAGGCATAACACCAAATAGTCCAGACATGTTAACTGTGTTGTAGGAGCTGTACGAACAGCAGTCACTAGTTTTGCTAGTCTGGTATTCTGCTTCCTGTTGTGGTAGATAATTCTTTTACAAATATAACTCAATTTTCTGCACCCATGCATGGGAGGAGGAAACTCCTCAGGAAAAAGAACTTTACTTTTTGTTCTGGACTTGAATAGCATCCCTATTAGCTTTTTTCTAAACTAATGGCTGTTATGGGGAATATGTAATTGTCTCTCCAGCTGCTCAGCTCTGAAGGCAGCACTGCCATCACCAGCAGCGCAGCAGTAAGAGTAGCATTACTGCATTCCCCCTCCCCCTTTTTGGGTCAAGACTCAAATTACCATGAAATTTCAGATTTAAATAGTTGAAATTATGAAATGTACTCTTAAAATCCTATGATTGTGAAATTGTCCAAAATGGACCAAATTTGGTAGATCCCTCACTATAATTCTTTGATTTGCTGTAAGACTTTTGCAGAATACAGCCACTCCCCGAGTTACAACCACCTCTACTTATGACCATCCGCACTTACGACCAAAGCAGTCGTAAATGTGGATCCGTGTTACAAACGGCGATCCGTGCTTATGAACAGCGTGGTTGCCATGTAACTCTATAGGATCCGAGTTACGAACACTTCGAGTTACGGACCAAGTGTTGGTCCATAACTCAGGGAGCGGTTGTACATTCAATACATTTTCTCCTATTAAATTTGCATTCCATTTTGAGGGGTAAGGAGAATCATTGAATGTACACTTTTAGAAGCTGTGTAATTGTGGATCTGCTGTTCGTCCCTAGTGGAATGAGTTGGAATAGCACATACCCAGATATCACCTTCAATTTTCCTGATGACAGTCATCCGCCTGTTGCCACTAGTAATGTCCTTATAGACTGGAACGTTGTGCATCCGGGAACGTCTTACAAAGTAAGGAAGGGCAGGTGGAGTATCTAATCAAAAAAATTGATTTCAACTCTAGGCTAGAACAATGTCTGGTCTGTATGCTCCACTAGTGAGCTGCAATCAGAATAGTGACTCTGATGAAGCTCAAGTCATTTCAGTTTGCAACTCTACTCTCCCTACCACAACCTTTCACTAACATCTAAAAATTCAACTGGGTTGTTCCTGGCTAAGGCAGTCACTGGTAAATATGCAATCGGAATTTAGCAGCCTTATGCATAAAGGCAGAACAGACACCTGTTCATGCCAGTAACTTTACTAGGGAAAAACCCCCAAAAAACAAATTGTCACTTTTCTGATACCAACTACTAACAAGGTTTGTATTTCTCAAGTTTTAGAAACATAGGATAAAGTATTCCAACAGCCAGCCTATGTTGATGGAAGGACTACTACAAGCATTAGTCTCTTTCTGTACCATACTCAAAATCACAAATCTTTCAGGTTACAGGAAACGAGGCCAGCATTAGGGGCCGTCAGGAGAGACTGCTATTGTTTGACTGCCTTCTGGTCCTAGAAAAATGTACCTTTCTATACCTAAAAAATGTAGGTTTCAGAGACAAAAGGGCACCTGTTATTGCATAAAAACTTCCTCATACCAAAATATCTCTGTAGCAGGGATGGGCAATTACAAATAATGGGTGGGCCACATGATTGGCCCTCCTTCACGTCAGTGGGCTGCAGTAACCCATTGCCCTCTGGATATTCACCCCTCGTGCTCTCCCACATGCCTTCCAAACTGAGGCTCCAGAGTCACACACTGCTCCCTCCCTTCCCAGCAGTTTCAGAATGTGTGAATTGCCTGATTTGCACTCAGTGCCCACCTTGCTCCATCACAGCTCTAGGAGGGACAGAGCATGAACCAGGCAATTCATGCATTCCAAAAGTGCTGGAAGGGAGGAGCAGGTTAAGTGAGGGGCTCTGGTGCCTCAGTGTGGGTGGGTGGGGGAGGGGAAAGGTGGGCCTGCAAAGCACAGGATGCCCACTACTGGTTTATATATATCATGACTAAAACCCACCACTTTAAAAATCACATGAAAAAAAACACAATCTAATGGAAAATAACAGTGGTTGACACGCGTTCCCCTTCACTTAAGAGCAGTGGCTGTTCTGAGATACTTACATTCAGACTAAAGATGGGTTCCTTGCAACAAAGGAGTGGGTAAGAGAACCTCTGAAGGCTGGATCAGCTGGTGGATACAGATTACCACTGCCCTGCTGCTTCCCCCATCCCCAGGACAATCAAGACCTGGGGATGGGAGTGTGTGAAGTCTCCTTTCCCCACCCCCCCAAGGGTGCACAGCACCAGAGGGAATCACCTGCTGTTCTCTCTAGCCTCTGCTCCCAGGCCCTGATAAAGTCTCCTCCCACCCAAGGGGCATGGCATCACAGTGAACAGAAGCAGTTCTCTCTAGCCAGCACATGCCCCAGGCAGGGCGGGGGCAGAGGCTGAGGGAATTCACATGCTCCCAGGCTCTGATTGGCCTGGAGAGTGCTCGAAGTCTCCTTCAGTTGCAGTGCCTAGAGGGAACTGCCAGCTGTTTTAAAACTGCTGGCACTTCTCTCTAGCTGCTTGGGGTAAGTGGGGGGAGAGACTTCATGTGTTTCCCCCACCCCCAGGCTAATCAGGATCTGTGGGCAGAGAACTCTTCCTGCCCTGTCCCACCCCTTCCAGGGGAGCCCAGGTCCCCTTTAGAAATCTATGAAGTGGCTCCCTTTTAAAAATTATTGCCCACCCTTGTCACAACATTACAATCTCTGGCTCTCGGTCAATGCTGTGTAGTATTCCAGCTCTGGCATGCTAAATCAGCACAAAATAGTTGCTACCAGTAGGCTGAGTGGAATTTGTTTTGATAGATAATGTTTTAATTTAAATTTCCAGTTGTGCAAAATCGTGGACTAAGTATTTTATTGATTTAAATTTCCCACAATTGTGAAAACTTAAAACATGTTGAAATTCAAAGTTAAACTGTTAACATACAAACTTGTCACATTTAAAATATACAAACTAAATAGTACACCAAATTAAGTTATTAAGCAGTGTTTTTAGGTTGACTAGCTGTGTCAGTTATCAATGAAAATATTTCAGGTTTGTGTGCATGTCGTGAAATGGACTGTTAGTGATGAACTCCTCCCAAGCCTAGCTCCAGGACAGATGCCCTATCTATACGGTTACCTGATGGAGGTCTCCAGCCAGACGGGGTGGGGTACTGGTCGTGTTTGGGGGGAGCAGGAATTCTGGTGGGTGGAATGAGTCTCTCCACAAATTTATATTCTTCAGTGGATTCGACAATCCCGGGGTAGTGAGGATCGCGGGTCTCAGGTTCGTCCCGGGACTGGCTCTGAAACGCACGGGGTGGGGGAGGGAATAACGGTCAGGCCGTCCTGCCTGCAGAAGCCACGCGCAGCCCGGCCCATGGCGGGCGCCTTCTCACGGCTCTAGCCGCGCAGCGCTGTGGGGGGCGGGTCCAAGCTGCAGGCGCCAAGGACGAATCAGCCACCCGCGCGTCCCTCTCCTCGGTACCTGCCGGGCTGTCAGCTGCAGCAGCCGCCGAGCCCCCGCGCCCCACAGGCATCTCGGCCGCCTCCTCAGCCCCGCCAGGGACATGGCCGCTGCCATCTTGCTGCCGCCTGCGGCTGGAAGGTGGGAAGGGCTGTGACGTAAAAATCTGGCGCCTCCGCGGGCGACAGCCGTCGCGTGTGACGTGACGCAGTACGCAGTGCGCGCGCCCCCGCCGTACGTATATGAACGTGCGCGCGACTCGGCTAAATTCTTTTCGGCTCCATCTTGTGAAGCGGCGGCGTCTCGTGGTGAGCGAGGTGCCGGTGTCCCTCCCGCCTGAACCGGGTCTGGAGTGGGGGATGTAGAGGGGCGGGGCACGAAGCGCTTCACCCGTCCCCTGCGAGCTCAGCCGGCGAGCGGCCTGGGCGCGGGGCTGGCAGCTGTAGGGCGGGGTTAGTGAAGGGGGAGCGGAGATGCAGCCTAAGTCCCTACGGCCGGCGCCTGGCTGGGCTGACAGGCCCGCTGGGGCCGACTCCCGTCAGGGACCGTGACCCGCCAGGAGATCCCGGGCTGGTCAGCTCGGCTGGGCACGTTTAACCGCTTCTCCCCAGTGACCCCTCCTGGTTCTGTCCCCGGGTGGAGTCAGCGGGTTTTAGGGCAGGGGCGGGCTGGGAGGCAGAACCTCTGGGTTCTGTTTCAGTGGCTACGGGGGGCTGCGTGTTGCACAGCCCTTCCGACTAATCCCGGCCCAGGCGGTAGCAGCTCTGTCTGTTGCCAGGATGGTAGCGAAGTCCATCTGGGAAGGAGCATCTTTGTGCCTTAGCTGGTCTGCTACCTGTGAAACCTGGGCCATCGTTGGGAAGGTGCAGAGACTGACTTTGGTTAGACAGTGCTTGGTCTAGGCAGTGGAAGCAGAGTTCAGGGGTCTTTTGAAATATCTGCCTTTGCTGGGATTTGGGTATCCTGATTGCATTGTAGGTAATGATTTACTGCTGCAGGCTCAGTCATTTAACTCATGTTTCAATATGGAATTCACATCTAGAGAAGGGAGCTGGCAGTCCAGTCTTCTCAATTCCATCACTTGCTCTTGTGTTGAAGCAAGTGACAGGACTTCAGGGTTTGTCACTGGCTCAGGAAGGGTGGGAGTAGAGTCTAATGGACTACAGCAGAGATGCTGATAGTCAAAATTCCTAACTTTTATTCCTAAGTATTTCACTGACTCAGTGTCTGCTTGTTTTCTGTTTGGATTTTATCTTTAGTGCTCCCAGTAGGTTATTGGGTAGCTGCTGAGAGCTGACAGGAAAGCTGCTTGTGTCTCTCAGGCTGTATAATGCAACGAAGGCACAGAATGCAAGACTTAATATCTTTAGGCTGCTGTGGAAATTGTCTGATTTTGAGTAACTTGCCCTAACCCTGGTTGTACTGTCCATTCAGCGTGACTGGAACCATGCAGCTGTTCATCTGTGCTCAGAACCTGCACACCCTTGAGGTGTCTGGACAGGAAACAGTATCTCACCTTAAGGTAAGGAAGGATTCCCTAGCCACATTCTGTCTTATGCCACGCTTAACTGTTCTGTCAGGCTTTTCAGTGCATCCTTTCGACAGAATGATCCTGTCCAGAGGTGATGGCAGAATTGCTGCTGACTTCTGATCACAAATACTGGCAGAGAACGTATTGGGCACCATATGTCCCTTTCCTCTGCTTCTTCTGTGTTGAAAGTAGCCCTGTGAGAATTAGGGTCATGGCTGCCCAAAGATGGACCACATCAGGCTTTGATCTTGACATTATAAGCTAAGCATGTGCTTTCTAGACCGGAACTTGGATGGAAAACCAAGATGTTCTGGAGTTGAATAATTAAGGAGCACTCTGAGTCTGTACCGATTGGCCTAGCATGGTGTTGGAAAATGCAGTGCTGAAGGAAGTAGGGTGGGATAGAGCTCTGGTGGGATTGTTTTCCCCTCTTGAATTAGTACTGGTGTCAACCAGTACTCCCTAGTGTCTAGTCCTTCAGAAAAAATATTAAACATTCCTGATTGCTTGATATCTCTGGCACTTTCAGTGATCCCAAATTATAATTGGGATAATTGCATTTGGCCTTTTAGTTTGAATGAAGGGCTGTTAGTTCATCCCATAATTTAGTGGTACTATTCCCCAGTGCCACTCTAAACAACTCTATCCAGCTTTTCTATAGCTCGTATGCCTTAGTGCAGGGATTCCTCTCCCCTCCATGGCATTTGCCTCGTTCATGTCCTCAGACACTTTTGGAATGCATTCTCTTTCGTTGCAAAGCCAGATGTGACAGCTCTAACTCTCCTCGTAAATCAGTCCATCTCACTTCTGTTCAATAGTATTGGGATCTGAGCTCGATTCTACCACTCAACCTTTTTAGGATTGTGCTGCCCAGAGAGAAAGTCTTTGATCGGGAATGGTGTGCCCCCTTGGGTCACATCCCTCTGCCTTGTGCCATGGAGGGGAATCTGATACCCACTGACTTGTGGAAGGTGTTTGATTAGCTTTGCTCTCCCAGCCTCCCTAGCTGATTGTATCTTGTGTCTCTTATCAGGCTCACATTGAGTCCCTGGAAGGCATTGCACCGGAAGATCAGGTGGTTCTCTTGGGTGGAACTCCTTTGGAGGATGAAGCTATCATTGGGCAATGTGGCATCAGCGAACTTGCCACTCTGGAGGTGGCTGCTCGCATGTTGGGTGGTAAGTATTAAAAGGCCCTGGTGTACTGAAGTAAAATTCCATGAGGCCCCTGGACAGGTGGAAGAGGCATGCAAAGAATTCCCATCCCATTCTCCTAATTAGCTGTATTTCAGGAGTGGATAGTCAAGCTGTTAACTGCCAGCTACAGCAGGGTCACGCTAGAGTAAGACCACTGTGGCTCTGAATGGTGCCTGGGAAAAGCCAGAGGACATGGAGGATGTCTGTGTAAAACAAGCTTGTTGGGTCTCAGCCCAGTGCACGAGGATCCAATAGCAGAGAGCACTCTGAGGCCCCAGAGTGAATGGAACACTTCAAAGAACAAACTTCTCTCCAGCCTAGGACTGAGCCCATTTGGCTTAGCTTGACCATGGGAACCTTGCCAGCCCTTTGGATGGCCATGTAGACTTCCCTCAAAAATCAAAACAAAACACAACCCACAGCGCACACGGGGGGGAGGAACAACAACCCCACAGCACAGTCTCAGCCTGAGACTGAAAGTACACTGCAGTTCTGTAGCCACGACTAGTGACTAAAACACAGGCCCTGGAATGACAAAGTTGGGATTAATCTGGTCAACTGTCCCATATACACTCTACATAATGCCCAATATCCTGTGTTGCTGAGTGCAGCTCTCTTGACTTCTCTTGCCAGGTAAGGTCCATGGCTCCCTGGCTCGTGCTGGGAAGGTGAGAGGCCAGACTCCCAAGGTAAGTGATTCTTTTGGTTCACAGATATAAAGGGGTGAGAGAGGGAGACAGGGATGACATTCACCCACTGCAGACTTTGAGAGTTTTTTGCACTTTACCTGTAAATGTTTTGAGAGCACCAGAGGTTCCCAAACTAAGGCCCACAGGCCATGGCAAACCTACAAATACATTTTGATTGTCCCACTGAATGCAGTGGCATTACAATTACAGGGTACACATGGCCCATAATCTGATGGGTTGTAAGAGTCTGTTTACATTGAGCATCTGCAGTTCATCATTCCCAGCCAATGGGAGCCATAGGAAGCAATGTGGGCTGCAGGGACGAGCTGACTGCTGCTCCCGTTGGCCAGGAATGGCAAAACAAGGCCATTGGAAGCTGCAGGTGGCCATCCCTGCAGATACTTAAGGACATAGTTCAAGTTCAAAACCTCTACTCACCAGATGTTCCCACGAGGAACTTAATATGTACACATGTCTACAGAAAAGCACACTCCAGGACTACTTAGAAGCCTGTTAGAAGGACTCTTCTTCATCTTTCCCTTTTTCTTATCTTCCCTCTCCATTTCCCTTTCCTACCACCTCTTGCTTTTCCCTGAGCTGCTTCCTAAGATAAAATGACTACCCACACTTACCGACTTTCGTCTGCTGTCTTGTCTGTTAACTTTAAGCTCTTCAGGGTAGGAATAGTCTTACACTGTTTATGGGGATTGCCTTTGTGTAAAAAAAATTGTATCAGGGTAGTCATGTTAGTTTCAGCAAAAATGAGGAATCCTGTGAGATCTTTGAAGTGCAACAGGACTAATTTGTACAAAATATGCATTTTCTACAATGGGCCTGCTCCAGGCCCCCATAAGAGCAATGATGTGGCCCTGACAGCTAAAAGTTTTGGGACCCCATGCTGGTGGTTAGCATGAGGGGAGGCCAGGAGTCGAGTCTAGATGAGTGCTGCCTCTTGGCATGGCGCTAACCATGGGCTCTCCCTCAAAGGTTGCCAAGCAAGAGAAGAAGAAGAAGAAGACTGGCCGTGCCAAGAGACGCATGCAGTACAACCGGCGCTTTGTCAATATTGTGCCAGGCTTTGGCAAGAAGAAGGGCCCCAATGCTAACTCCTAAATCATGCACCTCACCCAATAAATCAGATGTCACTTGAGCTCACTGCCTTGTGCCTGCTTTCATTTTCAGGCCCTGAAATCAGACTCTTCTCTTTTTCCTACCCTTGCATGTGAGCTGTTCAAGATGCCCTTGAGTCCCAGCCACCCCTGCTTGCCTGTGCTTCTGATTTCTTTGGGGCACTTCAAGGAAGGGATCCAGCTGTGAGTGACCCGAGGGAGGGGTTAGGAGGAGCTAGGACAAGGGAGGTGACCTACAGGTTGTCTTACGTGCTGCCTTAACTCAAATGTTTACATAGTGCTGCATGTTCACCGGAGCCTCAGTGCATTCAATGTCCTGCATACAACCAACATTATGGGCTCTCTGAACAGGAAGGGGAATGAGCACTGGATTTGACTGCTCAATGAGCTGAATTCTGAAATCACTTTTCTCTTTAAAACAGTGCAGATTCTGGAGAGACTTTATCCTGGGCACCAAAATGAGTTCTTTCTGGAAGCTGTAGCTACACTGAGCAGGAAACTGTTAATCGGTATAAACAAATAGGGTCATCAGTAGGGGAAAAAACAGATACATCTAGTGACTGATCTGAGCACTGACAATCTGGGTAACTTGGTCCTTCCTAAATTGAGTAGGGAATTTTTGGGGGTTAGGGGCTGCTCTAGAAAAATCAGCCATGGGAGAAGCAGAAATTCCTGTGCACCCCTCTCCCCCAACCAAAAAACCAAAGCCTCACTGACTTGGCCCCTGACTGAAGAGAAACATTCCCCTTGCACACCAGAGCTGGGGGGGCCCTAGGTGAGAACATTTTGGGGAAGGGGGGGCTAGAGTGCCCCAGGGAAAAGCCCTGAGCCTCTGGGGGCCAGATCCAGCCCCCAGGCCTCAGGTTCCCCAGGCCTCTGCTAAACAGTAAGAGCTAGGACCATTTGGTATGCCACTTCCTCTAACAACTTAAACAAGGTGTAAGGTGTTGCTTGTGCCAAGATAATGGGTTGTGTGTGGAATTTGCTTGTTGCTAATAAGGGAAAGGGAAGAGTCTGGCAGGAGGGGGTTATACTGGAGAAAGACTACAGGAAGGCAACAAGGGGCCAGAGAAGGGGATATGGACAGCTATAGCATTGTGCTAGTGGGGTGGAGAAAGCTACAGCTATCTGATACATTTCAGAGTGTTTATGCCTCTGTTTCCTAACTGTGGGACATGCACCTCTTCCCCAGCTGTGCTTACTGGAGCCACAGCACCCATGAATAGGCTCTTCTCACCTGACTCCTAGCTGCTATGCTAATGGAAGGCTGGGGCAATCCTCTCTTCTGGGCAGCCTGTATACTGACCCCCTCATTCCTATCCCTGAGCAATTATTTAAATTAAGAAAAACAAAACTTATTTTGAGTTAAAAGGCCAGAGCAATGAAGTGCTGGGAGCTCCTTGGACAGGACAGCAATGTGTTTACACTCCCTGCCTTTTCAGGAATGGAGGGCTCTGTTTGTTATTACTGCAGCTTTGAGGATGTAATGCTGGATCTGTAGTGTTGAGAGAAGCAAGTCGCTTCTAAGACTAAAGGAAGAGGGTGTTTCATAGGGCTCTGTGTTGCAAGATTCCAAAGCAGTGCTGCTGGGGTTGTGTCTGGGGTGGCACAGGCTCGCTTTTTGGCAGTGGTGACTTTCCTTAAAACTGGGGTAGTGGACAGGAGGGGAAAGTGGTCACAGGGATGCAGGTTTTGCGGGGGGAGGGGCACGCAGACCGTGGAACAGCCTGACTACGCGTGGAACAGCCGAAAGGACGGGGGGAGGGGCGTTCCGAAGCTGAGGCTGAACACGCGAGAGCAGGGGCCGTGCTCCGAGCGTTTCCGAGCAAGGGCGGAATCTCGCGAAGTTCTACGAGCGCTTCCGACCGGGAGACGGAAAGGCCCGAGCCGCGGCGGTGGCGAACGCGCTCGAGCGAGTCCGAAGTGCAGGCGGAAAGACCCGAGCGCTGCCAAGATGGAGGCGGCCGGGCCCTGCGGCCTGTGCCTGAGGGAGCGGGCCCCCTACACCTGCCCCCGCTGTAACGCGCGGTTCTGTTCTGTGCCTTGTTACCGGGGCCACGGGGCCTGCGCCGAGGCCTTCCACCGCCAGCAGCTGCTGCTCCGGCTCCAGGGCCAGCGGGGGGACCCGGACTCCCGAGCCCGCCTGAAAGAGGCCCTGCTCCGGCTGCGGGAGCTGCGCGAGCTCGAGGACGCGGAGCCCCAGCTAGGCCGCAGCCCGGAGGCCCACGATGACGGTCTGTGGGAGCGGCTGAGCCCGGCCCAGAAGGCCGCCTTTCAGCGCCTGCTGAGCAGTGGGGAGATTGGCGCCTTCCTGCCCCCGTGGAGGCCCTGGTGGCGTGGAGGGGGCCGCGGGCTGGTCCAGGAGCTGGGGGCCGCCGAGGATACCCAGCCCCCTGCGGGCAGTCAGCAGCCGGAGGAGCAGACCCAAGGCTCCGCACCCATGCACCAGCCCCGGGTGCCAGGAGGTACTTGCCCCCCCACAGGCACCCAGCAGCCAGAGGAGAGCCCAGGCAAGGCAATCACCCAGCAGCCAGAAGTGCCAAGCCCTGTGCCTGCTGTGCCTGCATCCATTCCACCACTGAGCTCCCTGACCCGCAGCCCAGCTTCACCCCTGGTGTGCTTCCAGCTGCCTAACGTCCTTTATGCCTATGTCTTTGCCCTCACACTCTACAATGGGGACTTGAGTGAAGCTGAACTTCTGCCTGAGTTCTCTGACACAGTCCTGGATGTCTCCGGGGCACTAGGTGCCAGGCAGGTCTTCCATTCTACAGCAGAGGCACTGCAGGCTGCTTTCCAGGCAGTGACAGCCAGCCATTACCCCGAGTGCCCCCTGGGGAATGCAGGTGCTATCATGGCAGTGGCCCTGATTCTGATGGGGGAGAATCAAGCAAAGCAGAAAGGCTACAGCCTGGCAGCCCTCTCCCATCTTGCCATGCTGCTGGGCAAGGCCAAGAAACTGGTGCCAACAGAGGAGCGGCCTCGGGTGTATGGTGCCAAGAAGAAATGTGAATTTCTGCTCTCTTGGGTCAATGAGAACCAGGAATCTTTGACTGTCCTGGCTCTAGAGGTGCAAAGAGAATATAAAACACATTTGGAAGCAGTCAAAGAGATGGATGTAGTTACCAAAGAACTGGAGAAGATGTGGGGTGGGAAACTGCCTCCTGCAAAAAAGCCATTGATTGAGGAGTTGGACTGATGGCTGGAACTCAGTCATTCCTAATACCATCCATACTTAAAACGTTAGGGCATTGGAGTGACGACAGGCCCGTTTAGAGACTGGATTTTTTTAAAGATAGTCTTCATTCACCAAGATAATCTTGGTGAATAGTTATTTTGAATAAATCCACCTCACTAAGTCTTGGCATAAATGTTGATCTGGTTTCAAAGGGGTTGAACTGTAGTAATAAAAACCGCAAAGTAATTGGATGTGTGCATTTTTGTCTTCCATTGGGTGGGATCCTTGGTGTGTTCCATCCACTTGGCTGTTACTTTGATGGTTTCAGAGTTGGTGTGTTCCACTGGTGCTGCGGATGTCTCTAGCTGGTCATAAAGTCCCATGCTGGGTGTTCTATATCCCACCAAGTACAGACTTTTGCAGGAATCAGTTTTAAAAAAAAAAAGGCAGCTAAGCACACCTCAAGAGCTAGAGTTGCTGCAAGTCACAAAGCTAGCATTTCAAGAACAAACTTACTCTGGATCCTTACATCAGTGCTGATACCTGTTATAAATTACTTTCACAATAACAGACCATGAAAAGTCCTTTCTTTCCTGTGCATTAATATGGAAGTATTTCCCCCAAGTGCTACTCTGCATCATTAGCCTGGAGTTTCAGACAGAAATAACTAAAAGACAGCTCCTTTTGAGAGAGATGCTGAACCTGTTCACAGCTCAGGAGTGAGCAAGAGACAGTGGCAGGAGAGAATGAATGAATAACAAGTGTTTTTAAAATCTGGTATTTAAATGTATCTAGTCTTATCTAGCTAATGTTTCTCTAAGCTATTGTAACTGATCACTGTTGTAGGAATGTAAGAATTGCTGGCCTGCATGAGACATGTGGTCCATATTTTTCTGTATTCTACCTCTGATAGTCGTCTGCCACAGATGCTAGAAGGAGGTAGGCAGATGTAGAATAATCTGCCCCTGCTGCTCCGTAGGAGTAAGATTGGCTTTAAAACCTGAATAGCAAGGTTTAATGTTCCTTCTATAATGTTGTGAGTTATGACACCTGGATATTATTGATAGCCATATAAATAGTTCATTCTTTTTTTTTATAGTACTGAATTCTTCATCTCAGTGACTTCCTGTGGCAGTGAGTTCCACAGTGTGTTGTTTGGAAAAGGTCTGTTCTGTTTTCTTTGTGACACAGAATGTACAGCATGGGGATTTGGTTAAAGGCTTGCCAGGATAGTTGTTGGCAAATAGGCCGATATCCAAACTATCATAGGGTATCACAGGTGAATTTCATGTGTCTCAGGGAGGAGGGTGTCATCCCCTAAATGTTTGGAAAACTATTGATGCCCCTAAGTCCCATTGGAGAAGTGTGATTAGTTAGAGTTCTAACACCTTAGTCTTACCCTATAGGGCCCGTGGTGGGTGACAGGCTTCATATAAGGATACTTTAAGGTTCTGGTGTGAGCGCGCTTGAATTTGTAATCTTACAGGACATGCTGTACAACTTATCTGTTCTTTTGCTTGGGCTGAGAGCTAGATATTGAGTGGGGGTTCTGATTTAAGGAGTTGTGGGGAGTTCATAAGGTTATTGTGGGGGGGGGGGCGGAATTGTGGTACTGCTACCCTTCTGCCTTGAGAGCGGAGCAACTGGAGACTGCTGGCTGGAAACCCAGCTTTGAAGGCAGAACCACTGCCAACAGCAATGGTGCAGAAGTAAGGATGGCATGGTGTGTTATTGTCACCCTTATTTCTGTGTTGCTGCTTGCAGAGCAGGACCCTTAGCAGCCACCACTCTCTAACACTCAGCTCTGAAGGCAGCAGTGCAGGGGCATGGTATAATATTACCATCCTTACGTCAGTGCTGCTGTTGGTGAAGCACTGCCTTCAAAGTTGGGCATCCGACCACCAGTTGCCACACTTCATGCGTCATCACTCTCTGGCCACCCAGCTCTGAAGGCAGCACAGATGTAAGGGTGGCCTCCCTAAAATAATTTTGTAAACCCCCTGCAACTCCATTTTGAGTCAGGAACCCCAATTTGAGAAATGCTGGTCTCATGAAAGCTGTATATATACAGCAGGGCTGGGCAACCTTTTTTAGGTCAGGGGCTACTGCCCCACACAAAAATCAGTCAGGGGCTGTGCACAAGTGAGAAGCCCCTGATTGAGAAGCAGAAAGACGTGCCTCACATTCTCCTTGCACACCAGAGCTTAGGGTGCCCCAGGCTAGTAGATTTTGTGTGCTCCAGCCCTGCAGGTGGGTGGCAAGGGGCCTGGAGCACCAGTGCGGGCTCTCCAATGCAGGGGTGGCAGAATCCTTAAGCCTCGGGGTCTCAATCCAAGCGGCCTGAGGTCCTGCACCCCGGTATACAGCAAAGCACACAAAAGACCAGATTTTATAGTGGGAGGCCAGATTTCATAACCCATGACATGTTTTTCACGGCTGTGAATTTGATAGGCCCTTACTTATAATGATATCCAGTGGTCTGCAACCCACCTCAAATTTCTTTGCCCAGCCAAAGAAGAGTTAAGGTGTAAGTTTAGAACTAGCATTCACCTGTCTTGGCTGGAAGGTGGCCTTATGAGTTGAGAACTCTATTTGGTTTGGGCACTAGCCAATGACTTAGGAGACCTGGGTTAAAATCCCTGCTCTGCTGCAGATTTCCCCTATGGCCCTGGGCAAGTCACTTAGCCTTTCTGTGCCTCAGTTTCCTCATGAGCATGGTAGGGATTATAGCACAGCCCTACCACATATTAACACTGTGAAGATAAATACATTACATGTTGTAAGGGCCACAAATAGCACTATGTTTGGGACTGTATCAGTATCCATGGGCACATGTACATTGCTTTGAAAGATCTGTGGCATGGCTGTTGCTGGCACAGGTCACCTGACTTGGGTTGGGGCTCTGAAGCTATAAAATTGCAGCATAGACATTCAAGCTGGGGTTAGAGCCTGGACTCTGAAACCCTTCCTGGGATCTGAGGGCCCAGGCTCTAACCCAAAAGTCTACACTGCAACTTTACTGCCCTGCAGCATATGCCCCATGAATCTGAGTCAGCTAACCAGGGTAGATCCATGGTGGGCAACCAGCAGTCCACGGGCTGCATGTGGCCCATTGAGGTTCAGTGTGCGACCTGCAAGATATTTTGTTTTTCACTGCCCATGCACAAGGTTGCCAGATTTTGTTTCCCAACAGACTGTCTTTGTCATTACAATCTTTCAGCCCACTGAGATGAAGGAAGGTCCCTCATGTGGCCCACTCACTAGCCTAGGTTGCCCATCACTGGTGTAGATTTACTTCAAGATAGAAGCATAAAGTGGGAAATGAGTCACTGAAGATCATCCCAGGGCAGAGCTGGGACTAGAACCCCACTCTGCTGAGTCCCAGTGCTCTATCCTCTATGCCACATGGCATAAACACTTCTGGGCTATGGGCCATTCAAGGAGTCAGAATAACCGGTTCCATGCACATACCATTCTGTATTAGTCTGCAGGGTTTTCCTGACTTCTGCTGGCTTGCAACCTTTCTGAAGCACTTTGCAAAGTTTGAGACTCCGCTGTAGATGTGCCCTTTTATGTTGGTACACAATTGAGCTGTGTGGGCCTCTCATGGACCTAAGTCCTGAAGGGATCATTGTGATCATCCAGTCTGATTTTTCCCCATCCTCCAAAGACACTAGAATTTTCCCCAGATGCTAGATTAAAACTAGGGATGTTAGAATGTAACCAACTGTTTAAGCGATAAGTTGGTGCTTATTGGTTAATGGCATTGGTTACACTCAGCTGGCTCCTGGGGAGAAGGCTTAGTTGCAGCAGGGAAGCTGCCTCCCCAGGAGTGAAACAGGCAGGGGCTAGCATCCTGGTTCCCTGGGAGGCAGCTTCTCTAAGGCAGGGAAGCCTCCTCCCTGGGAGCAGAGCTGGCAGCATGTAACCACTGAGATGTTCAACAGTTCACAAAGATATTTAGTTTTACCTTAAAGACTCCAGGCAGTGGCCAGCCGGCCTGTTGCTCTAGTGTTTACTCACCCTCCTTGCTAGGAAATTGATTTCTTTCAAAATTACATTTATGATTTGTCTAACTTCAACTTCCAGCCTTTGGATCTTGCCATCTCTTCCTCTGCTAGACTGAAAATCCAAATAGCCCCGGGCACAGAAAAGAGTTCCTAGGGCAGTGGTTCTCAAAGTATTAAACAGATCTGACTTTAACTTTCTCATGTTAGTTTTGCAAACTTCATTTTAAATAAAGAAAAATATTAATTTATGTTCAACACAAAAGGGCCCCATGTTTTCTTTATTTATGGCAGAGGTGGGGAACTTTTTTGAGATCCGGGCAACTGACCCACAGAAAAATCAGTTGGGGACCACGTAAGTGAGAAGCGAAAGAAAAAAACCCTCCAAAAGTCCCCAACCCTCATTGGTGTGGCCCCCAACTTCGCTCCACTGGTGCTCCAGCCCTGAGGGGAAGGGAGGATTGAGGTTCAGGACTTCCCATAGGCCAGATTTACTCTTCTGGCATTCCAGAGTTAGTCAGTTTTGTGCCCCCCACCTCCGCGGACTCTGAGGTTGGGACAAAAATGAGGGATTCAGTGTGTGGGACAGGGTTGCTAGCAAGAGGGGTGGAGGTTTAGGATCTGGGCAGGAGGTGAGCTCCAGGAAGGAGTGAGGGTGCGAGATCTGGACGGGAGATAGGGTTCGGGAGCAGGCTTGGGAGTAGGGTGTCTGGTGAGGGGGAACAAAAAACAGGACTATGTAGCACTTTAAAGACTAACAAGTTGGTTTATTAGGTGATGAGCTTTCATGGGCCAGACCCACTTCCTCAGCAGAGTGTGGCCAGGAGGGAAGATACAGGAGCAAGGGAGGGGGCAGGAGTGGACTAGGGATCTAATAGTGTAGTCAGTTAACCAATTCACTGATAATCAAAAGCTTATAGATTAATGCTATAGACTACACACATTTCCCACCCCTCCATCCCCACCCACCAGTAAATTTTTTAGCAGGCTGGGCAGCAGTGCTAGCTAGTGATGGGTCCAGAACCTACCCCCGCTGAGTCTCTGCATTTAAAGTGTATTAGGAGCCGGGTGGGCAGGCAGCTTAGCTCAGTTCTGGTTCATGCTGGGTCTGGGAGCTCAGACCCTCCTCTAAACAAGCTGCTGCCACCCTGCGCTGCTGCCCCTTTATCAGCGGCAGCAGCACAGGGCAACAGGCAGCCGGTTCACGAGGGGAGGTGGTTTTTAAACTGTTTCCCCTCACGACCAGCTCCTACCTGGCACCCTGCACTGCTGCCTCTGATTCAGAGACAGCAGCACTGAGTGGCAGGGCTCCTTGGGAGTGGGGCTCAAACACAGTAGCTGCCGGCCCCATCCCCAGGGACTATAGAATAGTCGACTGCAGTGCTTTTTTTGTTAAAAAAGAAAAAAGTGCCAGTACACCAGAGGAAAAGTTGTTGAAGAGAAAAAAAAAGCCAGGGCGGGCCTAGCATTGCCCTTTTAAGAGACATGGCCCCTTTAAGACACGTGTCCCAGCTGACTGTCACACATTTCTATACAGAGGTGCCCGTATGCTCTGTTCTTTCCAGGTAAGCTCTGACTGGAGGTGCCGGTACCGCGTACCAGGCAGTACTGTCACAAAAAAAACACTGGTTGACTAACCGATAACAATTCATGAGCTTACTTGACTATTCAATTAATTGATATTTAACATCCCTAGAGTGGACTGGGGGTAGAGAGTCTGGCCAGGAGGAAGGGTGCAGAAGTAGGGTGTCTGGCCAAGAGGGAGGGTGCCGGAGCAGGCTGAGAGTAGGGTGTCTGGTCAGAAGCAAGCTGGGGGTGTGGGGTCTTGGCAGAGGGGTAAGTGAGGGGGATTGGGGTGCAGGGTCTGGGCATGGGGGAGGGCGCTTACCTGGGTTTGTGCCCCTGTCATTCCCAAGCACGGCCTCCTGCTGCTCCCATTGGCCAAAACTCCAGTCAACGGGAGCAGCAAGGAAAGCCTGCAGTGTGTCACTGCACTGCTGTTTTCCCAGCGGTGTGGGGATAGGGGGAGAGGAGTGACAGTGCATGGAGCCACTTGCTCTGCCCCTCTCTGTGAGCTGGCTCTGCTGGGGAAGGTTGGAGCTTTCTTTCCCACCACCAACCCCTGTGCCCTCCAAGCAGGAAGTTGGAGCTGGTGCTTCAGCCTCACGGCTGCAAGGCTAGACCACCAGCACAGGCTCCCTGCTGTGGGAGACGGAAGGGGGGCTGAGCTGAAGCCATGGACCACCTGTCAGGTGGCTGCACTTTGAGAGTGTTACCTGTGTGGCTGGTTGTTTCCTGTATTTAAGAGCTGACAGTTTGCTTATCTAGCCCTCAAAAGCATCGCAAACATTTGATTTTGAACTCAGATTGAGACTTGAGTTTAATATATTTTAATAAAATCATCATCACTTCAGTGCACTGTTCAACACTCCAGCTTTCCCCAAAAGGGGAATTTCCCCGATAGTTAAAATTACAGACACAGCAAACAGACACAGCAAACCGAACTGGTATTCCGCTTCCAGCCAAAGCAGACTCCCAGCTGTGACTCGGTCTTTGGGGCTTGTATTCAATCTGGTGTTAGCTCAAGCTCATGTGTAGCTCCTACCCTGACTCCTGCCCAAACAGATCTCTAGCCTGAGTTAAATGGTATTTTGAAATCAAGCTAACTGGCCTGTAAGGGGATGGAGGTTGAAACTGGAGGGCTACTGCCACTCAAGCTAATAATGCTGTAGGGCTACAACAGCTTGAGTGACAGGAGCACATCATTTGCTAATCCCATCACTCTGTACAGCTCCATATTGTTTCATGGTGCAGTTGCTTTCACGCTGCTCTCAGTGTATATCTACACTGCTTTCTGAAGCATGACTGCAGCTTGGGGGGAGAGGAGGTACCTGTACTAGCTTCACTCTTAACTAGCCTGGCTAAAAACAGTAAAGATGCAGCAATATGTGCTGTGCAAGAATCACAGAACTGGAAGGAACCTTGAGAGATCATCAAGTCTAGTCCCCCATCACTCATGGCAGGACCAAGCAGCATCTAGACCAGGGGTCTCCAAACTTTTCAGCCCGAGGGCCGCATTAACTATCAAACAGCAGTTCGGGGGCCGACTACACACTTGAGGTCCAAATAAAAAACAATCAAAACATGGATGTTGTTTTTAATTATTTATTTAATATTATTTTATTCAGTTATTATTTAATAACACATTGATACACTACACATGAACACCTGTATTAGTGTGAATGGTGAAATTGTTTCCTGGATGCCAAAATAGCAGACATTTCTGGCTTTAGATTTGTTGTCCCTAACATCAACAGTGACCTGAGATTATCATCGGACAAGTTTGTTCTCAAATTGTTCTTCACGTATTTCATTCTTGAAAATGTTTGTTCACACAGGTATGTTGTTCCAAAGATTGAAAGGTACCTTGATGCAAAAGTTTTGACATTAGGAAAGTCTTCCTTGGGCAAAAACTGGTAAAAACCCACCAGTCCTATTTTGAACTTGTCCCTAAGGAGGTCATTTGCTTGCAACTCAAGGACTTCCAGCTGCAGTTCATCTGGGCAACTGGCCACATCTGCTTCAAATGGGTTTTGAAACAATCTCACTTCTTCTGCCTTTGAATCCAAAAAGGTCTCCACGGGCCGGATGAGAGGGCCTCGCGGGCCGCATCCGGCCCCCGGGCCGTAGTTTGGAGACCCCTGATCTAGACCATCAACCCTGCACATCTACATTGCTAGTTTTAGCCACACTGGCTAGCTGAAAGGTACTTTGGCTATGCCAGTCTAGGCTGCACATGTCCGATTGCTGGGCAGCCATACTCTCACTTGAATTCAGCTAGAGTAACTCCAGTGTACTCATTTGAGCTAACTGTTGCAGTAAGACAAACCCTTCATCTCATCATAACCTGTGCATCTGTCAGGCTGAACTTTCTGCTGCAGCCTTACACCTCGTTACAGCCGCAGAGGAGACTTCAGATACAGTCCATTCTCAGATAGCCAGGTTGCAGCCAACCATGGTGGTTGTGATATGGTTAGATTCTTTCATTAAAGCGTTACCAAATGAGCAATGAGCTCCTTCGTGGTCCCTCACAGAAGGCAATGCTTTAAGCTTGAGTGAAGCACAGAGAAATGCAGGTCAGACATCTAGTGCTGGTATGAAAACTTTGTGGGTTTTGTTATACATCCAGGTATACCACCTGTGATTAGGATGTTGGCAGGACAGCTTCCAAGATATAGAGTTTGATTTTGTTGACTGTCAAAGGGAAACCTTCCTAGAATACAGGTGATGGTGGCATGTAATCTATGTGTTACAGTAGAACCCAGAAGCTCTAACTGGGATTTGGGCCTCATTGTACTTAGTGCCGTACAAAGGAGATACTGGCGGCTATTCTCTGACTGAGTACTGACCCAAGTGGTCCAGGATGGTTCTAGAAGATTGTGCAGCTTAGTTGACTGTGCTGTCCCCTTGGAGTCCATGGTGATTTCAGTGCCCCAGTCTGGTGTCTAGTGAGGCAGTGTTGCAAGGAGCTAAGTACAGGACACTTTCCCTAGTGCTGATCCCAGTGTCCAGTGAGGTGCTAGGGGGGTGCAATGCTGCAGGAGGTGAGGCAGGGGACTCAGGATGGGGTGTTCCCTGTCATTGCTGTCACCTGGGAGGTGCAGAATCTAAATTGTTGGAGGTGCCACTCTTAAATGAGATATCAAATTGAGCCCATTATTAAATATCCCAGGCCTGTTCCAGGAGTTGGGGGCGAACCTCAGCATCTTGTTCACAATCAAATGTATGCAGTGTTGTCAGATGTACTAGTAACTACATTCTTCTGTCCTAAATAGGCCTAGTTGTTTGAGTTCAATAGGATATTTACATATTGACATACTGTTGTGTGCTGTTAAACAGTTGGGCTGTGTCTACACTGGCCACTTATTCCGGAAAATCAGCCACTTTTCCGGAATAACTTGCCAGCTGTCTACACTGGCCCCTTGAATTTCTGGAAAAGCACTGACGATCTACTGGCAAATTGTTAGTGTTTTTCCGGAAAAACTATGCTGCTCCCGTTCGGGCAGAAGTCCTTTTCCGGAAAACTGTTCCGGAAAAGGGCCAGTGTAGACAGCACCGTAGTGTTTTCCACAAAAAAGCCCCGATCGCGAAAATGACGAGCGGGGCTTTTTTGCGGAAAAGTGCGTCTACATTGGCACGGACGCTTTTCCGGAAAAAGTGCTTTTCCGGAAAAGCATCCCGCCAATGTAGATGCACTTTTTCCGGAAATACTTATAACGGAAAACTGTTCCATTTTAAGCATTTCCGGAAAAGGGTGCTGTAGACGTAGCCCTGCTGTGTTCCACCTCAGAGGCAGTGGCATAAAGTGATTTCTGCATGTGGAGCACTTGAGTAACATACGATTGTATTACTAGTGAGATCCTCCCAGCAATGCTGGTACCAGGTCTCTTTCTGACCCCATATCTGGGTATATCTTACTTAATCAACTCCCTGCCATTGCAGGGACCTTGGTTCACCTTGGTCCCTCCTACTTTGTGTCTATGACACTTAGGGTAAGTCTACACTGCACCATAGCTTGAAATAAGATACGCAATTTGCGTGGCTCAAATTGCGTATCTTATTTTGATCTTATTTCGAAATAGCTTATTTTGTAGTTTGGTGCCAACTTTCGAAATAACCGGCTGTTCCGAAATGCTCCTTACTCCTCGTGGAATGAGGCTTACAGGGATGTTAGAATAGTGAGCCCATTATATTTTGAAATAACGGGCTTGCTGTATCCCAAAATAGCATTGCAGTGTAGATGTAGCCATGATAGCTTAGGCTCCTGTAGGCTGTAGTATCTTGGTCTCATTTCAGTTGTCAGGTTCAGTGTGTTGGTGGCTTGTGATACGCAGGAGTCAGAATAGATGACCTGGTGGTTCCTTCTGGACTTAAATTTGATGACTCTAGGAAAACTCTGGATACTACTTATAGATGAGTCATCTACTGCAGAGGTCCCCAGACTGAGGCACGTGCCTCTAAAGGGGTGTAGGGGAATGTTTAGAGGCACATGGGGGTAGGGAGGGAGTACCACCCAGTTCTGCCCTGGCTGCTGGCCCTGGCTCCCCATGCCTAGGATTCTGGCCACCATCTTCCTGTGCCTGGGGCCCTGGCCACCAGCCAAGGCTCCTGGTCAACACTCTGCTCCTGGCCTGGCTCTCAGCTCTGGCTCCAGCCTCAGCCCTCATACCCTTGTCTACATCCCCCCCTCCTAGAGCCGTGTCCTTGCTCCCAGCCTTAGGTGGGGTGGTAGACAGAGGTAAGGGGGAGTGTGAGGTAAAAAACTTGGGAACCACTGATCTAGTGTGAACTGTGGGGAGCACGGACAACTTCGTGTAGGTCTCTCTAGACTCCAGGATGGGGAGAGAACCATCACCTGCTGATCACACACAGCAGCTTGCAAAGCACTTTGAGTCTGTTCTATTTCTGCACCCACTCTGTGGCACAATGGCTTTCTATTGCAGTACTGGCACAAGGTGGGTTGACTGGCAGCTGCTGAGAGCCTCTTGAAGGTCACAGAGACATAGGAGTTCAGCCTCCGTGAGCCATCCACTTTCTGTGAATTGATGCGGTCCCACAAACAAATCTACAGTTCCAAGTGGGAAACTGCCATGAAGGCAGCATCTTGTCTCCTAGGCACCGCGCCACTTGCCTCGATTTGGTCACAGTTCCTCTTCAGCCTTCACTGGCAAAGCTCGGTGCAGCCCCAAACTGCCTTTGCGCACCAGGGATAAGCAGCCATTAGTGTACAGTAGGGCTGAGGGTGTTTGGGGCACAGCAGATCAAAGCGACTTCAATTGTGGATGTTCAGAAGGTGGAAGTCTCCCCACTTGCCCTGGGGGCTGGATTTATTCCATAACAAAGAAAAAAGCCTCATCACGGGATGATCTTCTCTCCCGCAGGGGCCAGTTGCGAGCAGCATTGTTCAAACCACTTAAAGCTAGACAGTGCATAGCTCCATGGAATAACACACTGGAGGGAAAATTCCTGTATTTCCAGTGGGATGGACTTAATCCTCTTTGGGGACTGGCTCAGCGAGGACGTGTCATAGCACAGATGTGGTAGGGGATGACAGCGTGCTCCAGTGATTAGGACAGAGGCTAGTGTCCCACCAGCCTTTGGGGCAATGTCGGGCAGATGTGAGTTGTCAGGCCTGAGTCTGCATGGAGCATGCAGTGCTGGGCCACATCTCAATAAAGGTAAGGGAAGATCCTGTAGGGAACTCGCCGGCAGTACTCCTGCCAGGCCAGCCCGTACTTCCGCAGGCACTGGTGCTCGTCCCGGGCCTCCCGGTGAATCAGCAGCATGGTGAAGTAGATGACGTAGAAGTAGGGCAGGACATGTGTAAGGCCTGTGGGGAGGGAAAGACATGGTGCATGAGGAAAGGAGTCCAGGAGCCCTCCCTCTAGGGCCTCTAGTGCACTGGTTCTCAACCCACGGGCTGCTGTGGTCTGGTCAACGCACAACTGTGGCCATGTGACATCCTCAGGCCATACAGGGAGGATATATGTTGTATGGCTGCAGCCCCCATACCACACAGAGAGCGGCGTCTGTGGCCCATAATGGTAAGTAGCTTGAGAGTCAGTGTCGTAGTGGATAGTGTCTGAGAGCTGAGCAAGCTTGTCTGTGGTGTAGATTCCTCCCCACTTCCATGCCAATGATATAGTGATGCCAGCACTTTGATGGGGCGACTGGCACCCTCCACCCTGGAACTTCAGGCCAACCAGACCAAGTGTCTTCTACATGGCTGGAGTATGGGGCAGCATATTGGGGCCATCTGCTTAGGACACGACTAGGATGTTGGGCCAGCACAGGCACCTTCTCTGGCTCATGAAAGACACAATGGGTGCCCCACAGTAGACACTATTGCCCTGAAGGCTAGAGAGATGCTCCCCTGCTTTTATTGCAAAGGGCAGTAGGGATATGGCCTGCATGTCCTACAGGCTCAGATTCAATGGGGCCACAATGCTGTGGGCAGAAGGAGACAATCCCCTTGTGAGCCTTTCCCCCAGCCCCCCCATGCAGGATTTATACTCACCACAGGGCAGCGACCAAGCCAGAGCCATGATGAGATCCCCCAAGTAGTTAGGGTGGCGCACAAACCCCCACCAGCCAGACACCAGGAGCCGCCGGCCTGTGGCTGTGGGGATGGTTTTGAGACCTGGGAGGAGAAGGGCATTACCCACACGGCATCCATTCCTCCCACTCTCTTCCATTAGCCAACCCTCCCTTAGCTTTCCCGTCTTCTCCCCTTCTAGGCTCCTTCACTCCAAGTCCCCCTACAACTTCCATCCCAAAGGCAGCTTCAGCTCACCAGCTACTCGGGGATCGTTGGGGTTCCTGCGGAAAGTGTTCTTCTGGGAATTGGCGCTGCGGAAGATGCAGTAGCCCAGACCTGACAAGGAGAGAACCAGAGTGAGGATAGGCTGTGGGAACTCTAGGTAAGGGATACTGGGACTTCTGCCATGGATTGGTAAGGGAACGGACTGCTCTGGAGAAGACAAAGGGATGGATGAGAATGGTGGTGGATGCTAGCCTAGAGCGTGGCATTGAGCAGGATTTTCAATCCTTAGGCTTCAGAGTGTGGCTTGAGGCTGGTCAGGAATGGATTTCACCCCAGTGTACAGCAAGGTGCATTGTAGGCTTGGTGAGGCAGGGAGAGTTTGTGTGCATTGGGGCTGGGGGTAAGATACTGTGTTAGATGAGGTCATGGAGTGAAGTGAGGGGAATATTACACCTATTGGTCATGCCTAAGTGGATCCATTGGTCTGAGGGAGGAGGAGGGGGGATATGGGCCTATTAGTTTGGTACGTGAAAGGGGATCACCCAAGCCTCACCATTCAACAAGAGGATCCCGACAGCCATGGGCAGGCTCAGCTTCTGGGGGTGGTTGACCAGGAAATAGGCCTGGAGGCTGTAGGTGAAGGGCACCCAGGCAAGGTCCCCAAAGGCCAACATGAAGCCAAACCCATCATGCACAATGTCCATGGTGGTGAGGATGGCCTCCTGCAGGACACAGTGAATTCACATCCAGCACGGATAAAAATCAGTAGTAAGAATTAAATTATTTTAAAATCCCTAAATCTCTTCAAAATTAAAATTAAAATTAATCTATGCTAAGGCCTAACCATGCTACAATATATTAAATCATTTAAATTAAAAAAAAAAAACAATATTAAGCAGGATATGTTTGCTGCCAAGTTTAAAGAAAATTAAAACATGGAACTGCTTGACATCACTGGCTAGGCACCAGGAACCAAAGTTTGTTGAATCGCTAAATCTCTTGGCAGCAGTCTCTTCTGCAGGTGCAGAGAGAATATTTTTAGATTCAAAATTTGTATCCACATCTGCATCTGCAAAATTGAGCTGCGGACATTCGCATCCATGTCCACAAGTATGTCCACAAATTTGCAGGGCTCTAAATATTTTCATTTCATCCTATTCAACTAAATCAGTTCAGCAACTGGTTGTTTTGAAGTTAAGAAATCAATTGGGAGCCAAACAGGCAGGAAAGCTAGTTTTTCTCTTCCAATCTATGAAGAAAAACTAGATGTGAGAGGATGAGGTCTATTAGTTCTAAAATCTTGAATGACACGGTGACCAGAAACACAGTTAAATTCACTAACTACAGATACTTTCTTTGTTTGTGTAATCGTTTTTAAAGAGAACATATTTATTTATAAACTTTTTTAATATGTATTAGCAACAAAGCAGTTTTATTATATTAAAAACTCTAACATGTTGTTTATAGGGATTTTTTAATTGAATTTTAATTTCCATCCAAATACAGCTGGACATAAATTGCAAGTAAACATGAATCATCATATTGTGAATAAATACAACATTCACCATCTTCTAACATAATAAAAAGTGTAAAAATTAGAAATCTGAATACATGCACAGGAAGCTGATTAATTGCTCAAATAAATGTATACATAGAGGCTACATCTACATTGGCAAGATTTTGCGCAAATACTTTTAACGCAAGAGTTTTTGCGTTAAAGTATTTGTGCAAGAGAGCGTCTACACTGGCATGTGCTTTTGCACAAGAGATGTACTTTTGCGCAAAAGCATCCGTGCCAGTGTAGACACTCTCTTGCACAAGAGAGCTCCGATGGCCATTTTAGCCATTGGGCTTTCTTGCGCAAGAAATTCATGTTGCCTGTCTACACTGGTCTCTTGCGCAAGAACAGTTGCGCAAGAAGGCTTATTCCTGAGCAGAAGCATCATAGTTCTTGCGCAAGAAGCACTGATTTCACACATTAGAACGTCGGTGTTCTTGCGCAAGAACTCCCCACCAGTGTAGACAGGCAGCATATTTTTGCGCTAAAGCGGGTGCTTTTGCGCAAAATCATGCCAATGTAGACACAGCCATATACTGTGTCCTCCTGGTTTGCAAAAAGAAGTGCTGAATTTGGTATATAGCCAGGGTACACTTGGTTGCAAATTAACATTTTTAATAACTACCAACCAATGAGAATCAACTTTTTGTTAAAAAAAAACCTCTATAAAGTAAAAATGCAAAACTTGATTAATAACAATTATTTAAATTGCTTTGCTTTAAATCAATCCATCCTGAATGCATCTGTGCTTTATATCACCAACTCCCACTCCCTTCTCAGTTGGGTCCTCTCTCTCCCAGCCTCACAGCTTGGACCACTGGACTTTCACTCTCCTCCCAGACATGGGAAGAGAACGCACAAGCCTCCTCTAGAGTTTCCTTTGTATCCCCTAGCCTAGTGCAGGCCCCAAGCCAAGGCTAAGCCAGGGATGTAAGAGCGACTCACCTCATTCCACAGTGCATCCACCACATAGAGCAGCTGGAAGGCATTGACCAAGAGCATGGCCAGCGAGGGGCTGCCTCGCAGCTCAGTTTCTTTCACCAGCATGGCCATGTTCACCAGTGCCTGGCAGGAGGGGAGCAATCAGGCAGAGTTTGGAGAAGATCTGCCTCCTACCCTGCTCCTTTCCTTGCCCCCTACACCCTGTCTGCCCAGAGAAAAAACACCTGATTGCTGAATGGGACCCCAAACATCTCTCTGACATTCTGGAGAAACCAGACTGGTATCCTCCTCTTCCCACTGCCCAGCATTTGACCAAAGGCAAATCTAGCCCCGTGTAAGACCATACTTCCTGGTTTACTCCTACCCCTGCATCAGACCAATGGGCCCATCCATGCTTGGCATCCCACACTCCTGCTGCCCCAGTTCAGACCAATAGGTCTGTCCAGTGTGGTATTCCGCACCCCTCCCCACCATGCTTGATCAGACTAATGGGTCCATCTAGGGCAGGATTTCTGGCTGTGGATAGTATCTGGTACACATGGACATCTGAGTGAGGAAAATTCCTCTGCCAACCCTTCCCACAGGACTAGTGCTCCCCTGCAGCAGGTTCTCCGATTATCCTTTGACTTAGCAAGTGTTACCACACAGGTCACCACAGCCATGGGCCCATGGGGCTTTCTGCAGCAGGGAGCGCACTGAAACCCCACCCACTTACCCAGCCCAGGAGGCCTGGACGCAACTCGCAGAAATACTTCAGGTCGAAGGAGCCGACGCGAGGGTTCAGCTCGTGGCCCATGAAGAAGTCATATATGGGGTTCCCTGTGTGACCAATAGCACGTCAGGCTACTCTTCCTTCCTTTCCCTGCCACCTTGGACCAGACCAATAGGCCCATCCAGCCCAGTATCTCCCCTGCTGCCTCAGATTAGACCAATGGGTCCAACAAGCCTGGTATGCTCCCCTCCCTGCCGCCCTGGATCAATCCATGTGTCCCATCCCGCTGGCCTGGTAGTCCCCCTTCTGTTGTGTTAAATCTGGATGGCTACATCTAGACTGGCATGATTTTCCGCAAATGCTTTTAATGGAAAAGTTTTCCGTTAAAAGCATTTGTGGAACAGAGTGTCTGGATTGGCACGGACGCTTTTCCGCAAAAGCACTTTTTGAAGAAAAGCGTCCGTGCCAATCTAGATGCGCTTTTGCGCAAAAAAGCCCCAATTGCCATTTTTGCGATCAGGGCTTTTTTGTGCAAAACAAATCTGAGCTGTCTACACTGGCCATTTTGCGCAAAAGCTTTGCACAAAAGGACTTTTGCCCTAACAGGAGCAGCATAGTATTTCTGCAAGAAGCACTGATTTCAGACAGTAGGAAGTCAGTGTTCTTGTGGAAATTCAAGCGGCCAGTGTAGACAGCTGGCAAGTTTTTCCGCAAAAGCAGCTGCTTTTGCGGAAAAACTTGCCAGTCTAGACACAGCCGATGTGTCTGGTCTCCAATGGGTGCTGTTGCTGGATGCTTCATTAGAAGGTGGAAGGGTGTGAAGAGAGGAGGGCCTGGTATCACAGGGGTTAAACAAAGCCTTTTAGCCCAGCTAGCCATGCCCTGCTTTACCTGTTGCCGATGCCAGGCCTGGAGGGAAGATAAAAGGAAAGGAGCCTGGCTCAGTTAGGAACTGACCAGCAAGGAGACAGGAGTGTGGTTCTGCTGTCTGCAGGATAGGTACCAAAGCCTGTCAACTTGGCCAGCCACAGGAGCACATAAACTTCCAACCCCACCTCCTAGGACACAGGGGGAAACATGCTAGAACCCTACTAAGGGGAAATCTAGACTCTTGGGGCCACGCCCCAAACTTAAGGACTATACTTATATAGTGGGCTGGAGTTTCCAGGCCAGGGCACCAGCAGCAAGGTCTGCACCCCTTTTCTGCTGGCTAATTTTGGGACCTAACCACTAGGCCATGCTGTTGGCAGGGAGACCTGGCCCCCAAAGTTTAAGCTCCCTATAAGAAAAGTGGTTCCTTCCTGACCCTTATCAGCTGACCAGATACCTCCCTAAACTCCTTGCAGTTTGCACACCACGACTGGCATCACTGTCTGCTTTACCCTGCACTTTCCATTGATACACTAGGTGTGACCTGTGTATCTAAGAGAGTGTCTCTGTGTATCCCTGTGTATGTGTGATGCACAAATGCCAGTGTGAGCATGTCTGTGCGTTCACACATGTACATAGATACATACATCTAAGTATGCGTGTGTGTGTTTGTAGAAGATTATCCCTGTGTCTGCATGCCCCATGGGAGAGGACAGACTCACCTGAGTTCCCACCAGGTGCCAGTGCTGTCTCTGGAGCAAAGAGGGACTTGAAATAGAGGAGGAAGCTGAGGCCAAAGGCCAGCAGCAAGGCCGAGAAAGCCAACTGCAGGAAGTGGTCATAGATGTAGCTGAGGCGGAGTCCGGCTGCCAGTCCAGCCCCCACCACGAGGGCTGTGACGCCCATCGCATGGAAAGCTGCCGTGTGGGAAGAGAGAAAGCAGGATTAGGAGAAAGGAGAAAGCTGATTACATACAGCATCACTTTGTGACTTTTAGTCGAGGATCCTTGTGTCTCAGCCCATTGTGTTGTTCTGGGCAACTGAGGCACAGAGAGGGAAAGGGACTTGCCCAAGGTAACACAGAGAATCTGTGGCAGATCCCAGATCCGAGGAGTCCTGACTCCTTGTTCAGACCCACTATGCAGCACTTTCCCCCAATACTATTACTTGTTACAATGAGGATTCAGTAGGCGATATGCTCGGCCACAAATTCTGGGGCAAGGCACAGTCGATTTCCCCTCCCACACCACACCTGACACCCACCATTGATACGATACTGGAGCCGCCTCTTGTCTCGAAGGACGATCCCTTCTGTGACCTGTGGGAAAACAACACAACCTATTGGCACTGATCTCCCTGCTCTTGACTCCAACCCCTCATGACTCATCCTCCCTGGAACTTCATGCACAGCCATGTAGATTAACTTATTTTGAGCAGGTGTCTGCCTATATGATGCAGCTATCTGGCCATGATCTGGCTCAGCCCATGGCCCATGCAACTTGCATGTGCCCTTGACAGCCCATGGGCAGCCAAGCAGGTACCATTAGGCAGAGGGCACCCAGCAGGGAAGGGGATGTTCTGCCCTCTCCTCTGCCCCAGTGAGGCGAGACCCAGCATTACCTTCCCCATAGGCAGCATGTAGAGGGCAGCCTGCAGCCCGACCCAAGCCAGGAGCAACAGGAAGGTGTGGGGGTTCCAGAGGGTGCTCAGGGGTGGAAGTGGAGGCGGGAAGTTCAGCACACTGGCTTGCTCTGTGCCACATGTCAGCAGGAGATAGAAGACAGTAGCTGGCATGAGAAAGATGAGGATCACGGCTCCTGCAAAGGGAGGAAGGAGGAGTTAGAGGGACAAGGTCCCCAGGGCGATCAGAATTGTGGGTGAGTGATAGGCAGCAGCATCCCTGAGAGATAAGACCATGCAGTGAGTCAGTGGCAGAGCTGGGAACCCAGGATGCTGACTCCCAGCCCCGCCCTGCTCTAACCATGTAGCTGCATGCACAGCCCTGAAGCACAGCTCCAGTTCATCCTGCCTTTCAGGGTACAGGAGCCACTGCCTTCCAACCCCCCTCACCCTGGCCTTACCCAGGGGCCCTCCAAACTCCAGCTCTTTGGTGCGTGGGATCTTATAGCGATCCATCATCCTCCTGATGCCCCAGTCCTCGCTACCCAGGCACAAAGCTCTCCCCACAGGAACAGCAGTGGAGCTTCTCAAACCACAGTCACTTCCTCCTTCAGGAGCGGCTCTTGTGGATCAGACCTATGGGACACAAACAGGTAATTAGCACTCTCAGAGGACAGTGGGAGTCAGCTGAGACAGGTGGGAAGGTTGGAGACACAACCTGCACCGATCTGGGTTGGATGTTTAGCTTACGGCCGTGTCTACACTGCAAAATTATGAGAAGTCCTGTGGCACATTATAGACTTTAAGATGCCACAGGGTTCCTCATTGTTTTTGCTGAAACAGACTAACATGGCCTCTCTGAAACTACAACATTATGTCGACCTAACTTATGCCTGCATGCAACCACAGCAAGGACGACGCCAGGAGGCTTACATTGGCCCAACTGTGCAGCGTAGACCATGCCTACGTTGTCTGGAGTTGTCACATACACGGGGGGTGTGAAGGGTGAGACCTCCTCATGGTCTCCTAAGTAAGTGTGAGGGGGCTCTGTGGCCACCTTCTAGGTGGTCCTCAGCTTGAGTTCAGGCCGCCTCCTCCTCCCTCCCATAGCGGGGAGCCTGCGCTGGTGCTCTAGCCTTGCCCTCCCACCCATGAGGTTGGAGCACCAGTGCTGGCTTCCTGCTGGTGGGGGGAGACAGCCCTGAGCACTGCACAATCTGGCTCGCAGGGAAGAAGCATTGCACCCCCCTCTCCGCTTCCCCCGGCTGAGGAAACAGCAGCATGCAGGTGTACTGCCTGGAGGCTTTCCCTGCTACTGCCATTGGCTGGATTCCAGCCAATGGGAAAAGCAGGAAGCAGTACTTGGGAGTGATGCAGGGTGCAAAGGCAAGTAAGTGCCCCTCACCCCCTTAAAACCAGACTCCCCCAGCCCCTTCACACCTTCCCTCTACTGAGACCCCGCACCATCACCCTGCTCCTGCCCCCTCCCTCCTGGCTAGACACCTACCCCCAGCGTGCTTCTGTCCCCACTGCTCTGGCCAGACACCCTACCCCCAGCCTGCTCCTGCACCCTTCCTCTTGGACACACACTGCACCTTCCCTTGCTCTTGCCTCCTCCCTCTGGCCAGACACCCCAATGCCAGCCTGCTCCTGCAACCCACCTCCCATTCAGACCCCCACCTTCACCCCCTCCTTCACTCCACCTCCAGCCCAGACTTTGCACCCTCACTCCCTCTTGCACCCCACCTCTCACCTTAGATCCTGCACCCACATTCTTCTTTCTGGCAGCCCTGTCACACACACTGAACCCCCCATTTTTGTCCCAACCCCAGAGCCTGGGGAGGTCCACAAAATCCACTAATCCTGGAACCCAAGAAGAGTAAATCTGGCCTATGGGAAGCCTTGAACCTCAGGCCTTCCCTCCCTGTCCCTCCCCCTTCCCCAGTGGGGCTAGAGTGCCAGATGAGCAAAGCATCTCAGTTGGGGGCCACATCAGTGAGGACTGGGGGGTTTTGAAGGAATGTTTTTTGTTTGCTTGCTTGTTTGTTTGCTTCTGACTTGTGTGGTCCTCAATTGATTTTTCTGTGGGTGAGTGGCCACTGACCCAAAAAAATGTTTCCCACCCCTGCCATAAATAAAGAAAAGATGGGAAGCTTTTTACTTTACTTAAAATGAAGTTTGATAAACTAACATGAGAAAGTTAAAGTGCTTAGTCTGTTTAATACCGTAAAATCGCAAATATAATGCGCACTTTTTCCCCGGGTTTTTAGGCTCAAAGCCAGGGTGCACATTATACATAGGAGCAATTTTTTAAAGTTTTAAACTCCCCCTCCCCTTCGCACAAAAACTTTCCCGCTGAAGCACAGTACGAGGGCTGCCACTCCGCCAGGCTCCCGGACAAGGTGAGGAGTCGGCGGTGCCTCCAGGCTGCAGCGCCTTGGCTCGCTGCCTGCCGAGTGCTCCTTCAGGCTGTGCCTGGGGATCCCCGGGGGTCCCTGCGGCAGGCGTGAGCTCGGCGCGGCGCACGGGCAGCTGTCTGCTGCATGCGCGTTTTCCGGGCGAGCCTACAGGTAGGAGCAGCACATCCTTCCCTTCCGGTCTCCTGCTGCCTTTGGGAAGCGGACAAGGCTGGGCTTGGTGCTGGTGGGTAGGCTCCTGGCGTAGCAGGGCAGGCTGTGTTGCCGCCCACAGCCAGAGACCAAGAAATTCTGGACTTCAGAAACAGGTTACCTCCTGTTCTCCTGTACAATGGGGTGCGGATTATACATAGGTGTGCATTATACTCTCGATTTTACAGTAATTTAAATTAATATTTCCTTTCTTACTGGTTAAATTAAACGGTTCTCTCTCGCTGCAGCACTAGCAAAATGGCTCGGGTGTAATTATGTAATCAATGGCGAGTTTCCATTAGCAATTGGTGATCCACAGAAAGGTTTACATGGAGCCTGGTGGTCCACAGGCCAAAAAGTTTGAGAACCACTGGTCTATAGATAAGGGGAAGACGAGGTTACTGGCTCAGAGAAGATCTGGAAACGTTTCCAGCAAGAGTTAGATAATAGCCCTGTCTGCTCTGGAGTTCCTGGGCCACATATTTTGTTGTAAAATATGTTTGTGGAAGGGTCTAGGGCTGGGATGATGGGGGGAGGGGGCTGCACATAAGGCCTGAGAGGGAGGAACCTCTAATGGGACCAGCAGGTGGGGCAGCAGGTCAGGTCTGAGGGCTGGCAGAGCTGGGGTGCAGAGACCAGGAGGCTGCCGGTCAGGGCAGAGGGGCATTGGCTGGCCTGGGGGGGAGGCCAGGAATAGAAGCTGAGGCTGCCGATTGATACTGGGGAGCCCCAGCAGGGCGTGAGGGGGGAGCCCGGGGCTGCAGGGCATCGGTGTCCAACAGGGAAGGCGGGTCCGTGCAGCCCTTGCACTGACAAGAGGGGAAGAATTTCCAGCTCGCCTCTTTCGCACAGCCCCGTCCCGGACCAGGGCGCCTGTCAGCCCCAGCGCCCGCCGCCCCTCACCGCTGCCTCCCTCCCGCTCCCCTTTCAGCGCAGCCCTACCTGAGAGCCCGGCTGCGTCTCTCCAGCCGCGGGGGCGAGCACGGCTCCGGATTCCCCCCGTGCGCACACCCCTCCCCCGGTGACAGCAGCAGCAGCTGTAGGGCCCCCGGTCATCGTAGCTCGTCCCCTCGGTCCAGCCCGTCTCTGCGGCCGCACAGCCAATCCGGGAGCGGGGAGCGTGGCCGAACGAGGGGCGCCGCCGGGGCGTCGGGCCTATGAGCGTGAGGCCGAGCCTCTTCTGAACCGAGGGGGTGGAACAAGCTCCCTCGTCTCTCTCCTCACTGGCCCAGAGCCGTGCTCATGGCAGTGGCTCGTCCCAGGAGCTGCCTGGGATGGGCCATGGGCGGGCCTGGAGTGTGGGAGCGCAGGGTTCACCGTTCCTGCCTTAGCTGGGAGAGGCGCTTGCGAGGGCAAGGAGGCAGCAGAAGGGAGGTGCCGTTCGGGGCTGGTTCTGCACAGGCTCCCTGCAGCTGCCACCGCTTTGGTCCCTGCGGTTTAACTAGTATCTAGGGCAGGGCGACTCAACTTGGGAAGCCACAATGATCCTCACAGCACATACCGTGTGGTTGCAGATACATGCAAATAGCTTATTTCACACAATGCCCCAGTGCTCCCAGCACCTCCTCCCTGGAGCTAGAAACCCCAACACCCTGTGACTGACTGTTCCAGCCGGCCCGACCGGTGCATCTTTCAGTGCTCACCCCGCCTGGGAGAGGCCTCACCGCGGTTGTGGAGCGTGTTCCCAGTGGAGGCTTAAGGGATCATTCGACAATGGCTTTCCCTGTTGATCGATCCACGTCTTGACTGCCACGTTGTGCCGACAATCAGCTGAGCCTGCCATTTTTTTTAATGAAGGGGGGGGATATTTAAATCCCCGCTTCATTGACTATGTCGGTATGTCTAATGTACATGTTTCTGTCAGCAGAGGCATGTAGTCTAGACATACCCTATGTAATTGGGCAACAAAATAGCAAATGAAATTTAATGTTGATAAATGTAAAGTAATGCACATTGGAAAAAAATCCCAGCTATATGTACAATATAATGGGGACTAATTTGGCTACAACTAATCAACAGAAAGATCTTGGAATCATTGTGGATAGTTCTCTGAAAACATCCACTTAGTGTGCAGCAACAGTCAAAAAAGAAAATAGAATGTTAGGAGTCATTAAAAAAGGGATAGAGAATAAGACTGAAAATATCTTATAGCCTCTATATAAAACCATAGTATGACCACATCTTGACTATTGTGTACAGATTTGGTCACCTCATCTTAAAAAAGATATATTGGCATTGGTAAAGGTTCAGAAAAGGACAACAAAAATGATTAGGGATTTGGAATGGGTCCCATATGAAGAGACATTAAAAAGACTTGGACTTTTCAGTTTAGAAAAGAGGAGAATAAGGGGGGATATGATAGAGGTTTATAAAATCATGACTGGTATGGAAAAAGTGAGTAAAGAGAAGTTATTTACTTATTCCCACAATAAAAAAAAATAGGGGTCACCATATGAAATTAATAGGCAGCAGCTTTAAAACAAACAAAAGGAAGTTTTTCTTCACACAGCACACAGTCAACCTGTGGAACTCCTTGTCAGAGGATGTGGTGAAGGCTAGAACTTTAACAGGATTAAAAAAAGAGCTAGATAGATTCATGGAGGTTAGGTCCATCAATGGCTATTAGCCAGGATGGGTAGGAATGGTATCTCTAGCCTCTGTTTCTCTGGAGGTGGGTGACAGGGGAGGGATCACGTGAGGATTACCTGTTGTGTTTCCTCCCTCTGGGGCATATGGTATAGGCCACTATGACAGACAGGATACTGGGCTAGATGGACCTTTGGTCTGATCCAGTATGGCCAATCTTATGTTCAGTCGGTCGACTAACCGATAAGAATTCATGAGGTTACTTGACTATTCAATTAACTGATATTTAACATCCCTACCTTATACTCCCACGTCCTTGCAGCCCCTGGCACATCCCAGTTCTCAATAAATGCTCTTCTAAAATTGCATGAATTAATTTGAAATTTTATTGGCAAAGATAACAACAAAAAAATCAACACAGCTTTTCAGTGAGACCATTTAGGAAACAGCACTCATACAAAAACCCAGCTCCCGGCTGAAAGCCCCAATCACGTCTATAAACACTATCATTAATCTTGTTGTGTATTGTGATGGTTTCTAGAGTCCCAGTCATGGGCCAGGATCCCATTGTGCTAGGTGCTTACACATGCAAAACCAAAAGATGGTCTCTGGCCCAAAGAGCTTGCAATTTCAGGCCACATCTACTCTCAACAGTTTTGACAACAGTATTTTTGCCACCATACAGCTGCAGCTATTCCAATATCAGTAGCACAGTCTTTGCCAGAACCGTACAGTCTCACCATGGAAGGCTGTGTCAGCAAACAGCGCACTGCAATGTGAATAAGTGTAGCAGTGCCCCCTGTGTCTCTATCTGGCATGCTGCCTTGTGGGTCATTTCTGAAGTAGGGGCAGGGGCATTTTGTTCTGCATTTGTAAAGCATGGAGCACCAGAGGACTCTGACTTGGTTCCTACAGTAACACAATATAATAGTAATTACCAGTACCAGCCCTCCCATTGGGTGAACGCTTGCCTAGGTCTAAGTAAGGATAAAAGGTGTGTTTTTAACACATTCAAACCCCAGTATAGACAAAATTATTGTGGGTTTACCTTGGTAAACTAACATGCTAAAATTGCAGCTCACCTGGGCTGCATTATGATTTGAACATGCCAACAGGTTTAAGTAACAGATGTGGGCTCACACGTGTTAAAAATCACACCTTGTTCTCTAGGTAAGGCATGATCCCACTGGAATGTAGCCAGTGACTGAACCTGCATTTGTGCTAAACGGAGCCTGCCTAATGTCCACAGCATACCCATAATGCTCCAGAATTGAGAAAGCATAGCCCCTACTTTGTCAGGAGCTGTACGTTAGTATGGGATTTCAACCTATTCTGCTGGCACTAGAGGAACAGGGCTGATGACTGTGAGTATTTTAATACACCCAAGCTTTAATAAATCTCCAAGTGCCTCTACTGCAAAATGGGCAAAGGAGAATTGCTGTACAGCCGAGGGCAGGACAGAATATCCAGACTCCCAGTGCCCCTGATCTAACCGCTAGATCTCCCTGTCTTCCTGGAGCTGGAAACCAGGGAGCCTGACTCCTAGCTCTCTGCTGAGGCCCCCTCACTCCCAGAACTAGAAATACAACTGAACTCAACTCCCCTCCCCTCCCCCATCCTTCCAACCACTAGACTCTACTCCCAGAGTCAAACCCAGATGCCTTGACTTCTAGTCCAGGCTGTGTTTATGCCTTTGGGAAACTGGTTCACGACTGAAGGGGACTGGGCATCGTTGTCTGTGCCAAGCGCATGGCATATGGTACAGCTTAAAAGCCACACAGGTGGAATCCTGTGCTGGGGAAAGGACGCAGCGCGGGCTATGCTACTTGACACAGCTGCCGTGGATGAAGGAAAGGAGGGGCATTTCTGGGAAGGGAGGGGTGGGCACACGGCAGGTGATCCCTTCCTTCTTACTACTCAGGGTCAGGTTGGTGGAGTGCAGCCAAGCCTCCAGGTCCAGCAAGCTGCAGTGGCAAAGCAGAGAGACCTCCTGGAGATTCAGGAATGCTAGTGCATGGAGCGGCTCAAAAACAGACGGTGACAGAGTCATCAAGTGGTTACCCTGCAGCCCTAACACCTGCAGGGAATGCAGGTCCTGGAACGACCTGTCTGGGAGCAAGGCTATGAGGTTCCCAGAAAGATCCAGAGCCTGGAGAGACACCAGTCCCTGAAATAGACCCTCAGGCAAAGTCTGGAGGTTGTTTCTGCTGAGATTCAAGACCATCAGCCTGTCTAGATGGTGGAAGACATCCACACAGCCCCCTGAATTCCAGACGATATTCAGAGAGTTCTGGGAAAGGTCCACCACCCTGAGCTGGCTTTGCCTGGGTGTGGCTCTGTCCTGGTGCTCAGAGCACGTTGAGAGCAGGTTGTGTGATAGGTTCAGGAACTGCAGGGCAGGGATGCCCCTCAGCTCGTTCCAGATGCCTCTGAGGTCTTGCATGTGGTTGGAAGACAAGTCGAGGAAGGTCAGGTTTGTGGAAAGCTTCCCAATCCCCCAGGCATGCTTGATCCTGTTCTGGCCCAGCAGCAGGCGCTCCAGGGCAGGGAGTCGCCCTGGCGGTATGCGTGAGAGGGCATTGTCCTGCAGATCCAGCATCCTCAGAGTTCTCAGTCCCTCCAGGGCATTGTGCTGGATGGCCCCAATGTGGTTGGACTTGAGGTTGAGGTGCAGCAGTGGGGATTGGCTTAGGCGCTGGAGAACCTCCGTCTTCAGCTCCCCCAGCAGATTGTGAGAGAGATCCAGGGTGCAGAGGTGCTGCAGCCCAGCAAAGGTCTCCCCATGGATCTCGTGGATCTGATTGGATGCCAGGCGCAGCATTCTCAGCTCAGGCAGACCCGAGAAGATCAAAGGGCCCAACTTGGAGAGGAAGCCATGAGACATGTCAAAGGAGAGGACTCTGCTACGGATGAGTCCTGAGAAGGTGGAAGCAGAGAGGCCACGCAGGTTATTGAACCCAAAGCCCCTCCCAATGGCCCCTGAGTGCTGCAACTTCAGATGCCGTATCTGGGCACCCCCCATGGCCTTGAAGAACCGTTCAGCACCACCCACATCCCATGGGTTGGAGGAGACATCCAGGGTTTCCACTGTGATGCTGTGGAAGGGACTGGGGCAGGTGCGGTTGTACCAAGGGTCTCTATAGGACAGCAAGTTTGACGAGAGATCTAGGAGGGACAGGTGTTGTCCCCCAAGGTGGGTCAGATCCTCCCCGCAGATTGCCTTGATCTTGTTCAACCGCAGATGGAGGGATGTCAGCAGCTTCAAGCCCTGGAAAGAGGAATCAGGTCTCAGCCTCTTTATTTGGTTCCCTGTGAGATCCAGCCTTCGGAGGGACACCAAATCCTGGAAATAGCCGCCTTCCAGAACAGCCTCATCAAGGCCATTGACATCCAGCAGGAGCACCTCAAGCTGCCGCAAGCCGGCCAAAGCCATGGGATGGAGGCTCAGCTTCCTGTTGCCCCCAAGGTCCAGAAATGTGACATTGGCCACCTTCTCAAAAGCCTTCTCTCCAATGGAGAGTGTTCCCCCCAGCTGATATCCCAGAGACAGCTTCCTCAGCCTCTCCAACCTGGGGAAGGAGGAGGCTGAGATGTTGGAGAGGAGGTTGAAATTCAGCAGAAGAATCTCGGTGGATGAATCAATTTCTGGCACCGTTTCATGGAGTTGAGCTTGGCAGCTAGAGATCACCAAAGACTGGGCCACGGAAACATGACAGCTCCGAACATCAGCCAGGGCAGGACTAGAGCTCAGCAACCAGAGCGCCAGGAGCCAAAGGAACCGGCGCATGGTGGCACCTGCCAAAGAGTGAGAACAGTGTTACTCCACCATCCCCCCTTTTGTAATGGGACACTTGTATTGTGCCTGCTGGTGGTGCTAGATGCAGGTGCAATTCACCCATTCTGGGTAGTACACTAGCTCCCTCTCATCATGGCTGGTTGATGAGGTTGCTACTGGTATAATAAAACTCTCTGGCTGTGTCTAGACTGGCCAGTTTTTCTGGAAAATCAGCCGCTTCTCCGGAAAAACTTGCCAGCTGTCTACACTGGCCGCTTGAATTTCCGCAAAAGCACTGACTTCCTACTGTAAGAAATCAGTGCTTTTTGCGGAAATACTATGCCGCTCCCGTTCAGGCAAAAGTCCCTTTTGCTCAAAACTTTTGCGTAAAAGGGCCAGTGTAGACAGCCCAGATTTGTTTTGCACAAAAGCGCGTCTAGATTGGTCACAGATGCTTTTCCACAAAAAGTGCTCTTGCGGAAAAGCATCTGTGCCAATCTAGACACTTTTTTCCGAAAATGCTTTTAACGGAAAACTTTTCCGTTATAAGCATTTCCGGAAAATCATGCCAATCTAGAAATGTGCCTCTCTCTTGAGGGAGCCTGCTTGAAATCCCAGGTTTGATTCCCACTACTAGTAACAACCCACCCAAAGGACTAGCGGTATACAGAGACAGCAAGAAATCTAAAAGGGGACTGGTCTATGGCTATTGATTTTAGCTGGCAGGTGCGCAGACACCATTGTGATGGTCTGCAAGATAAATCCCATAGACTGAAGGTGTCTGCCTGTAGCTGGGACAACAAGAAGGGTCTCCATACATGACAGCTGGCAAGATCCTTTGTCAAAACATATTGTTTCCCTGACAAAATGGCTTTTGTCTAAATCTGAGTGTTTTGTTGACATTTTTCATGTCATGGAAAAATTTCCACTTGTCTGATAAAAAAAAAAATCTGGAAACTGAAAAATGTTTAACTAAAATAATGTTGGTTTGGGTAAAATGTATTCATCTTTTTGTTTAAAAAATCAGCTTTTAGTCTTCAATATGTTTTTGGGTAATACATTTTGGCTACGTCTAGACTGGCATGATTTTCCGCAAATGCTTTTAACAGAAAGGTTTTCCGTTAAAAGCATTTGCGGAAAAGAGCATCTAGATTGGCACAGATGCTTTTCCGCAAAAGCACTTTTTGAAGAAAAGCATCCGTGCCAATCTAGATGCACTTTTGCGCAAAAAAGCCCCAATCGCCATTTTTGCGATCAGAGCTTTTTTGTGCAAAACAAATCTGAGCTGTCTACACTGGCCATTTTGCGCAAAAGCTTTTGCGCAAAAAGACTTTTGCCCGAATGGGAGCAGCATAGTATTTCCGCAAGAAGCACTGATTTCTTACATGAGATCGTCAGTGTTCTTGAGGAAATTCAAGCGGCCAGTGTAGACAGCTGGCAAGTTTTTCCGCAAAAGCAGCTGATTTTGCGGAAAAACTTCCCAGTCTAGCCACAGCCTTTGTGTTATGAAAGCAATAAAACAATATTTTAATGGAAAACTGAAACAATGCTCCCAACCACTTTTTGGTTCATTTTTTTCCATCAAAGAAACAAGAACTTTCTATAGGAACATTAAAGCAATAAAATAAAGATAATTTGCATTTTCTGAGCAGCTCTGTCTCTAACAGAACCTGAGCTTGTGTCGAACGTGGAGTGAGAGGGCCATCCTAAGGGCAGTGGAGCTAGTAGCTGATGTTGCATGGGCTGGAAGGGATCTCAAGGAAGGTGTTTGTAAAGCACTGGGCACAAGGGGGCCCTGTGCATGACTGGCGCTCTTAAGTACTACTTGGATGCAAATAATGAAGGTGGAAGGGATCTGTCTGGGATCTCGGCATTGAGCAGGTTGAGGGATGCAAGATCTAGGGGTCCCAAGCAAGTGATTTCTTTCTTTCCCATGGTGCTAGATGAGTGAGTATAGAGGGAGCTGAGAGGACACTTGATTTGCAATTTCTGTTGTGTGCTGGAGCTGTAAGGTGCAGGCACAAGTAAAGCCAGAAGGCTCTCCAGGGTAGCTGTGTGTGCGTTTCCCTCCCTCATATACTTGCTGCCTCAGGAATCGGGTACAGGGCACTGCAGCTGGGGGAATGGGGAACCAAGTAGCTTCCCTCTCCAAGGCAGTGACTTCTGGCAGTACCCAACAACTGCCCAGGAGCCTACGAGAAACGAGTGTGAGGGGGCTCAGCTCAGCTGGCAGTAACTTGCTCCTTCCTCTCAGCAGAAGGCCCCAGGAACAGCTCCCTTGGAGCAGCCATACTCACAAGGCACCCCCAGACCCGCACTGCAGGCACCCTGCTGTATCCTTTCGCTGAGCTGCCCCTTCCACCCAGCATGTCCCCCATCCCTGCCGGAGCCTCTACTCACCCTGACCAAGCGAGGATTCGTGCTGGAGGCACCACAGAGCAATCACGTTCACCACCTGTGCCCTTTGCTGTCCACCCGTCTGCTCCGGCTTTATGTAAGCCTGCACCGCGGAAGAGGACAGCTGTCTCCAGATGCTCTGGCCCCCACCTCGGCGGCTGTTTACTCAGTGGGAGTTCAGGAACTTGCAAAATGGGAAGTTGGGGGAAATTCCCCTCTGGCCCCCTTGCTGCAGTTACTGCTTCCTGAGGCCTTTGCTGTGAATGGTCGCTGGTCTTGCTAGCAAGCTGGGGTTAGTGGCCTTACATCTTCTTGAGGCAACAAACCACAGCCATGCTCTCAGCCTGCCTGTTCTAACTGCTAGACATCACTCCCACCCAGAGCTGGAATAAACCTAGGAGTCCTGACACCCAGTCTCCTACTTATAACAGTACATGTGTGAAAGGCTGATCATTTGGACTGGGACTCTGCTGACCTTAGGATGCTTCAGATCAAAACGTCCTTGTACCATTCTGGTCCCTGGTGACCAGCTTCAACTGAAAAATGAGACTGGAGAATCCCTGAGTTATGGTTGGCTTGGATACCCTGTGGGAATGTGGGCAGATCATGGAACCACTCTGGGCCTCTATGTCCCATCTGTGAAATGGGGGAAATATTTGTGTATCTGCCTTGTTTATTGAAACTATCCTGGCAGGGGCCGACTGTCACTGTGTCTGCAGCAGTCAGCACAACAGGGCCCTGAAATCAGTCAGGGTCTGTGCAGCGCCTGGCACAATGGGGCCCTGATCTCAGCTGGGGCTGTTGGTGCTGCTGCAACGCCAATGATAAATGCTGCTGCAATGTTGAAATAGTGCCTGTGGGCCCCAGCCGGGACCCCACGTTGGCATCGTGTTAGAAGGGAGGAAAAGGAAACAAGGTGGACACCTTGGGCTGTTCTGTGATGGCAAATGACATTTCAGTTGAGCCAGGAGAGAGCCTGGCCAGGAAGAACCAGACTCCCACAATGCTTCCTCCTTGAGCTGGTATTTTCCCAGGTTGTGATTTACCTCTTTGTCAAAGCACGTTCGCTTGCCCAACCCTGGAATGTCCCTGCCTCTGAGCAGCACTGCAGGGCACAAGGGGTTACAACTTCTGCGCACACTCAGCGCCTGGGACATACTGTGCGCAAACTGCACAGTGCACAAGAGTATTACCCAACTGTGGCCCTTTCAACACAGCCTGTGCGAGTGCCAGGTTGTGGGGCACACGCTGTCCTCTGAAGCAAACAGAATCAGTCCAAGTTACGAAACCAGGGGTGTTCTGACTGCAGAGGGGCCTAGGGTCTGAGGAAGTGGGTCTGGCCCACGAAAGCTCCTCATCTAATAAACCATCTTGTTAGTATTTAAAGTGCTACATAGTCCTGCGTTTTGCTAGGGATTGGGATGCAGGAAGAACCACTCAGCCATGAAAGGGCCCTTTTTATGCAACCTCTTGCTGCTGTTTGGGAGGGTAGTAAAGAAAGAGCCAACTGCTAGACTGCTGTGAGCTGGTCACCCCAGCATTAAGTCTGGCCAGGATTTAGATGGGAGACAGGGTAGAGGTTTTGCAAGGGGTGGGTGGCATAGGTTGCAGTGAAAACCTTCTCCTTGCAATCAATACAGATGCCCCCACATGGTGGGAGGGGGTGCTGTGATACAGGGCCTGGGGTGGGGTCTCAGTGTGGGAACCTCTTCTCTCAGAATCAGTGCTGGTGTGGCATTAAGGACTGTTGTGCTGCCTGGAACAGGAGAGGAGGCATGCTCCCCTCAGGAGCAGTGCTGACACTACCGGGATGCAGTGGGGTGGGGTGGCTCCCACTGTCCTGCTGAAGTCATTTGCAGGACACTCAGTGTTGCAGTTCTAACCCCTGGTGCAGATTAAAAACACGTTCCCCAGGCATAGCAGCATTAAACGCACCTTCTCAAATTCCAGTCACCCTGCTAGTCCCAGTTAAATCAGGGCTGGAGGTGTTCCTGTTCTAAACGGTTGCTTTGTACAGTGTTAATGCTAGCCACACTCTACAGCAGCAGCCACCGCATTTCAGCAAGCAGTGAGCAGTCTTTTTGGGAACAGCTGTGTCCCACCCCAGAGGCACCAAGCGTGTGTGTGCACCACAAAGGTGTAAGTGAAGCATGGGTAGATAAATGCATCTAGCTTTAATATCTCGCATGGGTAACAATAGCAAAGAGCGGGTAGTACAGGCAGCAGTATGAATATCCGTAGAAGCCTACCAGGGACCGTGGCTACTTATTTGAGAGGCTAGTCCGTGTTACAGTCCATGATACAACATCTTCACTGCCCTCGTTTCCTGTGCACTCTAGGCTAAAGCTAGCATCAGTATGCCTTCTCCCAGTACAGGCATAGCCTCAGTACTGAGTGAGTGGTTGTTGTGTAAACAGCTGCTGTGCCTCCCCCAAGAAGTAGGTGCTAATGAGGCTTAGGGTATGTCTACATTTAAACTACAATAGCAGCACAGCTGCAGCTGCGCCACTGTAACACTTCAGTGTCTACAGCGCCTGTGCCAACAGGATTCTTCAGTTGGTGTAGTTAATCCTCCTCTCTGAGGCTACGTCTAGACTGGCATGATTTTCCAGAAATGCTTTTAACGGAAAAGTTTTCCGTTAAAAGCATTTTCGGAACACAGCGTCTAGATTGGCACGGACGCTTTTCCGCAAAAGCACTTTTTGCAGAAAAGTGTCCGTGGCCAATGTAGACGCGTTTTTGCGCAAAACAAATCTGGGCTGTCTACACTGGCCCTTTTGCACAAAACTTTTGCGCAAAAGGGACTTTTGCCCAAACGGGAGCAGCATAGTATTTCCGCAAAAAGCACTGATTTCTTACAGTAGGAAGTCAGTGCTTTTGCGGAAATTCAAGTGGCCAGTGTAGACAGCTGGCAAGTTTTTCCAGAAAAGTGGCTGATTTTCCGGAAAAACTGGCCAGTCTAGAGACAGCCTGAGACAGTAGCCCGGTCAATAGAAGAATCCTTCCATCACTGAACTACGCCACAGGCTAGGTCAGCATAACTGCATGTCCCTCCGTGCAGTTATGTAAATATAAGTGCCCAGTGTAGATCAGCCCTCCGTTATCTTTGTGAAAGATTTGACAAACCAATCCCATTTATTGGTATAATCTGCCCTCGGCATTAACCTCTGGCCTGGGTGAAAACACCTTCCTCGCTGCCCAGCCCCACTCTGGAGAATGGGGATGGAGAATCCCACAGAACAGGGCATTTTCACTCATGTGTGGCATCTGTACTGTGGCCAGCACCTCCCTTTCTGCACCTGTTAGAATTAAGAGGGAGACAAAGAATTACTCAGTGAGGAAGGAGAGCAAACAATGAATGATATTGGGAAGGCTGAAGTGGTTAATGCCTGTTTTGCTTCAGTCTTCGCTGGTTCATTGGGACCAGATACTTAATAGGGTTAATACGAAAGAGAGGCAGGAATGCATTCTAGAATAGGAGAAGAACATGTTAAAGAAGTTAGATGTATTCAAGTCAACAGGGGCTATCTAAATGCATGATAAGGTAGTTAAGGAACATGCCAGAGCAATCTGCAAATCAGTAGCTACTATTTTCAGGAATATATGGAGAATGAACAAGGTCTCAGAGGAATGGGAGGAGAACACCTATCTTCAAAAAGGGAGAAATTACCGTAAGGTGGATGCTTAACCAATTGAAACTCTATCCTCCAAGACTTCTTATCAATGATTTGCTGTACTGGGAGTATATATCTAGTGGGGTTCTGCAGGGTCTGTCCTGACTCTAGTGCTATTTAATATTTCCATTCACGACTTGGATGGTGCAGTAAAGACTATGCTTATAAAATATGCAGATGAGACAACGCTGAGGGGAATTGCTAGCACTTTGGAGGACAGGGTTAGAATTCAAAGTGACTTTGGATAAATTGGAGAATTGGTCTGAAATCAACAGGGTGAAAGACAATAAAAACCAAGTGCAAAGCAGTACCTTGGGGAAGAAAAAAAATCAAACACCCAAATTCAAACCCAGGGGCTGTGTCTACACTGGGCCACTTATTCCGGAAAATCAGCCGCTTTTCCGGAATAAGCTGCGAGGTGTCTACACTGGCCCTTGAATTTCCAGAAAAGCAACGATGCTCTACTGTACAAAATCAGCCGCTATTCCAGAAAAACTATTCTGCTCCCACTCGGGCATAAGTCCTTATTCCGGAACACTGTTCTGGAAAAGGGCCAGTGTAGACAGCCCAGTAGTCTTTTCCGGAAAAGTGCGTCTACATTGGCCACAGACGCTTTTCCGGAAAAAGGGCTTTTCTGGAAAAGCAGCCTGCCAATGTAGACGCTCCTTTTCCGGAAAAACTGAAAACAGAATAGTATTCCATTTTAAGCAGTTCCGGAAATTCATGCCAGTGTAGACACAGCCAGGGTATGTCTACACTACGGACGTTAGTTCGAACTAACGGACGTTAGTTCGAACTAACTTTCATAGGCGCTACACTAGCGCTCCGCTAGTTCGAACTTAATTCGAACTAGCGGAGCGCTTAGTTCGAACTAGAAAAACCTCATTTTACGAGGATTAAGCCTAGTTCGAACTAGCTAGTTCGAATTAAGGGGTGTGTAGCCCCTTAATTCGAACTAGTGGGAGGCTAGCCCTCCCCAGGTTTCCCTGGTGGCCACTCAGGCCAACACCAGGGAAACTCTATTGCCCCCCTCCCGGCCCCGGACCCCTTAAAGGGGCACGGGCTGGCTACAGTGCCCGTGCCAGGTGCAAGCCTGCCAGCACCCAGCCAGCAGACCCTGCACCTGGCACGGCTCGAGCCAGCCACCTGATGCCCCCCAGCCCTCCCCCTCTTCCTGGGACCAGGCTGGCAGCTCCCGGGAGATTGCCCGGGACCGCAAGAGGCGGGCACCCGCCTGGGCTAGTGCGGACATCGTGGACCTCGTCCACGATCTCCGCACTAGGCACAGGAAAGTGGCTGTCTAGGGCAGGAGAGCTGCCAGCCTAGCCACCCAGGAGCAGGTGTGCATGAAAATCAAGGGGGTCCACTGAGACCCCCGACCCTGAGCCCTGAGCTTACAATGGCCGTCCTGGGTCAGACCAAAGGTCCGTCTAGCCCAGTAGCCTGTCTGCTGACAGTGGCCAACCCTAGGGACCTTGGAGGGGATGGACCGAAGACAGTGACCAAGCCATTTGTCTAGTGCCATCCCTCTCCAGCCTTCCACAAACCTTGGGCAGGGACACCACTCTTACCCCCTGGCTAATAGCACTCCATGGACCCAACCTCCATCACTTGATCTCACGTCCCTTTAAACTCTGTTCTAGTTCTAGCCTTCACAGCCTCCTGCAGCAAGGAGTTCCACAGGTTGACTCTTTGCTTTGTGAAGAACAACTTTGTTACTAGTTTGAAGCCTGCTACCCATTCCTTTCCTTTGGTGTCCTCTAGTCCTTCTTTATGGGAACTAATGAAGAACTTTTCTGTATGCACCCTCTCCACCCAACTCCTGCTTTTAGAGACCTCTATCCTGTCCCCCTTCCGTCTCCTCTTTTCTAAGCTGAAAAGTCCCAGTCTCTTTAGCTTCTCTTCATATGGGACCTGTTCCCAACCCCTGATCATTGTAGTTGCCCTCCCCTCTCCCACCCTCTCTCTTCCCCTCTCCCACATCCTTTTCCTAGTCTCCCCCAGTTTTGTTCAATAAAGACAGATTCCATTTTTGAACACAATTGTCCTTTATTTTGTACATCAAGAAAAGGGGCTAGGGAAGGGTAAGTGGAAGGAGGTGAGGGAGGAATGGGGCACGAGCCCCCGATGGGGAGGACTGGGCTGGCTCTGCGGGCTTCTGGGGGTGGAAGCTCTCCTACAGCCCCCCAATTGCCCCCTCTCCCCAGATGGCAGCCTGCGGCAAGTGCAGCCGGGCTGATGGCCGAGTGCTGTGATGTGCCCAGTGTGGGCACTCCGGGCACTCCAAGCCAGGACTGGTTTGCAAGCAGGGCACCCCTGAGAACTGTCTGTCCGGGGTGGGGGTCGGGTCCCTTTAAGCGCAGCCCTCGGCTAGCCTGAGACAGCATCTTCACGCTCTAAGTCCTCCTCCGATGCCCTGCCGGCACTGCTTCCGGCCATCCTTAAGCCCGGTTCAGGGTCCACTTAATGTGGACATGCTAGTTTGAATTAGCAAAACGCTAATTCGAACTAGTTTTTAGTTCTAGACGCGTTAGTTCGAATTAGCTTAGTTCGAATTAGCTCTGTAGTGTAGATGTACCCCCAGGGAGTAACTGGCTGGGCAGCAGTACTGCAGAAAAGGAACTGGAGGGCGCCATAGAGGATCTCAAGTTGAATATGATCCAACACTGTGATGCTGTTGCAAAAACAGCAAAGGTCATTCTGGGATGTAGTAACAGGAGTGTGGTATGTTGCATGTCAGACACAGGATCTAATTGTTGGGCTCTACTTGGCATTGCGGAGCCTGAGCAAGCATCCTGTGTTGTTTTGGGCACCAGACTTACATGCAAAAGGTTGCTATAAATATCAGTTGTTCTCCACATCCACACAGAATCGGACAAGAAGTAAATGGATTAGACTGCAGCAAGGGAAACGCACGTTAGTTACCAGAAAAAAAACTTTCTAACGCAAACACTAGGTAAGGACTAGAAGAGGTTACAGAAGGAGCAAGGCAGAATCCCCCTTACTGGAGGTTTTTAGAACACATTAGACAGACACCTAGCAGGGATGGCCAAGCTATACTCGAGCCTGCAAGGATGGACCAGATCAGTGGTCAACAACCAGTTGATTGGGATCTACTGGTAGATCTTGGAGCCTGTGACAGGTGATTCTGTCTGGTTTGACCAAGAGGCTGTCAAGTGCCCCTCCCCCCACTGCTGTGCATCTCCTGCCCTTTGCCTTGGAACTGTCTCCTGCTTGCTGTGCAGGACAGGCGATGGAGAGAAGAGGTGCTGATGTCAAAGTACCTCCCTCCCACTCTGTATCCTGTCTCCACAGAGCAGGGAAGGGGGCACAACAGGACTTGGGATGGAGGGAGTTTGCTGGCTGCATTTGAGAGTGGTGCAGGTCCAGGGCAGGAGTGAGCCTGCCTTAGCCCCACTGCACCACCACCCAGGAGCCACCTGAGATAAGCAGGGCCCAGCTGGAGTCCAAATCCTGAAACCCTACCCCAGTCATGAACCCCTCCTGCACCCCGAGCCCCTGCCCTAGCCCTGAGCACCCCTGCATCCAAACACCCTCACAGAGCCTGCACCTAGAACCCTGCCGGTACCCCAACTGCCTGCCCCGAGCTCAGCTCAGAGCCCCTCTCACACTCCAAACCCTTTAATCCAAGACCAGAGCCTGCACCCAAACTCTCTGCCCCAGCCTGGCAAAAGTGAGGGAGGATGGGGAAGGGAGGGAGGATGGAGTGAGCAGGGGCGGGGCCTCGGAGAAGGGGCACAGAGGAGGCGGGACAAGGGTATTTGGTTTTGAGGTAGATCTTGAATTGCACTTCAATTCAAAGTGATCTTGTACTCAAAAAAGGTTGGAAACCCCTGGACCAGATGATCTCGAGGCCCCTTCCAGCCCTACCCTGCTATGATTCCATAAATCGCACAAAGCGAAACGAGGAGGCAGAGAAGGAACGGGCGAAGAGATGAGTTTTGAGGAATACGAGAGGCCGTTGAAGACGGCAGTTTGAAGAGGCAAAAGCTCTTGCATTTACCTCCGGTAAGGACAGAGGAAAAGGCTAGTGCTGGATGGGAGGGGCCGTTCTGAGAAGGGGGCGGGACATCTTTATCCAGACCTTGCAAGTAACAAGGCACTAGGGAAGCCGTATATAATGGGGGGTGGGGGTGGGGAGTCTTAGAGATTGAGGCCGATGGAGGGGAGCCAACCCCGGAGCTGGCAATGAGCAGCAGAGATGTGATAGACCATGGTATGTTTTATTCAGCACATTCCCCACTCGGCCCAATAAGAGCCAGGCTAGCAGCAATGGGCATGTTCACAGGGCATCCCTCCCTCCTCTGATATGTTCACAGGCCATTCTTTGCCATGCTCCCAGGCACTCCTCCCAGCCAGCTGGTGTGGGAAAGGTCCAGTGGAACAGATGAGTCTTAGGGGTACAAGTGTCCGCTCTCCGGCCAGGAGTAAGCTGGCGTCCGCCTCAAGGCTCGGTGGACTCCCCTGGCATTAGCCCCTCTCGCAGATGACCTCGATGACACTCTGCTCCATGGGCACAGGGTCCAGGCAGCGGTGGGCCGTGCTGCCCACAATTTCATCTAGCAGGAAGTGCACCAGGTTCTCATCGCAGACAAAGCGCCACAGGTAGAGCTGTAGATAGTAGCAGTCCACCTGGATCTGCTGTAGGCCATAGCGCCCGAAAGTCCGCAGCCGCACACACTCCAGGAAGGTCTTCAGGCTGATCTTGATAATGCCGGTCAGGACGGAGACCTATGGGTATAGGGGACAGTGCTTGAATGACCTCCCCTCCCATGCACGTAGAGAACGCGGGGGAAGAATGCTCTCCAGGGCTCCCCACATGGCAGAAATCTCTTGTGGAGGAATGAAGCCAGATCTGGGCTGCATTCCCAGCCAGCAGGCAAGGAAGTCAGTGGCAGCCAGGGAGCAGGGAAGTGAGAGGGAATATGGAGTGGATGTGTGATGGCTCTGGAGGAAGGATTAGGGGAGGTCTGTGGGGAGCTCTGTTCCTCCTCTAATATGTTGGTGGCAGGGTTCCATTGAAGATTAATGGATCCTACGGCCAAAAGAGACCACTGCGATCAGACGGAATGAGTGGTAGGGACTGTGTCCCTGCTCTAATGCCCGGGTGAGAGAGGAACTAGAGGATTGGTTGGCTTTAAATGGGCTCTGATCTGTGGGTGACTCTCCCACCCCCCTGGGGTGGCGGCTCTGCTCACCTTGTTGAACTCCACAGGGCTGAAGATGTCGATGCGCTCAGAGAACAGCTTCTGAATGTTGCTCAGGAGGTTAGTGTCCAGGGGGGCACTGCATGGGGGAAAGCAGAGACAAGGGGTTACACACACAGGCAGCACAGAGAAGAGACTGGATCTGGACAGGCCTCCTCACCTGAGGCTGCGTCTGGAGCCTGGCTCCAAGCCTGCTCCTCTGGCTCAGGCCGCTCACCCTGAGATGTAGCTGGGAAGGCAGGCCCTCCACTTCAGCTCTGCCAGTGCCCCTCAGTTCCCCCCACGGCCCCTTCTATTCCAGCCCTGCCAGTCCCCTCAATCCTAAACCACAGCCCCTTGCTAGTCCAGCCCTGCACTCCCACCTCCTGACCTACTCCACACCCAGGTGCAGCCCTTTCCTCCCCGCCCTGCCAGTCATAGCCCCCTGACCTGGGCGTGTAGCTGGGTGCATAGCGGCTCTGCTGCCGGGAGCTGCTGTACACGGAGAAAGTCCTCTTGCTGGAGTCGCTGCTCTGGGCCTTGCGGATGCCCTCTTCGTACAGTAGCCCCACCTGCCCAGGGGGAGACAAGAAGCCCAGGTGAATGCAGGGTCCCTGGGGTACAGGAAGTCCTGGGTCCCCCTCTCTCCCACTGACCTGCACATCTATGGAGGTGGTGTCCTCCACCACCCTCTTCATGACGGCCCGCACATTGCGCGGCTCAATGGTGTTGACCCAGTCGCGCGTCTCCACGCTTTTGCGCAGCATCTGCGAGATGATCAGCCCCTGCACCTTCACGTAGTGGTTGAGCAGCCTCTGGGCTGTCTCACGGGCCTCCGCACACAGACTAGTAACCGGGGTGATGGGCGTGTGGTCCTAGGGAGGGAGAACAGCGGGTCAGTGGTGCCAGACAGGGCCCTTTCCCCAACACCCACTAGCTCTGCGTGAGGGACACTCAGAAGGGACGGGCTGCCCTGCCCTTCCCCCCATGCCCTGTAGCACCACCAGTTCCATGTGGGTCAGGGTCGCTCCCCATCCCACCTCGCTTCCCTACTGGCTCTGTGTGGGCAGAGGCTTCACCCCCCCACACCCAATTCCTCATCAGCTGCGGGGGACGGGGCAATCAAAATGGCATGGGATGCCCCCATCCTACCCTGCCCAGTGCCGTCCAGCCATCACTTCCCCCCCAGGCTGCCCCAATCCCTAATGCGTTCCAAGTCCCCACTGCCTGTGGGTGAGGATGGAATCTCGCTTGCTGAGGGACAGGTCAGAGCAGCTGGGGCATGCAGCAGAGCTCGCGGGGTGCGTGCCTATTCAGTAGGTCGCCCACTGACGCTCTCGGTCAGCCCATCCACAGATAGCCCATCCCTTCCCCATGGCAGATGATTCCCAGCCCCAGGGAACAATCCCTGAAAATGTGGCTGAGTCACATGTCCCAGCACACTCCTCTTTGGGGCTCACAGCCCTAAGAGGGAGATGGCCTCTCTCACCCTGTCCCGGTCCATCCCACTAGCCCGATGGCAAAGGAGGCCTTGGGGAATGAGGGGCTTTGAACTGAACACAGGGCCCCTGGTGGAGGATACCCAGAGCCAGCCACCAGGAACTCCCCGCCTGCCATACTGCAGGACAGGAGGCTTCTGGGATTGAGGCCAGGATCCTCCTTGCCCCTGGGTCCCAGGGATTGGCACCTGCACTAGGAACTGCTCATCGGTCAGGGTGAGGATGTAGCTGATGGTGGAGGTCTCGTAGTCCAGGCAGAGGCGGGAAAGCAGGAGCAGCAGGGTGGGGGGAGTGGAGCCACCCTTGTCCCCGGTGGTCTCACAGAACTGCCGGGCTGTCTGGCATATGGACTTGATGAAGCCGACGATGAGGCCCTCGCGGACACCCTGGCTGCAGAACTCACCCTGGGGGATGAAGTGGGGGAGGGGACGGTTCAACACTTTCTCTTACTGCTTGATAGAGTGGTTCCACCTGGAACCAGGCAGCAATCCTGACAGCATCTCCCCACTCCACGCCTGCTCCCCCAGAGCACTGCCTGTGGCATACTCCCAGACAACAGGCCTGGCAGGGCTATGAAGGGTAACTCGCAGAACTGTCATAGTGGGGGAGCCATGGGGGACAGTGGGTTGGGAGAAGTTACAGGGCACAGGACTCAAAGGGATCTCCTAGGTTACCGAGTCCACCCCTGCTATCATGAGCAACTAGGCCAATATGACCCAGCCACTAACTCCCTTGGAAAACCAGCTGGGCTGTTTGTCCCCTACTCCTGCTGGGAGGCTGTTCCAGACCCTTTCTTCTCTGGGGGGTAGAAATCGTCTCACTGCCAGCCCCAGCTGATGCCTGAACATTTTATCCCCATCTGCTCTTGTGCCAACATTGTCCTTCAGCTTCACTATCTCTTTGCCTTCCCTGAGGTTTGCCCCTCTGCTGTACACAGTCAAATCCCCTCTTGGCCTTCATCTGACCAGTCTAAACTAGCCCAGCTCTTTTAGTCCCCTCTCCTATGATCAGTTCCCATTTCCCCTCATTAGCCCAGGAACTCTTCTCTGCACGTGAGCCACCCTGAAAATCTACCTGCTACAAGGGGCTTTTCAGTCTAGCAGACGAAGGCACAACAAGATCCAGTGGTTGTAAGTTGAAGTTAGATAAATGTATCCTTGAACTAAAGACATTTCCTAGCAGGGAGGGTGAGTGAACAGTGCAACAGCTCCCCAATGGAGCAGTGGGCTTGCCACTGCCTGGAATTTTTCACTGGTGGGGAACTAAGGCCTGGGGGACAGATGTGGCCCCCCAGCTTCCCTGGATTTGGCCCCTCAAGGCTCAGGACTCCCACCCGGTATCAGGGAGCCTGTGGTGGCGCTCTCAACCCTGCCCCGTTCAGCCCCGCGATGGGGTGGGCATACAACATCTACTAGCCTGGGCCCCCACTAGGCTCCGGAGTGCAAGGGGAATGTGGGAAGGTCTCAGCTGGGGGCTGCATCAAGGAGGGTTTCTGTTGGGGTTTTTTTGCTTCTCCCTTGTGTGTGGCTCCTGACTGATTTTTCTGTGGGTCAGCAGCCCCCGACCCAAAGAAGGTTCCCCAGCCCTGCTTTAAAACAGAACTAGATCTTTCCAAAACACATGCTTTAACCCAGTGACTGAAGACAATTCTACGGCCTGGCTGCATGGGAGAGGACTGGGTGATCACTACAGGGTCCCTTCTGGCTTCAGGCTGCAGGGGACAAAACACACCACTGAATTGGGTGCCAACATAAAGGGTGCATTGCTAGCGGAGTCTCAATTGCATGAAATACTCGCAGGGGGGGTAGGAGTCAGAAAAGCTGAAAGCCAGTTCGGAAGTCAGGGAGGGGCCTGCGGCAGTCAGGAAATCCCTGCAGACTGATACAGAACAATATCTACAAGGCGTGTGCTCCCTAGGGAGGCAGAGAATGCTGGGGGTGAGGGGCACAGCAAGGCCCGGACCAGTCTCCAGAAAGCACCACCTCTCTGCCCCCAGCTCTGCTCCTGTCCTGCCTGCAACTACATCCCCAGCTCCCAACCCTGTGCCTGGCCCTGCCCCAGCCTCAGCACTGTTCTGCTCTTGGCCACAGGCCCAGTTGCCAGCCCCCACAGCAGCCTGACTGTGGCTCCACCCTTGCCCCCAGACCTATCCCCACCTGTGGCCCCAGCCTCAGGCCTCTTATCCCTGTCCATGTTCCCCCTGCACATGGGGGTGGGACACAGATGGGGTAAGGAGGTCACCACAAAGGTGGGGACTATGGTGTTATTCTCACTCCCTGGAAGGTCCATAGCCAAGGATTCGGTGTTTATGGCCATGTGGCTTAGAGGATAGCACACAGAGACTCAGCAGACTGGATTCTGCTCCCACCTCTGCCACTGTCCTGCCGGGGGACCTTTGGCAAATCATTTTCCTCCTTGAGTCAATGTGTATCTTTGGGGCCATATCCAGACCTACCCTGGCATCTGAGTGCCTTACAGTCTTCAACATAGTGATCCTCACAATACCCCATGCAGCAGGCCAGTCCTATAATCCCCCTTATCTAGATGGGGGAAATCGAAGCACAAGGTTACAGAGGAAGTCAGAGCAGAGCAAGAAATTGAACCTGTCTCTGAAGTCACAGGCTAGTGCAGGGGTGGGCTGCCGGCTGGATCCGGCTCGCCAAGCCCTTTAATCCAGCCCATGGCCCACTCCTGTGGCAGGGAACAGGGCTGCTCAAAGCAGCTGGCTGCTGCCTGTGGCTGTCTACGCTATGGGGCGGGGGCAGTCTTCATGCACTGTCCCTGCCCCCCAGCAAAATCTCTGATCTCCTATTGGCTAGAAACTGGTCAATAGGATTGGAGAGATTTTGCTGGGGGCGGGGGCGGGGGCAGGGGCAGCACATGAAGCCTGCCCCCAGCGCAGACAGCCATATGGAATAGAGTGCTGATGACCAGGGGCTGGTTGGGTAAGCGCCTCCCAGCCAGAGCCTTTCTCTAGCACCTCATCCCCTCCCACAACCCAACTCCCTCCCAGAGCCTGCACCCCTCCTACATCCCTACCCCAAGCCAGAATCCTCTCCTGCACCCATACCCTCCCATGCACCCCAATACCTTGCCCCAGGTCACAACTTGTTTCTTCACCTAAACTCCCTCTCAGACACCACAGTTTCTCCTGCACCCCAGTACCCTACCCTGAGAGCTCGTCTCTGTGCCCAACCTCTGTCCCAGACCCCGACCTCCCTCCATGGAAAAATGCAGCCCTTGGCCACTTATCAAAATCTTGGAATGGCCTCCCCCATTAAATATTATTGCCCACCCCTGGACTTGTGCCTGAACCAATGGACCATCCTTTTGGGTTCTTCATCTCTACAAATAGAGCTAATGATAGCAACCTCCATGACACAGAACTTTGAAGCTGTCCTGATGAAAAGGGTGAGAAGAGCTAGGAATTGCTAAGGGGCATCAGAACAGTTGGAGGAGCAACTGAATACACCTGATTCTCAACCTCTAACTTCCAGGGCTCACAGTCCCCTCTTCCTCCCCTCACCTTGAAGTATGGCTTGTTGGAGAAGGTGATGTCCTTTGCTGTGAAGAGATGGACGTAGGCGAGCACTGACTTGATCTGGTTAAGGACGGAGGCCGACATAGTGCCCAGCAGTTCGGCCAGGTTGGGGCTCTCTTTGCCTGCCAGGCGTGGGGCAGCTAGCGACTGGCGCACATCAGTCAGACAGTCCTGATAGAAGTTCTGCAGGGCCAGCAGGTACTGGCGGATGCGCTCCTTGGTAGCCCGCACCACAATTTCTGTGCCCTCAGCTGCCACATTGGAGGCTGGCAGCAGCTTGGCCAGGGCTTGTAGGCGCCGGTGGAAGCGGTCCAGGGCCCGCACCAGCAGTGAGTTGTCCCCGACCCCTTTCTCCAATTGGATGCGCCGCTCCACCAGGGAGAAGTATGTCTCCATGAGGCAGTTGACAAAGGCCACTAGCTTGTCCTGTGCCATGCGGGTGATGTCCTGCACTTTGTCTTCTCGGCTGACAAAGAGCTCCTGATAGGAGGCAATCACCAGGCACATGTTGCTGACAAAGATGTTGCAGCCACGGTCAATGAACTCCAGGATGTCAGTGATAGGAGCACCTCCTGGCTGCCCCAGCTCTGTCTCTAGGGTCTCCAGCTCAGCCTCCAACCGGCAGCGGGCATGAGAAAGGAACTCGTCACACAGCTCCTCTGCTGGTTCATCCAGCTGTAGCAGCAGCTCCACACACTCAGCCAGGTCCTTTGCTCCAGAGCCTCCATCTCTGCCAAGGAGAGAAAAGGGTATTGGAGATGGCAGAGGAGCTGAGATATGGATCTCCACCTCCCCCACTCTCAGTGCATCTACAGTAGGGTTTAAAGGACGGTTATTGGAATTAGCAACAACAGCTAGCTCCTGGACCTGAATCCAGTCCATTTATCACAGCTGGGATGATGATTCTGAAACCTAATCTTAAATCTCAGCCTTACTGATTTCACATTGTCATTAAGTTTCAGAGTTAACAACCTAACTGAAATGAATGGGGGCAGTTGTGTGACTAAGTTAATAGTTAATCTAGTTCACTTTGAATCAGACCATTGCACCCATCTACTCTGGTATCCCTCCCACTCTAGATCAGACCAATGAGACTATCCCACCTCAGTCTTTGTCCACTCCCCCAACACTGAATCAGATCCAAGGTGTATACCTGAATTTCTCCCGCAGCTTCTGTGCCAGGTTGGCCATGATCTTCTGGCAGTCGTCCTGAATGCCCTGGAAGGAGGGCATGTGCTGGTACTGGTGCAGGATAGAACGGGCTTTGCTGTAATAGCGCACTGCCTGTCCATAGGCCTCCAGCTCTACACACTTGGTGAGGCGTGCAGGCAGCTCAAAGAGAAACTGCAGCTTGCGCAGGAGTGTGTGGACCCCTGGGACCCAGAGAGACCCTGTTAGAGGCAGTGCCAGCGTTCCTTAGCACCTCCTCCCTACGCTCTTCTCAGGCGGTTTATAGCCTGGGGCTTTTAATGGACCCACCCACCACCCCGTTTCTAGCCTGATTCTTCTGGTCACTGGGTGGTTTGCTGGGCTGTTCTCTGCTCTTCCCCCTCCATCAGCGGCCATCTTGGCCATAGTTGAGGGAGAGACCATGGAAACACTGCTCTTCTGAGCTGTGGAGAATAGCAACCACTGGCCAAGAACAGGAATGAACAGTGCAGCTTCAGGGCTCTTCCTCTCAGGCTTTTCTCCACACCTCATTTCTAGCCTTGGACATCCCGAGTTCCTGCTGCCTGAGAAGAGACTGGTGACTTGACCCAGCCAATGCAGAGGACAGCACTCTCCCAGAATCCTCTCTACTCTTGAACTTCACGTAAGATTTACTGTGTCAGATACAACCAATGAACTCATCTACCCCGACAGCATCTCCATGCTATCTCTGCTACACTGGATCAAACCAATACACCTAGTCAGCCCGGTATCCCTCCCACCTCAAATCACATCCTTGGACCTTTCTAGCTGGTTCAGAAGATGGCTTGTGGACAGTACCTGAGAGCTTGGTGATCTGCTCATGCTGGTCTTGCAGGGTGCTGCTGATGCGGGCGCTGAACTCTGTGATGACAGCCATGTTGGCAGCCAGGCAATCCATCTCATCCTCCATCTTCTTGAAGTCATTCTTCATCTTGCGGATTGTGTCTGGGGAGTAGAAGAATGAATTCAACAAGGCCCAAAATTCAGTGCTAAGGACACAGGTCTTCCTCATTCCCCACATCTGGAGGATTGGGATCTGAGCAGCCCTGCATGTTACCTGTGGCTGAGATGAACTTGTTGTAGTTCTCATACACCAGGGTTTGCATGTCACTGTCCAGAGAACGGATCTGCTTTACCATGTCAGTCTCACAGTCCATAAGCTGGGCTAGTGAGCACTCCTTCCGCAGCTAGGAAGAGTAACAGTAAATAAAGGGCATGGACAAAGATGCCAGTCCTGCCACTGTTCTTCAAACCCCACCTGCTTCCTTGCTATCCCACCACTGGGCTTTATCCTACAGTTCTACCAATGCCTCTCAATACTGATCTGCAGCCCTATGCAAGCCAGGCCTAGACTATATGCCTTCCCCAGCTCTGCTGGTGCATTTTAAGCCTGATCTTCAGTTCCCTGTTATCCCAGGACTGGGCTTCCTCCCCACCCTGCCAAATTCTGTCAATGCCCCTCAATCCTGACCTGCAGCCACTACAGTCTCATACCTGGGCTCCCCTATTCTCCAGCTCTGCTGGGGCCCTTCAGTCATGACCCACATCCCCCTAATATTGGGGGAGGGAGGTGCATGGGAGGGAGGAGGGTCTCCAAGAGAAGCAGGCCATAGTCCCTAGCAAGGTTGCAATATTGAAAGGGGCTTGACAGGATGGACTTTCTGCAAGAGAGGCCGTAAAGTGGAACCCTTTGGTGGAGCATCCCCGGGTGCAGTCACTGCGGTCACAGGGCTGCGGGGAAGGCAGTGTGTGGAGTGTCCCGCAGGAGTCTGGGTCCCAGCTAGGGGTAGACCAGGCAGTGGAGAGGGGCGAGCCCTGGAAGTCAGCATGGGAGGGCAGGTCCGGCACAGGGGTCAGCGTGGGGGGCTCATAGAGGGATCCTGGGGGAGGGCCTTGATACGCGGGGATCCCGAGGTTCTGTGGGTCCCCGCTGGAGGTGAGCACATCCGGGTCAGCGAGCACCTTAGTGAGGAAGACTTCCGGGTCGAAGTGCGCCCCGTTGATGTCAGTGGGCCCCCCGAAATCCTCTCCTGGGGCCAGGCCGCCCCGAGCCTCCCCCGCCGGGTCCGGCAGCCCGTAGTAGAGCTTCAGCATCCCGTGCGGCCGCCGCTTCCCGCCCGGCGGCTCCGAGCCGCCCTCGGCCGGGCCCGGCAGGGGACCCCCCTGGGCAGCCGACATCTTCCCCCGGCGAGAGCCACAGGCTGGGAAGGGGGGAGCAAAGCCCAGCTCACTTCCGGGATCAGTGACGTCCTGTTGACATTCCCCAACGGCGGTGAGGTCACTTCCGGGATGGGTAGCGACCTGAGCACGCGCCGCTGGTGCAGACCAGCCCCTGTGTCTGCGTCTCTGCGTGAGCCTGGACTGGCCGGAGGCGGGCAGCGCTAACCACAGGCCGGGGCCTTGCAACTGGTGACATCATAGGTTCCGTGTGGTTCCCTGGACCTGTGGCAGTGCCCTGTCATGCTGCGACGTCACCATGTTAATCGTCCAACTCTACGTACATATGAGTGAATCAGCCTCCTGCACAGCTGTGGTTTTATCACATCTCCTGGTCCTTATTTTACCAACACCTTCAAACTGATTTATGATGTCATCCTGTTACTAGAATTTCTCAGTGGTTACATTCGTTTTCCAAATTCAGCACTATCAACATAGGACTGAATAAGGATCTCAACTGCTTAACACTTTACAAAGGCAATTTCCCTTCTCTGAATATACACATCTCCACACCAAATGAATGTGTGAATGACCCACTTCCACTCTCACTTGATTAGATTCATGAACACAAGCAACTTCTTTCTTATTTATACCCACGTTTCTGTAACTTGCACTCCAATACATCTGGAGAAGTGGGCTTTACCCATGAAAGCCTATGCTCTAATAAATCCATTAGTCTCGAAGGCAAAATACAGGCTGTGTGCCGGATCCGGCCCACCAAGCTGCTGGATGTGGCTCTCACGCTGCTCTGCCAGGACTCTCAGGCACAGAGCAGCCAGCCACTTCAGAGCAGCTCCACACTGCTTTAAGCAACTGGCTGCTCCCTGTAGCTCTCTGCTGGGAGTGCTGGGGGAAGACTTCATGGAAACCAACGAAGGGAGCTGAGAGATTTTGCTGATGGCGGGGGCAGCCCGCAAATCCTCCCCTTCGCCCCAGCACCCAGAGAAAAGAGACACAAGGAGCAGTAGTGGGCAGGGAGCCTGCCTCAGGGTCCTTCAGGGCTTCTGACCAGGAGTCATCTAGGTAAGTGTTCCCCTGCCCCAGCCTATCTATGGCACCCCAGCCTCTCCCTCTCCCAGGTCACCACTGCTTTCTGACCAGGTCATCATCCAAACCCTCTGCATCCCTCCTCCCTAAGGTCACAACTCGCTCGGAGATCCTGCACCCCCTTTTACATCCCTCCCCCAGGCCAGAATCTTCTGCACCTCCTCCCAGAACCCTGCCTGCATCCCAAGCCTCTACTCCAGATCTCAACTCCCTTCTTCACCCAAACTCCCGGGTTTCCTTCTGCACTCAATTTCCATCCCAGACTGCCCCATCCCACTTAACATAATCTTGGAGTGACCCCACATCCAAAATTATTGCCCACTCCTGCTCTACGGTGCCACAGGATGATTGTTTTTTCAGTGGTTACAATCTGTTAGTCTAGATCCTAGTTTAATCTGTGGATCCATCCACAAACCTAATCTATTATCTAATCTATCCATCCATCCATCCCTTTACACACCCTTCTATTCTAATGCATCCAATCATCCATGCCCTCTCACACTATTTAATCTGTCCAAACAACCATTCATCCCATTGCTAGCTAATATCCCATATTTGTTCATGTAGCCATCCATAATCTATCATGCATGGGGACAATCTAATTTAACACGGTGGTATCTCAAATTGGGACTAAGCGTTTCTAATGATTCCCCATCCTGTGTTTTCTTTTCCCCTCTCACAGTGTCCCTCCACTCATACTTCTGCAATCTCTCCTCCTAGTCCCTATGGCTTGGCTGCAAACTGTTCTAGAACTCATTTTTTTATGATCTCAGAACCACTCCTAGCCTGCAGTGAGGTCATGCCATCACTACAACCAGCCTCCAGCCTGCCTTCTGGAGCTAGTCACTCCTTCTTGGCATGGTCAGCAGGATAATTACCAAACACTTGGTTCTTACACCTAGCACAGGATGGGGAGGCATGAGTTGGAAGGACCCTTTTGTCACTATTACTTTCCCCAGCAAAATAATCTTCACCATTGCTTCCTTCCTGATGTTGCTAGTGCACATGGGTGTCTTTGGGGGAGACCTGTACCACTTCTTTGTGACCCAGAAATTCAATCTTATGAGCTTTCATGGCACCACCGTACTACTGGTAAGAGGAGTCCCCTTGCTCTTGTGTCTTGCAGCTTGACCTAGAGGTTAAGGCACTAGCCACAGGTACTTTAGACTCCTGCTTTCTACTCCATGTTCTGACCTCAGGCAAATCACTTCATCTCTGAAGTGGAGATAACCCATCCCTAATGGACAGGGACATACAGGTTCTGGCCACTGTCAGACCTGAGGTCCCACTAAGGTTGGCCTTTCCTGTGCCACTAATACATTTGAATACTGAGGTATGACTATAGCATGAGGGGGGCAGTATTAGAACTCCTGGGTTCTATTCCAATCTCTGAACAGGAGCAGGAAGACATTTATGAGGGAAATGGGGTCTAGCAGGTTAGCACTGGGCAGTGACAGAGGAGGGAAGAGTTCTGACCATCTCCTTTTGCACTGGTCTCTGCAGATATCCCATGTGATAAGTTTTTACTGGGCCTTGCTTGGAACATTTTACACCATTGAGGCTCATGACAGAGTTCTCAGGGGGGTTGCCCTGACCTCGTTGGGTAAGTGACTCCAGTTAATGCCTGAACTGATGGGTGTTTTCAGCAAGGGCAACAGGAGAAGCGCCACTTTAAGTGGTGGGGAGAGGAGGGGGGCCTAGAGTCAAGACTACTGTGTTCTATCTTCAGCTTTAGCTGAGGACTGTACTCTAGTGGGAGCACCTTCCACACCCAGCAGACAACCCAACAATTTGCATGGGATATGGCTGCCGTAATTTAGGCTCCCCACCTCAGAATCAGAACCAACTGGGGCACAGCCAGGTGACTCATGTATGTGAGAGCGAATGTGTGGACACTCCGTTGTTTTGGGGGACTCAAGCATTTTCTCCCCCAGCTGTTTAGCTGTCATGTGGGTCCAGCTGCAAAGGGTACTTGTGAACTCCATTCCTTTGACAAGGGCTCTGATTCTATCCCCTTTAGTGATGAACTTCGCCCTCTTTGTGAGCCGCTTCTGCCTGGACTACTTGACTATCGAATACAGGGAAGAGATTCACTGAGACCCAGCCTGACCTTGTCAGCAGCCTTGAAGAGGTGCACACACAGCATTCACCCCTAGCTCTGTTGGAATTAGGAAGCGGGGAGGAAAGGGGGCAGTAACACACTGCTGAGGCTGTAGCCAAAATCAAGTTTAATAACAATACAGGATATTGCTGTAGTGCTAGAGACAGTGTCGTTCATTAGTCACATCATCTTCCTGGGAGGTGGGAGCAAGGAAGTCATGACAGCCAGAATCTTCCCAGATGGCCAACCCTCAGTGGTAGCATTTGGCCACAGGGCTCCTCCCATTCCACAGCAATGGCCCATCACTCAAATCCTACCCCAACAATGATCATAGGGTCATGCTAAGGGGCACAACAGAGGGGGAGAGGTTCTGACATCCCTCTCCCAATAGCCACCCACCTTCCCCCCTCCCCCCGCCGTGGAATCCTAGAGGACTCATGTTCACAGCTCTCCTTTCTACTGGCGGTGGCTTTTGAGGAAGGTGATATTTTTCCTCTATTGCCTTCTAGGTTAAATTCTATACCACCTGCTCTACTCCGGAACTAGCAGATCCAGACAGTCATTGTCAAAGAGGGGCGGGAGCTGGAAAGGTTGCAAAACAGCAGATCTGCACTAAGGCGCAGTCAAAGATCTGGAAGCATGAAAGGAGTGGGATTGGAGGTGACTGGATTGGATTGGTGTGGGGGGCAGGTTTCCTCTCTGGTCACTGAGACTACTTGGTGTATTTCACACCCTGTGGGAAGGATTATTTCCTATCAACCGTTTCAATAAATAGAAGGAAAGAGGCTGTGTTTAAAGCATGAAATCCTTGCCCATCAGAGCTGACAGCCCATAAACCAGGAAGTCTCTTCCTCTTCCACCTCCCTTCTTTAAACTCCAGTACTAACCAGCATGTCCCATCCCCACCCTAAACTCCAGAACAGGGCAATACTTCTCCCCTCACACCCCCCTTCCAGTGGTGGACATCCCACAGCCCTCATGGTGTCAGCTCTGTACAGACCCAGAAGTGACCAGCTTTGGAATTTCACCCACCCACTCCTATAGGATCAGGGGGACACCAACCCCACCCCACTCTTGTTAGTAAAATAATCACACCCAAGAGGCCCAGACTCCTTCCCTTCCCCCTGGTATTATGAGATGGGAAGTGAAGGTTCCCTTTACTAAGATGATGGCAGGAGAAGGGGTTTCAACATCTCATGGCTGTAAATAATGCAGGACATAGAGTGGTGGATCTTAGTTTTCACCCCTCCCATTCTGGTAAAGTTAAGGACCAGGTAGTTACTGGTATGAAAAATCAGAATTGATGAAAGTATGTTACACCTCTCCCATGAGGGGGCAGGGGGGAGGGAGACTAAGGATGTGACAAAGGGCTGGTTCCTGTCATTTGGTTCAATGAGAGTTCTCACCCCCGTTTGCAAAACTAGTTGGGATCCAGCACCCACTTGATTTGAACCCCCAAAGGATGTGTACAAGGGGAGGGGGGGATGATGGGAAATTCTGTACCACTCCCAGCAAAAGAGAAGGGCAGTTTTATGTGGGGTCTATAGAGTGGGATGCCCCATTCCCAAGCAGGAAAGGAGGCTTCTGTTGGAACAGGCTTCCTCCCAAAAGTCTTAGCAGCTGGCTGGATCAAACAGATCCTCTGTCACCCATCTAGTTGAGACCAGTAACATAACTGCACCTTTCTCCCTGGGGCAAAGGGTTTTTCAGGGATAAGGTTGAGGAAAGCACAAGTAGAAGGACTTAAAACCAGAGAGCTCTGCAGTGCTTTGACTACAGGAATGGACCCATCAAACCTGGGATGTTTTTCACAAGGCACCTCTGAGGAAGCAGAGGCTGCCCAGGATTAGAGAATGGAAAAGGGGAACAAAAGGGCCCTGAACCCTTTCAAACACCTGCATTAAGACAATCACGTTCTCACCCGCTGAGACAGATTGGGCTGGTAGGGTCCAAGTTCTGGGCAGTTGAGGGACTTGGGGGATAAGCCAGCTCCTAGGAGAAGGGCATCAAGCCGAGGGTTGAAGGAGCCAGATGCCATTGTCAGGGGAGAAGGGCTGTAATACCAAGTAGTTCACACTTCCAAGAAGGTGCAGGGTATTTGCCCTTCAATGTTGCTAGCACCCAGCTTTCTGCAGACAGGCATGGAAATGCCCCATTTTCCTGAACACTCACCACCAGCAGGAAACTGAGACTTGGGGCAGGGAAGCGACTCGCTTGAGGTTGCACAGCAGGGTCAGCAGTCATTGGGAACAGAACTCAGGATCCTAGCTCCCAATCTCCCTGCTCTGACAAACAGATCACCCATTCACTGTGGGCTGGCAATGGAACCCAAGAGTCCAGGCTTCCATTCTTGTGCTGCCTCTCACTTACCCCAGTCCTTAGCCACACTCGCACCAGCAGCACAAGCCCTCCCCGGTTACTAGTGCTTGAAGCTTTCCTCTTCCCTTGTCCTGAACAGCTCCTGGGGCTGATTCTCAGCTGGAGCAGGAAGCGACTACAGGGCTCATTCCAGCCCACGGTGGGGTCCCCAATCCATAGCTGTACAAGTCTCTCCATCCCTCCCAGTCCTGCTCTGCCCCACCCCACCCCACCTAGAGATTTATTTGAGTCTCATTTTTAAAAGAGGCCAAAGTCACTTCACCCCCCCACCCCCATCAGTTTCATGTTTTGACTCTCAGCTGAGCTGACCCAGCAGTGTCCTGGCTGGGGGCTACCCCTTGTACTCCCCCCAGCACCCCACTTGCAGCTGCCAGTCCCCAGCATCCCTGCCTTGGCAGGCCAATCTCGGAGCCCAGGGAGGCATCACCAGCTCAGTTCATTCCTGGCCCACCCGGATGTGAGGGTTAAACATGGGGTCCAGGTTGGGGTCGTTGTCAGCCGAGGCCCGGCCCAGCTTCGACATGATGATGATCAGGGTAAGAAAGCCAATGCCGCCGATCAGGAGGATGATGACAAACCGTTGCATCAGGGATCGTGGCTGCCGCTTCTTGGATCCAGAGCGACTCCTGCCAGGGGGACTTGTTATTAGCATGAGAATAAGCAGTGCCCAGAGGCCCACAGTGAAAGGCATGTGCATCATTAGCAGTACAGTACCATAGTAGCACCTAGAGACCCCAAACAAGACTGAGGACACATTAGCAGTATTATGATAATACCTACAGATTCCAATTGAGATTGTAGCCCTATCACGGATGTGAAGTGGTTCCTCCCACCCCACCACTGACCACTTACTTCAGAAGCTGTGCAAACCAACTGAGCGCTGGCCGCCGGCGGTACTTGTCCTCATCGCAATCGATCTGGGTACCTGGTGCCCTGCCACCTCCACCTTCTCGAGTGTCATAGACCTTCCGCGGTGTAGAGGCTGCTGGGAGATGGGGCGTGTTAGAGTGTAGCAGAGAGCCAGAGGCACCAGGAATGGAGAATGCAGGCACCCCCAACCCTATTTTGTCCCTCGCTCCTCCAGGCTAGATAACCCATAAACCAGTTCTTCCTCAGCCCTGTTAGCTATGGTGGACCCACAATCTTTTGCCTCAGAGTTATCTTAACCCCTAAATCAGACAGGAGTGAACAAAAAACAGGCATAGATGCTACAACTAAGGGTGCTATTGCACCCTCTGGGCTGAAGTGGTTTCCGTTATATGCAGGGTTTACACTTTGGTTTAATGGCTCTCAGCATGCCCATTGTACAAATTGTTCCAGGACCCGTGGTATCAAGGACATGACACACACAACTGCAAGCCCACTCAGAAGGCAGCCACTGAGTCCTCATTTCTTAGGGGCTGTATCTCACTGAATCCCACCTCCTGCAGGGGAGGACAACTGCGCTGCTCACCTGCATTAATGGTGATGGTCTCATTGCTGACATTCCCCATGTCGATGACTGAGTGCTCCTCCTTCACGGCCCCATTGTTCACACCCTGCTGCTGCGGTGGGGAGGAGAGGCCCGGTGAGGCACTATAGGAATAGGTTGAGAGGGCACTTTGCTGCATGGTCTCCTCTGAGCCAGAGCCTGCAGTTGCTACCAAGAAAAAAGGGAGCAAACTGAATCCAGTGTGGATTGGGGAGCCTAAGATGGGTGGCTTCCATCTACAAATGTGAGACAGCAAACTCACTGGCTCCATGGTTCTCCATGTCAGGGACAAACTATAACTTATGCCCTAGAACTGAAAGGTCTCATATCCCATTCCTTAATCCCTGAAAGCCAGCCAGTCTTCCCCTCCCATCTCTTGAGAAAAGACAATCGACGAAATTGGACCCCTTGGTCTCATCCCAGACAACAGGGAGATGGCGATTCTGAAACAGATGTCTCAGTTGGTCTCAGCCAGTGTGAAAGGAGGGGATATCAGACTAGATGGGCCACTAGCTCTGATCATCTGAAGAAGTGGGTTGTGCCCACGAAAGCTCAGGAAACCATCTATATTTTTTGTTAGTCTTTAAGGTGCTATAGGACCATTCATGTTTTAATTTTTTTTAGATCTGATCTGTGTGGTGAGGGTGGAAGAGGTACATACTGGGCTGTATAGGACATGTTCAAACATCTGTGGAACCATTTTTATACTCATAGCCTGACAGCACTCACCAGAGAAGCTAGACCAGTCAGTGTAATCTGTGGTATCAGGTGACTCTGTTTCTTTGATGTTATCAGCCTCATCAATCTGAACAGAACAAAAGAAAATTGCATCAGCCCTTAGACACCAAAGCAAACTCTTCCCTCATCAACCCAGCCAATCCCAGACTTTGTCTGCTGCTCAAGCTGGAAACTAGACCAAAACTGGTGTCTCTTCTGTGCCATCTCCCAAGAGGACAAAGGCTGAATATCTTGTTCCCCATCTTCTGATGAACAGCTGTATCCATCCAGCTTGGCTGTCCTCCTAGCTCCCATCTTGAAAACTCCAGAGAGCCACAGAACAAGGGGGGAACCTCAAGGGTAATCTCTTACCAGTGGCAGCCCAAGCCCAGCCCGAGCCCAGTTCACAGTCGAAAGTTTCTCTCGCAGTACTGATGCCACTGGACTGACCAGGTTGGCTGGAGGGAAGATAGGACCCTGGCAGCTGGGACACTGGTAGCCAGCTGGGGCTGTGTTCTTTGGGAGCTGGTTTGCCATCTCGTTGAGACATGACCAATGAAACAGATCTGCAAAGGTAAAGAGCATGGAATGTCTTTAAGTGAAGGGTCTAGATCGATTACTCCCCAGATGTCTTCTAGTCAGATTTACTTCACAAACATCCCCCCTTCCATTAGTCTCCAGGGGCAGCACAGTTGCTGGAAGGTGAACTGGAGATCATTCTGCTATAGACACTGTATTCATCCATTCACTTCTCATACTTGTATGGTCTTTACTCCAACACTCAGAGGCCAATTGGCTCTTAAGTAGCACAAGGGGGTGAGGAAATCTGTATTTAGAGATACTCGGTCTGAAAAAGAAGTCACAAAAACAGAGTAAACAGAGTCATGCTGACAATCACTTTTCTGACTCAAGTTTTAAATTTGTTTTAAAAATAACCAGACTTTGGGGGCCCAGTCTGTCACTTGCTAATGAAAAGAAAACCAAGCAAAACTGTTGAAATGCCCCAAACCCATGGCTTAAAGCACCTCACCATAACACACAAGCCGGGCAGTTTCTTTAGCGGACAGGAGGGTGTTGCAAAGACGACAATTGGGGTTGTAATCACTATCCTGAAGCCACTGGAGATAGGACTGAACAATGCACTGGAAAATACAAGAAGTTAGTGAGAGAAAGCCCATGGCTTGGAGGAGGTAGGGGTTGCTATTGGAGAAGCAGCACATAAAAAGACTTACAATTTTTAAGGCCAAAAGGGACCATTACATTTAGTTGAGTTTGAACTCCTACTACAATCCCAGAATCTCCCTCAGTGATTCCTGCATCAAGCCCATAACATGTGTGTGAGCTGAACTATCTATTGAAGAAAGATGTTCACTTATTACTTAAAGACTGCAGAAGACAGAGAATTCATCATATCCCTATGTAGGAAGCATTTGCAGATGGAAACATCCAATGAGGTCCATGCTAACAGGACCAAAATTATATAAGGATCAGACAAACCATGAGGATGGTGTCTACTGCTAGATATTAACAGGATACACCATTCCAGAAGACATGACACAGGATGGGAAAAGCTTGATAACCAAGAACTCAAGTTGATATGTGGCAGGAGAGGACTTTGAGCGCAGAGGACCTTCAATTAGTACCAACCTGGATCAAATACAAGCCACTGTCCAAGAGGGGAAAGCCCCATATCCCATTCCCCACCCTTCTGAGCCAGCCAGTCACCCTCCCTGGGGCCAGATTGGAACTGATGCCCTACAGCAGGGGTGGGGAACCTGCAGCCTGGGGACCAAATTTGGCCCACTACTTAATTTCATTTATCTGGCAGCAAATCTCCATACCACAAGCATTCCCCCTAAGTGCAGGGGAAATCAGGGAAGATGTGTGTGCTGTCCCACCCCCAGCTCTAACGGGAACAGAAGCCAAGAGAAGCTGTAGCAATGGTGCCTGCAGGCATGAGGAGCATGTACCATGCAGAGCTGCCTGAATCCACTGCTTAAGGACTTCTTCTGGGAGCAGCACAGAGCAAGGTCATGCAGGGACTGGAAGCTGCCTCAGGTAAGCAACACCCAGATGGAGCTGACACCAATGTTCCCTCTAATTTTTTCCATCCATGTGCACCCAGGCATATTTTAATATTTACCAATAGAAAAACAAAGCCTAACTGTGGGCATGCTGTCAATCAGCTGGGCAGCATTTTAATTTCTCCTGAGTGGTTGCACAAGTACATAGATTACAGGTAACACTGGACCACACCCTGAACCCCCTCCCGGAACCCAGCTTCTTCCTAGACCCCAGGTCCCCACTGCTCCAGGTCAGAACCCCCTTCCATACCCACAACCCAACTCCCTGCCCTGAGCCCACTCCTGCAATCAAAACTCCTTAACCCCATCCCCACCCCAGAACCTGCGCACCCATCCAGAGCCCTCATCCCTTCCTGTATCTCAATCCTCTGTCTCAACATGGAGTTTCTCCTGCACCCTGAACTCCTCATTTCTGGCTTCACCCAGCACCTGCATGCCAAGAATCATGAGCACCGACTTGTCCGATTGTGGGGGAAAGCTTGAGATTGATTTTTTTCTGTATTCCAGTGGCCCCTGACAGAAAAAGGTTCCTCTCCCCTGCCCTAGAAACTCCCATTCCCTAGCAGTCCTGAGATGCCACAACTCAGCAGCCAGACGGGGGCTGGAATCCAGTTACCTTGGAATGGTTTGCGACGAGGCAGCTCTCACAGACATTCACTCGGTGCTCAAAACAGAAGAGGTTGGTGACTTTCCTTTTGGGGCATTTGCACAGCCCCATGGTGCTTCACTAGTAACACAGCGGGAGAGAAAGGGCACTCAGCAAAATCAAAGCCCAGACCGACCCCACAACCCTCCCAGTGGTAGGGCAGAACCCGGGAGTCCAACACCCCCCTGCTCTGACCACTGGACACCACTTCCCTCTCCGCTCCAGGGAGGAGCCCAGCGATCCCGGCTCCCATCCCCCACTCTGACCAGGGGACAGCAGGCTCCAGGAGTCCTGGCTCCCAGCCCCACTTTGCCCCTCCCCCTCCATAGGGTACCCCCTGGACTCACAGGCTCTACTGGGGCTGAGTGCGCCGCTGCCACGTCTCTTCCGGGTAGGGTGCAGTTTGATGACGTTCCAACCTAACCGACTCCCCGCAACTCGGCGCGTTCCGGGGAGGATCGCGTTCGAAGCCTCGCGAGAAGGGACGAGACGTAGCGGCTGCGTCACTTCCACTGTGGCGGCGGGCGATTCGAACGGGGCTTGGTGGCGGTTTCCCACCCGCTTGGCGCGGAGCGGCCGGGCCCAGGGATGGCGGGCGGGGACCAGAGGCGGACCCGGTCGGCGGGCGCGGCCCCAGCAGGGCGCGGAGCGCGGGGGGGTGAGTGTGGCCCGGGGCTGCCTCTGGGGCGAGGGTCTCCCTGGCGGGGAGCGGCCTGTGTTGCGGAACGGGGTGTCTGGGGGGCGGGGCTCGGGGGCACGCGCGGGCGGGTTCTCTGAGGGGGGGCCTGGGCAGGCGGGGGGCGTGGCCGTTGGGGGCGCTTGCCCGGAGGGGCGTGGTCTCGGGGGCAGCAATGCCCCTTAGGGGGATTGCAGGAGGAGCCGGCTTAGAGCGGATTCCCCTCCCTGAGAGCAGCATGTGGAGGATCATTTGCTGGAGCGCTGTGGGGGGCTGGAGGTGCAGGGTAGGAGGAGGAGGTGTTGCTCCCTGTGGGCCTCTTCCCTGAGGCTGGGCCAGAGTTCTCACTGGAGGAGCAAGGTGTAAGGATGTTAAGAGGCGGGTACTTGAGTAATCGTGTTGTGGATACAATTTGTATCGATTACACCATTAGTCAGTGCGCGAAAGCGCTCAGAAGGAGCCACCCCTGCTGCGGCTCTGCAGTTTAAATGTAGTAGGAGCCAGGTGTGCAGGCAACCTAGCTCCAACTACAATTAAACTGCAGAGCCGCAGTGGGGGTAGCTTCTGAACCTGGCATGAGCCAAGCTTGCTCAGTCCTGGCTCAAGCCAGCATCCCCTGTCCGTGGAGGGTCCCACTGAGGAGCTTGTGTCCTCCCACACCCTGTGTGGGGCACCAGTGGAGGCTGGTCTGGCAGCAGCCTTAGTCCATGGGGGGTTCCAACTCCCCACTGGAGCTCCATGTGGACAAGGGCTGTGCTGGAGCAGCCTCCCTTGGCTCCCACCAGAGGCAGTATTGTGGGAGAGGAGGGGAAGTAGCACCGTGAAAATGGTGCTGGGAGGAATCAGCTTTTAAGCTGGCTTCTCCCAGCTCCTGCTACCCCACCCCTGCTGCCTTTGATATAGAGGCAGCAAGGGGGAGAGGAGAAATGCTAGTAGTTGACTTGACTACCTGACTATGCAATAAGCCTATGCTTATCAGCTAATCAACTACTCTCTTATATCCTCTTATATGCGTAGAAATGTTCTTTTAGTTTGGAGGATTCCTTGGGAGTAGGATGCAGGACTGGAGGGTATTTCACAGTTTCCTAACATTGTATGCCTATAAAAAGGCAAGCACCAGGAGTTAGGAAAGTACTGAGAGGTAGTTAAATGTCCCTATTTTGGTAATTTGTATGAAGAGGCTTCCTCATGCAGTGGGAACAACTAATTTTCAAACATGTTTTCTCTTTGTCACTTTCAGATGCTGTCTCTCTTTGTCCGAGGCGTAGGTCCGAGAGGATTGCAGGGTCTCCTACCAGGCGTGCCTCCCAAAGGAAACCTTTGGTAGAGAAGAAGATAGTGGGGAGCCCAGTGAGTAATAATGTACTCCTGTTAGTCCCGAATGTTCTCAAACCCAGCTGTGGGAGGATTTGGAGTATGCAGTGGAAGCCCTGAAAAGCTAGATTTCCCATTCTGGACAACTCAACAGGCTGTCAGCTTTAAATATTGTCCTGAGTTGTGCCCTCAGTCCAGAAGCATCCCCTGTGCAGAATCCCGTGATGCTCTGATCACTTTTATCTACTCACCCAAGGCACTTTCCAGTTTGTACTGTTTCTTAATTATTTGGATCATAAGCTCTCCAGGGCAAGTGCCTTACTCAAGTGGTTTGTTTTAAGGATGTTAAGGAATGGGTATTTTGCTAATCATGTAGTTGTTAAAGGGATGCTTGCTCTGGGATCACTATGCCTCTGCATTTTAAATGTAGTAAAAGCTGCTGGGCGCTTACTACATTTAAATGCAAAGGAGCAGCAGTCCCAGACCTGAACAAGCCAGGACTGCTTGGTCCCGGCTCACGCTGAGTCCAGTGGTCCCTGTTGGTAGCGGCTTGGCTGGCTGTGGGCAGGGGATGTTCCAGCAGCAGCCCGTGTCTGCGTGGGGGCCCAGTGGCTACTGCTGAAGCAGCCTCCCCTATTCCCTGTCCTTGCTGCCTCTGATAGAGGCAGTGGAGGGGGAAGGCAGAGGGGCAGGTGGCACGGCGGAGACGGTGCTGGGGGGAACCAGCTCTTGTTCTCTCCCCCCTACCCTGTCCTTGTTGCCTCTCATATATCCCTAGTTTGTTGTACAATGGAGAGTACACTCCTTACTATTGCAAGGCAAAGGGTGGGCTGCAAATTTGCTCTTTGCTTTTCAAAGGCGTATCCTTGGTCCTCTAAGGAAAAGCTACAGCTTTCCAAAGGGTATGTCTACAGTGCACGGCAATTTCAGGATACCGGAGGTATCCTGAAATAGCTACCCCATGTGTACACGAGCTGCCCATTATTTTGAAATATTTTTCTAAATAACGGTGCATTATTTTGCCATCCTAGTAAACCTCAAAATAGCGCGTTATTTCAAAATTTGGCACTGTATAGATGCACCAAATTTCAAAATAGTCTTTCGACATAGATTCGAGATAAGATACATAATTTGTGTAGCTCAAATTGTATATCTTATTTCGCATTTAGGGAGTTTTGTAGACGCACCCTAGGAATGGATTGGACAGATGTGCAGACAGTACTGTGCTTGGAAATATGAAAGCTGTCAAGAGTGTAAACTCTTTGCATGTTAAGGGAGCTTTATAAGTAATGCGCCCCGTGGTGGGCTTAGCTGTTGGCACTGTGTACAATAGTTAGGGCTAACTAGAAGTTTTTCCGGTCTGAAATCCACTCAGTGGCCTGCGAGAGTGAATTCAATTTCTTAGTCCAACACCACAAATTACTATGTTGCTTAACTGATTTACTCACTGGGTGTCATCCCTAGCAGAGAATTGAATGGGCTGCAGAGGATAAACCCTTATTTACTAGAGATAATTGGGGAGGGTAGGCATTGCCCCTATTGTACTTGGGCTGTGGATAGGCAGAGCCAAAGATTTTAAGCCCATCACACACCTGCACCCATTCTAGTCAGGTAGGCTTACCTGCATACCATAAACTAGAGAGCCTCAATCATTTTTGACTCAAACCCATTGCTTCTGTTTGAGCTTCACCATGCCTTACTAGGAGTTAGACTTCGAGTATAAATAGTATCATATTTTTTATTTCTAACTTTTCATACAAGAATGATACATGCCCCAAAATAGGATACACAGATCCAGCAGATTGTAACATTGTAAGATTGTAACTGATAGATTGCATGTGGTATTTTATTTAAAGCAACTTCAGGTTATGTATATTTATATTCATAAGCCAAATGTCATGAAGCATGGGGGAGTGGAACTGTCACAATTACTACTCCCTAGCACAGAGTCCAAGTGACTAGGCAGATGACAAGGGTTTTTTGAAGTATTTCATCAGCTTGGCCCTGTGGACTGTGAGAACACTTGCTCTAGATGTGGAAAGAAACCAGGGTCTATGTTGGGATTTTGTGGTACCCAATGATAACCAAATGAATCAGGTGTTTGGCGAAATCAAGTCTCTTCGATGCTTCGTTCAGTTCAACGAATCTTTATTCAATGTGCACAAAGGGAGACCCTGGTACAAAATCAGCCAGAGCCCCTCGAGAGAAGCCCCTCCCCTTGATATTTTGTGACACGTGGCAGTTACATAACAGGAACCTTTGGCGAATCATATCACATTTCCATATATAGACTTGTTTACCACATGTTTGTACGTTTCCACTCCACCTGTTGAGCCTCCCCCTTGGCCTCTTTCTGGAAATTTTTTTATATATATCTAGAGAGATGATGGTCACTGGGCTACTGGCTTTCAGCAGAGAACTCATATACCATCCTTGAGTCTGAACTATTATGCATCTGTCTGATCCAGGAATCCTTGTAAAAAGCCCAAACCCTCTGTCAGTTGGCATCAAGAGATCCCTGAGTCACAGGCTGCTTAGGAGTTTCTGCCATCTGGACCCTCAGGAGAGGCAGAGGAGCAATTTCCACTTTATTTGGCTACATCTAGACTGCAGGCTTCTTTGGGAAGACGCTTTTTCGGAAGAGATCTTCCAGAAAAACTTATTTCGAAAGAGAGCGTCCACACAGAAAAAGCGAAAAGAAAACGCGATCTGCTGTCTCGAAAGATAGTGTCCATATTGGTTGGACGCTGTCTCACATTTAAGTTGTGGTTACTATGAACAGAGTGGCCACTAGGGCATCTGTGCTTTTTCCTGGAGGCCGCCTCTTTCAAGAAAAAACCCTCTTCCCCGTCCACACACGCCTTTTTCTGGAAAAGCTCTTTCAGAAAAAAGGCTTGTTCCTCGTAGAAAGAGGTTTACTACTGTCGGAAAAAACCCCTGCGTTCTTTCGACTTTCTGTCGAAATAATGCAATTGCGGCGTGGACGTAAGTGTAGTTTTTCTGGAAAAACTCTGCAGTGTAGACATACCATCTGTGACCCAGGAATGCTTTTTTTTTTTTTTTTGCCTTTATTGATTCAGTGTTCCTGTGGTTACAAGAAGACTCTCTGCTTTAAGCAAACTATTGTCACTTCCCCAGAAATCAAGGTCACTGTGGGTCCATTTATCAGTAATAAAGTTCATGGGCCTCTAAGCCTTATCATGGTAACTGCATAAGCTAATATGTTACAGGATGCACATGAATAGGTTCCTTGTGTTACTGTTAAATAAAATAAAATGCTAAAGGTAGCTCAGTGTATCATCAAAGATTATTTGTGTTCCAGTGTGATCTTTCTTTCCTTGAGCACATCTGTCTGTTTTGTCTTATGCTTAGATTGGAAGCTTTGTGGAGCAGGGGCCATTTTTAGTTATTTTACATCACCTAGAGCAATGGGGTTCTAGGCTTTACTATAGTACAAGAAATAAATAATAAGTCTTGTTTCATTTATCCTATTTATGCAGCTTCCAGCTCCAGTGGTGAAGCGATCAGTCTTAGTGAAAAAGATCATGCCCCGAAAACAGCAGGTCTGTGAGTCAAATCTTCCTGTAGCTGTCTGTCTGTGTACACACATGAACTGAAATCTGTTTTGATTGTACCGCCCAAGTCCAAACCAGCCCCAGACGACACATCGCTTTTCAGCCTATAGGATATATATACAAATAAAGAATTAAAGTTAGCATAAATTTGATTAAGGACTCTCCCAAATTCACAGCCATGTAAAATGCATCACAAGCCACTATCTTTGTGTGTATGTGTGTCTGTGTGTGCATGTGCACACGTGCGCGCTTTTACCGTATGCCATACAGATTTCACCAGGGCAACCAATGTTTCTCAAACTAGGAGTACTAGCCCCAAAGGACAGTTGCAGAAGCTATTAAGTCAGGTTATTTTAGGGGGTCCATGGTATTGCCTCCCTTATTTCTGTGCTGTCTCCAGAGCTGGAAAGCCAGAAAATGGCAGCTGATGGCTGGAGAGTGGCAGCTGCTCCTTGCCAGGCACCCAGCTCTGAAGGCAGCATCCTTTTAACATACCAACTATGCCATCCTTACTTTTGCACTGCTGCCTTCAGAACTGGGCAGCCAGAGAGCAGCAGCTGCTGACTGAGCATCTAACTCTGCAGGCAGCAGCACAAAAGTAATGGGAATACCATCCCATGCCACCCTTTCTTCTGCACTGCTGGTGGCGGTGGCTCTGCCTTCAGAGCTGGACTCCCGGCCAGCATGTGCACAGAACTTAGGGTAGCAGTACTGCAATCCTCCTTACAATAACCTTGCAACCCACCTACAACTTGTTGGGCGAGGATCCCTACAGTTACAACTCCATAACATTTCAGATTTACAAAAGCAACAAGGAGTCCTGTAGCACCTTATAGACTAACAGATGTATTGGAGCATAAGCTATAATTTGGCTGTTGCATGAATTTGACGAAGTGGGTCTTTGCCCACGAAAGCTTATGCTCCAATACATCTGTTAGTCTATAAGGTGCTATAGGACTCTCTGTCGCTTTTGCAGATGCCGACTAACACGGCTACCCCTCTGATACATTTCAGATTTAAATAGCTGAAATAATGAAATTTATGATTTTTAAAATCCCATGACTGTGAAAATGAGCAAAATGGACCATTAATTTGGTAGGACCCTATTTATATATGTACGTGTTGTAAAGAAGGTCCCAATCAGCAAGTAAAAGAAGGCCATGAGAATTATTAGTATTATGGTTCAAAAAGAGCTGCATTAACAAGATGAAGGAAAACTGCCCAGCTCTCCCCACTCCTTTTCTGCTAGTAAGCAAGGAGTGATAGCGGAAGAGGAGGAGATAAGATTTACAACAGTCTTTCTTCAAGGCCTTTTCTTTCTTATCTGGATTAAGACTCAAAATAAGGGTGAATAGTCTCAATTTGGTTGTTAGTTGAAGCCAATAATTGGCAGTGATTTTGCTTGTTTGATAAAGGGCATAAAAAGTAAACTCTTAAAAAGTTCATTGCTAATATCTTCCTGACCAATATGTAACTAACTAATATGGGTCTAAGCACCTGTGGGTTTAGTTTGTTTGTAAGCATCTTGATCAAAAGCTTATAAATATTTTGTTCCTGTTTGGAAGCAGTAATTTGCTTACTAATTAGACTGTTTAGGCACATTTAGAGCAACTGTATAATTTGGCTGTTGCATTTAATAAAGGAATTTATGGATTAATGTGGTGGTTTTCCATGTCAGTATTAATGATTTCCAATATTATTGATAATTCCACCATAACCCACTGAGAAAGGAAAAGCAAACCTCATTTTGTTTCTGTTTCCAGCTCTGGAATGGAGGGCTGTCTGTTAGAGCAGAGTGGACTGGATGGCAGGACTCAGGCTATTAGTTCTGGCTCTGCAGAAGGTTTTCTGTATCATATGTTATAGGTGAAGCAAAGAGTACTTAAATGAGTTGGGAAGGATTATGCAAGGCTGTTATTAGGACCCAGGAGTCCTGGCTTCCAAATCCTGCTGCTCTAACCCAGTAGTGACTGTTCTTCCAGAGCTGGGATAGAAATACAGGAGTCAGGGCTTGCAGCTGCTTCTCCTTTATGGTAAGTTGGGTGCGATACTGGTAGAAAGACTGTGTCCAGTTTCTGTTTGCAAAGCATAGTTATGAATGGTTCACTGTCAAACTGCAAGAGTGTATAGAGAGGGATCTCTCTTGGGCCCAGTACTACTCAATGCTTTATTAATGACTTGGATAACGGAGTGGAGAGAATACTTAAAATCAGTGCATGACACCAAACTAGGAGGGTCTGTGCTTTGGAGGACTGGATTAGAATTCAGAATGGCCCCTACAAATTGCAGTTCTTTTTACTGAATTTCATTTTGCTGATTGCAGATCAAAATACCACATTTAGCAAGAAAAAAAATCAAATGCACTAGCACAAAATGGGGAATAACTGGTTAGATCAGTGTTTCCCAAATGGTGTTCTGTGGAACCCTGGATTTCCGCGAAGTGAAAATAAGGATTCCGTGAGAAAATTCCGTTACAATAACATTTTATGATTTTAAAAAAAAGTATGTGATTTTTGTTTTTAAATATGTGAAATTAAACTAAATGTTGATCTCATGACTGTTATTAGGGGTTCAGCAAAATTCTTTTGAGTTTAAAAGGGTTCCGTGGCCAAATAAAATTGGGAAACACTGGGTTAGATGATGGTACTATGGAAAAGGTTTGGGGGGGTTTAGTGAACTACAAATTAGATATAGTTCAGCAGTGTAGTGCATTTTCAAAGAGGCTAGTATCATTCTGGGATGTATTAATAGGAGTGTCATATGAAAGAGATGAGAGGCAATTGGTTTATTCTGATTGGAACTGGCGAGGTCCTGAATGTCATGTTCCATCCAATTCTGACCTCTGCACTTTAAAAAAGATGTGGGCAAACTGGAGTGCGTTCAGAGAAGAGGAATAAAAATGGTAAAACCTCACCTATGTGGAAATATGGAAAAAACTGGACATGGTAGTCTTGAGAAAAGAAGCCTGATAGGGACCTGATAGCATTATTCAAATACATTATTCAAATACATTAAATGATGTTATAATGAGGCCAGTGATTAATTGTTCCCCGTGTCCACTGAAAGCAGGACAAGAAGTAATTAGCTTAATGTGCAGTGAGGGAGTTTCAGGTTAGATGATAAGAAAAGCTTTCAAACCTAAGGACAGTTTAGTCTTGGAATAAGTTACCAAGGGAGGTTGTGGATCCCCTATCATTAGACAAACACCTGTCAGGTCCTGCCTCAACACCGGCAGATCACTTCCAGCATACGCAGCTTGCAGTATTTTGTACTGCTACTTGCCTGGAGATGTTATTAATGGCACAGATACTGTGTGAGCACCTGTTTAGACTTACAATATTCCCATTCTGATTGCCACATCCCAGGCTCCTATACTATGGGGAATCCTCAATGAGCCCAAGTCACTGTTAAGAGGTACTGAGATATACTCCCCACTGTTACTTAGCCTCCGTCCATTTCTTCAATAGCGAGTCACTCTCTGGTATCAACACTTTCCTCATGCAATCTTTGGGGGCTCTGAAAAATACTTTTAGTCAGTACTGTTAGAGCATTCTCTGGAACCACCTCACCAGCCTCCCTGTTTAATCTCAATACTGACACAAGTTCAGGTCTCTTCCCAGGGCCTGGAACCACCAGTATCTACACCTCTGGCCACCTCCCAATGGACCACTGCTGGCATGGGGTCCTACTCTTTGGCCTCTTCACCCCATTCTCATCCAAGGTTCTTTACCAAAGTTTTGTCAGCTATAGCAGCCTATCTTTGCCAGATAGGTAGGAAAAGATGATGCCTAGTGACTAGCTCCTGAAAGGCCAATCCTCAAAGTACAAAGAGCAACAAGCAAGACCCTCTCATTTCTCACTGTTTCATTCACTGTTTCTCCATCTCAAAATGGAGATGTTTATCCTAACACCCATACAACATATAGGCTTAATCTGGGACATTCTGGGCCACTCATCCTTCCAGAGCATACTTATCTGAGGGCAGATTCACCCCCATGTCCAACCTTGTTTCAGTAATCTAACAGAGTCCACTAACCCCTGCAAGTGTTCACCTACAACTTCTGGATCATGTGACAGCCTGTATGTTTACCACTCTCATTTCTGATGTGTTCAAGCATGGCTGAGAACCCCCCACAAACACAACCTGTCCAAGCAGGTGTCAGTACCTCAGAAGGGCCTTGATTCTCTGGACTAATAGAAGGACCCACAAAAGAAGTTCTGTTTGTATAGCAACCTTCAGTGAAGAGCATCACCATATGTTGGGGTACAAACCCAAAACTTCACAGTTCAGGGCAAATGGACAGCTCTGGAGGCAATACTCCATCTCAACATATTGGACCACAGAACAGTCAGCTACACTTGCCATCACTTCTTACACTGCTGTGCTGTTATCCTTGATGCATAGTATTACATCAAACAGTATGGAGGAGCAAAATCCCGGTCCTTATGCACCAAAGCCATAAAACGATGGTACTGGTGCCCATCACACTGGATACTGATCTAAGTGCTTTTCTGCAGCCTTCCTCTCGGATTTCTTTTGACCCCAATTCACCTTATCTAGATATCGGGATCAGTCCCATCCCAGTCTCATGGTACTTCACTTCAAAGCATTACTACTCAATGGCTCTCTGATAGAGAACAAATCTGCTCTCCAGCAATTCAGATGGTGCTCCCTAATAGCAGAAAGTGCACAGTTAGAAATACTAATCTGCGAAAGTGGAAATGCTCCAGGTTTGGTCCAGCCATCAAGTTATTCTTCCTGTAAAATGTTCTTTAGCTCACAATCTCAATTACTGCTGAATTTAAAATCACAGGCTTCTTGCTGCGCTCCATCAAAGTTCACTTAGCTGCCATCCCAGCTTGTCATCTTCCCAGAGAAGGCCTCTCAGTCTTTGCTCAATCCGCTGCTGCAAGATTTGCCAAAGGTCTGTTCCACGTCTTCCCTTCGATCAAGGAACTAATCTCACTTTTATTTATTGGTGCTCTGAGGAAACCACACTTTGAACATGTGGGAAGTTGCTGCCTCCTTCATTAGTCCCTCAAAACCTTGTTCCTTTTTGCCATTACTTTGAATGGACAGGAAGATAGTGGAGCACGGAGCCTTGAGAGCAGACCCACCATGCTTATTTTTCTACTGAGATAAGATGACAATGGTCCACATCTTTGCTTATCTCCTCAAGTTTCTTCTGAATTCCACATTAGTCAGAAGATTAACCTACCAGTATTTTACCCCAAGCCTCATACTTCTAGACAAGAAATGAGCTTCCAATACACTGAATGTTAAAAGAGTTCTTGCCTTTTACCTTGACAGAACTAGACCCTTTTCAGGTTTCACTGGGACTCATCTCTGTTGCAAAACAAATGAAGGGACATCCATTCTCCACCTGAAGACTGTCTATGTGGTTTGCAGGTTGCATTCTATCATGCTATGAGTTTTCAGGGGTTCATCCCACTCTCCAAAAGTTATTGCTTGTAGCACCAGAAATCAGTCTATACCTGTAGTCATTTTAAAAAATGCATGCATCTCAGACACCTGCAAAGCAGCCGCCAGGTCTTCGCGGCACACATTTACCAGTACAGACTGAAACGCTCTTAACTGGGATTCTCTGGTCCAGCAACATCCATGGTCTGGCACAGATGTTGCAGGACCAGAGAGTCCCAGTGGAGGGCCAGTGGCAAGGATTCCTGCAGGGCTGTGGGCTGACCACAGTGAGCTGACGGCAGGGCTGCCCTGTGGGGATGGGAGGGCAGCTGAGTGGTGCAGCTGTCTGCCCAGAGGGGTCAGTGGGACCAGCAGGAGGTGGAGAGCCAGCCAGGAGGCTGGTGGCTGGGCCAGGACAGCTTGTGGCAGGGGTCCAAAAATGACCTCCCCTTTTCTGGCAAAATTCCTTATCCGGGACCGGTCAGGTCCTGAGGTGCTGAACCAAGGAAGTCCAACCTGTATTACACTCTCATGCTCCATTCCAGTACTGATGCAGCCTTTGGTGGTGCTATCCTACAAGCCGTACTGAATCCACTTTTTTGGCATCCCTCCTCCATTGTGGAGGGCCTACTTGTGGGTCTGAAGATGTGGAGCGCCAATACAGGCTCTATTGAAGGAGAGGTTATTTACCAAGTACAGTAACTGAGTTCTTCAAGATGTCCCCCTATGGGTGATCCACTTACCTGCTCTCTTTCTCCTCAGCCCTGGAGTATCTTTCTTTTGGGATTTCTGTGGTTGAGAAGGAACTGCATTGGCATCAGGTCTAGCCCTCCCTACATACCTTCATATCTGGGCACAAGGATCTCTGGGATGCTACGATGGAGCTGTGAACGCTGTGGATAAAAATCTGCAGTCAAGAGCATGTATGTCCATGTGGAGCACTCATAGGGCATCTTGAACAATTCAAGTTACTATCCCAGATAAAAAGCTTCAGAGGGGTAGCCGAGTTAGTCTGTAACAGGAAAAACTTAAAAAACATGTGGATGGTATCTGAAGAAGTGGGTTTTGCCCACGACAGCTCATGATACCATTCACGTGTTTTGTTAGTCTTTAAGGTGCTGCTAGACTATCTGTTGTTTAAGTTTATCCCAGATAAGTAATTTCTCTCTTTTTGATAAAGAGCTCAGTCAGCTTAGTTTTTCTCCCACCATGAGGCATCTTCCCCCCAGCCCGCCTGTCCCTAAATCATTTTTTGGCTGATGTTAGTTGCATTAATTTCCTTTTTTGCCTTCCAGTCTGCTGTTGCTTTGTCTGAAGCTAAACAGACCTCCCCCACACAAAAATTATTGTAACCTCTAGGACTTTTGTTTTCATGTTTAATCCTTGATTCCTTATACTGGTGTGGAGTAAATGAAAACCCCACTGAGGGATATGGGATAATTAGATACCTGACATCTTGTGGGGGACAGTTGAGCTACCTTCTCTGTGCATTGCTGAGCACGTTCTCATCCCAGACACCCACTCCTGAGGGATCAGAGTGTTGAGTTCTGAACTGAGACATCTGATGTTTGGGAAAAGATCTGACTTTTATGAGAGTCCTAACAGTTAGCATTGGGGATGGCATCTCTTTCGAAACACACGATAACAATGTCCATGCTCTGTATGTGCATGTCTGGCTCCAATGTTACAGACATGTTTTGTGTCCTTTTGTGACTCTGTGTCCTGCTGCAGCCTTAGCACTAACTGTAATTTATTCATTTGTTCCTCCAAGATGACTGGTACTGCTGTGGCTCCATGGCGCAGCCCCAGGGTGAGTGTCTATGTTCTCCTTTGGGTTTGAGTAGACAGTATATTGAATATGAAGGGAAGGGGATGGTCCCTTGGCAGAACTGGGTTCAAGTTTCTGCTCTGAAAAAATCTGGGTCTTGGTTTCTGTTTCTTAGTTTCTCATCTGTAAAAACGGGGAAGATATTATAGGAGATATGGACTAAGATTCCTGGCTTTTGAGGTGATGGTGTGACCTAAAAGTTGGAACAAGAGGGATTGTAGGTGACAAGTAATTACTAGAGTTGGGTTTGCTCCACACACCTGGGTTAGTCTTTGAACTTGGCTGAGCTGCCTTATATTTCCCATTTCCTTTAGACAGCCCTGAGACTGAAGTGTTGATTGGCCCTGCCAATAAGAAGCAGTTGAACGACTGCATAGTCGATAGGGCAGTCAGAAAGATAAAGCCACTTTTTGAATCTCTTTTTTCCTTGCAGCTATCCCAGAAAGCAGGAAAGGAGAACTTCCCACTGGAGAGCAGCGAGACCAAAGGATATGGAAGCACCGATGCTAATCCAGTCTTGGCATCATCTCTCCCTGCCAACACCTCAGGCCCTGTGGCAGTGGAGAAGCCTGTTCTGTCTACAGTTAGCACCAATGTATGTGACTCCTCTCCTCCCCAGGATGAGAGGGATGTGCTGATGTCGAAGAAAGTGCGCCGGTCCTACAGTCGCCTGGATGCCTCCTTTCATCACAGCTCCCCAAGGCACTATACCTCACCCAGTTCTAACCTGGACATGTCCACACCCACGTTTAGCCATGGCTTGCAGAAGGGTTCGCTCTTTGGCTTTGAGAAGCTCCTCGTGCCTGATGCACTGGCAGACGTGTCTCCAGTGGGTCAGGTTTGCCCTTCCCAGGAGTTGCCCCTGGCGCGCAAGGCACTGGGCTCCAGTAAGGAATGGGACACAGACATTCCTGGCATCTCCTTTCATAAAGAGAAACGGAAGAAAAAGAAGATCCCCCAGATAGATGTGAGTGTTGCCTTTGGGATTGGTGCTTGGACGGGAGGAGAGGGTAGATCTGGTGGGCAAGGACCCCGTGTTCTGTTGGTGGGGGGTGGGGTGGGAAATGGTGCTGCTCTATATCAGCTTGTGCTTGTTACAATTACAGTTTTGTGTTTTTCCCTTTTTTTAACTTCCCTTCCTCTGCTCTAGAAATCTGAATTGGATGAGTGGGCTGCTCAAATGAATGCAGAGTTTGAAGAAGCCGAGCAGTTCGATCTTCTTGTGGAATGAAGCTTCTCCGCAATACTAATCTTTTGTATATAGAGCTGTAGTATTAGGTGTGTAATGGCAGTAGAGTGTTTTCAGTCTAAAAATGAATAAAGTGGCTTTGTCTCTCCTAGCTTTAGAGCACAGCCATACTGGTCATATACCAAAGGGCCTGGTCTCTTATCCACTCAGGGGAAATGTGCAGCTGCCCAGGTGACTAGGAAGGACCCACCCAGGGAAAGATCAGCTCCTGCATAGGCAGCCTCATCATCTATTTCCAGGCACTGCAGCCAATCAGCTCTCTCCATTTCCAGGTCTGGGGCAAACCAGGTGGGCTGCTGAGCAGATTCCTCTCTACCGTGGGAACTCTGCTGAACCTCTCAAGCCAACTGAGTAGCTTGTGCCCCCTCTCATAGTCTAAAGCAAGGAACACCATTTTTACACTTACATTTCATTCTTTGAGTCATGAGTTCTAGGATGACTGACCTGGTCTGGCTGGAGTAAATTTCTACTTTTTGCACATGCCACAATGTATTCCGCACATGAATGGAAAAAGTTAGAGGGGAATATTGCCACATATACAGCCCTCCTCCCCTTTAACTAGTTGCTTAAGCCTGTGATTGCTGGGATCATCTCTGGAACCCTTTTTTAAAAATTAGCATCTTCCAGTCATTTGGTACAGAAACGGATTTTTAAATGATGAGATGCTACTGTCTGTGGTTTGTAACCTAAGTTCCTAATAGTGTAAATACACCACTTTATTACTGTTAATTTGTAAATTAATGTTACATGTAGCAAAACTAGAAGTACTAAAAAATTATGGCATTCCTATAACCCCCACTGGAATGGGTTGAGCTTATGTTGAAAGTCAGTGCTGCTACTTTCCCCTCCGTCTTTCTACCTTGCCCCTCTCCTTCACTCAGGGTGGTGGGAGCAGATGGGAGAGAGAGGAAGGCCCAAACCCCACAGAGCGCCTTGGCTGGGGAAGGATGCCAGCCTGATGGTCTTCTAGGGGCATAGCTGGTCCTGTTCCCAGTCTCTGCACCTCTCTGCCTATGGGGGAAGGACTTGCAAGATTAGTATGAATAATGACACTGGAAATAAAATGTTAATGTTTTTCATATTTGTTTAAACAGTTTCTAAATCCATCCCAATTTCATACAAAAAAATGTAATTAAACCCTGGTAGTTATAAGCAATGTGAAGAATAAGAAAGTGTCATGGTTGCCTTTTAGTGGCTGGTGTTTTGGCCAGCTCTATCTTTTGTAAGGCACGTACCAGGGCTCCCTGCAGCTAGGTCACTTTCCCCACCTGGGCTGTGCTGGTACCCGTTTCTTACACAGGTCAGGCAGGGAAGTTACCTAGATGTGGGAGCCCTTCAGTTGCTCCTTGCTCCCCCCATAAAGATGTGATGCATCCAAGTTAGTTTCCCCATGTGGGTGCAGAAGGACAGGGAATTAGGAGTGCAAGAAGGGGAGCAGGCTTTTGGGGTGGTATTCCCTGTAAGCTGTGCACTTGTGTGGTCATTCAGGAGATCAGCGCAGCACTCACACCTAGATTTTGTGTTTCTACGGGTAGTCCACATTCACCCATGCATTGGTGCATGTAAAAATGTATCCTGCAAAGAGATTGAAAAAGATTAGAGGGAACATTGCTTTGGGGCAGCAGGAGGGTATGAAAGCCAAGGGTCCCAAAATGTAAGTTTGCCCAGAGTGCCATTTTCCCTTAGGCTGCCTATTTCCCAACCCATTACCCAGAAAGCTTGGCTCCTTGACGTTGAGCCAATGAGAGCTATTGTCACAACCACTCTTCAGCCTCCTTGCAGAGGGAATAGGCAAGGTGCTTGAGAGTAGGCACTTAGAGGCCAATTCCAGGTTTGAACAAAGCACCCCCATTGGCTACAGCCATGACCAATAGGAGATTAGCCATGCCCTGTTTTAAGATGCATGTGCTTATGTCCTGAAAGGTCCTGCCAATATTTCCCTCCCTCCCTCTGAGGTGTTTGGTTCAGGGTGGCAGAAACAGTTCAGCAGGGCTGGAGCTGCTCTAATGTGGGCTCTTCCTGCCTTGCCCCCAGGAAGCTATTACACTTGGGCTACGTCTAGACTGGCCCCTTCTCCGGAAGAGGCATGCAAAGCAGGCAAGTCAGAATAGGGAAATCCGCGGGGGATTTAAATAAAGATGGCTGCCACTTTTTTTCGGGCTTGGGGAAAAGCCGGAAAAGAGCGTCTAGACTGGCGCGATCCTCCGGAATAAAGCCCTTTTCCGGAGGATCTCTTATTCCTACTTGCAAGGAAGGAATAAGAGATCCTCCAGAAAAGGGCTTTATTCTGGAGGATCGCGCCAGTCTAGACGCTCTTTTCCGGCTTTTCCCCAAGCCGGAAAAAAAGTGGCGGCCATGTTTATTTAAATCCCGCGGGGGCTATTTAAATCCCCTGCGGATTTCCCTATTCTGACTTGCCTGCTTTGCATGCCTCTTCTGGAGAAGGGGCCAGTCTAGACGTAGCCTTGGGGTGACTTTCAAGAGCCTTGCACACGGCATATCTCAGTGACCAGCTCCCTACCTGAGCATGGGGGAGGCCGCAGGGACCCTGTCTGAGTCACTCCCCACTTCGTGGGCTTTCTAGCACAGGATCATGCAAATCCCCTCAATTAGTCCACCTCTCCCCCCACCTCCTTGCTCTGCTGCTTTTTAACCCTTTGGCTCAGTACAGCCTCATGTGCACAAAGCCTGTGCCACTGACATGCTTTGCACCCACCCCTCTGTGCTGCATTGCCCCATGAAAAGCCCCAGGCAGCACGAGGCCCTGGCGCTATGGAAAGATGGGAGACTGGACCCCTGCCATTGGTAGCAGCACGAGGCCTGTCAATGTTACATGCTCCAGGCACAGGAAGGGAGGCTGAATGCTACATCACTAATGTCGATGAATCTAGGCATCACTGGTGCTTCAGCACAAGGCTCAGGCTGTGACAACGTGAGTTGCAACGCCAGTGCTCCTATGCACCCAGCTGAGATTTCCCCATCCCAGAGCCTACGTCCTGCATGTCCAGAAGCCATGGCTCACCTCTCTGTGCACAAAGCACAACTACCTCTCCTCCCACCCCAAAAAATCCCCCTTCCCCTTTTCGTCAGTCTTTGGCCTCACTCTGGCAGGGGTGAGAGGCTGTTTTTCCCCAGCCCTGGTACTTGTGCAGCTCATCAGTAAATGCTCCCCTCCATTTCCTGCTCCCCTGTAGAACTTTGACTCTGGAACAGCTAATTTTGACTCTACAGAACTTCCAGGGAGGACAAAGGGGGCAGGCAGGATGGACTGTGGGAATGGCAGTCAGCCCTCTGCTGCCCTCTGATACAGTCACTAGTGAGGAGTTTGGGGGGGAGGCTGCTGCTAGCAGTTTTGTCACTGCCCCCTACCTCCAGCCACATTTCCCAACTGCTTGTTTAAGAACTGATTAAATCCATGCTCCATTGATCCCTGCTGGGGATGCCAGTAGGGAGCTGGTTCTAACCTTGCTGTATCTTTGCTGAGGGCAGAGGGATCACATGATATCGATCCAGGAGGGGAGGGGAGGGCTAAATGCTGCTCTCTGGCTATGACAATGGAGGCAGAATCCACGTCTAGTTTGTGCCCAACAAGGTTTGAGGAGGAAGCCAGACTGCGATCAGCCGCTGAGTCCTTGGGCCTTGTTCATCTACAGGTGGGAGTGGGAGCAAGTGAGTCACAGGGAGCAGTGGGGATGAGTCGGGATCCTGGGTATGTGTGCAGCATCCTTATTCCAACACTCATCCCAGGTCAGACTCATGAGCTGGTTTGTTTTGAATGGCTGGGGCTGTAAACTCCCCCCCCCTCCTTCAATAAATCCACCCTTGAGGTGGCTACCAGAGCGAGGGATCCCAGGCAGCCCCAGTTAGCTATGAGCACAGATTGCTGAGCTGCTGGGGCAGTGATGCGGGAGGGAAGCCTAGAGAGGACCTGGCTAACAGCAGAAGGGGACTTAACCCCACCCCCACACGCTGCTGCTCTCCAAACCCTGTGGCTACGTCTACACTGGCATGATTTTCTGAAAAATGCTTTTAACGGAAAAGTTTTCCGTTAAAAGCATTTTCAGACAAACGCGTCTAGATTGGCAGGACACTTTTCCGCAAAAGCACTTTTTGCGGAAAAGTGTCCGTGGCCAATCTAGATGCGCTTTTCCGCAAAAAAGCCCCAAACGCCATTTTCGTGTTTTTTGCGGAAAACACTACTGTGCTGTCTACACTGGCCCTTTTGCGCAAAAGTCTTTCGGAAAAAGACTTTTGCCCGAACGGGAGCAGCATAGTATTTCTGGAAAAGCACTGACAATCTTACATGAGATCATCAGTGCTTTTCTGGAAATTCAAGCGGCCAGTGTAGACAACTGGCAAGTTTTTCCGGAAAATCAGCAGTGGTCTGTGAGCCCTATACACCTGAGTCTTTGACAGCTAGGACAGAGTCCCTTCACAGCAGGCAGCCAGGGAGGCTGATGGGTGCCCCAAGGTGGTGCAGAGAGAGCTCGTTACACCCGAGATGTCGACTGCTGGGACAAAAGTCCCTTCGCAGCGGACAGCCAGGGAGGCTGACGGGTGCCCCAAGAGTCTGCCCCGTGGAGGTGGCATGACTCAACGCTCAGCTCTTACTGCGTTTACCCCTGACAGGCTGTGGTTCTTTTGATTGTGTTTGGTTCTGTTACAGCAACAGGAGGAGTCAGGTTAAAGCTTAAACAGTTACTATTTTATTGTTACAAGGCAAGCTTAGCTGTTAACTGTTACTGCTGTGTTACAGATGACACAGCCACTACAAAGACAAAGACAGAAAATACAATAACAGTCACTTAAAGGTACCATGGAACTCTTTTGGTTCTCTGAGCTCTTATTGAATGTATACAAACAGACACCTAGCAGGTATATTCTCACCCCTGCGATCCTTACTCCGGCGAAGCCAGTGTTTCTCATACGAGACGAAGGTGTCCCTAAAGTCTCAGAGGTCCAAGACTGCCTGACCAGCAGGTATGTGGGTGGATCTTATAAAATCATAGAACTATACAGCTGGAAGAGACCTCAGGAGGTCATCAAGTCCAGCCCCCTGCTCTAGGCAGGACCAATCCCAACTAGATCAACCCAGCCCAGGCTTTGTCAAGCCGAGACTTAAACACCTCTAGGGATGGAGACTCCACTACTTCCCTAGGTAACCCATTCCAGTGCTTCACCACCCTCCTAGTGAAATAGTTTTTCCTAATATCCAACCTGGACCTCTCCCACCATAACTTGAGACCATTGCTCCTTGTTCTGCCATCTGTCACTACTGAGAACAGCCTCTCTCCATCCTCTCCTTGGGAGAGAGAATCCTTGAGAGCGAAATTCTGTCTTCAAAGGCTCCAGGGCCTCCAGAGGTGCTGGAATAACAATGGCCCTGAATGCTAGACAGGAACCAGATAACAGCGGCAATTGGGCCAGTAGGCGATCGGGGCCTCGAGCCGCCCTTGGCTGGTACCAGTATTGACACGTCTACACACCATCTGGGAAGAGGAATCTGCTGCCCCATCAGAAAGAATGTCCGGCCCTAATGATTTAGTTTCCTCCACCTCACAGGTGCAAATTAAGCTTTGGACCCCCTGTGGGAATGGGCGTAACAAAGATGTTCCAACTTAATTGGCATTTTAATGACAAGAGAAGCATCTACGTGACCACAGGGATATAAAGTGGGGCCCTGTGTCCCACTCTAATTGGCCAAAAAGGCTAATGGCATATTAGGTTGCATTAAGAGCAGCATTGCCAGCAGATCCAGAGATGTCATTGTGAATGGCCAGACAGCAATATGATAGTCAAGTATGGTCCTCTTAACACATTACCTGCATCCTGCTTCAAAGGCCTTTTAAGACTACACTTGAAAGAGAATCCTCTGAACTGTCAGTCATGCTTAAATTCGACACTTTACACTCAAGTTTGAATAAAGACTCTAATTATCTTACCCATTACACAGATAGCTTCCCCAATTATCACCTCTAATATCATTAGCTCACAGACATTTGCCTCCCCCCCCATCCGCCTTCTGTTCTGAAATTTTATTTGTCCTTTTCATATGAGTTCATTTTTTAAAATTGTATCCTTTGGTATATATGGTTGTGACAATTTTCTTCCACTATTTGATCTGAGGAAGTGGGACTGGCCCACGAAAGCTTATCACCTAAAAAACCATCTTGTTAGTCTTTAAAGTGCTACATAGTCCTGTTTTTTGTTTCAGCTCTTAACAAGGTGCCTCCTTCATTAAGTGTGCTTGCTTGTAAACCCTGTAACTCCCTCCCTCCCCCATTCAACACAAGCATTAAAGATACTGTTGCTGAGAAATAATGCATTTGTATTCCCTAAATACAAAGAAGCAGGGACAGAGAAGGAGTGCAGGGCGAGAGTGTCAGAGGGGAGAGGGAGGGGCAGAAGAGAGAGTGGTGTATTACAATTCCTCTGTTCAGCAATCACACAGGTGTGAGAATGCCTTTTGTTCTGGGACACATCCCTGGGGGTTGAGTGTTAGGCTGCCCTTGACTCTCCCCAGCACTCCACTCACTTAATTTCACCCTGTCCAAGTGGGTGGATTTCATTTGTGCATTGAACTTGTCATCCCTACTATGTTTTCATCTTCAGCTCTGTGAGCGCCAAACAGCTGGGCTGTGTCTACATCCCTTTCCGGAAAAGGGATGCTAATGAGACACTTCGGAATTGCAAATGCCGCGGGGGATTTAAATATCCCCTGCAGCATTTGCATGAACATGGCTGCCATTTTTTTCCAGCTCGGGGTTTTGTCAGAGAAAAGCGCCAGTCTAGACGGGATCTTGTGGAAAATAAGCTCTTTTCCGCAAGATCCCTTATTCCTCCTTGAAAGTGTAGGAATAAGGGATCTTGTGGAAAAGGGCTTATTTTCTGCAAGATCCTGTCTAGACTGGCGCTTTTCTCCGGCAAAACCCCGAGCTGGAAAAAAGCGGCAGCCATGTTCATGCAAATGCCGCAGGGGATATTTAAATCCCCCGCGGCATTTGCAATTCCGAAGTGTCTCATTAGCATCCCTTTTCCGGAAAGGGGTGCCAATGTAGACACAGCCCTGGAGGAGCTGGACCTGGGGGAGTGTGCAGCAGGCTCGCTGTTGCACCCACTATAATGAAAAGTGAAAGGCAGACTTCATAGGTTGGGGTGGGGAAGCTTTTTTGGGTCGGGCTGCTGACCCACAGAAAAATCAGCTGGGGGCCGCACACAAGTGAGAACAACATCAAAAAACCAAACCTCACTGACATGGCCTCCAGTTGAGAAGGAGAACGACCCTTCCCACATTCCCCTCACACACCAGAGCCTATGGGGGCCCAAGCTAGTAGATTTTGTGTGCTCCCGCCTGGGATCCCAAATGCTGAGGGGAGCTCCAAGCCTCAGGGGCCAGATCCAGGCAAGCCTTAGGTTCTCACCCCTGTTATAGGAGATACATTGTGACATGAATAACTTCATCTCTTCGCATAAAAGTGCCGGGTTGCCAGATTCTGGTTTCCACACTCATAATTTTTTCCTACCAGTATTGCTAACACAATACAAGTGTAAAGCAAGGGCACGTGGTTACACTGTTACATTTTTAAACAACTTTTTACAACCCTAGTCCTGACTTTCAGCCCGGTGCCCTAGCCACTGGCGTTTGAACACAGCAGGAATACAGAGCAGCTTTCCCAATTCCCCAGACCTGAGATGCCAGCCCATGCCCCCGTCCTCACCTAGAGCGGCTGTACTGCTGCAAGGCCATCGGGGGAGCTGTGGGTAGGTAGATGAGGCCAGGGACCATTCCTCCTACCCTCCCTTGTCTGCATCACATGCCCCAGCGCCCATTGTATTGACACTTGCTGCTTCTGCTCCACTAAGCCGCCTGGTCTGGTTAAATAACCATGGCAGGGGTTGGCGTCAGAGCCAGGCAGGGGTTGCCAGTGCTGTGAGCAGCTCTTGGATGGTGCGCCCTGTTCTGAGGATGAACGCCTCAGCCATCCGGAGGAAGTCCTACAAGAAAGCCCAGGGACAGGCAGGGCCCTTCCCTCCAGTGCACTGGGACAAGGCTGATGGGGGCCAGGTCCATGCTGGGAAGCTGCAGGTGATGGAGAAGTTCTTCACCCCGCTGCAGCAGCCCAAGAAGGGGAAGGGCTCAGAACGGGAGCTGAGCCGGTGCCGCCAGCAGTGGATGGAGAGACGGATTGACCACTTCTCGTCCTCCTCCTCCTCAGCTGCCTCTTCCACCACCACAGCCTCCTGGTCCTCAGAAGCCAGCCTGGAGAAGGAGGCCTTCTTGGCAGGCGGCCCCAGGTCCCAGCCCAAACATGCCCAGTCATGTGTGGACATCTCCAGAGAAGCCCGGGCCTTCCACCGGGGTGGGGAGGGGATTGCCAGCTACAAAGCTGAGGAGCCTGTCTCCTTCCCCAGGCTGAAAAAGGGACACAGCCAGAGCGCCGACCGACTGTCCCAGCCACGGTGTCCCCAGGAGGTTCAGTCCCCACCTTCTGCCCATGCGAGCAGGGACAGCTGCCTCTACAAAGCCAGCAGCCTGGAGAGGAGCTTGGTCTTCAATGAGCAGGCCGAGATCTTGGCCCCACGGCTCCAGAGGCAGGCGGAGGCCCCAGCACCCAGCAAGAGCATCCTCAAGAATGGGACTGTTGCCAAGGGTGATGGGCTGCGCAAGGCAAAGTCCATCGAGACCATCCCTGTGCGGACAGGTGGGAGAGACCCCTGGGTCCCACCACCCCCCAGGGCTGAGGAGGAGCTGGAGCTGCAGCCGGAGCTGGGGGCCACCAAGAAGCACCACAGCATGGACCAGATGAAGCTAGTAGAGGAGAAGCTGAAGTTCTCTGCATTCCTCAATGAGATTACCAGGCAGGTCATGAGCCCATCGAGCCTCAGCTCCCTGGGCTGGAAGCCACCAGAGGCCTCTCATGCCAGCAAGAGCTTTGGCACCGACAGCTCTGAGTCCAAGAGCTCTGGTAGCAAAGCCAGCTCACAGGGGTCCCTGGCTGAGAGCCGGGAGGGCCAGCACCAGCAGGAGAGGGGCCCCCATGGCAAGAGGAGGGGAACCCAGAGGGATCACACCAACTCAGCACCCTCCGGGCACACAGACAATGGCAGCAGCTCAGACATAGGCACAGCCCCCCATACCAGGCCAGGCGGCAAGGAGGAGAGGCCTGGGGAGGGCAGGCTGGGCCATGGGGTAGACACTGAGGGCCACGAGCAGCCCCCTGCCACCAGGAAAGTGGAGAAGCAGCAGGCCAGCTCCCTGGATGAGCCCTGGAGCAAGGACCAGCCACTGGAGAGAACACAAAAAGGCGGAACCCACGGCAAGGTAGGTGGCACTAGTCACTTCAGCCCCACCCCAGTCCCTTCCTGACCCTCCACCCATCTGGTGCAGCCAGACCCTGCAGTCCCATAGATTCCCCCTCCCCTGACTTCCTCCAGGTCACCTGGACCCTACAGCCCCACTCCACACTCCACAGCCACCAGCATTTCAGGGTTGTCCAGACAAAGGACCAGATGCAATTCACTCTGCAGCCTGTCATCCAATTCCAGCTTGGGGGCAGGGGCTCTATCTCCTGCTCTGGTGGGGCAAGGGAGGGTCTAGTGGATTAGAGCAAGGGGGCTGAAGCCAGGACTCCTGGGTTCTATTCCCAACACTCTGTATGACCTTGGGATAAGTCCCTGTGTGTTCAAAGGGGCCACATGGACTCCCTCGGGGATCTTGTACTGGGCATTGGTGTTTGCTGAAATTTGTCTCTGTCTCTCCAGGAGCTGGAGCCACAGGCAGCCGAGATGGAGCCAGCAAAGTGAGTATTGAACGTCGCCCCTGCCCCACCCCCGCCCTGCAGCCTCCAGCCTAGAAGCATGTGCCATTTAAGCTGCGTGTAAGAGACACGCTCACTGTCCGGCTCTGCTCAGCGCGAGCCAGGCCTTAGCCGGGGGGTGGGGTGGGGGGGTGTCCAGTCTGGGCCCTGCACTGTAAGGAAGAGGTGGACAAACTGGAGAGAATTTGGAGGGGAGTATCAACAGGATGTGCGCGGCAGAAAGCTGCCCCGAAGGGCATGTTTAGCTGAGGGAAGAGAAGGCTGAGGGGACCTGTGAAGAGTTTCAATATGTGACTGGTTATTACAATGAAGTAGGGATGTTAAATTGCAGGTAATTGACTAATTGAATAGTCTATGCATTTTGCTTTGACCAGCCAATAAGCCGTCTCCGCCTTTGAAGTATAGAAACAGCCCTAGGGCTGTTGCTACACTTTAAAGGTGAACGCGCCACGTGAAGCCCAGGGTCAGCTGGGGACTCCTCGCTGACCCCGGGCTCCATGCAGTGCTGCCGCTTTCAAACGTCACCACAGGAGCCCAGTATCAGGCTCCTTTTAAGCTGGCTCCCCATGAGTACCAGATCCACCTGCTCCCTCGCCCCTGCACTGCTGCCTCTGTTAGAAAGGCAGCAGCGTGGAGGGTGAGGGGGGCAGGCAGGAGCTGGTTTGCATGAGGAGCCAGCTTTCAAGCTGGCTCTCTGCACATGCCAGATCCTGGACCGATCTGCTCCCCCTTGCTGCCTCCTACAGAGGTAGGGAAGGCAGGCAGGAGCCAGGTGCAGGTGCCTCTATTAGAGGCAACAGTGTGTGAGGGTGGAGGGGGTTAGCCACTGAGCAGCCTCTGTCCAGGGCGAGCCTGGGTCCACCACAGACAGAGGCTGCTTCGCAGCAGCAATTCCTGTCCATGGGGGGTCCAAGCGCTGACCCCCCATGGACAGGGGCTGCTGCCGTGGAGCTGTCTCTGTCTGCGGGAAGCTTGGGAGTCCTGCGGACAAGGGCTGCTGCTGCCCCATGCTGCTGCCTCTGTATCAGAGGCTGCAGCACAGGGCGGGAGGCAGCCGGGCTGCGTAGGAAGCTGGTTTTTAAACTGGCTCCCCTTGCAGACCAGCTCCTGTCACCCCTCTGATAGGCAGCAGCGTGGGGGGGAGGGGGGCTTGCTGGAAGTGAGACCAGAGCGCACTGGCTGCTCTGGCCCCTGGGGACTATTGAATCACCATGCAACTGCTAAAACGTCATGCGGTACACAACGATTCCATTGCATGCCATCTAACAGCCCAGCTTCCAGCTCGAGCACAGCAAGCTCTGCCCCCCCCCTCCCGCATCTGCCTCCTGCGACCACAGAGAACTGCCAGGGTGCAGCACACCCTGAGCTCATCTCTGATCCACCTTCCATGGCCTCGGGGCAGAGAACAGCCAGCGCACCGCATGCTCTGGCCACAACCCCACTGCTGAAAACAGGACAAGTGTGGTACCCAATGCCAGCTCTTCCTCCGCTATGGGGGGCAGGGGAACCCCAGGGGCCAGTCTCTATCCCTCAGTGTACAAAGGGGCCGTTCTGCTCCAGAGAATCTGGCCCCAGAAGAGCGAGGGGCACTGCACTTGACTAGATGGGGATGGGGTATTCTAAGAGGACCCTGCATCCATGGAGCGGCTCTACTGGGGGAGGGTCTGTAGTGGTTGATCCCTGGTCTGTGGGAAGGTAGGGGGGTGGGAGGGATGCAGCTGAAAGATCCATTGGGGAGCCAGGCCAGCAGATGGAGCCCAGTCCTAGCTCCAGTCTCTCCAGCCAGGTTCACGTCTCTGGTATGACAAGACCTCTGGGGCGCAGATTCCCCACTACCAGTGCTCTCTGTGACCCCAGGTTGCCCAGAGACCATGGTGCACAGCAGGCAGTTGGAGCAGGTGCAGGGGCCAAGTCTGGCCCTGCTGGGCAGCAGGATCTGCAGCTGACCTGGGAAGAGCTGGAGTTGCTGAAGGAGAAGTTTAGCAGGTGAGGGATCCTAAAGCCTGGCCTTGGGGTGGGGGGCTCTTCGCAGCCACACCTCCAGGAGGTGGAGTCTATTACAGCCCTAACCCCTTGCAGGTTGAGTTGGCTCTCGCAGCCATGCCCAGCAGGGGGTGGAGTCTAGTACAGCCTTTCTCCCCTTGGGGGTGGAGCTTGTCCTCAGTTTCACTCACTTGGAGGTTGAGTCTGGCATAGCCCCATCCTCTTTGGAGGCATCAAGGCTATTCTCACAACCCTACCTCCTGGAAGACAGGATGCTCCCCCATATGCACAACTAACCTGTGGACTCCCTGCTGCAGGAACAAAGAGTCTAGAGCTCTGGTTGGTGGGGTTGGCTTTCCAATTTGCCATTGTACAACTCCGAGTCCCTCCCCCACTTCTCAACCCCCTGGGCCTTTCTGGACATCGTCCCATAGGTGTGGCTTATCTCCCCCTTGGCCTCCTCTGCTCTGCCAGCAACACAGGTGCCTATAAGAGACCGGCCCCCATTAACAATAATCATGTCTGCACTGAGAGAAGGTAGAGGTTGGGAATGTATCCCACTACCTCCACCAAATCACACACTGAGTCACATGGCTTCATGGTCTATATGCTCCACTGTTGGGCACTCAGCAAAACAGCGTCCTGACATTGCTCTCACAAGCTAAGCAGAATTATATTTGGTTAGTATTGGGATGGGAAACCACCTAAGAAAATCCACAGTCCTGCAGAGAGTGGGGTGGGGACTCAGTAGGTGATGCTTTCCCTTCACAATCATCCTCAGCACAGTGTCCCCCAAAGAGCGCTGCATCTTGGTGCTGGTCAAAAGATTACTATATAAACAGCTCCCATGCCCCACCCCAGAGGTGGCTGCATCTTAACACTGGATGTGGGATCCCTGTATAAACAATCCCCACATCCCATGTCAGCATCCCACGTCTAAAGGGAGGTTTTCAAGACAGTTTCATTCTCTTGGCTGTTTCCTTCTAGGCTGCAGGAGGACTATTCCAACACCCAACGCACGAACCAGCTACTGGAGGAGAAACTTCACCTCATTGTAAGGGCAGCTTCATTGTTGGGAGAGGGAAGCCCTGGATATGGGCTGACAGACCCCTCATTGAAAAGGAGCAACCCCATGATCAGATCCACGTGCCTGCAGACTCAGCTGCCCAGACAGGGAACAGCCCACTGCCTCATTCAATGTAGGCTCTTATACTGGACGTATGGCTGTGATAGCTGAGCCTCTAACAGCCGCACTGTCCATATATTGAGTGCACCGTGTAGCAACGCTTGTGAGGGGCCTGATTCTTCCACCCCACAAGCTCCCCCATCGTTCCGATGAGACATGATACCAAGTCTTGCCCCTCAATGGAGCGCACAGCTTCCCTGACAATTGGCACCTAAGTCCAGATATTAACCAGGGTACCACAGCCAATGGTCCCTCTAATCTTTTCAATCATGTGTGGATTTTTTCCATCCATGTGCGGAATAAATGTTGTATATGCACCAAGAACTGTGCAGAAACACAAACCTAGCTGTGGGTGCTCTGCTAAACAGCTGGGCAGCATTTGAATCTCTCCTGAGTGGCGCCCAGCTGACAGGAAACACCCATCCCAGCCAATTCCCAAAGCCTAAATTGCTCCCTGCCTGGTGGTTTCAGTCAGACACAGGTTCACCCTGCATGTCCTATCTCCAAATGCTGTCCAAGATTGTTGTGCAGATGTTAAACGGCCCCCCTGTCCCACCCCAGACATGTCTATATCTCAGCGCTGGGGCACCAGGAGCCCCGGCCCCGCCTGCCCTCCTCCATTCTTCCTCTGAGCCTCTCATCTTGCTGTCTCCCTCCCCACTGCAGGTTCAGAGCATGGCAGCTGAGAGACAGACCCTGAACCAGCGCATCACCGAGCTGCTCGAGAGGCTCATTAGTGCCCAGAACACCATCTGCACACTGGAGAGACTCAATGTGAGCTTGGGGTGGGGGAGGCGGGAGGCAGCCAGAGGTGGGGCTGGGAAGGAGTGGGGGATGCTTCCAGTTGTGCAGTCAGAAGTGCAGCCCCATGGAAACGTTGCAGGATTCCAGACTCAGTGGCGGCCTCTTGTTTTTAGAGCAAAACAGCAGAGGAGCTAGTGCCACGTGCCTTCGGAAAGTCGGGACTCTCAGCTTTCTAACAGCACGGAGAGAGCTGGGCTAATCCCCACGATGTCAGAGATATGGACCCTCAATTGCCCCCAGCCCTGGCACCTTGCAAGCTCTTCAAACACCAGTGGCCCCAGGGAATAAGCTGAAAAGCAATCAGAACAACGCGAGGTGTGTGGGGGGGGTCCAGTAGTTTGACAGCCTGTGGGGCTACCCATAAATGCCACATGTGCCGGAAAGCTGAAAATCCCAACTTTCCATCAGGGCAGGTTTTGCAGTCTCAGTTTGAAGACTTGAGGTAATCCTGCACCTTAAACAGCAACGGCTGCAAGCTCTAGCAGCTTGAGGCTGCTAACCCAATGCTAGCACTCCAGAGCAGGGAAGTCGGCCAGAAAGGAGTCAGGCTGATGGGATTAGTAAATCCAGCAGAGCTACAAATGCCTGACTTGAGGGTACAAATCATTCAGGAGATACCAGGCTTTAAACCCCTGCTGGTCCCTCAATCTCACTGCACTGGGCATGGCCATGCTGGGCTGGTGTGACAGTCGCTCCCCCATCCCCACAGATCTCGGCGCTGCTGTCAGAATCGGCAGGGAAGCACCGTCACATGGAGAAGGCCGATTCCACTGACAGCCTCTACTCCCTGCATATCTCCAACGTAGCGCCCCCTCCCGCCTTCATGGACAGTGCCTCTGAGGCCCACACCACCACCCCCAGCCAGTCTGACTCGGCCACAGAGGCCAACAAGCCCGGCTGCAGCTCTGAGTCGGACACAGCCATGCCCAACGGAGACAGGACTCAGGCACCCAACTACCGCAGTCTCCCGCCTCCGGGGCAGCTGGAGAGCCATAGGAGAACCACGGCCTTCATGCCATGGAAGCAGCAGTGCTCTGGGGAGCTGCTGGAGCATGTCAACTCGACAGAGAGTGAGTGCAGCACAGAGGAAGGGGCCCAGGTCCATGCCCTCCCTATGCCGCGCTTCCTCTACCTGAGGCAGGAGGCGCTGGTGGCTCCCTCAGTTCCCACCCTGCTGTCCACTGAGGCCCTGCGCCCTCCATCCCCACAGGATGTGCTGCTCGGTGGACAGCTGGAGTTAGTGCCAGTGCCGGAGCTCAGCAGCACTGACAGCTCTGATGGGGAAGAGGCTTGTAGCCAGGGCATGGGGGAGAAGGAGCCAGGGGTGACTCTGGATTACCAGTCAGCCCAGAAGATCCTGGACAGCCTGCTGAGGCAACACCACTGCCTGGAGACGGAGCCAGCGAAGGCGAGTGGAGGGGGCTATCAGGACAGAAGCGAGACAGGCCAGGCCAAGGAGCACCAGCGCCAGATCCGCTACTACTGGGACTTCAAGAGCCCAGGCGAGGAGCAGCCCCCACGGCATCCGGCCCAGCATGGAGGGGGCACCCTGCCCCGGGCCAAGGGCAAGAAAGTGTTGCCAAGGGAGCAGATATGTGGGGATGGGGTGATGGACTCCACATTTCTGTAAGAAGGTGGAGGGGGCTGCCCATGGGCAGATGAGACCCCCACTCCACAGCCACGTCATTGACCCCAGCCATTTCTGTCTACCCTTCACCATAGCACAGAGCTCGGGGGATAAGGGTCACCTCACTGAGCATAGGGAACTGTATCTGGGTTTGCTACAGACCACCTGGGGGGGCAGATAGAGGCAGAGAGGAGAGTGGGGGGACTCGCTGACCCAGAGAGATCTGTGGGGAGAGGACAGGCAGGCCAGAGAAATGAACACAGATAGAGCCCCAGAGGGATGGGATGGGGGAAGGACAGACGTAGCCAGAGCTGGTGGGGACAGGCAAACTCAGACAGAAAGGGGGGGGACACAGAGGAAAGTAGGGGGTATCCCACAGCCCCATGTGGGGCCAGAGCATCAATCCAGGGCTGACCCTGGATCCACCCTGCTGCTCTCCTACTGGCCCCCACCTGTATATACTTTGCTGACTTTGACCTGTCCCACCCCTACCTCCCCTGTACACAAGCACTGGGACCAAGCCACCTGCATGAACCGACCGACCCCCTTTCAATTAACATTTCTGAGACCAACGTTAAAGGAATAAACGCCTTAGGCCAATGGGTGTTTAATTTCAGCTGCGGAGCTGGGCTGGTACATGGGGAAGAGTCACCTGCGGTTGAGCTGAAGCATCACCAGGGTGGGTCTTGAGGCTGTTTATAGAGAGATTCCCTCAACAGCTCCTGAGATGCAGGTTCTGTCTCTAGTTCTGGGAGGGGCGTGAGGTCTAGTGGTTAGAGTGAGAGCCTGGCGCAGGACTCCCAGGTTCCTTTTCCCCTCTGAAAGTGGAGGTCTTTCTGGCTGCCAGGCTGTCTTCTCTAACCTTCAAATGTCTCCCTTCCTGGAGTCTAACCCCCACTCTCTGCTCCACCCTACTTAGCCCACCCCCCACAGCCCAGGAGTCCTGACTCAGTGCATGCCCACAAGACCCCACACCCTTCTGAGAGCTGTGTATAGAATCCAGACGTCCTGTCTCCTCTTGGGACGCTCACACCCCACCAATGCCCATCCTAGGGGGTGGGGAATGGAACCACCAAGGTCCCTCCCATCTGTTTCCTCATTGAGCTCAGATGGCAGCTGTTTTATGGGCCTGTCCAAAGGGCACCATTAGGTGCCTTCAATTGGGGGCTATTGTAGGGGAAGGGAGATAAGGCATCTGGGAGGTAATGAGTAACCCCATGGGCCCAGGTAACAAGGACGAGAGGTACAGGCTGATCCAGAGGGCACAGGGACATATCTGCCACTATAAAGGGCTCACCACACTCACCTCCCCAACAGCAAGAGGCTGGCACCCATGGCAGGCTGTGGGATGAGCTGCCTAAAGATCCTGGGGGCTGTGTTTGGGGGGGGCCTGCTGCTAACAATTGGAATTCTGTTGGGCCACTTTGCCATCCCCAAAGGGGAGACTGGCCAAGGAGCACCCAACTGGGTGAAGACCGTGGGCCGGGATCTGGATGAATCCCTGCTGCAGAGCTTTATGGATCAGGTGGAGAGCGGGAAGATCCGGGAGAATCTGAAGTAAGGAGGGGAGGAGAGATGGAAAAGCCCCATTGAATTCGCCCACATTCAGGTGATCCAGGAGCGCTGGGCTCTTCAGGGCAGGATCACCCCCTACCCTCCCTCTCTAGCCCTATCCTCTGGGGGACAGGATTCTTCCATAGAGTCTATTCTCCCATTGGGCCAGCTAGCCTCCTCTCCGCCTATGGCCAGGCTGGAATCAGTGCCCCATAGAGGGAGATGCCCTGTATGCTCTAACTTCTAGCCCCCATTCTGGGAGAGGAGTGGGGTTTAGTGGTTGCAGCAAGGGGGGAGCAGGCAGCAAGGAGCCAGGACTCCTTGGTTCTGTCCCCCACCAGTACCTGCTGAGCTGCTGTCTTGGGGCAGCTGGGATCTTAGGCAGTCCACTGTGCCCTCTCCAGGGCCCTGGCCGCCCGGCCCCACATGGCCACAACTGAGGGGGACGAGGAGCTCGTGAAGCTGATGCTCAGCCGCTGGCAGGACCCACAGACCGGTCTGGACAGCGCCAGCGAGGATGTATACGGCGCATTCCTGTCCTTCCCTGACCCACAGAAACCCAACAGCGTGACCGTGGGTGTGTGGGGGCACAGTGGCAGGACTGGGGTCCGGGAGGGAAGGCTGAGCAGGGGGCTGGAGGGATGGGGTTTGCAAGGAGGGCAGGGGAAGTGGGTGCAAGGGTGAGGGGGACATTAGGGAAGCTGGGCACAGAGGCTTGTGGGGTGCTAGATAGGCCCTAAGGCCGTGGTCCCCAACACGGTGCCCGTGGGGGCATTTGCATGCACCCGCCAGGTGCTTGGGGCTGGCCTGGCCCCAGGCACATTGCGCACGGTGAGCGCCGGCCCCGGGCGCGCGGCGCTTGGCGGGGGGGGGGCGCCGGCTCCGGGCACGCGGCGCTTGAGGGTGGGGGCGCCAGCCCCGGGCGCGCGGCGCTTGAGGGTGGGGGTGCCGGCCCCGGGTGCTTGGCACGCGGCGGGGGAGCACCGGCCCCAGGCGCGCGGCACTTGGCTGGGGGAGCGCCGGCCCCGGGCGCACGGCGCTTGGCGGGGGGGCGCCGGCCCTGGGCGTGCAGCCCTTGGAGGGGGCACCGGCCCCAGGCGCGTGGCTATGGGGGGGCCCCGTCCCCGGGCATGCGGCTATGGGGGGGGCGCCCCCGGGTGCGCAAGTGTCCCCGCCCCCTGGCGCCCGGCGGGCGAACGGCCACGCCCCCTGGCGCCCAACAACCTCAAAAGGTTGGGGACCACTGCCCTAAGGCATCTGGGGATAGAGAAGGGACAGGCAGCAGTGACTGGGGTAGGTCGAAGGGGGAGATTAATGCAGCTGAGGCCATAGAGCTGGAGGGCCAGGACAGGGTAAAGGGGGGCAGGGATAGATGAGGCAGATTGGGGCAAAGGTCGGCATGGGATGTCCCACAGTAGGCACCCTTCAGCTGATGAGATCTGCCTCCGTCCCCAGTGGAGAACAGCAGCGAGAAGAATGTGACAGCGGACCAGGCCCATGCAGATGTGGTTCAGCCCTATGCTGCCTACGCCCCCCCAGGGACTCCCAGGGTATGGAGTGGGGCTGGGTATAACCCCTGGAGGCCTCAGCTCAGCCGCCCTCCACTTGTGCCCAAGGGCTGTCAGCCAGCTATCTTATCTCCTCTCCCAGTCAGGACCATGCACCTTCTTTTATGAGCCCATCAAGGCTGCGGGGATGTCTGTGCCTAGGGTGACATGCCAACCACTGCGTATCTATGGAGACAGACAATCCTATAAACAGCTGTCACCGAGCCATCAGTCATTTATTCCCAGCCAACCACACAGGGTGTTACTCCAATAGCTGCCCTCAGGCTGGGGAGGCAACAGCCGTCTATCCCTTCCATCCCCTTGCTGATGCCCACATGGCCATGGAGCCAGGCAGACATACTTCCATGTGACAGCCACGGAGCCCCTGGGATGAACAGCAAACATCCTGCCAAGGGCCAAATACTCATAGATAAACCACACATGCCCTTTGCCAACAGCTACATGTCCACAGAGACAGTCACGCCAGCTGGCACCACGAGACAGCCACATATTCCCAGAGACACATCGTCATGCCAACTGCCATGTATCCTGAGGGATAAACAGCCGCCCTCAGCCCATTGCTGTGCCAACAGTCAGGGATCCCTGGAGACAAACAGGCCTCCCCTCCCCACGCTGACAGCCATGTACCATGGAGACTAATGGCTGCTCTCACACCAAAGACCTAAGTGGGTCCTGTCCTCTCTACCTTGCCCTCCCTCCCCTGCCCCTCTGATCCTCTCTCTCCCAGTGCCCTGGGGTTGACCCTCTCTTCTCCCCTCAGGGAAAGCTGGTCTATGCCAACCAGGGCAAGCGCAGTGACTACCAGGAGCTGGTCAATATGGGCATCGACTTGAATGGCACTATTGCCATCACCCGCTATGGGGGGGCTGGCCGTGCCGACAAGGTGAGGAATGTTCAGGGCCTACAGGTCTCAGATACCAGGTGGCCCCCTTGCATGGCAGTGGGGGGGGAGCCATTTTCTCTCTTCCTGCCCCCTCATCCAGTTGCTCCCTCTCTGCCCTTCCATCCTAATTACCCCTATCCCTTGTCCCCTGATTTTATCCTATCACCCCTCTCCCCGCCCCATTACACCAATCCCTTTCCCCAACCTCTGACCCAAGGCCCCTTCAAAAGAACATAAGAACGGCCGTACTGGGTCAGACCAAAGGTCCATCTAGCCCAGTATCCTGTTTACCGACAGTGGCCAGCACCAGGTGCCCCGGAGGGGGTGGACCGAAGACAATGATCCAGCGATATGTCTCGTGCCATCCATCTCCAGCCTCTGACAAACAGAGGTCAGGGACACCATTTCTATCCCCTGGCTAATAGCCTTTTATGGACCTAACCTCCATGAAATTATCTAACTTCTCTTTAAACTCTATTATAGTTCTAGCCTTCACAGCCTCCTCTGGCAAGGAGTTCCACAGGTTGACTATGCACTATGTGAAGAAAAACTTTCTTTTATTAGTTTTAACCTGCTACCTATTAATTTCATTTGGTGTCCTCTAGTTCTTCTATTATGGGAACTAATAAATAACTTCTCTTTATTCACCCTCTCCACGCCACTCCTGATTTTATATACCTCTATCATATCCCCCCTCAGTCTCCTCTTTTCTAAACTGAAAAGTCCCAGTCGCTTTAGTCTCTCTTCATATGGGACCCATTCCAAACCCCTAATCATTTTAGTTGCCCTTTTCTGAACCCTTTCTTTGAGGTGAGGAGACCACATCTGTACACAGTATTCAAGATATGAGACATCCAATCATCCCTGTCCCCATTTCCCCCGTTCCACCAGCCCCTGCACTTCCTGCCCAAAGTCTGTCCCCCATCTGGTCACCCCCAAAGTCTGATCAGCCTCAGGGACAGGGGAGGCTGGAAGAGTGACCCTCCCCAGGATGGGGAGCTGGATGGAACAGTCATGGAATGCCACCAGGGTGGGTGGAAGTCCAGCAGGGAGAAACTGAGGCAGGAATAAGAGCACACTCACCATATGTCCTCCAGTCTGGGCCATAGTGTGTGCGTGTGTGCGGGGGGGAGGGGACAATCCATCTCCCCTTTGCACTCCAACCCCGGCAATGGTGGTGATGGTGGAACGGGTAGTCTGACTGATGCGAACCCCCAGGCAGTGAACGGGGCAGAGTTCGGTGTGGCTGGCGTGGTGGTGTATACAGACCCTGCGGACATCAATGATGGGCGGGCGTCTGAGAAGGAGACTTACCCCAACTCCTGGTACTTGCCTCCCTCCGGTGTGGAGCGGGGCTCTTACAACGGCTACTTCGGAGACCTGCTCACGCCCTACTACCCTGCTAAAGGTAACGTGCCCGGGCAGGGCAGGGCGGGACTGGCTTTGACCCACAGTGCCTCTTGCTGCTCCCACCCATGAAGGGATGGGGTGGCTGTCCCAACCCCCTGCCAGTGAGGCCGAAAGCCTCCTTGAATTGAACCCCCGACCCCTGCTCTCATTCATCCAGAAAACACCCCATTCTCTACCCCCAGCTATATCCTGTGGTGGGGAGTTCTGCAGATCAACCAAATCCATGTGGGGAACTGCTGCCCTGGAGTGCCCCCTATTCCCTGGACTACAGAGCCCATCTGTCCTCCTCCAGCCCATTCACCCCACATCCTCTCCTTCCCCCACCAGCTGCACAGAGCCCAAAAGTCTTGTCTCACAGTTCTGTGGTTCTAACCACTCCCCCTCCAGACCCATGAATAGGACCCAGGAGTCATGACTCCCTGGCTTCCTGGTCCTCCTTGTGGTCCCCTTAACACCTCAGATCCCAGTCTGGACTCTGCCCACCTTCTATGGCAGCAAATGAACCCCTCGTCCCTGACAGGGCACTGGGAAATGAGCCCCTTTCTGATCCATCTGCCTCTCCCTCGTAGACTTCACCTACAGGATCAAGGAGTCAGAGATCCAGGGGATCCCGCCGATCCCAACTCAGCCAATTGGCTTTGAAGATGCCTTGATGCTAATCTGGTGGGTGACTAATTCAGTGGGGTTCAGGCAAATGAGAGGTGAAATCTGGCAGATTTCCCTTCCCCCGAGGCTTCTCCCTGCCCTACTCCCCACTAGATTTGCAGTCGTCTCCCCTGGCTCCCCATTTACCTGTAGCAGGACACAGCAGGTGAGAATTGCTAGTGGCTGGAGTACAGGACTTGGGGAATATTCCTGGCTCAGCCCCCAGCCTTCTGGGTGATCTTGGACAAGACACTTCCCCCACGTTGTACCTCAGTTTCCCTATCTCGAGAATGGAGATAATGGCGCTGAGTGAGAAGCAGTGGAACAGGTGGCCGGGGGCGGAGGGGGGGGGGGGCGCAGGTAATACACATGTGCACTGTCAGCTTTAGCCACTAGGTGGCAATAACAACTCAGACTCCAAGTCTCTTTGTTAAAAACACAATCATGACAGGCAGGGAAAGAAGGCCCCAAAAGGAAATGCAGCCAGGCCCCACCCCCTTCCCCTTCCGATTCTAGCAGTGATGCACCACTGAGGTCAGGACATTCACCTGAACTGAATTACCTGGATCATCAGCTCTTTGGGGCAAGAACCCCACTCCAGAGGCGGCTGCATCGCAGGCCCAGGCAAGGGTTCCTGTATAAATGGCCCCCACACTGGACCCAGAAAGAATTGCATCTCAGTAGTGGGGCGGAATAACTGGGGCTCCTGGGACTTCCACCGTAAGATAATACCTAATGCCCAAGGCAATGGGCAATGCCTCATCGTGCAGTCCTGCCTGCCTCATTGTGCACCTGCTCTATTGTACCCACCATCACTCCTCCAGGGCTATGGCTACACTGGCGCGATCTTGCGCCAGAGATATGCAAATGAGGCTAAGCGTGGAATATCGCCATGCCTAATTTGCATATCTAATGAGTCGCCATTTTTGCAGAAGAGGCTCTTGCGCCAGAAGGAGCTGTCTACACTGCCCCCTCTTGCGCAAGAAAAACCCTCTGGCGCAATGCCGTTATTCCTGAAAATAATCAGCGTAGCAGCATTGGGCAAAAGGGTTTTTCTTGCGCAAGAAGGGGCAGTGTAGATGCTCCTTCTGGCGCAAGAGCCTCTTCTGCAAAAATGGTGACTCATTAAATATGCAAATGAGGCTCAGCGATATTCCACGCTGAGCCTCATTTGCATATCTCTGGCGCAAGATCGCGCCAGTGTAGACATAGCGCAGGGCCAGGAGGATTTTATGAGAAGTGGATGGAACAGCCCAATAGCACATATTGCCTTAGCTAAAAACACCAAGCACGAGTGTACAGTGAAATGTATATATGAAGGGAGTGTGGTTCAATGGCTACAGCAGGAGGAGCTGGAAGCCATCCATCGCCTGGGTTCTCTTTCCAGCTCTGGGAGGGGAGTGGGGTCTAGTGGTCTGAACAGCAGATTTGCGAGCCAGGGTTAGACGGTGATAGGGGGAGGCTAGGAGTAAAGACTCCTGGGTCTGTCCCAGATCTGGGAGAGGCACAGGCCCCAGTGGGCTGGGGAAGAGGTAGCTGGGAATCAAGATTCCTGCGTTAATTTCCCAGCTCTGATTCCCTATACACGCCCTGGGACTACTCTCTTCACTTCCTGTGCCTCTGTTTCTCCATTAGGGTTGCCACATGGTTTCACAAAAAATACCGAACCCCACCCAAAAAAAACACGCTGGGAAAAAATTCTGTTGAGCAAAAAGAAAAAGGCGCAGGAAAAGTTGTTGAGCAGAAAACAAAACCAAAAACCAAAACCAAAACCAAAACCAAGAGCCGAAATGCAGTCGCGGCCCCTTTAACTCCCAACCTGAGTGATCTGCGCCACATGTCCCACGCGGCCTTTCATCGGCACCCGCGACGGCTACTTTCTGAATGTTTTTACTGGACGGCAGGCACAAATACCGGTTCAATGCTGGACACTTGGCAACCCTAATCTCCATCTATAACACAAAGACACCCACCCTGCACCTGCTGGAGAGTGTGGAGGTCCCCGGGGTTTGATTGATTCATGGTGTAAAGCACTAGGAGTGTCCCAGGGAAAAATGCCAGAGACTAAACACAGGAATGTTCCTACCAGGGGTGGGAATGCAGCCTTTGTGGCCAGGGAAGATGGACAGAGGATGCTGGGTGCTTTTGGGGAGGGGCAGAGACTCTAATAACCCCATTTATCTCTGGCCCTATGTCTTCTAGCAACTTGGATGGCCCTGAGGCACCCTCAGCCTGGCAGGGCTCTCTGAACTGCACCTACAAAGTAGGGCCAGGATTTCGCACGGGGGGAATGTTTCCCAACACCAGGTATGGACGGGGCCAGGATTGCATCAATCCCACCAAAATCACCTGGGAATCTCTACTCCTCCCCCATGCCCTGTGCAGACTCAGCCCCCCCCCCCCCCCGCACTGCCTAGTGGTGTGTTCCCAGTAGACACAGAGATTAGGTCAAACCATACAGTCTGCTTCCTGGGAGGTAACACTGCTTCAGATCTCATCTGTCAGTACCCAAGCCAGAGAGACCAAGCAGGTGGCTCCTGTGGTCCAGGGCACAGCTCACCCACCTTACTCCAGGCTGGCTTTCTGCAGACTGACTGCTGCTAGGCCCAGATCCATGCTTCAGTGCTGAGCCCCCTGCCTGTAAGCAGGACCAGAAAAGTCCCTGTGAATTTAAAGTGATCCCGAGCTGAACAGGATTCAAGACACCACATCATGACCCTAGCTGACCCCAAATCCCCCACTCCCACTGCACTGACCCCAACTTCCTCCAGCACCAGTTCCCCTCTCCAGACTCCCTCACACAAACCCCTCCCCCAAACACACCAACTCCTCCGATCCTACTGCACCAACATCAGTTTCCCCTCCCTGACCCTCGCTGCAATGATCCAAAGGGCACATTCCCCCAAGCTCCTCTGGGATCCTCCCATCCTGACCCCCATCCCTGTTCCCCTCTCCTTCCCCATCATGTCAACCCCCACTGCACTGACGCTGATGCCCCCCACCCCCTGCTGGGCTGACCCCCGCTGCTCCTGCTCTCCCCACAGTGACGTCCAGGTCAACGTCCACAACCAGCGACGCATCAAGAACTCCTCCAACGTGATGGGGTTCATCCGGGGCAGTGAGGAGCCTGGTGAGTGTCCCCCAGAACCACCACCAAGCACCCCCACTTACCACCACTCCCAACCCCCATTTTCCCAATCCCCCAACCCCAAGACAGGAATGTCCCTCATACTGCCCCTCTTCCCCCCCCACACCCATTCCTCCAAGCTCTCATTTGCTTCTCCTGCCCGTGTCCTGGAGCACCCCTCAGTGGGCTCCCCTTCCCCCACGCCCAGTGACCCTCAGCCCCCCTAGTACGGCTCCTTTACCATCTGGGCTCCCAGACAGCAAGCTCCCCAGACACACTCCCTCCAACACCCCCATCAGCAGCAGGGCTGCAGCTCTCCCCTCCCCTCCACAGACAGGTACGTCCTATACGGCAACCACCGGGACAGCTGGGTGCACGGTGCCATCGACCCCAGCAGTGGCACGGCTGTCATGCTGGAGATCACCCGTGTGCTGGGCAAGATGCTGAAAGAAGGTGAGCATGAGGTTTGGGTCGGGGGTTCACTGGGGTGCAGTTATCCCTAGTGCACAAGTGGGGAAACCGAGGCACAGAGCGGCCTTGCTCTCAACGTTAGCAGCACATCTGTGGCAGACCCCAGTTGACCGGGCTCCCAGAACCGCCCTGCTCGAAGCGTTACGTCTGAATCTCCGGGGTGTGTGTGTGTGTGTGTGTTTCTCCACAGGGAAGTGGCGTCCCAGAAGGTCCATTATCTTTGGCAGTTGGGGGGCTGAGGAGTTTGGTCTGATTGGCTCCACCGAGTACACCGAGGTAAAAACCTACCCAAGCAAGCGGGGGGGGGGGGGGGATGGTGGCTCCTCTTTGGAGGGGATATGGTGGAAGGGGGCTGTGACTGCTGCCTCCTGCTGTGCCCAAGGAGACTGTCCTGGTGTATGTGCTGATTGTGCTGTAGCTGGCCAGGATAGTTGCAGAACTGGCCTGTCACTCTGGGGGACTCTTCTCCCTGCCCCAGAGCCTGGGCCCAGATCGGGGGGCCCATGCCGCTCACCTGATCCCATTGCACTAACCTCTGGGTCCCCCCATTGCTCAGGAATTCTACAGCAAACTGCGGGAGCGGAGCGTGGCCTACATCAACGTGGACATCTCCGTCTTCGGTGAGTGTCCATCTGTCCTGCCTTCCTTCCTCCACTCTTGCGGCACTATCCCCTTCTCTGCGCTGTGCAGAAGGGCCTCGCCACTGGGCCCCGGCGGGCTGGGGTGTTTGTGGGGAGAAGGAGGAAAGCGTGCATGCGAAAGTGCACGTGCAATCAGCTGGGCACAAGTGTGAGAGCCTGTGTGCGACTGAACACGCGTCCAAGAAGGTGCACCTGAGTGGTAGTGCAAGAGCACACATGCCAGAGGGTGGAACTGAGGAGCCATGCAAGGAAGAACATGTGCAAAGCTGACACATGTGCAAGGGAAGCACACGTGCAAGAGCGTGCAGTTGGACATGCGGCCACGAGCATGAAGCTCAGGGCAAGTGCCAGGGCCTGCAAACAGTCGGTGCCAGCATGTCTCAATGAGAGCCGTGAGCAAGCAGTAGCGCAAGTGTGCTCAGGTGCACGCATGTGCAGAAGAGCACATTCCGCCAAACATAAGCAGGTGGCAAAGGGGGCAGAGGATGCTAGCCTGGATGTGCTGTGGTGTGGCTGGGTGGGGAAAACACCCCAGAGACGCAGGGCATGGCAGGTTGCCCTATATGAGCCAGCACAGCTCCTAACATGGCCTCTCCCTTGCCTTCCACAGCCAACGCCACCCTGCGAGCCCAGGGGACGCCACCCGCCCAGAGTGTCATCTTTGCAGCTGCCAAGCAGGTAGTAGGGGGAGGGGTATCCGTGTGTCTCTCCCCTCTCCTCCCACAGGGGAGTGTGACTCACGTGCACCTCTTCTAGGTCCAGTCCCCGGCCAGCTCCTCAGGGTCCGTCTATGACAATTGGAGAAACCACTTCAACCGCAACAGCCCCATCTACGGCAACATCCCCAAGTGAGACCCAGTCAGTGGGAGCCTCCCGCCACCCCTCTCCAAGGGTGGATCACAAGGAGTGGGAGGGACAGGAAGGGGGCCCAAGATCTCCTACTCTCGCCCCTTTCTATGGCTTGCACTCAGGAGAAAGCCTCATTGCTGGGGCAGTAGCAGATTGGGGGGATACTGGACTGGATGGGCCCATGGGTCTGAACCAGATTCTGCTCCACTCAGGGATGTTTCCCCTTCCTGCCCCTCCCCCCTGCCCGGCCTGAGCCATTCACCACTTTCCATTCCCCGCACAGCTTAGGGACCCTGGGTGCCGGGAGCGACTATGCCTCCTTCATCCATTACCTGGGCATCACCTCCATGGACATCGCCTACACCTATGACAGGGTAAGGACACCTGCGGCCTTGGGATCATGGGATCATAGAATCATAGAATCCTAGGGCTGAAAGAGTCCAGCCCCCTGCCCAGGACAGGACCAATCCCAACTAAACCATCCCAGCCATGGCTTTGTCAAGCTGGGACTGAAAAACCTTTAGGGATGGAGTTTCCACCACCTCCCTAGGTAACCCATTCCAGTGCTTCCCCACCCTCCTACTGAAATAGTTTTTCCTAATATCCAACCTAGACCTCCCCCACTGTATCTTGAGACCACTGCTTCTTGTTTTGCCATCCGTCACTTCTGAGAACAGCCTGTCTCCATCTTCTCTGGAACCTCTCTTCAGGAAGTTGGAGGCTGCTATCAAATCCCCCCTCACTCTTCGCTTCTGCAGACTAAATAAGCCCAAATCCCTCAGCCTCTCCTCGTAGGTCGAGTGCTCCAGCCCCTAATCATTTTGGTTGCCCTCCGCTGGCCCCTCTCCAGTGTGTCCACATCCTTTCTGTAGTGGGGGGCCCAGAATTGGATGAAATACTCCAGATGTAGCCTCACCAGTGCCGAATAAAGGGGAATAATCACTTCTCTAGATCTGCTGGAAATGCTCCTCCTAATGCACTCTAATATGCCATTAGCCTTCTTGGCTACAAGGACACACTATTGACTCATATCCAGCTTCTCATCCACTGTAATCCCCAGGTCCTTTTCTGAAGAACTGCTACTTAGCCAATTGGTCCCCAGCCTGTAACAATGCTTGGGATTCTTCTGTCCCAAGTGCAGGACTCTACACTTGTCCTTGTTGAACCTCATCACATTGCTTTTGGCCCAATCCTCCAATTTCTTGGCTCCATTCCTGCCCTCCAACGTATCTACCTCTCCCCCTAGCTTAGTGTCATCTGCAAACTTGCTGAGGGTACAATCCATCCCCTCATCCAGGTCATTAATAAAGATATTGAACAAAACTGGTCCTAGAACCAATCCTTGGGGCACTCCGCTTGACACCGACCACCACCAGACATCGAGCCATTGATCACTACCCATTGGGCCCGACAATCTAGCCAGCTTTCTATCCAATTTACAGACCATTTATCCAATCCATACTCCCTTAACTTGCTGGGAATAATATTGTGGGAGATGGTATCAAAAGCTTAGCTAAAGTCGAGGTATATAACATCCACCAATTTCCCCATGTCCACAGAGCCATCATAGGAGCTAATCAGGTATGACTTGCCCTCGGTGAATCCATGTTGACTATTCCTGATCACATTCCCCTTTTCCAAATGCTTCTAAATGGATTTCTTGAGGATCCCCTCCATGATTTTTCCAGGGACTGAGGTGAGGCTGACTGGTCTGTAGTTCACTGGAATGTCCTTCCCTTTTTTTAAAGGTGGGCACTACATTTGCCTTTTTCCAATCATCCGGGACCTCTCCCAATCTCCATGAGTTTTCAAAGATAATTGCCAAAGGCTCTGCAATGACATTTGCCAACTCCCTCAGTACCCTCGGATGCATTAAATCCAGACCCATGGATTTGTCTGTCTAGCTTTTCTAAGTAGTTCTTAACCTGTTCTTTCTCCACTGGGGGGCTGTCCACCCCCTTCCCATACTGCATCGCCTAGTGCATTTGTCTGGGAGCTGACCTTGTCTGTGAAAACAGAGGCAAAGAAAGCATTGAGTACTTCAGCTTTCCACACATCATCTGTCACTAGGTTACCTCCCTCATCCAGTAAGGGCCCTACTATTATTGCTAATATGCCTGTAGAAACCTTTCTCGTTACCCTTCACATCCTTGGCTAGCTGCAATTCCAATTGCACTTTCGTCTTTCTGATTGCTCCCCTGCATTCTCGAGCAATATATTTATACTCCTCCCTAGTCATCTGTCCAAATTTCCGCTTCTTACAAGCTTCCTTTTTGTGTTTAAGCTCCCCGAAGATTTCTCTGGTAAACCAATCTGGCTGCCTGCCATATTTGCTTTTCTTGCTGCGCATCGGGATGGTTTGTTCCTGTGCCTTCAATAAGGCTTCTTTAAAATACTGCCTGAGCCGCCCTCTCTCCACAGACACGGCCGCAGCCCCAGATCCCTGCCCAGGTTGGCCTTTTATTGGGCGCTGGAAAATAGGCAGGGGACTGTAGCACTGGGCTATTTTGCTGCTACCCCGCAGGGGGCGCTCTCCTCTCACAGTCAGTGCAGACCCCTGTGTTGTGCTAGGGGGCACTGTATTACTGGGAGTGGAGTGGGGGGCTCAGTAGTGGGTGTTCTCCCTCACAGTGCTGACCCAGTGTGGGGCTAGGGAGCAGGGCAGGTAAGTCAGGCAGAGGTTTTGCTGGGGGATCCACCTCGCTAGGGGATGAAGGGGGCCTTGGGAACTGTGCCCCCTTTGTTTTCAGCTGCTTTGCCCTTTCCCTGCCCTAGAACAAGACATCTGCTCGGATCTACCCCGCCTACCACACGGCCTTCGATACCTTCGACTATGCTGACAGGTTCATCGACCCAGGTAAAGGGGCAAGGCGTTCACCTGGAGTGGGCACCGTGGAGGGAGGTTTAGGATACGTCTGATCTCTTTATCCCTGATTGGCCACAGGGTTCACCAGCCACCAGGCTGTGGCCCGGACGGCTGGCAATGTGTTGCTGCGGCTGGCCGACAGCCTCGTCCTCCCTCTCAACGTGAGCGACTATGGAGAGAAGCTGGATGAGCTGTACAATGTGGCTGCTCAAGGGGACTTCCTGGCCAACCTCAGTGCCAGCAATATCTCTCTTGGTATAAGTGCGACTCCTGGGTGGTATCCCCAACAGTCTCTGTCTTGCTGTGCAGCAGGAACTGGGGTGGTATCCCCAACAGTCTCAACAGTCTCTCTCTTGCTGCGCTGCAGGGACCAGGGTGGTATCCCCAACAGTCTCTCTCGTTGCGCGGCAGAGACTGGGGTGGTATTTCCAACAGTCTCTCTCTTGCTGCGCTGCAGGGACTGGGGTGGTATCTCCAACAGTCTCTCTAACTGCACTGCAGGGACCGGGCTCAGTAGGGGGCATTCCCCCCTCTTGGTCAGTCCCAGCTCCAACAGCCAATTGCAATGATGGGTGCACTCCCTACAGTCAGTGCTTAGCTTGATGCACACCTTGGTGCTAGGATTGGGGCTTAGCAAGAGGCACTCTCCCCTTGCAGTCTGTGCTGACCCCAGCACAAGGGGGCACTGGCTGCAAAGAGCAGCGCAAGGAGGTGTGGGAAGGTGCTGATGGCATAGGGAAGGGCTGCAGACCTGTTCTCTTACGCTTGGCCCTGCCCACCTTGCAGACCCTTTGAAGGCTGCGATTGGTCGGTTCAAATTGGCAGCGGCTGATTTCAACCAGCGGATAACAAAGCTGAAGGAAGAGGAATCACCCAGGTGAGACCCACCCCAGACTGCACGTGTATCTGCATACACTGCATGGGTGGATGTGCATGCACATGCCTCTCAGCCTGCCTGCCTCTGTACAACTGCATGCTGCACAGCCAACAGGCACTGTGGAAGGGGTCATGCATGTGTTAGCATGTTCACATACGTGTACACGGCCATGCTTGTGCAAACATCACCTGTGGGGCGGGATGTCTCTCCTGCTCTATGGACAAAGGACGAGTGGTCCTTGGACCCAGAGAAGCAGGGGTCTGAAGTCCTTAGTGAAGACCCATCTGGGAATGAAGCATAGAGTGGAAGGTCTCATCCAGTTTTCTGGAGAGTGAAGGGTTGGGACAAGCTCTGGGGGGCAGTAGGCAAGGCTGGGTGAGCTGATGGTGCCCCCCACAGGGGTCTCTAATTCTACTCTGGTCTCTCCTTCCTACCTCAGTCCTCTCCAGATCCGGATGGTGAATGACCAGATCATGCTGCTGGAAAGGGCCTTCCTCAATCCCCTGGCGTTCCCCAACAAATACTATTACAGGTAATGCCATCTGGGGGCTGGGCAGGACACCCGGGTTCCATTCCTAAGGGCCCATCTTCACCAGCCCCTACTGGATCCCGACGGAAATGTGTTGGTTGGAGGGGCATCAGCAGGACAATGAAGTGGAGGAGGGGCACAGGGCCACGAGGTTAGAGAAGAGGAGTCTGGAGTGGGGATTAGGGTTTACGGCTGGGGGGGGGGGGGTAAGAGTTGGGACTCCTAGTTTTTATCCCCAACCCTGAAAGGGAAGTGTTGCCTAGTGGTATACACATGGGGGCGGGGTACTGATATTCAGGACACCTGGAGTCTATTCCCAACTCTGCTGCTGACTCGCTGCATAACCCTGGGTAAGCCCCTTCTCTGCATGGCTGTTTCCCCATGTGTATCACAGGGCTAAGGTGATTTTGACCTCTCCCGTTCTCTTTCAATCCCTCAGCCATGTGATCTGGGCATCCAAATCCTCTAATCATGCCACCTTCCCAGGCCTGGCCGATGCCTACACCAATGCCGTGAAGACAGGGGACTGGGACCAAGTCCGGAAGCACCTCACTATTGTCGTGCAGGCTGTGGAGAGTGCTGCCTCCACCCTGGAAGCTGTAGCCTAAAATCTTGGGGTCCACCCCATCCCACCCTGTCGCTTAAACCCCAGCAGCTTACACAGCTCAACTAACCCTACACAGGGAGCAGTCTGGGCACCCCATCAACACAGGACACCCCCTCTGTGTCCTGTGCTGAGCTGATGGTGTCCCCTAGTGTGGACATTGGGGGGAAGAGCATGACCCCCTCAAATCCCAGTGAAAGGGGGTAACCTGCTCACCCAAAGGCCTTTTGTGCTTCATTAACCAAGCCTGGACTATTAAAGCAACAGATGATGCAGTGGCTGCTTCTGTTTGTCCATGCGGGTGGTGGGAAGCGCAGGATTGGCCTGGAGTCTCACAGGATCGGCGCCAATCTCCCAGTGACTGCTGGAAGCCTCCCTGGAGATGGAAATAGGCTAGTTCAGGAAAATGACATTAGGTCATGTTGGGAAAAAACCCTCCCGGAATAGCTCCCGTCAGATCTGGCAACCCTAAGGGTGGAAAATGAAACTCATAATGGCGCAGGGAGGCTGTCTTGGCCAGCATGAGCTTTGCTTCCACAGCGAGGTGGCCAGCTTGGACCTAGGCCCTGCTGCCATGGGTAGGGCAGCCATGACGGGACCCCTGGACCTCACGTTCACGGTGTGATCGCCTCCTGAGATAAAAACTGACCGCTCTGACACCAGCCATCCTGGGTCTGGCCCAGACATGAAGGGTTTTTTGTTTTGTTTTGTTTGAAAAGCCTATACTGTAGTTTTCAGTCTGTCTCCCTATTGAAACTCCTCTGGCCCATCCCCAGTGGTGCTGGGGGACAATCTGTGTCACCCAGGCTACCAAATGTAATGGGTACGTGGATTTTGGGGCCTGCTGCCGGAGCTCTCACCTCCACAGCTGCCTGTCTTCTACCTCCCAACCCTTCATCAGTTCAGCTCCCCCCCACCCAGCCTGACCTCTGCTCCTCTGGGGACTTTTCATCTCCCTCTCCCAGGCTTAAAGGGCTGTTGTGGGGTACCTCTCCCTCTTCCAGGTGGAGGGAGCAACTCTCCCTTCCCAAGCTGGGTGAGGATCAGTCCTGGGGGTGGACGGCCTGGAGCTGCTGGGCTCTTTGCTGGCTTCCAGCCGGGCTGAATTTCATGCGGGGAGTTGGGGTTCATCCCCAGATGAGCTCCAGCCCCATGGGAAATCCATCTTATCACACACTAAAATATTGTGAGTTGGGAGCACTGTCCACGGCACATTATAGGCCCCCCCCAACTGCAGAGTGGAGGGGGAGGGGAGTGGGTCAGGACTCCTAGGTTCTATCCCCACCTCTGGGACAGGCACTGGGGTCTTGCAATTCGTCTAGGGTAGAGTGCTGGGAATCAGGGTTCCTGGGTTCTGTTTTCATCTCACCCAATGCCTCAAATCCCAGTCCTGTTCTCTCTCTGCATCTCATTTTCCTCATTTCCAAACAGCAGTAACAACACTCCCCCACCTCTGGGCCTCACAGCCCCTGCTAGCCTGGCATGGCAGCCATGTTGGACCACATGGGTGCTACCTCTGAGGTGCCAACATCCAGGTGTCCAGATGTCACAGTCCAGGGCTACTGCAGTTGTATTTCCCCTAGGTGGCCCAGCAAGGGCTCCCCACCCCCACCCGAGCAGGGATGTAAAATCCCATTTAATTGGTTAACCGGGTAAATGTAGCGTTTAACTGATTAAAGGGAGGTGGGTGGGGAGGCCTGGGCTGGAGCAGGAAGGGCTGCAGTAGACCCCTCACCACAGGCAAGGGCTGCTCCAGCCCAACTGGAACAGCCCCTGCTTGCAGAGGGGGGTTGCACCAGCCCAGCAGGGTGGGCAGTGGGGGGCTCTGCCAGCCCCATGGAGGGCTGCTAACTCTCAGCCTGTGCAGGGCCCTGGCGGGACTGCTCCCAGCACCAATTAACCATTACCCAGTAAGCATCACTCGTTAAGGCACGTGCGGATGTGCACCACCACTAGAAACACATGGTGCTGGCTGTGGGTGCCCTGCTAATCAGCTGGGTGGCATCTGAATCTCTCCTGAGCAAGTGCCCAAGTGCCCAGCTTACAGGAATCCCTGCTGCCCAGCTCTTTGCTCTCCTGCTGGAGCCACAGCTCTCTCCCTTCTGAGCAGAAGACTGGCAAGCTGCCCAAGCCAGACTTGCTTGCTTTCTCTTTAGAGGCAAGCTAACAGCTTGAAGATACCACCTAGCACTTCCTAGGCAGGCCTGCATTATTCTTAAAGCAAAAGGTGCTGCAGAGGAAACAATACACGCACCTGCTCACATGCTCATGTTTACAGGAGCCCCAATCCCAACCTGGATTCTGGCAGGCACAATCTATCCACCCCGTCCCTCTCCATCCAGTGGGTTTCCTTGTGGTTACAACTACACCAAGGCTGTGTCTAGACTGGCAAGTTTTGCCACAAAAGCAGCTGCTTTTGTGGAAAAACTTGCCAGCTGTCTACACTGGCCGCTTGAATTTCAGCAAGAACACTGACTTCCCACTGTCTGAAATCAGTGCTTCTTGCAGAAATAATATGCTGCTCCCGTTCCGGCAAAAGTGCCAATGTAGACAGCTCAGATTTGTTTTGCGCAAAAGCGCGTCTAGATTGGCACGGACGCTTTTATGCAAAAAGTGCTTTTGCGGAAAAGCGTCTATGCCAATCTAGATGCTCTTTTCCGCAAATGCTTTTAACGGAAAAACTTTTCCGTTAAAAGCATTTGCGGAAAATCATGCCAGTCTAGACGTAGCCCAGTAGTGTGGGGACTCAGAAGGCTCCATCCTTCCAAACCCAATGGGCCCTTGCCCCTCTGCACCCTGGTCCTACCAGTTTGCTGGATCAGGAAGGTGTCTGTTTAAAACCAGGCTATTTATCCAAAAACTCCTTTCTTTGTCTCTTGGGCCCTTCAAAATCCAGCCTGATCTCATATCTGCATACCTCTCCAGGGGTGTCGCCTCTGGAAATGTGGCAGCCTGGATGAATTTGCCAAGTCCTGCTGTCTCCTATTGACTCATCCCATGGAAATACATGCAATTCCTCAGTACTGCAGACCCCATCACATTTTCAATACAACAAAGTGCAGAGATGTTAAAAGTAATTCAGGTCGATAACCCTCAGCCCGGATATTGCCAGCCTGTCACAGCAGGATGATCTGAATCCATAAACCAGACAAATGCCAGTGCACTGAGCACCTGGACAGACATCCCAGAGCAGGGACAATCCTGGGAAAACTTGCTGGTTAGCATGGCACAGCAGCCATCTTGGATCACGCAGGTTGGGCCCTGCTATCACGGCATGGTGGCCATCTTGTGCTGCTACCATGGTGCAGTGTCTTCTTGGACCACGTGGGTCAGGCCCTGCTACCACAGCACAGGGGCCATATGATGAGGCCCTGCTCCAGTGGCATGACAGGCACCTTGGACTGCATGTCTTTGACAAGGCTCAATTTGCAAGGAAGCTTGGCTTTTAGGTGCCAAACACAGCAACAGGCAGAAGCACCACGGCGGGGCAAGTGGGACTCCCTCCAGCCCAGCAAGCTGGCACAGACTGCAAGAGCAATTGCACATAACAAGGACCTGTACCAAATGGACAGCTCTCGCTTACCCTGCAATCTCGGTCCCGAAAATACTGGAGCAGCTCCCAGCCCTGATGGAGCATCAGCGGCCCCCCAACAATGGCAGCTCCCAGGGATCTCCCACTCCTTCCTGCAGGGCTCAGGGCTGGGGATGTGAAAGAAAGATGAGTTCGGTCTAGACACTTGGAACTGGGACACTTGGAACTGGGACTCTAGACACTTGGAACTGGGACCCATCCACAGCCACCCTGGATCTAGGCAGGGAGCCTCTTCCCAGCTCCACCCAGCTCCTGGCCCCACCTCCCTGTACTCACTGCAGGAGAGCAGCTATGGGTTGACACCTGCCCTTCAGATGTGTGGCCAGTGGCTCTGGGTATATGTACACTGCAAGGCTATTTTGGGGGACCAGAGGTATCCCGAAAGAGCTACCCCGCATCCAAGGAACATGCCTGTTATCATACATATAGTAGCCCAGTGTCTGAGACTCTGGAACACTGAAACGCTGGCTGTTCCCTCTGGGCGGTGCTGTTGCCTCCCGCCATGGTGCTCGGCTGACTTCTGTGCCACTCAGCAGGGGTCCCGCGTGGCGGCCTGGCTGAGCGGCACAAAAGTCAGCCAAGCGCCATGGTGGGAGGCAACAGTGCTGCCCAGAGGGAACAGCCAGGGGGTGGGGCCTGGATGAGTGTGCATCTCAGGAAAGGGCACCGGATTCAAAAGGAGGAAAGTGGAGCAGACACAGAGGACGTGGAGGAGACAGAGAGGAGAATGGAGGAGGTGGAGGACAGCGAGAGAGAGAGTGAGAGAGATGCAGCAGGCGGAGGAGAAGAGAAACACAGAGTGATAGGCGGGATGGGGAGAAGAGAAAGAGAGACAGATGGAGAGAGAGGCAGGAGGTGGATGAGAGCTGAGAGAGAGAAAGCGAGGCAATAGGAGGAGAAGAGAGAGAGGCTGTTTGCACCACTTGCTCCCCCGCGGAGGCCTGGTTGAGCAGCGCAGAAGTCACCCAAGCACCACGGTGGGAGGCAAAGAGGGGCGGGGAGGTTACATACATGCCCAGGGGGTGGGGCCTAGACGAGCGTGCATCCCCGACGGAGACAGAGGAGAGCGGAGAGAGAGTGAGAGGCAGGAGGGGGAGAAGAGAAAGAGAGAGGCAGGAGGCGGAGGAGAGCTGAGAGAGAGGGGGGGGAGTCAGTAGGAGGAGGAGAGAGAGAGTTGGAGCGAGAGACCAGAGGCTCAGGAGAGAAGACCGACGTGGAGGAGAGACCTGAAAATCCCATCTTATGACGGGCTAATTGGCTAGTTTTGAATATAGTAGCCCAATGTCTGAGACTCTGAAATGCTGAAATGCTGGTTGTTCCCTCTGGGCAGCACTGTTGCCTCCCTGGCTGTTCCCTCTGGGCAGCACTGTTGCCTCCCTGGCTGTTCCCTCTGGGCGGCACTGTTGCCTCCCTGGCTGTTCCCTCTGGGCAGCACTGTTGCCTCCCTGGCCTGAGTCATGTCTTTTGCCTTCAGCCGTGGTGCTCGGCTGACTTAAATGACAGAGGTGCTGCACGGGGAGCGTGGGGCCCAAATGGCCACTTGCACCGCTTGCCCCCCCATGCAGCCCGGCTGAGCGGCGCAGAAGTGAGCCGAGCATCACGGCGGGAGAGGAAGGGAGGGGCGATGACGTGTGGAGCCTGGTCGTGTACTTCACCGCTCCGCCCCCCTTTGCGCCCCCCTTCACCTCCCGCCATGGTGCTCGGCTGACTTCTGCGCTGCTCAGCCGGGCTGCCGCGGGGGAGCCCAAACGGCCGCTTGCTCCACTCACTCGCCTGCGGTGGCCCAGCTGAGCAGCACAGAAGTCAGCCGAGCATGACAGGGGGAGGTGAAGGTCGGCGGGGCGGTGACGTGCAGCATGATAACGGCTCCAGGCCCCGCCCCCTGGCCGTGAACGTCACCGCCCCGCCCCCCTTCGCCTCCCGCCATGGTGCTCAGCTGACTTCTGCGCCGCTCAGCCAGGCCGCCGCGCGGGAGCAAGCGGCACAAGCGACCGTTTGGGCTCCGCGGTCCCCCGAGCAAGAGGCAGGAGGGGGAGGAGAAGAGAAAGAGAGAGACAGAGAGAGGGGCAGGAGGCGGAGGAGAGCTGAGGGGGGGGGAGGCAGTAAGAGGAGGAGAGAGAGAGAGAGAGAGACACGGAGCGAGAGACCGGAGGCTCAGGAGAGAAGACCCACGTGGGCTCAGGAGAGAAGACTTACGACGGGCTAATTGGCTAGTTTCAAAATATTTTTCAAAATAACGGATGTGCTATTTCACCATCCCTGTAAACCTCATTGCAGGAGGCATAAGGGGTGGCTTGAAATAGCACTTTATTTCAAAATTTGGTGCCATGAAGACGCGCCAAATTTCAAAATAGCCTACTTTGAAATAAAACGGAAATAAGCTACGCAATTTGCATAGCCCAATTTGCGTAGCTCATTTCCATTTTAGAGTGCAGCGTAAACACGCCCTCTAGCTGCTGGCTAGGCAGGAGCAGGCTGGGCCAGTGCTGTGCAGGGAGTGGGGCAGGCGCTCAGTAGGGGCTCTTTCCCCTCAGTCGGTGCTCTGGCGAAAGTGCTGTGCAGTGTTGTGCTGCACTGCCAACCTGAAGGCTCACTCATGTCTCCTGGCCACGAAACCTGCCTAGCGCTTTTCCCAAGAGCCTTCAAGTATGACCAGTATGACCCACTCAACTCCTCCTCCCACCGTAGCAGCTGATTACAGGAGTGTGCTGCATCTGCTGCCCCCCAGTGGGTAGCATTTTTGTGCACTCCCCCAACCCCACGAGGCAGCTGAATCCCAGCCCCGAGCAAAGGAGCCCTTATAAATGGCTCTCAGAGGTGGTTGCATCTCAGCATTGCTAAGGGAGGGAGCTGCATATAAACAGCTGCTTCCCCGGGGCCAGGAGAAGGAGCTCTGTATGAACAGCTGCTGTGCCCATCCCAACGGCTGCTACATCTCAACACCAGGATCCCTGTATAAACAGCTGCCACATCTCAGTACTAATGTAGAGACTCCCCCTCCTATAAGCAGCAGCCATCACCCATCCCTCAACTCCCTCGCACCAGGGGTTGGGGATACATCCAAGATCTCACTCACCCTCCTGCCCCATACAGTGGCCACCAATTATTGCATTTTAAGAGTCCTTGGCAAATTCTAGCCCCTCAGAATCAAAACAGGAGATTCCTGGCCCCTGAGCCCCTCTGCTCTACAGCAACAGACCCTGTCCCTCAGGTCACCTCTCCACCCCATCTACTTCACACTCGGCCTCTCCCCAGACTTGTTAGCCACCTAATTCTAGCTAGTGTCTTTAAGCAGAAAGCCTGGGGAAAATCCTTCAGCAACTGTGCAGGCCAAGGTCACCTTTAGCTTCTGCTGAGAATCCTCCCCCACAGGGGATAAGGGACAGGATTCCACAGCACTGGGTGTGTGTGTGTGTGGGGGGGGGTCCAGGCTTGTGGGCTGCCAGCAGAGAGAGAGAGAGAGATCTGCAGCACCTTGGGCTTTGAGGCCATCGAGCTAACATCCCCATGGCTAATCGGGGGTATTAATCTGGCCATTTGCAGCTGGGCCAGGCCGGGGATTTGTGAATTTAAAAGGCACCACCAGCTGTTCAGCCACCAGAGCAGGGCAGCAATTTAATTAATGGGGATCCAGGCGGGGGGCGGGGGGGGGGGTTATCTGCACTCACTCTGTCTCTCTTTCTCCATACTTCCCAGCAGCCCTCAGATAGTTGGCAACATCTCAGACTCATGGGCATCAGCAAATCAGCGCCCCATGGGCCCTCTCAAAGGCTGTGGCAGATCACCTAAGGCTTGTCTCCAGTCTCAGGCCTGGTACTGTTTGTCTACAGTAGCCCCTATAGGCAACCTCCATTAGGGCTCCATTGTGCACTACCAGGCACTGCACAGACCCCAAATGAGACTGGACCCCCTGTCATGCCAGGTGCTGCACAGACCCCCACTAAGATGGGGGGCCCCATTTGACCAGTACTACCCAAACACACAGCAAGAGACAGGCCGTGCCCCAAAGAACATAAGCAGATAAGAGGAATGGTAATTTTCCCTATTGCATGGGGGAAATCAAGGCATGGAAAGGAACCATGATTTAGTCCGAGGTCACATGGAGTTTGGCCGATCCAGGCGTGCTGACTCCCAAGCTAGTGCCACTTGGCACCACGATCTTCAAATTCCTCCAGATTCAGAGGCCCTAGCTCAGGGGAGGTTGAATCACTGATGTTCTGGGCTCTCACACAGGCCTCTGCAGAGGTTGATCTGGCACTTGCACGTGCTGAAATGTAACCTCAGCATCCCAGCCCTGCCCCAGGAGACAGACACAGCAGCTTTTTGATGCGTCTTTATTGGCAGGATCCAGGGGGAGCAGGAAGTCTCAGCAATACATCCATTGGGAAGCACAAGCCCCTCTCCCCAACCCCAACCACCCCTGTCCCATTCCCTCCTCCCATAGGCCTCAGACCCATGGACATGGGCCAGTAACACAAACCAGTGGTGGAAAAAGTACCCAAAAAAGGTACTTGAAAAAGTAAAAGTACTGCTACTTTGAAAAAATGTAATTAAGTAAAAGACGAAGTATCCTTCTAGAAAACTACTTGAGTAAAAGTACAAAAGTATCACATCCTAATTGTACTCAAGTATCCAGAAGTAAGAAGTAGCTGTCCTGTGGAAATCTATAATTAACTACCTGAATTATCTTAGGGCACCATTATTTGGGTTGGGGGCCACTGATTTGCAGAAAAATCAATCATGAGCCACACCAGTGAGGGGCAACACCCCCCAAAAAAACCCAAACCCCTCACTGATGTGGCCTCCAACTGAGACACCCACTCCCCTGGCACTCCAGCCCCACAGTGGGGGAAGGAGGGTAGAGGAGGCAGGGAGGACCTAGCTTCAGGGCTTCCCAATGGCCAGATTAACTCTTTTGGGATCCCAGGGTTAGTAGTTTTTGTGAGCCCCCTCCCCCCAGGCTCTGAGGTGAGGTCAAAATGGGGGGTTCAGTGAGTAGGAGTGGGGTAGAGGTGGGGATGAGGGTGGGGGTCTGGGTGAGAGGTAGGATGCTGGAGTGGGCTGGGAGTGGAGGACTGGCTGGAAGGAAGTGCAGGAGTGGGCTGAGGGTGGGGTGTCTGGAAGGATGGGAGGGTGCAGGAGTGGACTGGGGCTGGGAGAGCTGGGTGGGAGGGAGGTATGGGGGATGGATGGGGTGCAGGGGCTGGCCATGAGGGGAGTAGGGGGTGCTTACCTAGCTCCACACTCCCTGCTGCTCCCCGCTGCTCCCCTTGGCCCAAATCTGGCCAATGGGAGCAGCAAGGAAACCCTTCCATGAGCAGTTTCCAGCACCACATTCCCTCAGCCGGAGGAAGGGGAGCAGCAGAGCACGGTGCTGTGCTTCTTCTCTCCATCATGCTGGATCTGGCCCGTGAGGCTCGGGGCTCCCCACCCCTACACAGATACAGGTTTTGAATGAAAAGGTGTTGATGTGGCTATTAAAAGGCTTCTTCATTGGCAGGGTCATGGTGCCTGTTGATTAATTTGTGTTTTAAATTGTCACTGCATAACATGGGTTGCTTTGCGCATGCGGCTGTGCTTTAGCAAATCAGAATGCCGGCTTGCGCAGCTGTCAATGGGGTGCTGAAAGGAGTGAGTAACTAAGCGCTTCCGGAAACGGGACTGGAGTAGAAAGTACAGTGTCTTCCAAAAAAACCTACTTGAGTAATAGTCGCAGTATCACAAAAATACATTACTTGAGTAAAGTACAAATACCGAAAAAATGTACTTGAGTAGCGTAGTGAAGTATTTCTACTTATTTACTTTCCACCTCTGACACAAGCCGCCCACTGCTCACCATGTGGATGGGCCCCACGTGGGAACTCTTCCTAGCTGCAGATCCCACCCCAAGAAAAAACTTTCACCTGCCCCATGTCTGTTCTCCTTGTGCTGCCTACCCCAACCCCCACTTTTGGGATCCCTGCTCTGGCTCCACCCCCAGGCTGCACACCCCACTCTACCTGTCCCCCCACTGCTGGGAGCTCCCTGCTGGCTCCACCAGCAGCTTGCACTCCACACACCACCTTCCCTTCCCAACCGCTGCAACCCCTCCCCACCCCCTCTGTGTTCCCCACACCACCTGCCTCCCACATCTGGCACTTCCCATGCTGCCCAGCTCCCCCACTGCTGGAAGCTCTCTGTTGTCCCTAAGTGCAGCATGAGCTCCCCACTCCCCATCTGTGCTCCCCCTGCTGCCTGCCTCCTCCATCAAGCAAATCCGATGCTGCCCATCTCCCCCACTGCTGGCGTCCCTCCCTGGCTTGTACACCCCAATGCAACTGTACTCTACCAATGCAACTTCCTCTGCTATGTGGGGGGAGGATCATTTTGAAATGTGGGAGGTGTCAAGGTCATCCCTACCCTAGCCAGCAACTTAGCAACCTTGTGGATCACATCAGCAATAAATTACCAGAGTTCCCACCCCAAGGACCCCGCCTCTGCATCAGCCCTCCCTTGGTCACTCGTGCACAGTGTCCGGCAGGCCATGGGGGGATCTGAAGGCATCAGGAATGTCACACTCCAGTTTGCAGATGACCTTGTAGATGGATTTCTTCCAGGAGGGGTCAGCATCACAGCCCTGGGAGATGGCACTAAAGAACTCCCTCAGGGTGATCTGGGAGACCTCCAGGAACTTGCTGGGGATCTGGGTGGGGGGAAAAATACAAGATACCACCATCACCCATGAGGACTGGTGAAGCCTGGCCCAGGAAAGGTCTTAGCAGGGCTGTTTTATTTCTCTCCTTAGGTCAGTTTTCTTTTGTTGGTTGCTCCCAAGTTCACCCCAGGCCTGCACTCCTCACCTCAGCCGGGATCCCTCCCCAATCCTCACTTCCCCTTGCACCCACTCTCCCCTCCCAGATCCCAACCGATCTGTGTGCGCCATGTTGCCTGCCTCCCTGCTGCCAGAGCCCCTGCGCACCTCGTAGTCATTGGCTTTGTTGTAGTGCTGGTTGAGGACACGTGCCAGCTCCGAGTCCCGGGTGACAGTCAGTGCCTCGGCGCTGGGCACCCCATCGCTCAGTGCCTGGCGCGAGAACTTCTCCATCTGGATGTAGAAAAACTCCCGGAAGTTGCTGAACCACTTGATGAGCTGGGATGTGATGCAGCGATTGAACTGGGGCGGCAGGACAAAGAGAGACATCGCTATCAACACAGCCCTGCCCATAGCAATGATCCCCTCCCCGTCCCCCAGTTCACTGAAAACAGGGGAGTGACCCACTGTCCCTGCCCCAACTCCCAGGGAAAAGGGAGGCCCAATCCCCCCTGTGCTATCTTCACCTCTCTGGGAAAAGAGGAGGCTGATCCATGTTCTGCCCATTCCCTGGCAAGGAGAGGCTGCCAGGGGACCCCACGCCCCAGCTCCTGTTCACCTAAGAGCATTTCTGGCTATGGGGCAGGGGGATGCTGCCAGAGCACCCACACATGCCATACAGAAAGGGGTCTGGATCCAGGAGGAGGGGCCATGGCTAAACTATCCCAGAGTTGGGGAGGTTCTGCAGGACCCACCTTGACATCAGAGAAGTAGGTTTTGAGCGTCCCAGAGCTGGGGTAGCGAGTGTAGAAGAACATCAGTTTGGCCTTCTTCAGGTGCCCAGGGGTGAGGCCCTCCTGGGATTGACGGCGTTAAGGAGCAACCAGGGAAGGGTTATAATGGGGACACCTCGGTGCAAAGCCCTCCAGAGAGCAGCACCCTCCCACTCCCCCCCACCAAGAAAGCTCTGAGCCTGGCCCGAGAGCAGAGAATAGAACCAAGAGTCCTGACTCCCAGCACCTCCTCCCCACACAAGCCTCACCTTTCGGTCTCTTCTCTGTGCCCCAGCTCGGCTCACGTGCGTGTGTCAGAGTTTGGGAAGCAGTGGGGGGGCTTTCAGGGGAGGAGCAGTGTAGGGGAGAGGGCAGCATGGGGGACGCAGTCAACAGAGGGGGCACAGTCAATGGAGCACCGATGTGTAGGGCAGAGCACAGAGGGGAAGGGAAGGGAGTATGTAGGATGGGCTGCAGTCCGGGGAGGGGACGGTGTGTAGGGAGGGAAGCAGTGGGGGAAGGGGGAAGGGGCAGCAGGGGTGTCTTTGCATCCCACCCCCACTAATCCCAAGGATTATTCCCAGAAGGTCCTTTGTGGGTTTCAGGAGGAAGCTCTTTCCGAGCTGGTGCAATCGGCTTAGGGTCCAGCTCAGCCTGGTTAACCATTAAACTTATGCCAGGCCACAGGGGACTAGCAGTGGGTGGGAGTGTGGGAGCAGGTAATGATCACACCTGCCCTGCCAGCACCTCACAGGTGGTAGCCAGGTGTGGTATGGGCAGGGCAGGGCCAGAGGGGAGGGTGGCTGAGCTGATAGCAGGCTCAGTGAGTGTATGGGGTGCATGAGGTGGGAGGCCAGGAGTCTGGGAATGGGTGTGTATGCTACAAGGGTGCAGGGGGGGAGAATGGGGCTGTGCGTGGATGGCTGGGTCAATATATGTATGCGAGATGGGGGCTGGCGTGAGGGAGTTCAGCAGACAGGTGTCTGTGTGGGGATCCATAGGAAACACCACGCAGGCAGCAGTGAATGTGTGGGGGCTAATCTGGGGCAGAGCGCAGAGGCAGTGTGCGTGAGTGGATGGGCTGGGGGAGGGTGTATGTGAGTGAATGTGTGGGGGTTCATTAGGGACAAAGTGTGGGAGTCAGCATGTGTGGGTCAGTGTGCGCATGGAAAGTGAATGGGGGTGGTTAGTTCCAGGTAGTGTGTGGAGGCAGTGCAAGTGTGAGGGTTAGTTTGGTGTGTGTGTGTGTGTGCAAGTGTGTGTGTGTGTGTGTGTACACGCATGGGTGAGGGTCAGAATGTGTGTGTATGTGAGTGAATGTGAGTTAGTTCAGGGAAGAGTGCCAGGGTAGGGTGTGGGGGATCAATGGAGACAGATGGTGTGTGAGGGTGAATGTGTGGGTTAGATGAGGGCAGGGCATGGGGGCAGTGTGTGTTGGTCAGTGGAGGGCTGGGTGTGTATAGGGATGAATGTGTATGGGTTAATTGTGGGCTAGGTGGGTGTGCAGGTCAGGGGGATGTATGGGGAATGTGTGGGGGTGAGATGGCCAGGGTACGAGTGTGGATCTATGGGGGACAGGATCTGTGTGTGAGGGTTAGTTGGGGCAGGGTGTGCATGGGGGGAATGTGCGGAGGTTAGTTGGGGCAGGGTACATGAGTAGATCTGTGGGGGACAGGATTTGTGTGTGGGGTGAATGTGTGGGGGTTAGTTGGGGGCAGAGTGTGTGGGAGAAGTGGGGCGTAGGGACCAGAACTTTCCCTGTTCTCCCCTGTCCTGGCTGCTACAAAAGGATATTGAGGGCCTGTAGAGGGCTGGCTCCAGACCATGGTGCATCTCTGTGGCCTGGCTCTTGGGGAGCTGGCGGTCAGTGGGCCCAGCCAGCTGGAAGAGGGCACAGTGTGGCTGCAGCAGGTGGCGTGAGGACAGCTTGGTGCGCAAGCTCACACCCTCCCAGTAGGCCTCACCCGCCGCTCTGTCCTTGAAGGCAACTGGATATGGGGGTACAGCCACGGGCTGGGGGAAGGTGCCAGCCACCAGCTCAGGGGGGCCACGGGGCAGGCTCTTCCTCACCACTAGAGGCAGTGCCTCTGTCTGGTCACTGGGGTAACTGCGGGGAGGCTCCTCCGGTGGAGGTTGCTGGCGGGCAAACACCTGCACGACTGTGTCCACCACTTGGGTCACGGCTGCCCCAAGCTCCTCCTTCAGGGCCTCGGCCAGGGTGCCAGGGTGCCTACTCCCTTCCCCAGAGTGCTGGATGTTGGCTCTAGCTCTGCCTGGCTCCTGGGACCAGGCTGCCCCCACATTGCTGCCTTCCTCCTGGGCCATCCCGCTGTAGATTTGGCACAGTTTCTCCTGCAGCTGGAACACTTGCTCACGCATCCTCTCCAACTGTTGCTTGAGCTGGCTCCGCTCCTGGGCCCGGTGGGTGCGGCGGTACCCGGCACTCGCTTCCTCCAGGCCCCCATCATGGTATGAGCCGCTGATGCTGCACACAATGTTCTCTACCCGGGCTCGCTTGGCCCAAGCAAACTCTTTGGCACCTTCTGGATCTAGACCCCTCTTTGCTGGGACCTCCCCATCTCCCTGGGAGGACTCGCCAGAGTCACAGGCCTCTGCCAGCTTAGCCTTCACGCTCCTGCGCAGCCATTGTGAAAGGAGATCACCGTCAGGGTGAGGGGCCGGCAAGTCAGCGCAGCCCCTGGCTGGGTTCTGGAGGCTAAGCTGGTAGCTGGGGCCCTCCAGCTGCTGCTCCTCTAGCCGCTCCAGCTTGAGATTGGTGCTGGAGAAGGACATGGCTATCAGGAGTCTGCAAAAAGAGATTGGACGCATGGGAGCTGGGGAGCTTGCCGGGCCCCTTGCCCCTCACGTCGCACTGTGCTCCGGGCATTAGGGGCAACACTGAACATAAGGAGAGAGCCCCCTACTGAGAACCTGCTCTGTTCCCTGCAGCACAGCGCCCCCTAGTGCTACACTAGGGCATTGGGACAATAAGGGTGCTCCCTACTGACTCCCAACAGGCTCCTCCTTTGACCTTTCTCACTGGAACCCACTCTGAATGGGGGGGGGGTCTTTCTGAACCCCACCTTAAACAGTGGGCTGGGGCAGTGAAGGGGTTAATACAGCTGGTGGACCTTGGGCTGGCAGGTTGGGGGAGGGTGCAGGCCATTTAAGGGCTGTAGGCAGATGTGCCACTGGGACAAAGGTTCCCCCCTGCAGCAAACTCTCCCTCCTCCCAGGGTCCCTGGCCAATGCAAACAGGCCTGGCTGCTCCCTGAGAAGGCAGCTGGGTGAGATGTGTGGGGCTGATGCAAACCGGTGGCCCCCTGCTCAGCACCACAACGCACAGTGCCTCCAACCCTCCACTACTCCCCTTGAGATCCTTGCTCCCACATCCCCCCAGGCCTGGGCAAAGGCCGACCTCCCCATTCTCCCTCTGCTGAGAGAGCCCTGTTCCCCAGGCCTAGTCTACAACAGCCCTATCTAGCCCCACCTCTGCTGAGACTCCCTCGCTGCCCTCGGCTGCGGCAACCCCTCCCCCTGCTGAGATTCTCCTCATGTCCAGACTACGACAAGCCCTCTTTCATGGCTCCAACCCTGAGGTCAAAGACCCTCCCCCCCGCCATGTCTAGGCTGTGACTGCCCCATCTTGATCCCTCCAGCAGAGATCCCTGTTCCCCAATGGTCCCGCAGGCTACAGCTAGGCAGCCCTTCCCTCGCACCCCCTCCCAGACTCCTATGTGGCCAGAATGCTGCTTCCCACTTTGTTATCCCGACACAAGAATGCAACCCCCCACCCAGAACAACGACAGAGCAGTCTGTGTCCTGGATAGAAAGCAGTAGGCGGGGGCAAGAGGCGTCTGACAAGCCCCAGGACACTGGCTGGAGGGGGTAGCAGCAGGATTCTGGGCTCTGTGGCTCTCATTCTGGCTAAACTTCATAGTAAACAGACAAGCCCTCTGCCCTCCTCCCTGCCCCCTATATAGCCCAAACCAGACCCTGTCTCTCCTCCATCCATCTCCCCTCAGCCAGCCCCCTGCATCTCCTCCACCTACAGCCTGCTTCCTTTCAGCTCTCCTACATCCTCCACCCAGACCTTCGCTGCTCCCCTACATTTCCCACCCCAGCTCTCTCCTAGCTCCCTGCTGCCAAGCCACTTCACATCCCTCCCCCCCCCAGCCCTCTACCCACACCCACCCAGACCTACATCCCCTTTGGCTCCCCTAATCACCCCACTTCCCCAGCTTCTCTGATATCCTGCTACACCCCCGGCACCCCACTCCCAGACCTTCCCTGGCCCTGAACATCACCTGATCCAGATTCTGCAATCAACTCCCAGCCTTTCCTTGTTCTCTGCATGCTACCCCTTACATTCCAACTCCAGTGTCTCCTCACCCAGACCCTGCCACCCCTCAAGTTCCCCCACCCTGCTCCTAAATCTCCTTGCCCTCTGTTCTCTCTCCCCAGCATCCCTGGGGTGACTGCAAGTCCCCAATTGACTCTGCCCCTTTTGTCCATGCTGCCGCCTGAAGGCAGGTGCCAGAAGCAGATGGTATTCTGACTCACCGCTCTGCAGGTACCTACCCCGGGGAGAGCTCCTGTGCCCCGATCCCTGGTGCCTGCCCGTCTCTGCCACACTGATTGACAGAGCCGGGAAGGACCTGGGTCATTCCTCTGGTGACATCACACCACGGGGACACAGCCCCACGTGGGGAGAGAGGAAATGCCAGTAGCAGGGGAGGAGCTGAACCATGATTGGGCAGAGGGTTATCCCCTTGTCAATCTTGGGCCAGAGTGGGAGGGGGTGGACAAACTGGACCCAGATGCCAAAAGGCAGAGACCAGAAAGGGAAAAGGAAGTGCTAGGAAATAAATGAGCCTGGGAACCCACTCCCCTGCCAGAGCTGGGGATATAACCCAGGTATCCTGACTCTCCATCCCCCCTCTAATCTGTGACACCCCTCTCCTCTCCCAAAGAAGGGGAGGGAACCCAGACTCCTAACTCCAGGTTCTCACCAGAACCCACTGCCCTTCCAGAGCTGGGATAGAAGAACCCAAGAAACCTGACTCCCAGCTGCTCCATCTCCACCCCTGGCTAAGTCAGGTGGCTCTAGCCCTCACCTCCCAGCTGCCACTCTGAGGTGCTGTAAATCACACCATAAAGCCAACGATACTTCCCCCGAGGCAGCTGGCAGCCGGGCAGTCTTGGAGTAGGAAGGGACCTGCCAGAATCCAAGAGACCATTGTGGGGGGAGGGCAAGGTGATCAATGAGACTGCAGTGGGGGGGGTCAGGGAATCAACAGGTCTAGGGGGGTCCTAGATGGTTGGGATCTGTGGAATCCCAGAAGGAGGGAAGGGGCAAGGGGAATTGCAGCCCAAAACTGTGACATTTATGGGGCAGCTGTTCAAACAGACAATCCCCTCCAAACCATGTACCCACTCACATTTAGACACCCACCTCCTGCACCCAGGGCACAGAGCAATTCACACAGGGCCCATTATCCAGCTGTTGCAAGGCTTCTTGGCTCCCAGCCCTGCTGTTCCAACTACAAGACGTCACTCCCATCCCTGTGCTGGGGACAGAACCCAGGAGTCCCACCCTGACTCCTGTATCCCGCATCCTCAGCGCTATACCCTACTCCCCCGCCCACTGGGTCTTAAGGGTCTCTTGCCCCGTCACCCCAGGACTGGTGTAATGAGCTAAGCCTGGGAAGCCTTTAGCCAACCCATCAGGAATGCGGGTGGGATTAGTCCGGGCCTTTGGCCGCCACAATAACCACCCACCCCCATACGGTGGGTGGCAGACTAGGGCTTACGCACAAGTGCTGTGTCTGCTCCTATATTCACGTCTCGATGCATCCAAAGGATTTGTGCCCCCCCTGTGCTGCCTGGCCCATTCACTGCTTCCATTCAGCCCTTAATCTCCAGCCCCCACCCCGGCCACTCTGCGCCTCTTGTTTTCTGCTTGCTGGCATTATCCGGGCCTGTTTTCATGCCCCTTTGACACAGCAGAGTTCCAGGGACCACAGGGTCTTTGCACAGAAATGCACACTGAAGTGCAGGAAGTTGTTCCCCTAGAGGCATGGAGAGAGGGAGGGGGGCAGTCTTGACTCTTCCCACTCCCTCTCCTTCCGTGGATCTGGAAACAGAACCCAGGAGTCCTGACTCCCAGTAGCCTCATTCTAATCACTGAACTTCAACTCTCCTGCCCACAAGGTCTTCAAGGATCTATTCCCCCCCCCCACTCATACATCCTGTATCTGCTCCCCGGGGCAATTCTGGAAGGTGTGCAGACTGGCAACTCCTTTGTGCCCTGGCATGCAGCTCCTCCTGTTCTGTGATCAGTGTCATAGGTGGCCCATGGGACTAGAGATGTGCCACCTGCTTTCACCTGTGGACACCTGGTACCCATTGTGCTAGGCATTGTATAGACTCACAATCGAGATCAGAGCCCTTATGCTGGGTGCCACACAGACCCATGACGAGACCCCTCGATCTGACCACCGCATAGTCTCCAGATGGGACTGGGGTCCCCGTTGGGCCAGGCACTGCACAGACACAGACCCTGCCCTGAAGAGTTTGCAGTCATGGCAAAGGCAGGATTATTCTTCCCATTTGTCAGACAGGCAACCTGAGTCACAGAGGGGACAATCACCCAGGGAATTTGCCAGAACCAGGAGTTGAAATTCAGCTGCCCTGAGTTTCAGGCCAGCAGCTAATCCCTGGAACACCCCCTTACAGGGCAGACATGGCCCATCTGGGTCATTGCAGAACAAAGTTACCTGCTCTGATGACAAAATTCCCCAGCCCAATAAAAATTCCAGATAAGCGGATGCATAAATCTCCCAGGAGAGACAGGCCCCTCATCCATTACCTGAGGATCTGTCACTTATCCTGTCACACACATCACAGGCAGGAATTTCCCAGGGGCTGGAAGGTCCCAGCTTATCAGTCCTAGCTGGGCCCCGTGAGAACGTGGGCCTCCAGTTCCTCTTGAGAGGCTTCTGCGTGTTTGCCTGGGCTGTTTTAAGATTTAATTGGACACCATAAAGGGGAGGGAGGGAGAGGCACCTTGGAGGGAAATAAATACAATCCATATTCTCAGGCTGTCGAATTCTGAGTTATAGACATCCCCCACCCATTCTGGGGATACACGAAGGTGCCTGGGAATGGAACATGGTGTTTTTTCCCCCTATCTAGATGGTGCTAGTTCCGGTCTGGTTCAAGTGGGGTATTGGCTGGCACCGGAGGCCTGGGAATGGGATGCAGCACATTTTGCCTCTAGAAGGTGCTGGCTTTCATCCGGGTCAGGGGGACTGCCTGGCTCAGCAGAGTAGGGAATGGGCTATAGGATCTTTCCTCTATATGGGACACTAGCTCATACCTGGCACTAGGGCAGACAGGCTGAATCAGAGAATGGAGACTGGGACAAAGGCTGTCCTAGTTACACGGTCGGTGGCACCCCTTTTGTGTGTCTCAGTGCACATCCTCCTCAGGTCTCCGAACTTTGCCTTTCCAGGGAAGATTCTCCTGCTCTTGGCCTGGGTGTTGGGGTACAAACTGGGCCCATGCCCCACCTGCCGGGTTCAGGCACAAGCAGATCTTCCCTATGGGTGCCTGTGACTGTGAGTACAGCCACCCCTAAGTTCCCTTATCAAACCCAGGGATTACTGAACCACAGGAACAAAGCACCAAGGAAAAGCTTCTAGCCCAACCAACAACCTAGGCATGGGGGTCTTTTTCCTGGTTTCTAATCATGCTTCTGGTGGGCAGCCTGGCAGGGTGCATTGCCCCCCACAATTCCACACAAGCAGACCTCCAGGCTTCAGTCTCAGAAAACCAGTTCTCTTTAAAACAGTGGTGGGCGACCTGTGGCCCATCGGGGTTCTATGTGGGGCCCACAAGACATTTTATTTACCATTGCTCATGCACAGGGCTGCCAGATTCTGCTGGTTTCTGTCCTCATAGTTTTTCCCCCCTACCAGTATTACTAAAGTGGCACGCACATAAAGCAAGGGCACGGTAAGTGAGGTGCCTGCTGATTGTACACACTGACTGTGAAAGCCCTGCGCTCCCTCTGCAGGCAATCAAAGTGCTGCCACAGTTCAACCAGCACATCCTGCAAATTCTAGGTATGCAAGAGGTTAGCAAAACTATCCTGGGAGCCTGTCTTGGTTACGACAATCTTGTGACCCCACTGAGATGAAGGAGGGCCACTCATGCAGCCCACTCACTAACCTGGGTTGCCATCACTGCTTTCAATCCTCCCAGATTTTAGATTCCTATCCCCAGAGCTGGGAATAAAACCTAGGAGTGCTGGCTCCCAGCCTTGCCCTCCCCTCCCTTCCCCTCATTCTAATCCCTAAGGGTATGTCTACACTAGCCCCCTAGTTCGAACTAGGGTAGCTAATGTAGGCATTTGAACTTGCAAATGAAGCCCAGGGCAGAACAAAGGTCCATCTAGCTCAGTGTCCTGTCTTCTGACAGTGGCCAATGCCAGATACCCCAGAGGGAGTGAACAGAACTGGGATTCATCAAATAATCCCTCTCCTGTCACCCATTCATAGCTTCTGACAGAGGCAAGGGACACCATTCCTACCCACCCTGGCTAACAGCCATTGAAGGACCCAACCTCCATGAGTTTAATTCATTCATGAACCCTGTTAATGTCTTGGTCTTCACAACCTCCTTTGGCAAGGAGTTCCACAGGCTGACCGTGCCCTGTGTGAAGAAAAACTTCCTTTTGTTTGTTTTAAACTTGCTGCCTATTAATTTCATTTGGTGACTGCTAGTTCTTAAGTTATGGGAACAAGTAAATAACTTTTCCTTATTCACTTTTTCCACACCAGTCATGATTTTATAGACCTTTATCATATCCTCCTCTAGTCTCCTCTTTTCTAAGATTAAAAGTCCCGGTCTTTTTAATCTCTCTTCATATGGGACCTGTTCCAAACCCCTAATCATTTTTTTTGCCCTTTTCTGAACCTTTTCCAATGGCAATATATCTTTTTTGAGATGAGGCAATCACATCTGTTGCCCAATCACTTAGTTTGGTGAGATCTTTTTGAAGCTCTTCACAGTCTGCTTTGGTCTTAACTATCTTTAGCAGTTTAGTATCATCTGCAAATTTTGCCACCTCACTGTTTACCCCTTTCTTTGGATCATTTATAAATAGGTTGAATAAGATTGGTCCCATCATGGACCCTGGGGGGACATCACTAGTTACCTCTCTCCATTCTGAAAATTTACCATTTATTTCTACCTTATCTTCTGGCAATGTGCAAGGGATGTGTGCATGTCCCAACCCTCAGACACCACGAACAAACCCCATTCCAAACTCCCAATTTTCTCTCTCACACACACAGAGCCTCACAAAGCCCTCACCAATGGTGGCAATATTTGTAGAATTTTTGGTGGTGCCCAGAACAGGTCCAAGTTCTGCTGTCTCTACCTGCCTAAGGCACTGTGAGGGAGTTTGGCTGCTAGGTGCAGGCAGGAGATTGGGGTGCATGGGGAGTAGGCTATGGAAGGGTGCTAGAGTGCAGGAGGAGTGAAGGCAAAGTTCCCTATAATTTTTTACACTTGTGTGCAGAATAAGTGTTATGTGCACTGAGGCATGTGCACCACCAATAGAGACACAAATATAGATGTGGACGCTCTAATAATCAGTTGGGTGGCAATTTGAACCTCTCCTAGGTAGTCACCCAACCACACAGCTTACAGGGTCTGCTGGTGAGGAGTTAGGCTCTGGAAGGGAGTTCAGGTTTGTGAAGGGGTGCAGGCTCTGGGATGGAGTTTAGGTGCTGGGTGCGGACTCTGGGCTGTGGCAGGGAATTGGGGTGCAGGCTCTGGAAAGGAGTTTGGGTATGGAAGGGAGTGCAGGCTCTGGGCTGGGGCAGGGGACTGGGATACAGGCTTGAGATACCAGAACGGGTGAGGATTGCTGTGTTTACCTGAGGCAGCTCCTTGGACCCTCACCCCTTCTGGCAATAGCTCCTAGATGAGGGGGCCAAGGGATCTCCACAAGCCGCTGCCCACAGGCACTGTCTCCACAGCTCCCATTAGCCACAGAGGCACTTGGGGCAGGGGCAATATGCAGAGACACATCCAGTTCCACCCAGGGGCTGTGCTAGCAACCATTGTCAGATTGGGAAGCAGTGCAGAGTAAGCAGGAAGCCGCATTAGCTCTACTGCGCTGCTAAATTGTCTGGGGGCAACAGGCGAGATCAGGGGGAGCAGCAGGTAAGTTGTGTGGATGTGACAAGCAGGACCACAGAAGAGACCCAGACCCAAACTTTTGTGGAGCTGGGCCCCTGGGGTCTCATATTGGTGGAGCACTAGCACCAGGCCCATACCAAGCATTGTCCCTGCCCTCACCTGTGAAACCTCACATAACTCATCCCCCATTGACACGACTTCCCACATACAATGAACACACACAACCCCTCTAGACAAACACAACCCACCATGAATCCTCAGTGATTTACTCACTTCCCCCCACATTCCATCTCACAGTACCACACACTCACTTCCCCTAGACATTAACACAACACTCCAGCATGGCAGACCCACACCACACAGGTGCATCAAGGTTTCCTGGGGGCACTGGACCAGAGCAAGCAGGGGGCCTGCTCCCCACACCTTCCACCTGCAGCCCCGCCCACAACCTCACACCTTCTGCCCCTGTTGTACCCTTGAACCCACCTCATTCCTCCCTCATAACTGCAGGCCCCATTGCTCCTTTCTGCCCCTCTGCACTGTAGCCCCAAGACCAAGGAAGTGTTGTGTCCCTCCTCCCTCCCCTCAGGACCCTGGGGCCACGGCCAGGAGTGGAAGTCAGAGCTTCTCCGGTGCCGGGGCCCACAGATGGGGTCTGAACACTGGAGCATGGAACAGGGTCAGGGCACAAGGGCTTCTCCTGCCTGCCAAGTGTTGCTGCCAGGGAACAGGGTTGGGGCACAAAGATTTCCCCTCTCCCAGTGCTTGTCTGTTGGGGGCAGGGCTCCTCAATTGGCCAGGGACCCTGAGCATGAGCCTGGTGACCCCACTGGCTAATCTGCCACTTCACAAAGGCCCACAACCTCTTACAAGCCAACATTTATTGAAAAGCTTACTTCTACTCCAGTCCATAATTCTAGGGGGCTCTGGGCTGTGCCCTGCATCCCAGCTAGAGCAGGGCACACTGGCTGCCATTCTTTACAGTTCTCCACCATGTGGATAAGGGACTTCAAATCCTCACACCAAAACACCAGAGCCAAATTAACTCCCATAAACACCAAGATCTGATACAGTTTCCTGAATCACAAACCATGGAGAGGGGACTAAGGCAAATGATTCAGCACAAGGAAGTCCAATGTAGGAAGCTGAGCCCATCAACAGAGAGAGATCATCCAGAACCATCCAGTTGCACTAGACACAAGTAAGTGACTTCCTTTAGCCCCCTTTTATGCAGGGAGAAAATGAGGCAAAGGGAGTGGCTTGGCAGAGGGGACACACAGACACTCACTGACAGTCACTAAGAAAAGAGAATGCAGGCGTCCTGCCTGCATCTCTTACTCTACTTGACTCCTCTTTCCCTGCAAGAAACAGAAGCCAGGAGCCTAGCCCTCCTTCTCAGCCTTTCCCAGAGACAGCAATAAAACCCACAAGTCCTGAATCCCAATCCAGTCCAACCCAGACCCCACACCCCTCCCAAAGCAAGGAACTCAGGAGTCCTGGCTTCCAACGCCCACCCCAAGTCTCTCCAGATCATTAGCTACAGGCATCTTCAATGATCTCTAGCAGGGGGACCTCCCCTCGTTTACTGTCCACTAGCAGCTGTGAGTGGCTGTGGACTAGTACACTGGGGTCCCTGAAATCTGCTTTCTGGAAGACCACGGCTCCATCCAGCATTGTGATCCCATGATCATAGCACAGCTCCTCCATCTCCTCAGGGCTGTCCAGTGCCAGCAGCTGGGCAAGCCAGGCCAAGGGGCAGCGGCAGTTCTTGGCACTGAAGCCATGGCTAAAGGTGAGCAGTGCCAAGCGCCGGGCAGGGCCCAAGTGCCGATGGAGGGCACAGCTTGGCAGGTAAGGCAGAGCCCGCACCAGGCGGAAAAACCTGGCCCAGTCACGCTCCAGGTAAGCCCAGTTGACAGCCAGTGCTGTGCGGAGTTCAGGGGAGGCCCGGACAGGGTCTGGGAGCTGCAGGATCTGGCGCAGCGCTTCTGGGAAGCCTAGGGTTGAAAAAGGGCAAATCAGAGGAGAGCTCCCTGCTGAACCCCCAACAGCTGCTCCCTGCAGCACAGTGCCCCTCCCTGACCACATGCCTCTCCCTGTGTCCGTCTCCCTATACTGAGCCCCCTGCACTGTTTCTGCAGCCCAGCAACCCCTAATGAGCCCTCAATGCCATCTCATGCAGCACTATGCCCTCTACTGAGATCCCATCCTGCTCCCGACACGGCACCCACAACTGAGCCCGTGGCACCCACTGCAGCACAGTTCCTTCTATCGAGCCCTCTGTGTTGCCCTTTGCAGCAGTGCCTCCTACGGAGACCTTGTTCTCCTCCCTGCAGCACAGCACCCACTCCTGGGCTGCAGAGGGACAGGAGCTCAGGATCCCCCACTGATCTATCCACCTTGCTCCCTGGAGCACAGGATCCTCTGGCACTGCACTGGGCTCAGCACTAACTGCCCTCTCCCACGCCAACACTCTACTCCTTGCATCGCAGTACCCCCTGCTGGCCAACATGTCCTACTCTCTGAAGCACAGTGCTCCCTACTGAGCTATGCATAAGAACAGCACGCCCAACTGAGAAATGAACTAGGCCTGAGTACAGCCCCTGTTTCGCAAGGGCCCCCCTTCTGCGTGCAGCACAATGGGCCCCCTCTACTCCTTCCACATTGCTCCCTGAAGCAGTACCCACTTCTGCTCCCTGCAGCACAGGGCCCCCTAGTGCTGCTTACCCAGGTTGTAGAGGAGGAAAAGGGCCTGGAAGGCTGGCTCCCTGTCGTGACAGCTGTCTCGATAGCAGCGCCGCAGCCAGCTGAAGCACTCCTGGAGCTGAGTGCTGTGGAGGTGGGGGTCAAAGTGGGCAGGGGGTTCCTGGCACAGCCGGTAGCCAGCATGGAGCAGGTAGCCCAATGATCTCTCCAGCAGGGCCACACACGGAGCCCCCTGTAGCCGCTGCAGCGTGGCATCCTGGCGCACAGCACGTAACCGGTCAGAGACAAAAGCATAGACCTCAGCTGGGGGCAGGTCAGCTCGCGATGTCACCTGGCCCAGTAGGTAGCGCACAGTGGTCAGCAGCACTGGGGCAGGGCGCAGCTCCTGGGGCCGGGGCAGCTCCTTGCCAGCAGCTGGACGGGAATACTCCTTTACCACACGGTCAGGGTCCCCCTGTCGCGTCCCTTCCTGCAGCTCCAGCCGGTGCAGGCGGCCCTGGCGCTCACGCTGTGTCAGTTCACTCTGTGGGCACATCCTTGGGCACGTGCCCACCAGGAACTCATCTGAACCCCCCATTGGCCAGCCACCTGCACAGAGACAGAGAGAGTATGAGGATCTAAGGGGGGATTGGGGCCCCACAGTGTGTGAGGCAAGATGAGGAGGGATCAGGCCCCCCCTGTGGGGTCTCTGAGGAGTGGCAGGTCCGAGGTATGGGCCCCTCCTTGTGGAGCCTGGTAGGTGGTGGACCTAGGAAAAGACTTGGAGGTCAGGGCTGTTCCTGGGGGAGAATTGGACCAATCCCAGCAGCACCCAAATTATATCTGCCTCCCACAGCCTTACCCAGTGTCAGGAACAGAACCCAGGAGTCACAGCCCCCCTCACCAGCAGCCCCACAGCCCTGCCCAGAGCCAGAACCCAGGAGTCTTGACCCCCCCCCCCGCCAGTAGCCCTGCCCAGAGCCAGAACCCAGGAGTCTTGACCCCCCCCCCGCCAGTAGCCCTGCCCAGAGCCAGAACCCAGGAGTCTTGACCCCCCCCGCCAGTAGCCCTGCCCAGAGCCAGAACCCAGGAGTCTTGACCCCCCCCTCACCAGTAGCCCTGCCCAGGAGTCTTGACCCCCCCTCACCAGTAGCCCTGCCCACTGCCAGAACCCAGTTGCTCCTCCCCACAAGGGGCTTGCATCGGATTCCCCCACAATGCACTGCGCCAGAGGCTGTTTCCGCCTGCCCAGGCAAACCGCCCGTCAGCACGTGATATGACCAACCAATCGCTGCCGTGCAGGGCTGAGGGCGGGATGGGCTGCTGGCTAGTCCGTTGGGGGCGGGGCGTGAGTCCCAACGTCTGCGTTCTGTCCCTGGCGGGGTCCCCGCGAGCCAGGACTCCTGGGTTCTATGTCCCCGCGACGCTGGGAGCCCTGCGCGCTTTGTGCCTCCGTCGCTCTCAGGCTGGCAGCTGGGCGCTTTGTCCCCCTGCTGCTTGCAAAGCGCTTTGCAGTTGGGAGCAGGGAAGGGGGCTCCCTCCCCAGCCTTTAGGGCGAGGGCACCACATCCCCGCTTAGCCCGGTATCCCTGCTCCCAGAGCTGCCAGTCTCAGCTGCTCGAACGGCAGGTGAAGGAGCCTTCAGCAATGGCATAAGCGAGTCGCAGGGGCAGATTCCTCCTGACACCCATTCATCACAAGTGAGCTCCTGCCCTGAAGCACGATTTCTGCCCCTTCCCATAGCCTAGGTGACATTTTAATCTTTGCTCTGGATGTTCTCATTCAGATCAGCCAATCCTGGGCTGAATCTAACTTGGCTTCAGTGAGACCTTGCGGCAATGAGTCCCACAGGCTGTGTGCAGACATTATAGGATCAGACCCATACTCCTTCACATTCTGAGCAAATTTCACCTACAATTTCAAGAAAGCCCTAAATCCAGGCTGCAGCCATACCCCAGGACACTGAATAATCAGAGATTTTTCTCCATTGACCCACACCTCCCCAGCAGTCTCTCAGACACATGATGGGCAGAAAACTTAAAGGCAAAATACATATAACATGATTTGACTCCTGGATTCTACTCCTGGCTTTGGGAGGGGACTGCAGGACTAGTGGGGTAGACTGTGTTGTTCTTCCAGGATACCGGAAGTTCCCAAAATAGCAATGCTGCATCTTTAAAAGCTCCCACTATTTCCCGAAATAGCAGGTGTGTTATTCCGGCGTCCCTGTAACCTTCGTTCCACGAGGGTTAAGGGATTTGTTGGAATAGTGCCTTATTTTGAAATTTGGCGCTGTGTAGACAGTGCCAAATTTCAAAATAAGCTCTTTCAATTTAGACTGAGTAAGCTATGCAAATTGCTTAGTTTATTCTGACAGAAGGGTGCTGTCTAGATGCACACGTGGTTACAGTAACAGGCTCTGAACGCCTGGGTTCTATTCCCAGCATTGGGAGCCAGACTCAGCCAAAGGGTTTGCAGGGCCCAAGGTGGCACACTGTGGTTGGCTGTGCGGCATGGCTGAGTGGCTGCCAGGGCAGTAAGTGGCCAGGCGGGCACACACCAAACAGCATGGGGCCCTGGCAATTGGCTTGCCCTAAGGTCATGCCTGTTGGGAGCAGACAGCAGTATAAATGGGGCAGGAATCTAGGGTTCCTGGACTCTTTTTCCAGGATTGGGAGGAGGCCAGAGAGTCAGGTCTCTTGGGTTCTAGTACCATCTCTGGGAGCGACTCGGGGGTGGGCGGAGGGAGAGGGAAGAGACAGGATTCCTGAGTTTTTTATTTCACGTTAAGAGCATCCAACAAACAGCAGCTCTCCAGAACTGTCAGCTCTCTCCAGCTGCAAGAACCCATCAGAGTAGTTACAAGCCTCAGAAACATTAAAAGATAGACCCTGCTAGCATTCTGCAACTGAGGTAGGGGAATGGTAAGTGACTTGCCCAGTCACGCTTGGAGTCTGACAGCACAGGGATCAAATCTAGGTCTTTGGAGTCCCAGCCATGGGGCCTTAACCACAAAACCTCATGGAAAGGCTCTATCCAGTCCTACTCTATATGGTAGCCACAGTCAGCAGGAGGAGGACTGAATTCAGGCCCTTCAATGCAAGCAGCACAGGCCTCTCCCAGAAAAGCCACAAGAAAAATGTCATTAGCAGGCAGCAGTAGTAGTAAACTCTTAGTCATTGTGTGGACCAGGTGAAACACAGAGAACTTGGGTATTACCCAAGCACGGCAGTGAGACAGCCCAAAAGATTCTCCTAACAGTTAAGATTAAAAACCCTGAAGTAAATAATTTTCCCTCTTCTCTTTCTCTCCCAGAACAAGCACATCCCATTGAACATTTCCCCATCTCTGGGTAAGGCTCACCTGCTTCTCTGAACTGAAAGCTGTGTTTGATGGGTAAACTCAAGAAGGAGGATGGGGTTTTATAGATTAAGTCCCACCCATTGGCAGGCTTTATCTCAGTGGAGGGTGGGGCTAAGAGCCTTATATATAGATGAGCACTGCTAATCCAGCTGTAGAGTGACTGACTGATGAAGGAGAGTGGGGTTAGTCATGGCAATGGGATAAATCTGTAAGACTTTAGTGCAAAGGAAAGGGGGAATGAGGGTGATATGGTGAACCCTGGTATGGGGGGAGGGAGAGGAGAAAGGGGGCACATAGAAACCCTGGATTGTGGGAAATGGAAGGCACACAGAATCCCTGCCATAGGGGAGAGAGGGCAATGGAGGACATGCACATATTCTGGTGTGGGAGAAAAGCAAAAGGGGACACACAGAGCATTAGGCTTGGAGACAGGTGTGAGGGAAGTTACCATGAGTCTTTCAAATAAAGGGTTGTAGCCCAAAGGCCTTTTGCTGCCAACTGGCAGAGAGTAGAGTGGTACACAGGGATACAGGCACCCCAGAGGTCACCAAAAAGGTCATGCAAGGTCTCTAGTAGAAGTGAGACAGATGGAAAATGTGAGGAGTTGTGGCTCTGCTGCAAATTGTGTTCTCTAGGCCTTGCAGTTAAAGGCAGGGCACTCAAAGCAGCATGTTAGGCACTTATCTCCTTGGGGGCCAATGGTGTCTCCCAGGAGAAGGCTGCTAACACACTGAATCAACTGAGGTGCTCCTGGAATCTCCAGGTGGAAACTAACAGGAAGAGGGAAATGCTGGAGCAGGAACAGATGAGATCCCTGTTTTCAGACCAAGCTCCAATGTTTAGTTTGGTATTTCTAAAGGTGCAGCAAAAGGCCCTGGAATCCCTCAGTCTCCAAAGACAGGCTGACAGAGTGCTTGAGCTTATGAAAGGGGATCTCAACCACGCTGGCTGAAAAAGATGGGAGAAGGACATAGGGCAAGCTGTTCTACAGGAAATGGGGTAACATCTTGTAAGTTGTAGGCATATGATAACCTTGTTTTCTATGTAACCACTTGTTTCCAGTGTTCTTCCCGTCCGACATTGGAGCCTCTCTTCTCTGTTTATAAAGTGGTTGGTTTTCCCTCTGGTTAAGTGCTGGGTGTTCAGCGGTGCAGGAAGGTGGAGCTGTCTCTTGGAAATTGACATGTGTGGTTCCTGTGGGCATGATGAAACTGAGCACAGTGGGTCAGAGGCTGGGCACCCCAGGATGACAGGAGGACGACTTGGGATGAGTGTTTGCCTAGGGCTCAGCTGTACAGAGAGAGGGAGGCTAGCAGAGGCTGGGCTTGTGCTGCAGGAGTCAGGGGGATGCTCCAGAAGACCCCCTCAGGCCAAGGGCAGGTGGCAGTGAGATGCCTTGCTGCTCTGGCATCCTTGGGAAACATCCCCTGAGAGAAGTGAGGGCTATGCCCAGGGAGCTGTGGGGGAGAATGGAGGGCAAGGAGCCCCTGATGTGTACAGTGGGCTTGGCCAACAAGCTACACAGCGTCCTCGGTGTTCCAATCCCCTCTTCTCCTTTCCTCCACCCCTCGAGTGGCTGCAACAGAGGATACAGGACTTGCTGCTGTCTGAAGGAAGAGCATTATGTTCCCATGTGCAAGTCCCTGATCTCCTGTATCCTGCTCTAAGAAGAGAGGGGAGCTACGGAGCAGAGTGGGGTCTGGGAGTCAGGACACCTGGCTTCTATTGCCTGCTCTGGGAGGGGAGTGAGGGCTAGAGTCTAGAGAATTAGAACAAGAGGGCGCTAGGTGCCTGGTCTGCTGGGTTCTACTTCCAGCTTTGCCACCAGTTTGGGAGAGGCATGTGTCTCTGTGCCTCCGTTTCTGCAAAGCAGGGGTGCTGACTTCTCCCTCTGTGCTTGCTCCCCTTTGCAAATAGCTAGGAGCTTCCAGACTGTCCCCTTGTCTTGTGTTTTGAATAGTCAGAAGAAGAATCACCCACTGTCTGGAGAGCTGCTGTTGAGACAAACATCTTTAGTAGTGCGGAGAAAGGTTCCCTTCACCATACAGCCCTGTGCTACAGCAAACCAGAGAGGTGTATATGTGGTGTGTTTCTAGCTGAGGGCTGTAGTCTTGCTTCTAAGCCCAGGGGGGACATGAGGGAAGGGCTGCAGGTAAGTCAGTGATGTGTGAATGTGTTGGTCCTAGAGCTCCTTGCAAAGGCAGTTTGAGGTTCAGATCCCAGCCTGGCACGTAGATCATGGCTGGAGATGAGTCAAATGCAGCTGAACGAGCTCTTCTGCCCGGTGTAGATACTCGGCCGTCTTCTTCTTCACTGCTTCCCGGCGGGTGGGATCAGGGTCTCCTGGGCAGGGAGAGAAGAAAGGCACAGATGGGCCCATGACTGCAAGCAACGAGCTGGCTCTCTGCATTGAGCAATGGTGCTAGCCAGCTCCTCCTGCAGTGAAACTTATGACACTGAGGACTTGTCTTCAGCTGCAGAAATAATGCAAGTGGGGAGTGGCTTTAACTCAGGCTGGTGGGCCCCAGATGGGCTCGAGGCGGTGTGAGTGAATCTCATGAACTGCTTGCATAGCAAAATTACAGTGTGACTGCCTGCTAGTGCTGCTTGAAGGCAGCTCATCCTTCAGTGCGTTCCCCTAATGCATCCCCATCCGTGTGCCCCCAAAGCACAGAAAGACTCTTTCCCCAGTTCACTGGAATCAGAGCCACTTAGTTTGTTGCGGCGCTAAGATGCCCCCCAAAATCTCAGCACTTCCCAGCTGTGGGGACAGACATCAGCTGAGGCTAGGCTAACCCAAGAGAATTCACAGGCAGACACAGTTAACTCTGCAGGGAAGACCTGCTCTTGCAGAATGGTGGGCAGAAGTTCATGTCTCAGCATTATGTCAGCCAGTCCCAAAAGACTGGCAGTTGTCTGGGCTGAGGATCAGGGATTTCAGGACCATGACCTACTCCTGCAAACTTGGTGGCTACATCTACACTGGCATGATTTTCCGAAAATGCTTTTAATGGAAAAGTTTTCCGTTAAAAGCATTTTCGGAAAAGCATATCTAGATTGGCAGGATGCTTTTCCACAAAAGCACTTTTTGCAGAAAAGCATCCGTGGCAATCTAGATGCGCTTTTCCGCAAAAAATCCCCAATCGACATTTTCACGATTGGAGCTTTTTTGCGGAAAACACTACTGTGCTGTTTACACTGGCCCTTTTGCGCAAAAGTATTTTGGAAAAAGACTTTTGCCCAAATGGGAGCAGCATAGTATTTCCGGAAAAGCACTGACTATCTTACATGAGATCGTCAGTGCTTTTCCGGAAATTCAAGCGGCCAGTGTAGACAGCTGGCAAGTTTTTCTGCAAAATCATATGATTTTGCGGAAAAACTTGCCAGCCTAGACACAGCCGGTGACATCTCGAGAAAGCATCTGTGGGTCTGTTCTTTACTCTGCTCTATTTGCCACAGTAGCCCAGACTAGACATGGTGAGGATCCAAGAAGCTGTGAAGTACCCTATGTTAATTTGCAAACCCCTGCGGAAATAAAGGGTCCACTAAGGAACGAGGATGGGAAAAGATAGTCAAAAAGCTCCAGCAAAATCTGTGCTTGAGCTAGAGAGGAAAGGGAGCCCTGGCAAAGGGAAAATCTCACACCTTGGGTAACCTGGCTCTTCCTCCCTTCTGGCAGCAAGCTGAGGGCGGCTGGCTCCTTTGCAATATCTGTCCTCAATGGGGAGTTCTTTGGGGCAGGGACTGTCTGTTCTTTGTTTGTGCAGCACCTAATGCACCACGGTCCAGATCCAGGACTGCAGAGGCCAGTGTAGCCTCACTATTCGTTCGGACCAACAGAAGGGAGGCCCAGTTGAACTCTGGGGCCTTTCTATTTGTCTGGCTGGAATGTGGGAACTTATGAAAACTGCCTCTAATCACATCTAGATCTCCAGGGTCAGTCCAGGCAGCAGCCCCCCCTGTGGATATGGGGACAACCCCCATTTCCACTAGCACTCAGGCCCACTTGGTGCTGCAAGCAGAGGCTCTCTGGCGCCATCTGCTGCTGTCTACACACATCACAAGCAGCAGCTTGCTCCTGCAGGCCAGGCTGCTTGTTATGCGTGTATGGAAGAGGAGCTGGTGAGGGGTTCAGCAGCAGGAGGAGAAACAGGCCATTTCTGAGGGGCAGCACGGGTCAAAGGCCTGGCTGGGCAGGCAGCTGGGATATATTTGGCTGGCCAGCAATAGGGAGGGACCCACTGGCTCTACCTATGCCATGAAGGGTAAGAATAGAGCTCACTGAACCAGCCAATGGCTGGATCAGTCTCATTCCTGCGAGCAAGCGCATTGGCTGCTGGTTTCCTGCTGCAATGTGGGGAGGGCTGTGCCACCACAGCTTGGGAGAGTCGCCCTGTGTAGGGTGATTTCTGCGCCCCTGACAGACCGGGCCAATTCAAGCCTGATGGAATCGAGGCCTGTGACTCGCTCTGTGCGGGAAATGGAGGGAGGACCCCGTGACACTGCCCACAGGCCCAGGCACTGAAGGGGCTACTAGCTGCTGTAATAGTCACACCTGTGAAAGCACAGGAGGCAGCTGAGAGTCAGAACTCCTGGGCTGGATGCCAGGCGAGGGGAGAGGAGTCCAATGGTTATAGCAGAGGGCTGGGAGCCAGGATTCCTGCATTCTGCTCTGGCAGCCTCCATATGTCATGTGGGTGATGTCACTAATCATCTCTGTGCCTCACTTTCCCCTCTGTGCTAAGAAGGATACCAGTTTATCAATGAGGTCCCCTACCCTGGCCCCGTACCTTGCACCCCCTTCAGCAGGATGTCCACCCCATTGCGGTAGCCATGGAGGGCCCCTGCGTAGTCTTTGGCTGCTTCTCTCTTCAAGGCCAGTGTGATCTCCTCTGTGGCCATTGCCAGGTATCCTCCAGGGTCCAGTCCCTGTAATGCCTCCTGCTCCGCAGGCTGAGAGATCTGCAGGTCCCACAGGGCATCAGCTGCCAGCTCAATGTCCTGGCTGGGGAGCAGCTCTGATCCCACGGCCAACGTGGCCCCCTGGAAAGGGCTGGTCGAGCATTGCTCTGAAAGCACAGTGTGTGTGTGGGGGGCATGTTAGAAGGGAGCAGGGACCCCATGCCTGCTTCATGAGACCAAAACCCTCCATTTCCTCCCTCCCAGTATGGAAGTACAGGGCCAGCTTCCTACCACCGCACCCGCCAAGTGGCCTGACCCCGCCTAGGCTCTATGCCCCACTTCTGCATCCAGCCAATGGACGCCAGTTCTGATCCAGTCCCAAGTGGGACCACGCTGAGACTAGATCAGAGCTGATGTCCCCTAGCAATGACCTGCATCCCATCTAACCCCTCCTACCTTCCTTGACGAAGGGGTCAAAGAAGGCCAGGTCCTGGACAGACAGAGGGCCATGGAGAGGCGACCCACTTTCCTTCTCCTCTTCCACAGAGGCAAAGAGTAGATCCAGATCCTCCTCTGATTTAGCAGCCGGTGTGGGATTCCCTGTAAATCAGGCACAAAGCATAGGAGAAAGTGCAGATGTCTGGACTGGACCCCCAGATCTCCTACCCGCCCAAGGAGCAGCTCCACCATCAGCTGAGGATCTAGCTCTCAAGGCTTCAGTTTCCCCTGCTGTACAGCCAGGAAAATCACTGTGAGAGAGCTGTTTGGGGCAGGGACTGGCTCACTGGGTTTGTTGGCGCTACTAACACCATGCCCACCCGAGTCATAGCTGGGGCCTCTACATGCTCTGTAGTTGAAGTTTCCGTAGTCCGGCAACATCTGTGTCCGACATCCCCGTGGGCATTCCTGAGCTGGAGCACTCAGGGAGATAAGCTAGGCCCCGTGCTCAGCAACTCCTCCCCTGCCCTCCCAGTGCTGCAGATAGCTCACTTGCAGCATTCAAGCTCAGCGAGGGCCGGGGAGGAGCGGGGCCGGGGGAATGCTTGGAGGAAGAGGCAGGGTGGCTGTGGAGCCCCACAGCCGGAGGGCAAGAGCACAGCCTTGTGGCTGGTGGTGAGGGCAAGGAGTGTAGCCCAGCAGCCACAGGGCTCAGTGCACATCTGCAGGGCTGCCATCCTGAGCTCCACAGCCACCCTGCCTCTTCCCCTGAGCATCCCCCCAGACACCGGCTCTGTTAATGCCGGCCCCTCTGCTGCCACTGGAGCAGAGCCCCGCAGCTGGCAGAAGCAGAGGATCCAGCATTGATCTCCCCATATCCAGCAGATTTCATGGTTCAGGACCAATCAGGTCCTGAGGGTACTGGACCAGGGAGGTACAATCTGAACTATTAATAATAAAGCACATTTCATAATAGGGCCTGTAGGGACTACTAGTAATGAGCATGCTATAATGGGGTGCAAATCTCAGCTGGTTCCAGGTACTACTGTAATACTACAGAGACCCTGATCTCAGCTGGGGCCTCTGATATGACCATACTATTAATGCACACCCAATATTGTATGAATGCACACATACAATGGGGTCCCGACCACAGCTGGGATCTCTAGCTGCTATTGCATTAGCTTACTGCTGCTGCTGTGTACCTCAGTGGAGTCCCAATCTTGGTCAGGGTCTCTGGATCCTGTACACTCCAGTTTTACACCATAATGGAGCCTCTAGGTACCGCCACCACATGAATCATGCTGCTAAGTGCATCTAGGCTGGGCCTGAGACAGGACAGAGCCTGAGATCTGACAATCTTTACAGGCGAGCACTGAAAGTGAGCCTTTCATTAGAGGCTCAGAGCCCCAGCGCTGCCTTTTGTTCATTCCCTCCCTGGTGCTGGGCTGTGACTATGGCTCTTTGTTCCCTTCTCCTGACTCGCCTGCTGTAATGGTAGAATCCTCTCATTCCCCACCACCACCACCACCACCCACATGATGCATCATCACTCATCCCCCCGAATCAGCTGAATGTCATGTGCCTATGGTGCATTGTCCCCTAATCCTGCTCTTTGGTCTGCAGAGGAGGCCCAGAGTTCTGAAGCGCCTGCTGCCCCAATCAGAGCCACGGATAGTCAGTGCTCTTGGAAACCAAGCTCTTGGAAAGGGCAAAATCCTTCATGGAGATCAAGGCTGAATTTGTAAATGGTGTGAAATATCGAAATGCAATGGGAGTTGGGGACCTAATTCCCAATCCCAGCCTCCAGTCCTCCCTGCCAGGAAATGGACCTTAGTAATGCCACTTTAGACAGCTGATCACTGGGCTAGTCAGTTCAACATGATCCAATAACAAGGGTGGGACTTCAAGATTCCTGGGTTCTATTCCCAGCGTGCCACCAACCTACTGGGTGACCTTGGGCAAGTTCCTCCGTCTCTGTTTCCCACCTTTTATCTATTTAGACTGTGAGCTCTTCCAGATTGGGACCATGTAACACAATGAGCCCTGAGCTCACCTGGGGCCTGTAAGTGCCACTGCAATCCTGGTAATAATGGGGTCCTAATACAGGGGAGGGGATCCTTCAGGTAAAACCTAAATTCTCCTACTGTGGTGCACCCTAGACCAGTGAGTCCAGCCACCTTTCAGAGGAGTCTCCGCTGTACACTGGAGAGGTAAGGATCTCCTCAGCCCAAGCTTTTCAAGGAGGATGTAGAGCAACTGAGTGGGCCATTGGTGCTACCATGTGTGTGAGCAGCCCGATGTATCAGCAGTGAGGGCCCTTCATCCTCCCACAATATAAATAAGAATTGCTCAAATCTCTTGCCATCTGAGTTTCAAAGCAGTTTCCCTTCCTGCTCCCCGTGCCATAAGCACAAGGCTGGTGTGTCTGAGTAGCCAAGGTCAGGGTTAAATGATATAAATGTCACAGATGAACAACACAACATTTAACGGAGCAATAATATTTTGCCCCTCTTTTGTACCTTTCCTCTGCGGAAGTCAAGGGCTTTGCCCACAGCAGTTAATTAACCCTTTACAGCCCTGCGGAGAGGCTGATCAGTATAATTGTCCCCATTTTGCAGACTGAGGAAGAGCAGCACACAAAGGGGAAGTCATTTGCCCAAGGTCACACTGGGCGCTCATGGCAGGGCCAGAAACTGAACCCAGAAAACCCAGCTCTTATCACTTGGTCAGGCTCCCCCTCCCACAGCTGGGGATAGAAGCCAGGAGTCCTGATTCCCAGCCCCTGCTCTAACTTCCATGACTCCCCTGCCAGAGATGGGGACAGAACCCTGACTCCTGGTTGCCCTGCTGTAACCTACAAAACCCACAGCAGGATTCTCATACCTGTCTCCTCTCCATCTCCCCTGTTGTGCTCCTCGCATGCTGCCCTTACAGCTCCCAGGGGCGCTGGTTTCTGTGGTTCGACTTGCTCCCCTCTGTGCGGCTCCAGTTCCCCATCCAGCGGCTCCGGCTCCCCATCGGGCTCCAGGCTATGCTGTCCCAGCTCTGCTACAGATCCCTGAGCATCATCCCCAATATCCGTGCCCTCCTGTGGCACTGGGATCAGAGGGGGCGGCAGGATGCATAGGTCACAGGCCTCCAGTGGTCTCTTTATCTCCCCATCCTAGAGGAAGGAAGCAGCATAGTGAAGGAGGAGCGGGGGTTTGGGATGCTAGACTGGTCATGAGGTCAGGGATGGGGTATTGGTCTTGTGCTGCTCCACTGGCAGCAGTCAGGAATGCTCCCACACACACGGCAGGGAGGAAGGCCACACATGGGGGAAGTGACCTGCCCAGGACCACACAGCAGGTCAGTGGCAGAACCGGGAAGAGAACCCAGATGTCCAGATACCAGCCAGCCCCCCTCACTTACTGTAACCCACCAGGTCCTGCATCCCTCCCAGAGCTGAGGGAAGAACCCAGGACTCCCAGCTCCCACTATTCTAACCCATTTAGTCCTGACTGTCACCTTTCAGAGGAGTCTCTGCTGTATGCTGGGGAGGTGAGGATCTCCTCAGCCCAAGCTTTTCAAGGGGTATGTAGAGCAACTGAGTGGGCCTGATGATGCTACCATGTGTGTGAGCAGCCTGATGCATCAGCAGTGGCCCCAGAGCACCTAGGGCCCTCTCAGCCCACCCAGCCCAGCCCTACTCACATACCCTGAAGAACTCCTTGAGTTGGGGGCTGTTGTTCAGTGCAGGGATGTGCACCGTGAATCTCAGCATGGCCTCAGCTGCTTTCCTGCGCTCCTCGATCACCTCGGGCTCAAAGCGGCCTGCGGGACAGAGCTCCTGTTGCACTGTGATGCAGCACCCATCTAGCCTCTCCAGGCAGACCAGCCACTCCCCCTCTAGCCCTATGGTACATTTCAGCCCTGCCACCCTTAAGCCTGGACATCCCACCACAATTCACTTCATGTGGTATGATCCACTATGCATCCCTTGTCCTGTGAATCTGGTGTGAGCCCCCTGCAGCATGTCCAGCAATGACTGCCTTTCCCCTGTGGGGACATCAGCTCTAATCTGTCCCCAGGGCAGGGGATTGGTTCCAGGTGGCAGGAAATGAGATATGGGACCTTTCCCAGCTCTGATCCAGTCCGAGATCCCAATAAATTAGACTCATTCCCATCTGCAGCTCATTTGGTGACCTGGGTGTGAAGCATCTTGAAGGGTGGGTCTAACTGCCCCACACCAGCAGTCTCTGGGGGTGGGTTGGGGACTCAGACTGCTGTGTCTGGGTCAGGGGGAGGGGATGGCATCTGGGTATGTGGTAGGGGCAGTAAGAGAGTTCTGAGTCTGTGTGGGAACCTATGGGAAGTTGCAGGGTGCTGGGGGCATGAAAGGGAGCTGTTGGGGAAAGGGAAGAAGGGGACTGTGCAGAAGGCGCTGGATGTGTGGGTAGACATTATGGGATGCTGTGGAGCACTGTGAAGCAGAAAAGGCTATGCGGTAGGGGGGCTGTACTGTGGGGACGAGGGAGCTGACCATGGGGGAGGAATGAGGGAAGCACTCTCTGCCACTGCTCCTGCTCTGGGAGTAACCAGAAGAGTCTGGCTGTTGAGCCCCCACCTCTCGGGAAGCCACTTACCGAAGACCTGGGCTTTGGGGAAGGCAGGGAACTCCTCCATGCGCCGGAAGAGATTGCGATGGATGTAGGACAAGTCTCCATGCAGCTTCTTGAAGTCACTGTAACGTTTCCAGATTGTGATCTGAAGGACAAGAGCCCCCCAGGTGCCCCAGTTAACTAGCCACAGACATGCGCTGAGCCCACAGCTTCTACAGTCCCAGGGACCCTCCGCTTTTCCCCCAAACTGCAACCCTTCAGCTCAAACCTCCAAATCCAAATCTATGGACCCAGCTCCTTCCAGATAGAACTTCTACTTCAAACTCCTGGATTTCTGCCTTCCAAAGCCCCTGGAATTTCACCCCCAGATTTCAGTCACACGATCCCTGCCCCCACAACCTTTGCCATAGGACTCAAAGCCCCAAAACTGTCCCCAAAACTCAGCTCTATCAGACCTCAAGTTATGGGACTTTTCCCATCACTGCTGAGCAGCTGTGAGTGTGGGCTAGCTGGTAGTGGGGACCCCCCCACACACTCTACACTGAGGGATGGCTATGGATTTCATCCCACCCCTTCTTCGCACCCCTCCCCTGCACGAGCCATCAGACGGGTTTAAAACAGTCACCTCCTTGACATCTTCTGGTTTCGTCTTTGAAACAAACTAAGGAGGGAAGAGAGGAGGAGTCAGCAACTTCTGAGCCGGGAGGTGGCAGTGGGGAGGTTCAGGGCAAAGGAAGGGACCAGCAGGGCATGGGGCTATCAGGCTAGGAGGCGGGAAATGTGATGTCCACAGCGCGTGGGATGGGGAGGCAGGACACCCACCGGGGCCAGCCACGGGCGTGGGGGGCATTTAACGGGACGTGGGCAATGGGGACGTGCCTTTGACCTGGGACATCCACGTGCCTCGGCACCGTCCCACGTGGGTTTCCCGGGACCCAGGGCTCCCCCTGCAGGACGCTTCCGTCTTAAAAGGGCCACACCTACGACGCCCCAAAACGGAGCCTCGGAGGGGACCACTCGCAACTTCCCACCTCTTAAAGCGGCTACGCAGTGTCCCTCACCCTGGAAAGTATCGGGAACAAGTCCCACCCCGCCTGCACGCGCCGTGCGCCCTCCTTAAGGTGGGCGAGCGAGGCGCCCTCCTTCCATGGGGCATCGGCAGCCCCAGCTGCCCAGGAGGGGCCCTTCACCTTAAAGGGGCCGCGCGCAGCTCCCTGGGGAAGGTCCCAGGCGCTGCCCCTCACCTTGGCTGTCACTTTGTACTCAGTGTGGCCCTTGGGGTGGCTCCTCGGCTCCGTGACCGTGTAATAACGCTGGTACTCATCCTTCACCCTGCAGGCCATCTCCCTCCGCACACTGAGGCTGCGGCCCCTTTAAATCTTGAGCCCGCCCCTCCCCAGCCCCTAACAGCCCCAAGCAGCAGTGACCGCCGCCAGGGAGCGTGGGTTTGCCGAACAGCCAGTACGCATGCGTGGCCGGGCCTCCTTGCCCTGTCCCAGCCCAGGGAGCGTGTGTAAAGTACAAAACTGCAGGCGAGCTGAAGAGTGAAGGGCTCCTCTGGAGAGTGAGCCCTTCTTAGAGGCAGGGTAAGCAAGGAGTCAAGCCCAGGTGTACAGGGAGGAAGACTGGAGGGCCAAAGGGTAATTGGGCGGAGGTGAGGTAAAGGGAGCAGGTTACAACTGTGGCTCTCAATCAGTCAAGTCAACCAGTGTTATGCATACCCCTGGGATACACACAGGACTTACAGCGAATACATCAACTCATCTGAATATCTGACAACTTTTACAAGAGGCAGCAGGAAAAACACTAGCTAAGTCAGTACAAGCTAAAATGTCATAAAGCTTGTTTATGCTGCTCTGTATGCTTCACACTGAAATGCAAGTACAGTATTTATAGTCCAGTGGATTTATTTTATGATTATATGGTAAAAATGAAAAGCAAGAAGTTTTTCAGTAATAAATGCAAATGCTGGGACATTTCTGTATTTTATGCCTGATAAAAGATTTACTCAGCGTTGCTTGGGTCCTTAACTCAAATAAGTTTTGTTTTTCTTCTTTTAAATCATTGTTCTGGGGTGGGGCTGGGGATGAGGAATTCAGTATGCAGGCTGCCCTGAGGAGAGTAGACAACCCGAGACCACTCTTACCGTAGCGGTTTGGGGCCAGGTGAGATGCACCTGTCCATGGCTGCTGCAGCTGTAGTGGGCACAGCCATGGTGAGGTGGTGTGCATATCTCCCAGCTGGGGAACAGACAAACACTGAAATATATAAAAGGTGACCCTTTCTCCATCCTTGCTATCTGCTGGCCCAATGCAGTTATAGCTCTCCTAGTCTCCACCTCTGCCCCCCGTCCCCCGTAGTCATTTTGCATTATAACTCCCTCCTGCCAAACCCCACCCTTTCCATTTTATGAGAAAATCAAATCCATGCACACCCCATTATCCTGCCTCAACCCAACCCTGACCTTGCTTTAAGTTATGATAAGAGGAAGCTGCATACCAAATCTGGTGGTTCTAGCACTTACTGTTCAGGAGGAGGTCTTGAACAAACAGATAGACATTACTAAAATATCTAGTAAGATTTTGTAAGTAAGTAGTTTAAGTGAGTTTAAACTTGGGGTAGACAAGACAAATCAGATGTCTGCAAGGGGTCACAAGAGGCTATATGACAACGGAGAAAAATAGAGAATGGGGAGACTGTGCCACCCTTTTACTGCTGATGCACTTCACAAGCAGGCAATAAGGTTTGAAATCCAGATGCTTCCCACAGCCTCAATCTGCATTTCCTGTTCTGACCCCAGGCAGGTGCTCCAGCCCACGCAGGTTGGCACTGAGGGATATCTTAAAGCTGAGGTTCTGCCATCTTTGTATGGACAAAACTGACCAGAGGCCATATTTGCGGCATCCCAAAAGTTCCCACTGCCTCGGGGATCTTGGTCAAAATAGCACCTCTCATGGCTCTGCTATCCCTGCTCCACCCCAAAGGTGCTATGCCAGAAGGAGGCGGTGGGGGGGGGGGGAGGCGGGTACAGAGTTTGCAAAGCAAAAGGAGATTATATGCACTGGAAAGAGGTGAATTATTAAACTATCTCAATCATTAAAATGTGCTGCCTCTGGGGTGGGGTACAAGTGCTGCTACTACAGGGATCCCTCATATAGTGCTGAGATGTAGCTGCCTGTGGTAGGGAGCAGGGGCTGTTTATTCAGTGCTCCTTTGGTTGGCTCTGAGATGCAGACACCAGAGACTGGGACAGAGGGGGCTGTTTAATAGCTCCTAGTAACAGTTAAGAACAGGAAGTGAATCTTTCATTGCTTAAAACAACAGAGAATTCAGGATAGAGTGGGAGGATAAGGGAGAGCCTTGCAGACCCTTTCCCCAACCTCGAGTACTTCTGCCCCCATCAGCAACTAGGCTGAGGCTGCAACTCGTCTGTGAGAAACAGATGCAGTTGCTGGACATGTGGAGCAATCCCTAAAAGAAGTTCATCTCTCTGAGGAACCTGGTGACATAAGCCAAAAGTGCAAGGCAACCCACACAGAGTCAATGAACCCAGACACAGCAGACTACAGGCCACTGATTTTATTAGCGCGAGAAATGAAAAATGTGAATATTTCGTACAGGCAGGGTTATTTGGGGAGAGTTGGGAGGGGGAGGGGGGGGAAGAGGAATTCCTTTCTGCCAGTCCTATCCGTGTACACAGTTCAACAGGCCTTGTGCTTCAATGATGGGGAATTGCCACCACTCCCCACACTGTAAACGATCTGGCTCCTGAGGTTCCCCAGCTTGCCCCATCATTTAGGGCAATTGCCAGCATTAGAGCTCAAACCCTGAAACACATGTGGAAGACCCAGGCCTTTGGGTCAGGGGTACTAAGCTCTGTGCCAATCCAGGGGACATTTGGGATCCAGACTTAGTCCAAGGGGAGTTGCTGTCCCGGTGACTGACTGCTGGAGGAAAGCATGATGGGAGCTGTTCAAAGCTTGGATCCAGCCCTCAAGGAGGAGGGGGGCCATGTCTGAGGCATGATCAGTCTGCCGTGAAGATCCGGCTGGAAATATCATCCAAGAGCCAGTCGATCCCCGTCAGCAGGTTTTCCCCAGTGAAGGCACTGCAGGCCTGGATGCACCAATGGTGGCTTTTGATGCTGTCTAGTTCCAAGGCCTGAAGGGGAGACGAGATGATACTGAGTTACCTGACTGAGCTGAGACCAAACCTGTCCTCAGCCCACATCTCCCAACACTAGCACACACCCCACCCCTGCTCCCTCCCTTACTCGCAACCTGGTACAACTGTGGCACAGAGAGAAGAAAGATCATACAGTGAGTCAATGATGAACTGGAGACAAACCAGGAGCTGAGGCTGCCACTCATCTGGCGTAACTCTTCTACTCCATTCCCCTTCCAGAGCTGGGAAGAGAAGAGCTGACTCCAGTCCCTCCCCACCCTACCCTACAACCAACAAACCCCACTCCCAGTGGTGCTGGAACACATTTTTTTGGGGGGGGAGGGGAGAGGGAGCAGGGGTGCTGAGCAGTGCCCTCACTCTTATCCGTCCATGCCCCTCACTGACCCAGGCTGGGGCCCCTGGGCACAGGACTGGTGCCCTGACATGGGGACAGCAGTGGGGACACTAGGCCCAAAACCCTGTACCTATGTCCATGTCCCTTGACCAAGATCCCTAGTTTGCTTCAGGCCAGTGGCTCTTACCTCACGAATGGCATTGGAAGACAGTGCTCCTGGCAGGTCCTGCTTGTTGGCGAAGATGAGCAAGGTGGCTCCAGCCAGGCGCTGTAGGGAGAGAAGCACAGGCTAAGCTGCATGGCCCAGTTGTCTTGGCCCCACCATTCTCCTGTTAACCCTTCAACCACCCTCCCAGTCAGTTAGCAGTTGGACCACAGTTCTCCTGCTCTGTCCCAGACAGGGATTGTTTTTGAGTCTTGAAAGACCTGAAAACAGGGGGACAAGGATCCTCTCTGCAGCAGAGGCAGGCCCTGCTTCCAGCAGACCTGCACCAAACCAGGCCCCTCTGGCAGCCCAAACCAAAGCCTGGTTCAGCCAGAAGCTGGCCCACCCACCCACAGGATAGTGCCCAAAAAATATACCCCCTCTCCAAGGGACTTCATATAACCTATTGCATATATTCCACCTCCTTTCCCTCACAGGATACATCTGCCCATTCTCCAAGACACTTGGCACACCCTCCTCCCCCTTTCCTCCACAGGTGCAGTTCCCACCTCTTCCACCAGGAGGCTCTGCAACTCCTGCTTGCAGACCTGCAGGCGCTGCTGGTCAGCACTGTCCACCACCCAGATGAGACCATCTGTGCTCTCAAAGTAGTTGCGCCAGTAGGAGCGCAGGGATGTCTGGCCTCCCACATCCCAGATGTTCAGTTTGAAGCTGGGGAACAGAAGAAAAAAGACAGAGTATGGAGGTAAAGGGACAATCAGGCAAGATCCCAGTATGTAATATGGAACAGGCATCCTGGACGAAGGAGGGGATGTTTCTTCTGTATCTGGCTGGCTGTGAGGAGACCAAACCTTCCTGGCTCCAAATTCCTTAAGAACCACAGAAAGTGAGCAAGGGGCTGAGCTGGTGATTTGGAGAACCTCATCTTGCTTTAGGTAAGCCTGTGGGGGCAGAAGAACCACACCCCCATAATCCAAAGGGTTAAGCTCAAGGGGGAGCAGGAACTGTGAGGTATCTCTGTACAGAACTTGGAGTAAAGAATACAGAACTGGCTGGAGACCAGAGTTTATTAGGCAGTGAAATCAAGGGTGTGGTATAGAATCACAGAACTGTAGGGTTGGAAAGGCCCTTGAAAAGTCATCAAGTCCAGCCCCTTGCACTGTTGGTAGGCCCCCAGCAAACCTATACCATTCCAGACAGGTGTTTGGCCAACCTCTTTTTTAAAAAGTTCCATTGGTGGTGATTTCCCAACCTCCCTTGGAAGCCTATTCCACAGTTTAACTACTCTTATAGTTAGAAAAAAATGTTGTAATATCAAACTTAACTCTCCCTTGCTTCAGATTAAGCCTGTTGCTTCTTGTTATCCATGTCCACTGAAGGCAAGACAACTGATGACAGTCCTCTTTAGAGCAGCCCTTAACAGAGCTGGACACAGTATTCCAGAGTACAGTGGAACCATTACCTCTTTTGAATTACATACACCACTCCTGTTAATACACCCCAGAATAATATTAGGCCTTTTACACCTGCATCACATTTTAACTCAATTTGTATTATTCAATTTATTTGATTATTCAATTTGTAATCCACTGAAACCTCAAGATCCTTTTCCACAGTGCTACTGCCAGTGGCTAAGGGGATTTGAAACTAGGTCTGGGCAGAGGTTGAGGGTTTGCAGTCTGGGGAGAGGGCAAGGATCAGACTTAGAAGGGACAATCCTGTTCAAGGGATGGATGGGAGGGGCAGGTTTTGGGCCCATGGATGGATCAGACACTCTGCCCGGCGCTCACTCCCTGTGCTCCAGGGTTTTGATGTTGAAGCCCAGTGTGGGTGAGATGGTGTCGATATCCTCCCCGTTGAACTTCTTCAGGATGGTGGTTTTGCCAGCATTGTCCAGACCACTGTGGAAAATGTGTCAAGGAGAAGGCAGCTCAGTACATGGGGGACGTGGGACATTCGTGTCACAGCTGGATGGTGGCTCAACCCATAAAAAAGAAACTCCTAGTAAACTCCCCCATCCATCACCCTTTGGTACACTCCTCTTTGTATTCACTGAATACAGGACAGCTGGTACATCCCACCCCCCTACCCACAACATAGAGAACCTACCCAGGACACTTGGTAGAGCCCAGATCAGATACATCCCTTCCTCTCAAACCCTTGGTATAGCCCAGGCTCTCCCACCCCTACCCCCAACCCTTGGTACAGCCCAGATCCCAGGCCCACAAGACACCCCCCCAACCTTTTGTGCAGCCTAGCCCCCAGCCCCACAGGTTACACCCCTCCACAATACTTGGTACAGTCCAATCCCACAGGGCACACCCCTCCCCCAGCCCTTGGTACAGCCCAACCCCCCAGCCCCACAGGATACACCTCTCCCCCGACCCTTGGTATAGCCCCATTGGAAACCCGCCTCCCACAAAATCTTGGTACAACCATCGCCGCTCGCACTTAAAAGCCCCTTTTATCCTGCAACGTTTGGTACAGCCCACCCTCCCCTTGCACAAGGATACAGCATGAGAAGCCGCAGTTCCCGCTCCTTCTGTCGCATCTTCTTCAGGATAGTCAGCAGCCCCATCACCAGCAAACCAGCCGCCTCTTCCGCCCCGTCCGGCACCGGCTTCCCACAACCAGCGTCCATTGGGCTACGTCGCCGCCAATCATCATGGATCTGATCACTATTGGGTACACTCACTACAAGTCCCGCCCTTGCCGAAAACCAACGAGAGCAAGCCCTGCCACCAGGAGAAATACTCACTGGGCTAGATTTTCCCACGTCGCCACCTAGGCGTCGGGACTGAAATCACAGATGCTAACCCCAGGAATCACAGAGAGGGCGGACCATCGGCTGGCCCACAGCGTCACCTACGGGCGGAGAGTGGTACTACAACCCCTCAAAGGGGTTCATTTACAAGTCGGTAGGGAAAACTAGCCAAGCTAAAAATGGGACAGTTGGATGGGACCCCTTCGAAGCCAGGTGACCAGCCAAGGGTGAAAGCAAACTGCTGCTGTGGGGGCTGTGAGAGACTGTAGGTGGAAGAATCAGCTAAGCAGCAGTGCACCCCCAACAGCCAGGCTAGCAGCTACTGGCCCTGACCCCACCAGCTGGGTTCCTGCCATCTCTGCAGGCAGCACAGATCCCAGTGCAGGAGAGAAGATGCACTGGGGGCTTGGCCATGTCTGGGCCCAGTTTGTCATAGCACAGGTTTGTGTTTATTTTGATGCAGATTCTGGAGATAGAGCTAAGAGCAAACCGGCCATCCTTATTGAAAGCAAGGCCTCCTGCACACCAGATCCCTTAAGACAGGCAATGGCACCTTTGTTTTCACCGGTGTTAATGTCTCCCATGTTACTGAAGATTGACTTTCCGCAATCACAGCTCAGAGCTTCTGTGCACATTACACTGGGGGTAAGGACTGCTATGGGGTGCTGATTCTGCAAAGCACCCATTACTTGCATAGCTGGTGGATGATATACTATGTTTAGATTAGGGATGTTAAGGAATAGTCGACCAGATAGAGGCAGCAAAGGAGGTACTTCAAAGCAGCAGCACTGCACAGCTGATCCCGGCTCCATGCTGCGCTGCCACTTTGAAATGCACAAGAGCTCCCACTGGGGACTCTTGTACATTTCACAGCTGGCATGCTGCCTGCAGCCCCGGAATTCCACATTCCTCCTTTGAAATGTACAAGAGCCCCAGCGGGGGGCTCTTGTACATTTCAAAGGAAAAACGCAAAAAGTGCCTATTGACTAGTCGATGGAAATTCCATTGATTACTTGACTAGTAAATTAACGGTTACTTAACATCCTTAGTTTAGCTATCTATTACTGAAAGGAGAGGGTGCTGCAACAGCTGCAAAGCACCTAGCTGGTGCTATGCAATGTGTGCAAATGCTTCTGCATCTCTCTACTAGAAGTGCTGCAGCACAACCAGGCAGCTATTGAAGGTGGTGAGCAGAGAAACACAAATTCAGTACAAGTAACCAACAGCAGGGAGATGTGCAGCCATTCTTCACTTCACTGTCACCGCCAAGTCTCCCTTGCCTATAGAACAGACTGAACTATTTGATCAGTGAGAAAACTGGTGTCACCATTCTGGGACTGAATGTCATACTAGCAGGTGATAGTGGAGTATGACCTCTGGAGAGCAAAGTCCCCTTTACCTGAGCAAATGAGCAAACACCCTCTGCCTACCTCCACAGGGTCCAACCCTCAGGAGTAAGAGAGAAACCGGTCCTTCAACCCTGCACAGGAGTGAGCCTGGAGAGAGGGGACACTTTTGCTTTCCTAAGGGGAATGAGGCTACTGGCAACTAAAGTAAACAATGTTGTAGGAAATAGTATCTAGGAGGGCACTGACTTTATTAATCACCAATAAGCTTTTGGGAGAAGTTATTTCTCTATTCAACTCGTCCCAGGTAGCAATGAGATCACATTGCTCTCCTCAAAAGGCGAAGGGCCCAATTGTTGTTTGCTTCAGTTTGTTCCATTACGACTGTCAGCTGGGAGAGGGAAACTGGCAAATATAGGACAACCCCCAGTGATCATAGTGATAGTGGTAAAAAGGCACCCGAGGCTGCTATAGCTTACTCCCCTTCTTGTAGAGCAGCAATGGGCAACCTAGGCTAGTGTGGGGGCCATTCAGGCCCTCCATCTCAATGGGCCACAAGATTGTTGTACCCAGGATGGTCTCCTGGGCTACGGTAGTTTTGCTAACTGTGCTTGTGTACCTCGTGTGCTGATTGAACCGTAACAGCGCTTTGATTATATGCATATCGCTTTAGTAATACCAGTAGGAAAAAAGCTAGGCAGACAGAACTTAGCGGACAACCCCATGAATGAAAAACTGTAAAGAAAAATATCTTGTGGGCCACACACAGAACCCGATGAGCAACATGCGGCCCCAAGGTCACAGGTTATCCACCACTGCTGTAGGGAACAGCTCAGAACTGCATCCAACTGGAGGAGTGCAGCATGGTACTGCTTTAAATAGGCCAAGCCCAGTCCTTTTGTATGTAATTTGTTGAAAGTGGACCCAATCCTGTGTCCCACAAGCTTCTAACCCCCTTGGGTCTGAGAAGAGACTAGTCCCTGTTGCTGGGTCTCTAGGGTGCAGCCTGGCTACTCTCGGCCCCAAAAGCAGTGCAGCAGTCACTAGTTGCTTACACCTCTTCCTCCCACATGCCCATACCCATCTAGCTACAGGGGCTTCTAGCTTAAAGAACAATGTGAAAGGAACACAGGTTTAGTAGAGGGAGTTCTTTGTTGCCCCAGACACACACAACCCACCAGTGGAGTTATATCTCTTTGCAAAGTAACAGGTACCAGATATGCCACCTGTCAGATCTCAATTCTGAGAGTCTGAGGTGAGCACCAAGTTTCAGGCTAGGCCTGTATAAGGCCCCTATCCTCTATGGCATTCAGGTTCCATTACCTTCAATGGAAGTTATGGGCTGAAATACCTTTGAGGATCTGGGCCTAAGGCACCTTTACTCTCTGCTTTAACAATGTAATTTACACCCACTACATGATCCCTTTACTGGAGGGGGCAAAGGAGCTATGGTGTGAGAATCTGGCTGTAGCAGTTTGATGTGAGAACACCCTTTTGCCTGGCTGGTTTCATTCCACCAGAGCTATCCCACTCTTTTCCCCTAATAGCACACACATCTCAGCTCAGTGCTGGGAAGGATTCCTGCTGTCGGGCTCTATTAAGGAGCTGCAAGTACTTTGAAGAGAAAATGAGGAATAGGGAAGGTCATTAGAGGCAGATCCCATTCTAGGACCACACCCATAGCCTGGGAACTGTGTTTCCCCATTAGGAGAGCCTGTGTGGCCTAGGGGGGTAATTCACTGGACTAGGGCTCTGGAGAGTGGGGTTCTCTGCCACAGACCTCCTGGGTGACCCTGGGCAAGTCACATTCCTTCTTTGTGCTTCAGAGTCCCCTGAATGAGTGATGATTCTGACCTGCTTCATAAAGTGATCTGAGATCTGCTAAGAGCCAGGTATTGCCATCATCTGGGTGCCTTAAAGCCTCCCCTCCTTTCCCCCTCCCCATTGTGAGGCAGGGATGTGCTATTATCCCCATTGTACAGATGGTGGAGCCCAAATGACCTGCCCAAGGTCACACCAGCAGTCTGCAGCAGAGCTAGGAATTAAACCCAGTTGTTTCTAACTCCTGGGCTGTTGTCCAACCCCCGAAGCAAGCAGCCCCACCACTTGCTCTGTGTGCAAAGTGGGAGGGGAGGGATGGTTCCTTCAGCAGCCTGAGATCAGCGGGGAGAAGATGTCAGGGTCTGTGGCTGCTCAAAGAGAAGCCCCTACGCAAAGCCAGCAGGTCATCTTCATTGACTGGCAGGGAACCAGGGACTGAGGCAGAAACAAAATAATCAGCAGCCAGCCCAATTGCTACTTAAACAAGGATGTTTATTAGTCACAAACCTTGTCCCTAGAGCCTCTGCCTTTGTGATGCTCTACCAGCTGCCACCCACCAGTCCCAGAGCCCCACGCTGAGCAACACATTTCACTCAAGCCCAGTTTGGGCTTCAGCTGAGGGCTGGAGCCAGGGTTCAGAGATACAGAAGAAGCCAGCTGCTCTCAGAGATGCTAGGGCTTCACAGAGAGGGCTGCCCTTGGTGTTGAAGGAGTTCCAGTGCTAAAGATCAGGGGAGCTTGGCACTAGCTAACAATGCAGTTCTGGGTTCACACACAGCTCTTCGGGTGCTCCTCAGTCCTGGCTTGCAGCCGCATGCATTCCCAGGCTGGGCTCCACTCCCTCCCCCCCAGCTCTGCCAATGCCCCTTAATCCCAACCCGACTCCCCCTCTCCATGGTTCTATCAATGGCCTTCTCAATCCTGACCCACAATCCTCTGGGTTCTCCTCCCAGATCTGCCAATCCCCCTCAATACCTACCACAGCCCTCCTGCCACAGCCCTCCTGCTACCCTACCTTGGAGCTCCTCTCACACAGCAGCCAATGCCCCCCCCCCCCCCAACTCCCACTCATGTCCTGCACCCTCCACTTCTGAGTCTCTTCCTAGGCTTCTCCTCAGCTGACACTGCCAATTTGGCTAGCGGCGGGGATGGTTTAGTCCACTGGGGAGTAGCAAAATAAATTCAAACCTGTCTCATGTAATTCACAAGGTCAAGTTTAACACAGCTCTCTGAACATGGGAGGCTTTATAGTTACTGCTGCTCAGAGTCCCCTAGACAGGGTAACATATTCCCCTGCTCCAGCCTACAAAGCACCAAATGCTAGTTTTTTTACCCTGGCTCTTGGCCTCCTCACACACACCTACCGGTCTCAGTAGCAGCTCGCCATGCCCATCCACTGCAGTCCCCATGCTCCATTCTTCTCTGCTGGAGCTAACTGCAATTAATAGGGAGTCGAAACTCCTGCCTGAGGTACTCGGTGGTAGAGACGCCTCCATTCTTATCTCACCCACAAGCTCTGTTGGTCCCATCTCCATGCAGGACGTCCCATGTCAAGGGGCAGGGCTCATGGAGGGAAGCTGTGGAAGGCGCAGTGTTGGTCAAGGCCTGGGCTAGACAAGGAGGCAAGGTGACTCCTACCCAGAAGCAGCAGTTCAGAGATCTTTCTGAGGCAAAGCGGCCCAGCCAAATCTGCACTGCCTTGGTACAAAGCGAAGCTGCTCCCGCCAGTCACACCCAATCGAAACGCTGCAGGAGGAACCTTGTTATCCAGGACGAAAGAGGGATACCCTGGATTGCTACGCCAGAGAATTCACTCCTGTCCCAACACCTCAAAGGAGAAAGCCACGCACGATGCAAAGCATGCCAGCCCTACCAGCCGGCATCCCACCCACCAGGTGATGAAGAGCTCTCAGCACCTTGCACATCAATCCCGCCCCAACCATTAATCCTGATCACAGGGAAAGACCTCTCCCAATTGCTAGCTCCATGCAGATTTCCCAGCCAGCGGGCAGAGCGGAGCCTGCTCCCGTCACCTGTTACCCAGCAGCCAGGTGTGAAGAATCTCACCGAGCAGGGAGCCTTCCGACAGCATCCAGTGCACTGTGGCGGGGACGGAGCTCACTGCTTTTGCAGAACAAGGGGTGGTGGAGTTGGGCTGAGAGGAGGGGGGGGAGAGAGAGAGAGAGAGAGAAGGGGCCCAGTCCACTCTGCTCTAGGAGAGAGGAAGAAGAGAAGAGAATTTCAGCTGGAGGCTCCCCAGCTCCAGACTTTTCAGTCCTATTGCAACCTGGCCATTCCACACAGGGACGATGCCATGAGCAGGCGGTTGTGCCAAAGGTCTCTGGGCTGATGAGGAAGAGAGCACACACTTTGATGCAGTAGTGCCTGGGACTTGAAGATGGGATCTGTCAGCTGACCTAGATCTGTATGTTCATCTTAGGCCACACTCTCAGGGTAAAAAACTCAAGCCCAGTTTGGGCTTCAGCTGAGGGCTGGTGCCAGGGTTCAGAGATACAGAAGAAGCCAGCTGCTCGTGTCTTGTGGCATGAGTGGGGCCACCTACCAGAGCCAAAGGCCCATATTTCTTCAGGAAGCCAACGCTAACATTAAGTACCTTAAGATCATTATTTGTCTTCTAAGTTGCTGGATTGGACATCAGGGGACTTGGGTTTGATTCCCTGCTCTGCCACAGCTTGCTTTTATGAACTTGGCCAAGTCTCTTAGTCTATCTGTGCCTCAGTTTCCCCATCCTTACAAAGTGAAGAGTAGCGCTGCCCCATCCCACAGAAGTGCTGATATGATAAATCCATTCAAGACTGTGGTGCTCACATACTGTGGAAATGATTCACAGCTTTTAAGACAAGAAGGACCCAATCTGATCATCCAGGCTCACCTGCATACTACACATCAGAGAATTCCTATTCCCACCGCCTGTAATTTGTGTCAGTGAGAGCGCAGCTTTAGCAAAGATAGCTAATCCTAATTTAAAGACTCCAACCAATGGAGAATCTACAACATCCCTGGGTCCACTGGCTAATTCCCTTTGGGGTTAAAAATTTGCCTGATTTCCAGTCTGAAGTCGTCTCCCTCCAACATCCAGCAACTGGCTCTTGTTTGGCCTCTGTCTGTGAGATTAAAGACTGCACTACTCTCAGATCTCCTCCCCACCTGCAGACAGTGATCAAGTCATTGTGGGGACCACATAAAGTCTTAAACTAGATGATCGCTTTAAGGCAGGAGGCACATGCTTTCTGAAGGGATTTCTAATACTACCCCATTAAGATCTCAAACAAACATGAATCAACCCTTCCCGCTTTTCTCACGGAGATCTACAGAGCTGCCCTAAGGTCACCAGGACACAGAATCCAGATCTTGTGCTGTCTGTGATAGAAGCACATGACTGTTCCTTCCTCCTGGAGTGCAAGGGAAATGGCGGTGGGGGAGGGAGAGGAAGCGCTTACCTCCTGCTTCATCTCAGGTCGGATTCCCCATGCGTGTCTAAGGCTCACAGTAGTTAGAGAGAAGAAACTGGGAGATCTTCGGGGAATCCCCCAAGTCATCTTTCATCTCTGCTAGTGGGATGCTTGGTGGGTCCTCCAGAAATCCTGCTCTTCCCCTGACAGGTCAGCTGAGGCCAAAAGAGTTCCTGGACTGGGGGAGGTACTTTGATGTAAGGTCTCTTTGGGAATAGGGTCAATCTAGAATAGATGGGCAAGTTAGATTCACTCGTCCCTCCTTCCTGAGTCTTTAAAAGGTTCTAGGGGCTTTGGTTTCCCCTTGGCCTGGAGGAGCTTGGGTTAATAGCGGTCTTCAGCATAAAAGGCAGAGATTTAAACACAGAGCTAGGATGGCACAAGGCTGCCAGTTCCAAAGGACTCTGTGGAGTCAGCAAACTTGACCGTCCAAACAGGATGGCACAGAACTCAGGCAGACAAATGTCATTCCATGAACTGTGCTGAAAGCAGACATCACACTCCCTCTTTAGATGCTTGTGGGACTAAGACTTGCTCCCTAGTGCTCCCCTATGGCGAGATCCAGATGGTTCTGATTGGATGCTCAGAGCGGCTTCCTTTGAGCCGCACATCCCTTTGCACGCCCTCGCTCAGGGGATGGAAGGAGGCTGTCCTTTGAGCCTGGGCTAAATGGCAATGGTGCTGCTACAGCCCTTTCCACCAGAGGCTCTCCAGGCACAGAAAGGGCCACTCAGTGTCACATATGGGGAAACTGAAACATGGAGGGGTGGTAGACTCTTCCTGCCCTACCACTACACCATCCCCCTTCATCCCCCACTCCCCTGCTCACAGCCTCATCTCCAATAAACACAGGCTCAAAACTCATCAGGGAGGTCTTTCTGCCTTACCTCAAGCTGCCATGGGTAGATCCCAGAGTGAGACGGTTACCCTGTTGGCTCTTTTTTCTGCTGGGGGAATGAAAGGGCCTCTCTATGCCTTGTCTCTCACGCCAGTGGTCCACCTAGCTCTGTATCTCACAGGACGTCAATAGATGGCATTACCCAATGTTGTACCAACAGGGGTGCAATTCCTGGCCCCAGCCGGTGACCGTGTTCTGCCCCGAGTTTGCTCCTAGGAAAGAAAGCAGCTCAAGCTGACTATTTGGCAGCGCAACAGACTCCAATGCGATCGTCTCTGACACCTGAAGACTAAAAAGCCAATGGAGGCAGGGGTGTGCTAGCCCTAAGCAAATGCATGCAGGGGGATCTGGAATAACCAAACAATCCCCAGGCTGAAACATGCATGTGCTAAGGACTGGGTGAGTCCCTAAATCTTCAAACCCAGAAAAGGAGGAACGTGAGCCAGAGGACATCACCAGGGAAGGGGGCGGGGAACGCTTTAAATAGGCGGAGGCAGCATCCCAGCAAGGAGTCAAGATCACTTTGCACATACAGTGTGTACCCAAAGATTTCAATGCAATCTCTACTGCGGGGAAACTGAGGCACAGCGAAAGGTCGGGAGCCACTGGGAGTAGAACCTGAGTCCAGCTTGCCTTGCGCTCTCTCCAGAGGGTGCCCTCTGGACTGCTGAATGGCTAACCAGAAGAAGCACAGGTAGGAGACAAGGGGGGGTGGTATATTCACTCAAGCTTGTAGTGGAGGCTTCATGCTTCCTTCAGGAGGGTGGTGGTTAAAGGCATAGTGCTGTCTTGAATCAGCTCTGCCTGCACCTTTGCAGCCGAGATCCCTTGCCCCCTTACGCCTCCGAGCACCGGGCTGTGTATGAAGAAAAAAAAAATCAATGTGGGGGAGAAAGGGTTAAAATGTTAGATACCTGACACGGGAGGTGTAAACAGGAGGGGATGGGGGGCAACAAGGGGCTTGCAATACATCAGAGTTACAGGTGCACTGCCAGAGTTAGAGCAGAGGAATGCTGTGACGAGAATGAAGGAGGGAAACCCAGGCAGCCCATAGGATTGCTAACAAGGCATTCTCCATGGGGAGGGCACAGGGAGATGGGAAGGGAAACGAGTTGCCCCATTAACCAAAGCAACCGCAGCAGAACAGGCAGCGCGATACGGTCGAGCGAAATCAAGATGCCAGTTTTGCCGTTCGCCAGGCACAGGGGACAAAGGCAGAGAACGAAGAGCCGCACGGAAGGCTGGGCACAGTTAAAGCGACGCAGCAGCTGATTTGACAACGAGACGCCGGGAAGTTCTGTACAAGCCGTTTAATCATCAACGTAAAAAATGAAAAGGGAAAAAGAAGCCATGACATGGACGAACTTTGGATGCACAAGAAAATCCACTTCCTTTTGTGATACCAAGGTACAGAAACAGAAGGCGGAACTCCGCCCCTCCCCTCCAGTCCTAGCTATGGATCTAGAGACATACATTTCAAAACTCTGCTCCGCAATGCAGGCCACACCGAGGGATTAGCCAGCAAAAAAGAAAACGAGCTTTGCAAGTTACAACAGTTAAAACTGATGAGAGGGAAAGGAATCAAGAAAGAATCAGCTCTGAGTTTTGAGCACAATCATCTTAGCTTTCAGTGCAAGCAAGGGCTGGTTCGTACTGGCGGGCAACAGGTCTTCCAAATGGGGATTATTTTCTTAGTGACTGAATCAAAACAAAATAAAACACGAGGAAAGGAAAGCAGGAGGGGAAGCAGGTGAGGGGGAAAAGTAGAGAAAAGATGTAACCTAACAAGCCTTGCAAAGTAAGAGCGTTGAGAAGACCAAAGCAACAAGAAAGCAGGTTAATTTCTTAATTGGAGGGGGTGGGGGAGGGAGACAAACTCACTTCTCATCAGTGCAACTTGACCTTCAAAGGAAATCTAGGCTCTTGCTCTCTCTTTCTATATATATACATACATATAAACACACACAAAAGATTCTCTAGTTCATAGGAGCCTATTTACTGCTTTTCAGGAGGCATGGTAGCCTCCATCAACTGTGGATAGCATCAGAGAGCTAATTTAGGAAGGAGTGGCACTGCCTTATTCCAAGAAAAACAGTGCCAATAAAGAGTTCTAGGGCTTAATTACGCCCTGCCCCATGCCACTACCCTTTCCCCATCAAAGCTAAGATCTCTGGTTACTTACTACTATGAGCACGCTAAGATTAATATGTCTGGGCATACTGAGTGGCATACCCATTGCTGTATTTCTCATAGTACTCTCCTGCACTGTAAGTGGCACCCATGCTGTACTGAGAGTAAGTAGCTGCAGCTGCTGCTGCAGCTGCCACTGCTGCATAACCCGTTTGGTTGTACACTTGGCTGTATGTCTGGGTGGCAGCCGCAGCAGCGTAGGGGTCGGTATATTGGGCCACCACAGCGGCTGTCCGCCTGCCCACGGGGCTCCTCTCTCTGTACGCAGTGGGGGTAGAAGGCGAAGGTTGCAGGGCTCTCTCGTATGCTGTCCTGGCAGTCATTGCACGGTCGTAGAGCTCATAGGCATAGTGGTCATAATATTCCCGGTCATACCAAGATCGGGGAGCATAGGGGGTATAGGGAAGTGGTGGTTGGGGGATGCGTCCCCTGGGGAAATAGTAGCTGGGGGAGGCAGATTGTGGAGGTGGCACAGAGGTCCCCTTGGTGGTCTTAAGGGAGTTGTTGCTCTTGGACAGTGTTACAAAGATCTTCTGGTCCTCCAGAGGCATGTCGTTGAGATTCAAGATGGCATCCATGGCTTCTCGCTCCTTGGCCATGTGGACAAAAGCGTAGTTCTTGACAATGTCACACTCCACCACCTTGCCAAACTTCTCAAAGAGCTCCTTAATCTGGGCTGTGGTGGCCTTGCTGGAGACATTGCCCACATAGATCTTGGTGGCATTGCGAATCTTAGAGGTGGCGTACTCCACTGTCAGGTGGGACCCATAGAACTCCTGCTTGTGCAGCTCGCTGATGGCCTTCTGGGCCTCATCCTCCTTCTCCATGTGCACAAATGCAAAGTTCTTTAGGATATCACACTCGTTCACCTGTCCATACTGCTCAAACAGCTTCTTCAGCTCATCCACTGTGACAGAAGGGGAGACACCTCCCACAAAGATCTTCACCATGGTTGGAGGCTGCAGGTCCAGTCTGCAATGTACTCAGGAATCACCTATGCAAATACCACTGAGACACAGAGGGGAGAAGAGTTACTTCCTGCTCACATTCACACGATCACAATGATATCAGGTTCTCCAGGGATGGTCTCAATTTGTGCTCTCTACACTCTCCTAGACCAAGATCTCAACAGCAGGGGATGTGTCTGATTGGCATGTCATAACTTTATGGCCCTATACTTGGGATGTTAAAATACTGTTATTTGTGTAAATGTGTAACTGTTGAATTTTTCAACGGTTACATGTTTATGCACTGGGGGGGGGGGGGAGGAGGAGGGGAGGGGAAGCTGGTGCTCACAGGGAGTTGGCTTTTAAGCCAACTCCCCTGCCAACACTAACTCCCTGTCATCCCCACCCACCCCAGGCTGCTCTCTCTGTATCCGGGCGGGGCAGAAGCACCAGCTCCCACCTGATCTCTCCTGCACTGCTACCTGCCAACAGACACAGCAGCACGGGAGCTCGTATGCCTGGGAAGCTGGCTCCCTGCGTGTAGCGGCTCCTGTCTATCAGGCCTCCCTGGTGCTGCTGCCTCTGCATCAGAGGCAGGGTGCGTGAGGGTTAACCGATGAGCCCAGGCCTGTCGGTTAACGGCTACACGGTCACATCTCTGCCCTACACGGGGTACCACAGTGGTGTGCAGAAACACCCCGGACGGGCGGGACGAGCGGGGGCGGGCCGGCGGGGCCATCGCCTGCGGAAATGGCCGCCTGCAGGGACTGCAGTTAGCACCACTGAGGAAGTTCTCCCCCCCCCCCCAGGGTCAGGCAGCAAGTCCTCACGTGGCTCCCAACCACGCCTGCCACAAGGGAGAAGCCTGGTGGCCTGGGCAGGGGGCGTGGCTCGAACCAGGGGGCCGCTGATCAAACCTCAGCCCCGTGGCCAGGCCTCTCGGGTCCCCGTGGCCAGGCCTCTCGGGTCCCCGTGGGGCCAAGGGCCTCTGTCCCCCCCCCCCGCGCGTCACTCAATGGAACCGCCCGTGTGTGCCCCTGGCCGCTCCCATCTCAGCGGTATCACCCCTCCCCCGTGTTTCCCGATGACACCAACCCCGCATGCGCACTGACCACAAACCAGCCCGCCCTGCCCGCACGCGCGAGCAGCGGCGGGACCCCGATCCCTCCGGCGCCTTCCCTTCCCGCTCGCTGGGACTCACCGCGGGAGAGGGCGGAAGGGCCAGGGGGGACCAAAGCAGCCGGAGCACCCGTTGGACGCCGACTGACTATTCCTCCAAAGCCACAGAAACAAGATGGCGGCGCCCACTTCCGGGCACCCCCGGAAATCCAGCACCGGCGGCGGAAGCGATTAAGGCGCCGCCATAGTTGGGACACGTGACACCCCCTCCCGGACGGGCTTGTCCTGTGGCGGCGAGTCGCTCCCGCCCAGGCTGGGGGAGAGTTTGGGGGCGGGCTTTGTGCCAGGCGGGGCCCCCGCCCCAGCGAGGCGACTCTGCTGCTGGGATCCCCCTGCCCCCAATCGCTGAAGGGCTTGTCAAGGCAGGAGCTGCCTTTGAAGCTACCCAGGCCCAACACGTCCCGGGGATGTCGCAGCACGTGGCCCTGCTCCACTGGCCAGGAGCGCACTAGGGTCAGGGCGCGCTTCTTCCCGTGAGAGCGCACAAACGAGGAGAGGTCGCAGCCTCTCTCTACTGGGCAGCTTAGAATTGCGCCTGCATTGCCCTAGGCTAGTGCTTCTCGAACTCTTTGGCCAGTGGCCCCCCTGGGCTCGTGCTGTTAATTACATAATTATGTCCAAGCTATTTTGCTAGTGCTGCAGCTAGGGAGAATAGCTTAATTTAACCAGTACAAAAAGAAATATTAAACAGATTGTGCACTCTCTCATGTTAGTATATCAAACTTATTATTTATGTCCAACACAAAAGGCTTTAGTGTTTTCTTTATTTATAAAGGGGATGGGAAACCTTTTTTTGTATTGGGGACTACTGTGCCACAGAAAAATCAGTTGGGGGACTACACAAGAAAGAAGCACACAAAAAACCCTCACTCGTGGCCCCCAACTGAGACAATTCACTGTTCTGGTGTTTCAGCCCCATAAGGGGAGAGACAGTGAGGACTGAGGTTGTGGCCAGGAGAGTGCAGGAATGAGCTGGGGATAGGGTGTCTGGCCAGTAGAAAGGGTATCTGACCTGGGAGAGGGTGCAGGAGCAGGGCTGGGGAGATGGGTGTCTGACCAGGAGGGAGGGTTCAGGAGCAGGCTGAGAGTGCGGGGTCTGGGCATGAGGTGGGAGAGCACTTGCTTTTCTGCCCCACACACTGGCCACTGGGAGCAGTGGGGAAAGCCTCCAGGCTAAGGATGTTAACTAGCGGTTAATTTACTAGTTGAGTAGTCCATGGAATTTCCATCGACTACTCAACTAGTTCGTAGGCACTCCAGCATTCCTCCTTTGAAACATTTTCAAAGGAGGAATGTGAAACTCTGTGTGCAGCCCAGTGCCAGCTTTGAAATGTACAAGAGTCCCCAACAGGGGCTCCTGTACATTTCAAAGCAGAAGTGCCCTCATGGAGCCTGGGGTCAGTGGGGGAAATCAGAGTCCCCACTAACCCGGACTCCATGCTGTGCTGCCAATTTGAAATGCCACACAAAGCCAGGAGTCAGCTGGAGTCCCCAGCTAACCCCAGGCTCTGCGTGGTGCTGCCGCTTTGAATTACCCCTTCTCTCCCTCCCACCTTTGCTGCCTCCATCTGATAGAGGCAGCAAGGGGGAGGGAATCAACTAGTCCTTAACATCCTTACTCCAGGCAGCACAAGTCATTCACTGTTGTTTCCCCAGTCAGGGAAGGGGAGGTGGAGTGGCAAACGTGTGGAGCCACTTCTGGATCAGCTTTGTAGAAGCTATTTTATGTTTAGCTAGAAGCCATCTTGTATATCAGAAACCATTTCAGCTTTTCTCTCAAGCACGTAGACCAGAGTGAACTTTCTGTCACCCCGTGAGAAGAGGCCTACAGGATGGGCTATTGGTATGTGTAAATTGGGCTGGTTGGGACAGGAGATGTACTCCCTCGTACCTGTCCGCCATCTTGTTGATAAGGCTTTGTTTTTCCAAATTTAATTGAGGATTTCTGTAATTGGATGCCCTGACGTCACACTGTTTGGCTAAGGGTATAAAGATACTAGGATTGATTGTATTAGCAGCCCTACTGGGCCCGGCTCTGCTGTGACCACGTTTGGCTCATGCTGTGCTTTATTAATTAATAAAGCTGTTTGTTAGCTGCCTAAACACAGAGGAGCGTGTTTTTGCTTCGACAGCTTCTTTCCCATGGGCTGGCTCCAGCGGGAAGGCTCAGGGCTCCCCCGCAGAGGGAAGCCAGCACTAGCACTCCAACCTCATGGCAGGAGGGTGGGGGGATGTGAGAGGCTGGAGCACCAGCACCAGCTCCCTGCTGTGGGGAGAGGGAAGGAAGGAGGGTGGAAGGAGGGCTGAGCTCAAGCCACAGACCACCAGGAAGGTGGCCATGGACCACAATTTGAGAACCAGTGCCATAAGCAAAGGAAGACAGCACTGGATGGCTGCAGATGCTGGCATGTAACATAAGATTTCCAACATAAGAAATGTACAGTGGAACAAGGGTCACACAGAAGAGCTGGAATAGGGTATGAAGCCTTTCACTGGTAGCCTTTCACAGTCTGCTCCTAGAGCAAAGGGGGAAGGGGAATACATACAAACTGGCGCAGGAACTAAGTTACAGGTTATTCTACCTTTGATCTGAGGAAGTGGGTCTGGCCCACGAAAGCTCATCATCTAATAAACCATCTTGTTAGTCTTTAAAGTGCTACATTGTCCTGCATTTTGCTTCAACTACCCCAGACTAACACGGCTACATTTCTATCACTATTCTACCTTCAGCACACTCATTCCAAATTTGACTCAGGTCAGGAATGGCTGAATGAGCGTAGGTATTGCCTGGCTAGACTAGGCCCAAGCTCCATCTAGTCCAATATACTCTCTCCGGCAGTGGCCAGTCAGTGTCAGACTGACAGTCATTCAGTGATCCCACAGGATACAGCTTATAACTGAGCCCCACTCCTACTCGACAAGCAGCAACATAACCATCACCACTTTAATTGGCAGCCTCAGTCCAAGGGCCACACAGCAAAGCAAGGAAAGTTGTCTTTTGGTGGTGGATCACAGAGACAGGATCAATACCCAGAGGCTGTCAACTCAGTAACCTCCTTCACAACACCACTCAAACATGCCTCATTCATTAGAAACAGGACCTGGTCTGTATACAAAGGGTCAGTGTTAGTAAAGCCCTTTAAGTGTTGATATGTGCCTAGAATTATTGTTTTTAGAAACAGAGGTAGGACAAAGAGCAGCAACATGATTAATTGAGAAAGGGCTGAATTTTGTTCTTTCCTCAACTTAGATGTTTTCCCTTGCTCTAAAGCTTCATTAACAACCTGGCTTCAAGGAATCAGTCCTCTCTTCTCTTCTATGGATTCCCCAGGTTTCACCCTCTGCAAACATATTGCATTATGAAGCTATTAGCATAGCATGAGGACCTTTGCAAGGGGTAGGATATTAATCCCTTTATTCCTACCCTCCAGCAGGTGGCAATTGAACCACAGCATGGAGCTATAGATTTGGGGACAGGCTAGTCTTCCTGGGCCCTCCCCTCTTATCCCCCCCTCCCTGCTTTTCCCTCTGCTAGTTCCACACCTCTGCCCCCAATTCATCTGTTGCCATATCCCCTGGCTCCACCAGCCCATCCCTTCCTGCTCCAGCCTCTTGCCGCCTGGACTGCACCCAGTCCCTTTCTCTTCTCCAGCCCCCTGCCTCCCCCTGTCTCTCTCCAGCCCCAGGGGGCACTCCTTCACTGCCTCCATTCTTCCTTCCTTTAGTGACGGATGCCCCAATGTCTCCTGTAATCAGGCAGCATTGTCCGCCCAGCAGGGTGGAGACACCAGATTGACATCTCACTTCCTCAACACGTTTATACACCCCGCACAAGAATTTTTCCCATTCACTGAGGCCTCCCAAGCTAATGCCATGTTGCCTGGGCCATGTGATTAGAGGACTTTTTCTCTCTCTTGAACATACACTTTAGGCCCAGGTATGTCTACACTGCAACACTATTTCAAAATAACTTCGTCCGTGTCTACACAGCGGTCAGTTATTTCAAAATAGTGTCGAAATACTGTCACGCTGGAGAACTTCAGGCTCCAACTCCTGTAACCCTTATTGTACGAGGAATAAAGGAAGTCAGAAGATACGCAATTGATGTAGCTCAATTCACATAGCTTATTTCAAGTTAAGCTCTGCAGTGTAGACGCACCCTTAGTCTCCCCCCAGTTCCTTCCCTACACAGCAGAATTGTGGAGCTGTTGGGGCAGTGGGGTGAAGTGGGGATTGTATTCACTCAGTTCACTCCATTATGTTCCATGCCATTTCTACTGTTCTGTGGCAAGCCTGTGTGTGTGCCTCAGTTTCCTTGGACACTGCACCAATGCCTAGATAGGAATAGGAATATCAGATGTGACTCTCAATAAGGGAGGCTGCCCCAGTCCCACCACGTACACAATGGCCCAGGCTTTCTGTAACATGAGCCTGGAAAGGGGTGGAACCAGGTGACATCTTTTGCCAGGAAAGCTGGAAAAGGAGAAGGTGGGGCTGGCTACAGGGCTGGGACCAGTTACTGAGTGTGTGAGTCAGTCTTGGCTGGCTTAGGATACAGGGAGGGGGCTCTGGGCCCCTCTCCCCCCGAGATGGATTGTACTGACTGCTTCTGCTTCCTGTGCTAACAAGTCTATTCTACCATGTATCCCTGTGAACTAATAAATCTTCTGTTCCACCTGCTGGTTGAGGCGCACATCTGGCTACGGATGCGGGTACAGGGCCCGGTGACTCCCCACACCTTGGTGACAGGCTGATGTGATGAAAACATGTCATAACATCCTGTTGGCATGGTGTGACATGTCACTTTCTGTTGCCCATTGGACCTGACATAAGTCACTGGCACACAGACCTAATACAGACTTTGTCACCTTGTAGCATGAAGGATGCGTTCAATAAGTCTCTGGCATACAGCACCACAGCATGCAGTACGGTACCATACAACATAAGGGGCGTGTTAAATAAGTCACTGACCTATAGCACCATAGTAAGGGTGTTAAATTGCGGTTATCTGGCTAATCGTGTAGTTGATACAATTCGTATTGACTACACAATTAGTCGATAAGGACTGCTCTGCAGAGCCACAGTGGGAGTAGCTCCAGAAGCTAGCTCGAGCCAGGAGAGAGAAGTCTCGGCTCTTGTCAGCTCTGGGAGGCACCAGCACTACAGCTTTGCACTGGGCTCTTACTACATTTAAAATGCAGAGGCGCAGCATCCTGGACCAGTGCGGGACTGCTCAGTCCTGGCTTGAGCTGAGTCCAACAGCCCCTGCTCACAGTGGACAGCCCTGGCTGCCATGAACAGAGGCTGCTTGGCAACAGCAGCCCCTGTCCATGGGGGGCCTAGCTCCCCTCTGGAATTCTTGCGGATGGGGGGAGGGGTGGGCAGGGCAGCACCATAGAGATGGTGCTGGGGGCAACCGGCTTATAAGCTCGCTTCCCCCTGCACTGGCTCCTGTTTCCCCCCACCTTGCTGCCACTCACAGAGGCAGCCGGGGGGGGAGAAGGGGGAGAGTATAGTCAATACTCCAGTCCACTACCCAACAAGCTTATGCACCTGTTGCCCATGTGACATGAAATAAGTCATTGGCTCATAGCTTGACAGTGCAAAATATAAGGAAAGTTGAAGACCAGACAAGGAGTTGGAATGCCTTCTCTGTGCCCCATATGAAATGTTTCCACACAGAGTAAGAGTGCTGTGAAATTTGTCACCGCTCAACAGCAGCATGAGCTGAGTCACTGATCAATGGCAACAGGGTGTTAAATACATCACCGCACCACCATAACTTGTTGGGCCTCTGCCCAATTCCCAGCAGGACAGGTGTCCCCGTGACACAAATCCTTCACTGCAAAACATTACCACTACTCCCAGAAGCTAATGATGTAGCTGTGTGCTCAGTTATACCAGTCCTGCTGGATCAAGGCTAAAGCATCATGGCCTATCAATCATTATTAGTACTACTATTATTAGGGTTACCAGATGTTTTCAACAAAAATATTGGACACACTTGACATTACAACACAATCTACATTACATCTTATTTAGAAAATATTGGACATTTATATTTTCTCATTTATACTTTCTCAATTTGTTTCCCAAACAGAAAGATCAAATACTGGACTGTCCGGTTCAAAACCGGACACCTGGCAACCCTAACTATTAGTAGCAGTAGCAACAGTATTGTAGCACCAAGGAGGCCCAGTCATGGACAGTTAGCAAGACATATGTTAGGTGTTGTAAAAACACAGAAAAACTAAGAGTTTCTGCCCCAGAAAGCTAACCACCTTAATGTAAAACAAGAACGTATGAACAGCTATATTGGGTTAGACCAATAGTACATCTACCACGGTATCCTGTCTTCTGATAGTGGCCAATGCCTGAAGATTCAGAGGAAATGAATAGAATGGGGCAATTACGAGTGACTATTCCTTGTTATCTGCAGGCAGTTAGAGGCTTAGAACACCCAGAGCACTGGATTGTATCCAGGGTTCCCTGTAAGGTGCGCATCTGCGCGAATGTGCACCAGAAATTTCAGTCCCACCCAACCCCTCAGCAGAACCACGAGCCACGGCCCCAGGTGCTCTTAAGGAAGTGGGGGCACAGCTGCATGACAGGTGGCTGCCCCGTCCCAGGAGCAGCTAGGCAGCCACCACGTAACCTGCATGGCAGCTGCCAGAGCTGGAGCCTGGGCCACAGTACTAAAAATAGCACCACAGCCCTGGCTCCAGACCCGGCACATGGGACAGCCACCCACCACACAGCCCTACCGCTAGGGGCAGCTGGGGCCATGGCCGCTGGGGCTGGGACCATGGTACTAAAAATAGCACCGTGGCTCCGTCATGAGGCAGGTGGCTGCCCTGTGTGCTGGGACTAGAGCTGGGTCATGGTGCAGCTGTTCCTGGGCTGGGGCCAAGGTACTAAAAACAGCACCAGAGCTCCAACTCCACCCACCTTGCTGCCCAGCCCTGGCATTAGGCATTTGAGGGGTGCAGGTATCAGGAAGGCAAAAGGTGAGGGAAAGGACAAGGGGAGAACTAAGGGGAAGGTGGGGGTGAGGACAGGAAGCGGCTTGTGCTGAGGGGAAGGAGGGGGCCAGGGCAGAAGAAAAAAGAAGGCACCACGGGGCAGGGTGAAGGACAGACAAATGCCAGGGGGCCAAGAGGAGACAATTAGGGGAAAGAGCAGGAGGAGCGGGGGGTGGGTGGAAAGGTATCAGTGGAGGTGGGAGAGGGGAGGGAACAAGGTGATGGTGGAAGAGGAGAGGGGAGGGGCAATGAGGGGAAGAAAAAGGAAAAGGAGAGGGGAGGAGTGGGTGCCAGGAGAAGACAGATTGAAAGGGGGGTGGGCATGAGGAAGGAAGGGATGAAGCAAGTGATGTGTGAGAGCACAGAGAGGCATGAGTAGGACAGGGGCAGAGGGTGGTGAAGGGGTGAGTACCAGGGAGGAAAAGGGCAACAGGGGCAGGTGTTGGGAAGCCAGGGCAGGGAGGGTAGTGAGAGGCACCAGAAGACTAGAGAGGGTAAGGGAATGTGCAGGTGTCAGGGGAATTGTGAGGATGAAGCAGAAGAGCAGACATAGGGAGGGGAGGGATGGGCACCCGATGGCAGAGGAAAGAGGCAGAGCAAGTGGGTAGAGAGATGTGTTAGGAGAGGGGATAGGGAAGGGAGCTAGAGGAGGGGTGAGCACAAGGGAGAAGGGAAGGGCAGGTTCAGGGGTCAGAGAGGATGGGGAGGGGAGCAGGTCCCAGGAGGGATGAGGGGAGTGAGAAGGGCAGGAGCCAAGACGGCAGAGGAGGGTGAAGGATGGTGGGCAGCAGCAGGCACCAGGGGAGTGGATGAGACATGGCAACAGAGGGGAAAAGGGAGAGGTTTATAACTTGGGTGCCACAGTGGCACACATCTGAACATACGCACATGACTTCAATATGGGTGCACAAGACAAAACTCACTCCGCTCATGGATGCAAAATGTAGAGGAAACACTGGTTGCAACCTTGATCATTTTGGCTAGTAGCCATTGATGGACCTGTCCTCAATGTACTTATCTAATTCAAGAGAAACAAGATGGAGACAAAAAACAGGACTATGTAGCACTTTAAAGACTAACAAGATGGTTTTTTAGGTGATGAGCTTTCGTGGGCCAGTCCCACTTCCTCAGATCAAATAGTGGAAGAAAATTGTCACAACCATATATACCAAAGGATACAATTTAAAAAATGAACTCATATGAAAAGGACAAATCACATTTCAGAACAGAAGGGGGATGGGGGGGGAGGTAAATGTCTGTGAGCTAATGATATTAGAGGTGATAATTGGGGAAGCTATCTTTGTAATGGGTAAGATAATTAAAGTCTTCATTCAAACTTAGGCGTAAAGTGTCAAATTTAAGCATGAATGACAGTTCAGCGGATTCTCTTTCAAGTGTACTCTTAAAAGGCCTTTGAAGCAGGTAATCAAGTCGAGACAATGTCCTTTCTGGTTGAAATGGCAAGAAACTGTTTTTTCTTTGTGATCTTGTCTAATATCTGTTTTGTGGGCGTTGATCCTTTGGCGAAGTGTCTGAGACATTTGTCCAGTGTACATAGCAGACGGACACTTTCAGCACAAAGACAGCTTCCCCAATTATCACCTCTAATATCATTAGCTCACAGACATTTACCTCCCCCCCCCCAATTCCCCTTCTGTTCTGATATTTGATTTGTCCTTTTCATATGTGTTCATTTTTTTAATTGTATCCTTTGGTATATATGGTTGTGACAATTTTCTTCCACTATTTGATCTGAAGAAGTGGGTCAGGCCCACGAAAGCTCATCACCTATTAAACCATCTTGTTAGTCTTTAAAGTGCTACATAGTCCTGTTTTTTGTTTCAGCTACACCAGACTAACACGGCTACATTTCTATCAAGATGGAGACAGACACAGGAGTACTACAGGTAGATACAGACAGACGGGAAGAACAAGGAAACAGTCAGACATTATCTGTCAGCATGATAGGTTGGGGTCTTAGCACACCAACAGCCTAATCACTGCCAATTTTTCTGTTGGACGCACATTAGAAGAGAGTTTTAAGGAGGGTTTTTAAATAGATAATGGTCTAGAATGCTAAATTGCATTTCACTGCTGGGCCACAAGGTGGCACTGTGCATAAGCACCTGATTTAACCTGCCCAACTACAGGCAGTCCCCGGGTTACGTACAAGATAGGGACTGTAGGTTTGTTCTTAAGTTGAATCTGTATGTAAGTCGGAACTGGCGTCCAGATTCAGCCGCTGCTGAAACTGATCAGTTTCAACAGCGGCTGAATCTGGACGCCAGTTCTTACTTACATACAGATTCAACATAAGAACCCCAGGCATCCCCAAGTCAGCTGCTGCTGAAACTGATCAGCGGCTGATTCCAGGAAGCCCGGGGCAGGGGCTTCCTGTAGTCAGCCACTGGTCAGTTTCAGCAGCGGCTGACTTGGGGACGCCTGGGGCAGAACAGCTGGGGTGCTGCCCGGTTGGTCCAGTAGCGCCCAGAGCGGCGCTACGGGACCAACTGGCAGCGCCCCAGCTGCTGTAGCACAGGTGTCCGGAGCAAAGCCACGGAGCACGGGGGCAGCGGGACAGCCCAGACGTGCCGTGGCTGTCCTGCGGCCCTCGGGCTCCGTGGCTTTGCTCTGCTTTGCTCCCCGTCCCCCTGGTCTGCAGACCAGGGGGACGGGGGGGGGGGGCAAAGCAGAGCGAAGCAGAGCCAAGCCGCGGCTCCGCGGCTTGGCTCTGCTTCGCTCTGCTTTGCCCCCCTCCTCCCCCTGGTCTGCAGACCAGGGGGACAGGGGGGGGGGGGGCAAAGCAGAGCCAAGCCTCGGAGCGTGTGGGCAGCGGACAGCCCTGTCCGCTGTCCACGTGTTCCGCCGCTTTGCTTCCTCTCCCTGGTCTGCTGGACACCAGGGAGAGGAACGGCCCCGTTCGTAACTGCGGATCCGACATAAGTCGGATCCGCGTAACTCAGGGACTGCCTGTATTAAGGATATCATGATGAACACATCCTGGCTATGTCTACATTCGCGGCTTCTTGTGCGAGTAATATGCAAATGAGGCTAAGCGTGGAATATCGCTGAGCCTCATTTGCATACCTAATGAGCCACCATTTTTTTCAGAAGAGGCTCTTGCTCAAGAAGGAGCATCTACACTGCCCCTTCTTGCGCAAGAAAAACCCTCTTGTGCAATGCCGTTCTTCCTCTCAAGTAATAGATGTAACGGCATTGCACAAGAGGGTATTTCTTGCGCAAGAAGGGGCAGTGTAGACACTCCTTCTTGCACAAGAGCCTCTTCTGAAAAAAATGGTGGCTCATTAGGTATGCAAATGAGGCTCAGCGATATTCCACGCGTAGCCTCATTTGCATATTACTCGCGCAAGAAGCCACGAGTGTAGACATAGCCCCACTGTGTAAAAGCAAGGTCTGTGACCAGTCCATATTTGGTATGGAAAAATATGACAGTGTCAGAACTAAACTAAGAACAGAAACAGAAGGAAAAACAAACAAAGTTCGCAAACAGAGGGGACAAAGAAACAAAGGTTGCAGACTCTCATCGACATGCCACTCTTCAATGCTCCAGAGAACTTCAATGTTGACAATTAAGAATGGACATACTGGAAATAAGATTTTGCATTGCTATCAAGCTGCACAAAGAAAATGGAGATGTACAGATATCATCTTTAATTTATGCTCTAGGGAAGCAAGCAGGGTGTATCTTTAAATCTTTTTAAAATGTGGTTAAAGAAAGCATCTTTCCATCAGAGAATTCAAGAACCAAGGGGAAATGCTGAATGGTTTTTAAGTTTTAAGAACTCTGCATACAATGGCTGAAAATTGTGATTTTTGGAAACAGCAAAACATGAAAATATGAATCTGGCTGTTGGGTTAACAGGTAAAAACCCTTCGCAGTAGCTCCAATTAAGACGAGAACCAGCCTTACACACAGCTTTTCAAATTGCAAAATAGTCTGAACTGGTGAAGCAGCAAAACCTAAAGCAATCTGACAAGCCTGAAACTAGCTTAGAATCTGTAAACAGACACTTGGGCATTAAAAGTGAGTATCATAAAACCCTTAAGGAGAGGAGAGAGAACTCCCAGGCTATGGCTATGTACACACTACAGTTTATGTTGATAGAAGTTATGTCACTCGGACTGTGAATAAGCCACTCCCCCGAGCAATGCAGGTTACACCAGCCTCAGCATGGGTGTGGACAGTGCTTTTCCAACAGGAGAGCTTGTCTCACTTACATAGCTTTCTCCCATTGATTTAGCAGGAGTGGGGAACCTCTTTTGGGTCAGACACCACTGACCCACAGAAAAATCAGTTGGGGGCCGCACACAAAAAACCCCTCACTAACATGGCACCTGAGAAGGAGAAAGACAGTCCCCACATTCCCCTCACACACCAGAGGCTAGGGGAGCCCAGCCTAGTAGATTTTGTGTTCTTCAGCTCCACGGTGGGGTAGCGGAGAGCTGCAGTGCCAGCTTTCTAATTCAGGGGAGGCCTGAGCCTTGGGGGCTGGATCCACGCAAACTAGGGGCTTCATTTGGGCCTCAGGCCTGAGGTTCCCCACCACTGATTTAGAGCATCTGCACTAGCAGAGCTACGTTGTGAAGCTGCACCATAGCCTAAGGCCAGGTCTACACTAGACCCAGAAGATCAGCTTAAGGTACACAACTCCAAATACATAAATAACATGGCTGGAGTCGACATACCTTAAGATGACCTTGGAGCCATCTCCACAGCAGGAGGCCGATGGGAACCAAAGCTCCCGTTGGCTTCCCTTACTCCTTGTGAATCAAGGAGTACTGGTGCTGACCAGGGGGCACCCTCAACATTTGATTTAGCAGATCCTTACTATGCCCACTAAATCAAATGCCAGAAAATCGATCCCCAGCGCGGCATGTGGAGACGTGGCCTAAGAGGGATACATTCTAGATTACACGCACAAGGTATGAAAAATGTCATATTCCAAAAGTTTATGCATGCCCAGCTATAGACACATAGTATAATGCATTTTACAGCTGTTAGTGGCACCAAAGCCGTCAGGGAGTTGATTCATATTACAGACAACCAAAAGTCACTGTTTCTGAGAACTATTACTTGTGATGAAACAGAACCTACCTGAAGAGTGAAAATAACTACTCATGGCAGTTGATTATTCTATTGACTTTAAAATTGACTCATTTCAGAAATGACTTACAATCATCTTCCAACCCTTTCCAGAGCTTAAATTTGATACCGCTCTGCCTAGCCCTGGAGATATTTTGAACTGCATCGGGCTAGTTCACTGTAGAAACAACTTACAAAGGCAAAAGCTATGCATTCAGAGTCCATGCGATCAAAGAATCAGTGTGAAAGTCATGATGGGCCTACTGAGCAAGGTGAGAGGGCTTGATGATACTGGACTTTTGAAAGGAGGCCAGTGTACAAGCACCTCTACCAGTGAGACCATGAAAAGACAAGTTGCAGATTTATGCAAATTCAGAAATAATTTCCTGGCCATAGTAGACTGTCTTTCCAGGAACACAGAAATAATGTACTTGAAAGATACAATATGGTTCAGTGCTAACAAGAAACTGAAGTGCACTTTTGCTCATTTCAATATTCCAAAACAACTAGTGATGGATCTCAGACCACAATTCACTGCAGCAGAATTTAAATAATTCCAAATGAAATATTATTTTACTCATATTACTGGCAGCCCACATTATCCACAAGTGAATGGAGAGGTTGCAACAGCCACACAGATAGCCAAGAAAAGCCTCCTACAGGAGGATCTATTCTTCTCTCTTCTGAGTTACAAATCAGCGCTGATAGCAGCTACTGGACACAATCCAGCACAATTCCTGATGGGAAGACAACTCAGAACTACTGTTCCAACTTTGGAAGAGAACCTATTTCCAAAGTGACCAGACATGAAGAGAGTAGCTGAAGTGGATAAAAGTGCTAAAAGCACATACGAACACTTTTATAACAGATGTCACTCATTTAGACAAAGATCACATCTATAATCTGGTGACCGTGTTCCCGTCGAACTGGATGGAGAAAAAGAAAGGACAACTTGAGGTGCTGTAAACAAAAGAATTCAGTGCCTAAATCATGTAATCGAGCCTGACAGTGGAGAATTCAACAGCAACTGTCAATATCTACAGTTTGTTCCTCAGAATGAACAATTAACAGAGCAAGGGCTACAGATGGTAGATGCAGGACAAGAAGACAACTCAAAGATTCCAAACTAACCACAGCCAGTTGTTGCAGCTAATGGACAGCTGGATGGCTGAGTTGCTATATGTTTGGGTTGTGTAATTAGAAAACCAGTATGATTGAGAGACACTTAACAGACTAATACATACTGAATTTCAAAGATAATGTGCTAGTGTAAATATTGTAAATGGTAGGAAAGTAGAATTTTAAAGGGGGAGCTGTAATGGAAAGCTAACCTGTGTTATATTCTCCAACTAGATGGCATGGAGTGTAAAGACCTTATTTAAAGCTATATCTCCCCTGGTCTACACTAGGGAGTTATTTTGGCATAACGCCCCTTATTTCGAAATAACAAGTGTCCACAATACCACTCCCAATATTTTGAAATAATGAGTATTTCAAAATAAACATTATTCCTCGTTGAAAGCAGGAGTTATTTCAAAATAGCAGTAGTGTGGATGCTCCATTGCTGCTATTTCGAAATAACTACTCCCCAGAGTCATTCAAAGTAATTACTCCCCAGTGCTTCCTAGGGCTTTAAGTTGAGATAGCGTGTCCACATTAAAGGAACCTGCCTCAGACTAATTTCAAGGCCTCCCTGTAGCGTGGACATGCTATTTCAAAATCGTTATTTTGGGAGTTATTATTTCAAAATAAGTTATTTCAAAATAATTTCCTAGTGTAGACATACCGTCTGGCAGAACATTCAATGATCGCATGATAAATACATCTAGTGCATAAAAGATGGGGCTTATCTGGTACAGGACCATGACAATAATGAAGTAGCTCTGAGGGTGTTTACCAGGAGTTCCTCCCAAGCCTAAGTGGCAGCATTGGAGAAAGCATGAAGGTGCTTAGTTGAAAATTTAACAAGTGGATGAAGCAGGCTGCATCACGGGCCAGTCGGAAGTGGGAGTCAAGCTCATGACCTAATACATTTGTTAGTCTCTAAGTCTATGTCTACACTACCAGGTTATTTCAAAATAATAATTCATGAAATAAATATTTCAAAATAAGCTTATTCCTCTTCAGAAGCAGGAGTTATTATTTCAAAATAACAAGCCCATTATTTCAAAATACCAGGATTGGTGGTGTGGACACTCACCTTGTTATTTCAAAACAAGGGGAGTTATTTCGAAATAACTCCCCAGTGTAGACATGCCCTTAGATGCCACTGGACTGCTCATTGTTTTTACAGTTACAGACTAACACGGCTACCCCTCTGGGAAGTTCAGTACTGAATGAGAGATGACAAGTCAAGTGGGGTTAGGTCAGGAAGGGCCTTCAAAGTGAAGGCAATGTTTATGTTTGGTAGGGTAGAGATTAGGAGGGCAGTGAAAGGATGCAAAGAGAGAAGAGACTTGGTGGTGGGCTAGGAAAATGATCTTTGCAGCTGCAGTTTTCTGAATGAGTATGAGTGGGGCAAGATTTCATGTCAGTGAGAGAGAGAGAGAGAGAGAGATTGCAGTAATTAAGACATGGGATAAGAGCCTGGATGAGAGCTTCAGAAGGGTGGTGCCTAAGAGATGTTTTGCAGGGAGAGCGTGCAAGAGTTATCCAGAGAGTGGGTCTTAGAAAGTAGTCCAAGTTGAACATGATGTCCAAGTTACAGGCCTAAGCGACGGGCAAGACGGTGGTATTGTCCACAATGCTCAAAAAGGAAGGTAAACAGGGAGGGTTGGGATAGGGTTGCCAACCCATAGAATTTTCATTATGGACAAAATGGGAAACATTTACGGACAGACACATTTTTTTACAGACATAATTTTTAATGGTAAACAATATTAAATTACATAAATTCCCAATATGCTGACTCAGTGGGATAATATAAATGATAACATCACGTGGATCACGTGATTCACATTGTCACCTCCACCATTGAGCTAAATAAACAACTAAAACATCTAATTTCCTCTGCTCCACAGTAAAATGGCTGAAGCAGCACAGAAGAAATTTAATTGATATAGAATAATTGCCGTTTTTTAAAATGTTATTGCACTTTTACAAAATTTACGGACAGCTACTTTTTTTTTTTTTTTTTAAACAGACTTTATGGACATGTCCAATTTTGGCTAATTTTTTACGGCCTGTCTGTAAATTTACTGACGGTTGGCAACCCTGGGCTAGGGGAGGAAGATGAGGAGCTCTATTTTAGTCATGTTGAGTTTGAATTGTCCGCTGGACATCCATGTAGGGTTGCCAGGTGTCCGGTATTCACCCTGACAGTCCGGTATTTTTGGCTCCTGACCGATAAAAAAATTCAGAGAATACCGGACACCTGAGATGTCTGGTATTTTCTGAATTTTTCCCCAGCCAGGAGGCAAAAATGCTGGGCACCTGGCAATCCTACAAACACTCAGCGCCCAGCCTCCCCCCGAATCCCCCTCTGGCCTCCAACACTCCCAGCCCCCATGCTTACCTGGTTCCCCAAGGCTGCCAGCACAAAATGACTGCTGGCCAAAAGACCTAGGGGAAGCAATGCTTTCCCTTGGTCTTAGTGCTCAACTACCCCCCTGTTCCTATCCCTGCACTTAAAGGGGACATGCTATTTTAATGCTGTTTTGTTAAAAAAACATTTTTTTTGCTCAACAACTTTGGTCTCCCCCTCTTTTTTTCCCCCTTCAATATAATTTTTTCCTGGTTTTTTTTGGGGTGGAGGGGGGTGGAGGTGGGGAGGGGGGTGTTCAGGATTTTTGTTTCAACCATCTGGCAACCCTACATCCATGAGGAGATGTCAGAAAGACAGAGCAAGATTTCAGGTGGTTAAAAGGAGCCAGAGCAGCACCTGTGAGAGCCACCCAGGTAGCGATGGCATTTAATTTGTGTCTGAGAGTATCAGAGATAAGGGGGAAGAACTCCCTAGGCTGGGGCCAATCAATGATTAACTAAATCCGCTTTAGTTCCTGGTAGTGATAAGGGCCTGCTGTACTCCTTTACAGGAAACACCAGAAACAATCTGATAAGGATATCAACAACAGTTAGGGTCCCTGATGAGAACGGCTTACAAGTGGCACGTAAACTAAGCTCATAAACCCACAGATGTTTAACTCTCCCCCTGTATTGGCTGATTATATAGTCAGTTGCAGTGTGAGTGCCACTCCTAGAGTCCAGGGTTAATGTTTATCCTAGCAAAACCTGTCTTAGATGATTAGATGGCTCCCATTATCATGGAATCTGAGAGCCTCACAGTCTTGATGTAGCTTTGCCCTTTTGGCCCAAGCAGTTAGTCACTACCTGGGGCATTGTAGGGCTGCTTCCATTATAGAGTGTGGGGTACCTCGATGTGCCAGCGTTTATTCGACCTTAATTCCGCGGCCCGTCGGGGACATCAGTTGGCGGCTCCTTCACAGGGCCGTGAGCACGGGCGTGTACTTGGCGCGGTTCACCCCTATCCCAGACACCTGCCCCTTTTGCGGCGTGAGGGAGAACCTGGCGCACGCCTACCTCGAATGCGCCAGGTTGCAGCCCCTATTCCGGCTCCTCCAGAACCTCTTATTGAGGTTCTGGCTGCACTTTTCCCCTCACCTTTTTATTTATGCACACCCAATCCGTGGCCCCACAAAGTCGCGAGACCTCCTCGTCAACCTCCTCCTGGCCTTAGCGAAAGCTGCCATCTTTAATAGCAGGAGGAGGATGCTAGACGAGGGGGTTCTCTGCGACTGTGGGGCCTATTTCCGCTCCTCCCTCGTGTCACGAATCCGGGCAGAGTTCCTCTGGGCGGCGTCCACTGGCTCCATCGACAGCTTTGAGGAGCAGTGGGCGCTGTCCGGGGTTCTCTGCTCGGTGTCCCCATCCGGCTCCCTTATTTTGAACCTCTAGCCCGCACTTCTCGATCCTTTAGTCATTATTTGTCCCAAGCAATCAATTGAACATGGGTCCAGTGTCCCTCCCATAAGGTTGGGGAGGGGCTTTTAGAAGGTGGGCGGGCTCTGCCCGCCCACCATCCCATGATTTCAAATAGGTAGTAGGAGAAATTAGTGAAATGAGGTAGGTAATCTTATCTGCTCACGAAGAATTTACTCCAAGTTATGTTTCCTTGCATGAAGTAGAAACTAACAAGGTAGTTACCTTGCTTTGAAATCCTCAAGTCTGCTCCTTCAGTGGGCTCTGTGTCTAGGATTGCCAGGTGTCCAGTTTTTGCCTGGACATTCCATTATTTCTGGCCTCTGTCTGGTATTTTCTGTTTTTTTTTACTGGACATGTAAAATGTCCAGTATTTTCTGTTTCTCTCAGTTGGAAGGCTGGTGGGAACATTTTTCCCCTGCCAGGTCGGGGGGGGGGGGGGGGGGGGAGCATGGGGACATTTAAAGGTACAGTGACCTTTTTTTTTCCTTCAACAACTTTGGCTCCCCATTTTTGTTTGTTTGTTGCTCAACCAATTTTTTTCCTGTCATGTTCAGGATTTTTTTGTGAAAGTATCTGGCAACCCTATCTGTGCACAGGAAGCCCTGCCTTTCTGCTTCCTCTCTAGATCCCATAAACAGCTTCTTTTTTTCCTGGGACTGGCCAAAATGACTCTCTACAGCCCACGAGAAGGAGCTTGATTATGGGGCCTCTCCAGTTACAGGTTAACTGGATTTGTATGCTCTCTCCACGGTTTCTCAATGGCACTCAAGTTTTTCCAGCTCCCAGCCATCACTTCTGTTGGCTGGAGATCTGTGCTTCTCTCTCTCTTCTGACCATTTTTTTTATGGCTGCAGCAGTCCCTGTCTCATGCTGTGATATGCCAAAATCCCAGTCCTTGGGCTTTGCTTTCTCTCAAAAGGCTATGAATAATCTGTTGCCCACAGTTACAAATGCCCTCATAACTCATTTTAAGCAGGCACATTTATTCTTAAGGTAAAAGCATTACAGAGAAAACATAAAAAACCAATAAACAGATTTAAAAACATGCTGAACACTCCAGGAGTTGCCTCATGGGACCCAAGTAGACCAAAGTCTTTCTAACCCCTCTGCATGGGTGGAGGCCTCTGGGACAGAAATCCTGGCCAATCACTGGCTCAGAACAAAGGCCTGGTGTCCGTTCAAACTCATCCTTTTAGATCAAAACCCCTTTCCTTTGTCTCCTAGTCCCTGGAAAACCTAGCTTGAGGCAGTCTATGCAAACCCCTCCAGAAGCTGTACCTCTCTCAGTTGCTTCAGTCAGGTCTACTCCTGGAAATTAGGTCAGTATAAATATGTCACTCCAAGTGTGAAAAATCCACACTCTTGACTGACACTGTTCAACTGACTTAACCTCAGTATGGCCAGCCCTAAACCAACAGGAGAATTCTCCCATCAATGTAGCTAATGCCACTCGAGAAGGTGGGCTTCCTAGGCCAATGGGAGAACCCCTCTTCCCAGCATAATGTGTTCACTGAAGCATTACAGAAGACCTGCCCTCAGAAATTTACTGTAATAACCCCCTGCTGTTTGTAGCACCTGAGTAGCTGTTTGTAACCCACCCCACTGAGCAGAGTCACACATAAACCAAAGATACTGCATCCAATTGTGCTGTCTGTCTGTGGTCCTATTTCTGCTCTCTTGTTGCCTCACATCTCTGAGCAGCATCCCAAGGACCCTGAGTCCTTGTACTCCTTTATGGGATGCTGGCTGCTAGGGTTGCCAAGGGGTTCTGATTCCCAATCCCCATTGCCATGGGTGGCAAGTAGGGTTGCCAGATACTTTCACAAAAAATACCGAACATGGCGGGAAAAAATTGGTTGAGCAAAATAAATAAATAAATAAAAACAAAAAAACAGGGGACCAAAGTTGTTGAGAAAAAAAAAAAAACCCTGCACAAAAAGAAAAGAGTCACTGCACCTTTAAATCCCCATGCTCCACACTCCCCCACCCCCACCAGATGTGGCAGGGGAAGAATGTCCCAAGCACCAGTGAAGATTCCTCTGGGGAAGGCTAGTTCCCTGTTCTGCCTATGATCCCACCCACACTCCACTCCAGCCCTGCCCCCTCCCTGCTTGCTTCTTCCTGCCACATTCCTCCACCCTTCATGAGGTCCCCAGACCACCTGCCACTCCCTATCTCTCTCCTCTCCTCTGCAAGCCCTCTTCTCCCCAGGCTCCTGCTTGTCCGGGTGAGTAGGTGGAGGGACATGGCAGGCAGGAGGCTGGAGGGGTGGAGGAGAGGGGGGATGCAGCAAGTGGCTGTCAGTGGGGACCTCTGGAGGAGGAGAGTAGAGTGGAGGAGAGGAGGGACTCAGCCAGGTTGCGGCAGGCTGTTGGGGCCTTGGGAAATGGGCAGAGCAGGGATGGCAATAGGTGAAACTCAGGAGGGGCCACCACAGTCCAGGCATCTGGCAAAGAGGGAAGTGGCTGCACCAGACATGGCGGCGGCTGCCCTGGCCTATTGTACCCTCTGCCTGTACCCACTCTTCTAACCGCTACATTGCCCCACCACCACCTACGCTGTAGCCAGCAAAGGAACCCAGGTGCCCTGTCTCCCAGACCTTTGTTTAATCAACTAGACCTCACTGTCTTTCACTGTTTACTGCTAAATAGTAACACTATATCTTGAAGAGAAAGCGTCTGACATGGGACAGATCCTCGCTGGTGCAAATCTTGCATGAGGCCTTAGATTGGAAGGAGCAGCACTGATTTGCACTATCGGAGGATATGCTCCCAGAGCATATTTAAAGCCCAAGGACTTGTCTTCATTAGGCAAAAAGGCAGGGATTTTAGCAGGCCTACGCTCTCCTTGGGGAAAATCCTAATGTGGATAAAGCGGGGGTGTTTCTTGCATTGTCCCTCTCGCACAGGCACATCCACCAAAAATCTCTCACACCCACTAGCAGGGTGCTGCGTAGCATCTGCCTTGGCCAGATAATCCATGTAAAAACTCTGAGCTACCTAGTTTGTGCTGGCATTTCACCCTGCCTTCCTCACCACAGGGTACGAAGCACCCACCTCGCCCTGGAACTGGCTGCCAGGGCAACAGGATGGTGAGGAAGCTCTGAACAGACCTGGGGATGGGGCAATCCTAGCCAGGAATGAGGAACCAAGTCCCTGCAGAAAAGTGAAAGTATGTAGGGAACTGGCCAGGGGACAAGAAGGAAGGAAGCCCTTTGGCTCACCCACAAAGAAGGAAATTCCAAACACGTGTCTTCCAGCTGAGCCAGACTTTTCTGAGCAAAGGGCTGGTTTAGGATAAATCGAAACTGAGCTGTGTATATAAAGGCTGGCCTCATGAATGTACGAGGCTCTTAGGAGAGGACAAGCAGCCTGTGAGGGAGGGCTGGGCCGGCCCAGCGAATAACAGGTTCTGTGAGGATGATCACAGGGTGCCGAGCCCCCTCGACCCGAGTACACACTCTTTCATAGTGACCTGTCACCTCAAGATCTGACCCCATGCATGTACGCAGCATGGAATGGTTTGGAGGTAACCCTTCATCCCAGAGCAGCACTAGCTGCCTCTCCGAGGACTCACAGGACGGGAACACTCTAATGGTTGGAGCGGTAAGTACAGAGAGAACTGTGTGTTAGGGAGATTAAGTGAGTGTGTGACAGAGAGAAGAGTGTGAGTGAGACAAAACTGCAGGTGTGTGTGCATGTGAGACAAGAGAATGTTGTGTGTGGGTTGCAGAACTGTGTGTGAATGGGACAGCGTGGATGACAGAGAAAACTGTGTGTGGGTGACAGAGAACTGTGTGTGGGTGTGTAAATGGGACAGCGTGACAGAGATAATTGTGTGTGGTAAGTAGGTGACAGAACTGTGATTTTGTGTATGTGACAGAGACCACTATGTGAGTGTATGTGTGACATTTGTGTGTGAGGCAGAGAACTTGGTGTTGTGTGACCATGTGTAAGAGAGACAGAGATCTGTGTGTGTGTGACAGAAAGAACTGTGTATGTGTGTAAGAGAGGCCTGTGTGTGTGTGACAGAGAATTTGTGATAGTGTGTGTGAGGGTACGGTTAGACTACACAGTTTTTCCGGGATAAGAGAGATTTTGTGTTTGAACATTATACAGATATTTTGTACATATCTGAATGTGTGGGTATGTCAGAGCTTGTGTGTGTGCGTGTCTGCCTGTTGAAAGGTAGATTGTGTGACTATATATGATATGACATTGGGCACCAAAATGGCAAATGAAATTTAATGTTGATAAATGTAAAGTAATGCACATTGGGAAAAATAAGCCCAAATATACATACAATATGATCGGGACTAATTTGACTACTACAACTACTAAGAGAGATCTTGGAGTCATTGTGGATAATTCTCTGAAAACATCCACTCAGTGTGCAGCAACAGTCAAAAAAGAAAATAGAATGTTAGGAATCATTAAAAAAGGGATAGAGAACAAGACAGAAAATATCTTATTGCCTCTATATAAAACCATGGTACGCCCACATCCTGAATACTGCATAGAGATGTGGTTGCCTCATCTCAAAAAAGATATATTGCCATTGGAAAAGGTTCAGAAAAAGACAACAAAAATGATTAGGGGTTTGGAACGGGTTCCATATAAAGAGAGATTAAAAAGACTTCGGCTTTTCAGATTAGAAAAGAGGAGACTAAAGAGGGATATGATAGAGGCCTATAAAATCATGACTGGTGTGGAAAAAGAGAATAAGGAAAAGTTATTTACTTATTCCCACAGTATAAGAACTAGGGGACACCAAATGAAATTAATAGGCAGCAGGTTTAGAACAAACAAAAGGAAGTGTTTCTTCATTCAGCGCACAGTCAACCTGTGGAACTCCTTGCCAGAGGATGTGGTGAAGGCTAGGACTTTAACAGGGTTCAAAAAAGAGCTAGATAGATTCATGGAGGTTGGGTCCGTCAATGGCTATTAGCCAGGATGGGTAGGAATGGTGTCCCTAGTCTGAGTTTCTCTGGAGGTGGATGACAGGGGAGGGATCATGTGAGGATTACCTGTTGTGTTCCCTCTCTCTGGGGCATGTGGTATTGGCCACTGTCAGCAGACAGGATAATGGGCTAGATGGACCTTTGGTCTGACCTAGTGTGGCTGTTCTTATGACTGTGTCTGTGCTGGATTGTGTGTGTGTGAAATGTGTGGAAGATGTAGGGAGACATGCCGAGGGTCAGTGACAGGCATTCTGTCACTCATCCTTTCACGCCCAGCACTTACTACAGAATCCCCTCAGATGGTAGGGCTCGGAGACCTGCTGGGAAACTGCCAGCCTGGGTGGGAATCTTGGCTTGTGCCTCCAAATCTCCTGGGACTCTTGGGTGCTTTCAAAAGCCCCATCCCTTGGGTGCATGCCCTGGGTCAATTCAATGGCTGTGATGAGGCACAGTGGGACAGGGTCAGCCCTGATCTGATTCACCATTGAACCATGACTGGAGTGGGTTCGAAACAGCCAGCGTCAACATCCACGGTCCAGTGTGTTGCATTATCCAAGAGTCCGGTTCCTAGGGGCAACTTTGTTTTTGGTTTGGGTTCATTTGGGATGATAAGGAGAAGAGACATCCTAAAGTCCTGATTGCCATCCTCAGCTCTAACCACTAAACTCTAGCCGCCTCCTTGAATCAAGAATAGAACCCAGGTGCCCTGACATGGTGTCCTGTTTTAACCCACTGGATCCCACAGCCCTAGGGTATGTTTACACTGCAGAGTTTTTCTGGAAAAATGGTTGTTTTTCCAGAAGAACTACATTTACGTCCACAACGCTATTGTGTTCTTTCGACAGAAAGTTGAAAGAACGTAGAGGTTTTTCCGAAAGCCGCAAACCTCTTTCTACGAGGAAGAAACCTTTTTCCGAAAGAGCTCTTTCAGAAAAAGGCGTGTGTGGACAGGGAAGAGGGTTTTTTTCTGAAAGAAGAGGCCTCCAGGAAAAAGCACAGGTGCCCCGATGGCCATTCCGTCCATAGTAATCACAACTTAAATGCAAGATAGTGTCCAATCAATGTGGATGCTATCTTTTGAAAAAGCAGATTGCTTTTTCAATGTACTTTTGCTGTGTGGATGCTCTTTTTTGAAAGAAGTTTTTCTGGAAGATCTCTTCCAGAAAAACTTCTCCCGAAAGAAGCCTGTAGTCTAGACATAGCCCTAGAGTGCAAAACTCCCTGCATCCTTCCTCCCCCCGCCCCAAATGGCCCATCCAGCCCTCTACCTCACTGATAAGGGAGTGAGTTGGGGATCAGCTATAATGCCCTCTGTATTGGGGAGCCCCTTAGCTGAGGCCCAGCCAACTCATCCCAAGCCTCACTGATTGATTTGTGTCTTAGAATTCTTTGGAAGAAAAAAAGCTGAAAAGACGTCAAAAGAACCGTGCAGCTGCCCAGAGGAGCCGACAGAAGCACACAGAGAAGGCAGACGAGCTCCATCAGGTCAGCGGAGGGGGTTAACGATGATAAGATAGGATGAAACATGGGTTCTGTTCCAGGACACCCCAAAGAGAAAACTCCCCAGTGAACAAGTTAACAAGAACTGATGCAGGTGATCAAAACTGCATAACTACATGTGTCCTAAGACCCATACTCCTGGTGAATGGGGATTCTCTGTCAGCACATGTGGCAAGGCCTTGAGGTGGGGTTCCATGGTGAGATATGCTGGAATCAGAGCCTTGGAGGAGGGAAGATCACTCTCTCTAACCCCAGAGTAATCACTGGCTCTTTAAGACCCAAGCATTGGATGATGGGAGGTGTCTGGGGCAGCAGGCAGGATAAGGAGCTGGGGCTCTGCAAGATGATTTTCTGCAGCTCCAGAAAGTTGGGGGTTTTGTGGACCAAAAATAGCTACATGCATTAAGTGTGGCCCCAGGTCCCCTCACAGTTTGCCGGCGTGGTGTCTGGTGTGTTCATGTGAAGTCAGTGCAGGCCCATGATCAGAACAGGAGACTGGGAGTCAGGACTCCTGGGTTCTGTCCTCTGCTCTGGGAGGGGAACACGGCGTAGTGGCTAGAGCCAGGGGAGCTCTTCTGGAACTCATAGCTCCGGGGCTCAACTGGAAATGGCAATGACTAAGCCCTCTCCCTGCTCTAACCTGTTAGACCTCCTCCTCCTCTCCTAGAACTGAGGCTGGAATCCAGGAGTCCTGGCTCCCATCTCAGTGCTGCGTATTAGGCCTTATCTCACTGTATGCCTATTCCGTGTGTGTTATTATGCGTGTATGGTGGCAGCACCCATAGACTGTTACGCCCACTTTGCTTGATGCTGCACAGACACATAGTCATAAAGGACCCTTGTAGCCTTAAAAATCTATGAACTCAAGTGTGCTGACTCCTAAGCCTTGCATACCCTTTGACTTCCACTGCCTCTCAATCCATTCCATTTGGGATCTGTGGAATTTCTAGCCCTCCATTTTCTATTACATCCCCTTAGTCAGGCAGGGGTCTTCCAAACCATTCCTTTTGCAAACAATTGGTTAAGGTGACACCGTGTCTAGCAGGGACACAGGGCTGTGCCTGACTGAACTGTCAGAGGGAAAGTAATAGCAAAAGCACCCAGTTTCCTGGACTCTGGCAGGGAACCAGTGAGAGACAGGAAAGGCAGAGCAGGGTCATAGCATGTGCTGGCAGGATGTGCACAGTCTCTGACAGTGCCCAGCAACAGAAGCATCAGAAGAAGGTGTAAGACTCCCATAGAAGTAGATGTGCGCTACTCTGGACCCCTCATCAGGCCTCTTTCTGGTCTCTACTAGTCAGAGCTCAGCTGAAGCCCACAGTTTAATAGCCCTTCCACACTGTACCAACATTTACTCCAGCTATCCCTGTTCTGCATATCAGTCTACACACTGTTTTTTCTGAGTCTTGCCAAGCTCTTGGCCCCAGTGACTTCCTGTGGCAGAGAGCTCCACAGGCTAAGCCCATGGTATGTGAGTGAGCATTTTCTTTTATTGTCTTTCTTTCCCTTCTTTCAATTTCATTGAATGGCCCCTTGTTCTCATGGTAAGAGACCAGGAGAACAAAAGCTCTGATCTGCCTTCTCTAAAACAGTCAGTATTTTAGAAACTTCCATCCTGTCCCCTTGCCTTTATTTTCTTAAAACCCATCCCAGACTTTTCAGAGAGTATTTCCAGGTTTCTGACCCCCTGCTCTTTCTGCAATACCCTTTTGGAGATGGGGTGACCAGCAGTGCATCCAGAATCTCTCTCTGGCACCAGAAAGGTCTTTGCACCCCATTAGCCTAGTCACTGAGCATCTCACCACCCTGAAGGCATTTTCCTCTCCACACCCCAGTGAGGCGGGGCAGTGCTATTAGCCTCTTTGTATAGATGGGGAAAAATGAAGCACATAGGAAACTAAGGGATTTGCCCAGGGTCATACAGGGTAGCTGTAGCAGAGCAGGGAATTGAATCTGAGTTTCTCAACTGACTCTGACCCCTGGGTCCTTGTTCTTTTGCTACCCAGTATTCCAGAGAGGCTGCACAATCAATGTATAGAACAGCACTAGAAAATGTTCTAATTATTCTTTACCCAAAGTCCTTTTTGCCCCCTTAGCCACTGCCGCACTTCACCTTCAATGTGATCAAAATTCTTAAAAATCCCCAAGCACCACTTGTGGGAGGGGTTAGGCTGAAGATTGAAAGGCCAGGGAAGTGAGTGGCCATGCTGAAGGCAATGCTAACGCAGCTGCTGGGCTCATAATGTAATGAATGTGCAGGCAGAGCTGTGCCTCCTGCTGGAGAGTACTGGACCTGTTCAGTCAGGTGTGCTAAATCCAGCACAGGGGGTGGGGTGTGTGTGTGGGGTGGGGTGGTGGGGGGGGGGAATCAGGGCTCTATCTCTGCAGCAGCATAATGATGTTATTGGCCATGGATTAGCTACAATTCTTAGGGCCTAATTCTGTCTCTCTGCATGACCTGGTAGAAGCAGATATGGGTGTACCTTGGGACAGAATTTGGCTCATGAGACAGTGACCAACCTATTCATCCAGCACTACGTCCTGCTGTGTGGGCATTGCTGTGAAAGCACTAATATTGCTGCGCCCTGTTTGGAGTCAGCTTTGCCCCACTGTTGCTGTTTCCTATCCTGCCACCTGGCTGTGCCAGCCACCACATCATACACCAGGGGCCACTGTTGTTCTGCACAGAAATGGCTAGAAATCATATAGCAGATCTTCCTAATAATTAAGGATAAGATTATGTCACGGATCCTCTGGCTTCAGAGACCTCTGTGACATTTTCCACTTCAGCCTGAGGGGGTGGGCTGGAGCTGTCAGCCAGCGTGGGGGTGGGGGGGGGGGGGACACCTGGATCTCCAAGTCATCTGTCCCAGAAGTCTCATCCATGGAGGCGACAGTGTCCCCAAAGCCCTTAGCTGCTAAGGGCAGCCCTGAGTGCTCCAAGCCATGGCAGGGGTGCATGCTGGACCCCTCCCCTCTTCTGTAGCCAGGCTCAGGCTTCAGGTCTCCCCCCGTCACCCTCATTTTGTCACCGTTATTTTGTTTATGGCCTGTCCCTGCTTTTATGAAACATAACCATGACACAATCTTAACCTTACTCATAATCAAGTAGTAAGAGTGCGAACTGGGGATAGAACCTCTCAGATCCCCCTCACTCACACACACACATTCTTCAAAGTGGCTGGCATTTTAGTCTCACCCCTTCTTTCTTTGCCAGCAACACGAGATGCTGGAGAAGTCTAACGCTGCCCTGCAGAAGGAGATTGAGGCCCTGGAGAAGGAGAAGAAGAACTGGATTCAGACGCTCAAGGACCATGAGGCCACCTGCCTGCTTGGTAGCCCGGACATCTGCCAGGACTTGCTGACTTCTTCCTTGACAACTCAGCCCTCCCTTCCACTTTGGCTGGTCGAAGGGCTGGACCTGGGGTTACAGTGACCCCGACTACCCCATGGGGATCATAAGCCAAGGAGGGAGTTAAATTGGGAGAGAAGAACTGCTGTACTGGATTAGACTGCTGGACCCATCCAGCGCAGTATCCCTCCCTCCCTGCTGCCCTGGATCAGACCCACAGCCCAGGTTGTTCCATCTTCAACCTTGGCCAGAAGCAGGTACTTGAAAGGACAACACCAAATGTCATCTAGGGGATGGGCTGGTGGATGGATGCAGCCTCGCTTCGTTCCAGGCAGTAGACCTCTCCACAATCAAACCACTTTCCTCACAGAGAGGGAATTCCTGGCTAGTCCCTGAGCAAACCCAGCCTGTTGTTCCACAGAACCCAGCACAGTACAGGGAGCAGGCAGTCCTGCCTGATGCCATCTAACTCTAAAACCAAATCAGACTAATGACCTGTGAGGAGACTAATAAAATTCACACACCCACCCTGCAGCCAACACCTGACCCTGCGCCCGTCCAGCCTGCAGTGCTCGCCACCGTGCTACACAGAACTGGGGACTCCAATCAAGTGCAACGCTAGTACTAGATCTTATCCATTTAGCCCTCAGTGCAGCCCTGGTACCTTATGGTGTCCAGGCTTTTTGCCTAGTCTTAAGCACAGGGTGAATTTCACCCTAAGGAGCCATTACCAAGCTGCTGTTTATACTGAAATGGAACTGGTGTTTTCTCAGGTTCCTAGCTCACCAGGTGCCGTGTTTAACAAGACAGCTATGAATTTCTGACCTTGCAAATGTCTAGTCTATGTAACTGTGTTTCTGCATGAGCATCTACTGGCTCAGAGTTTGTGTCAGCTCAGGTGTGAACCTTAAATTACACTTTGTTTATTCTCTTGTAAGGTGGGGTTCAGACTTTGAGGCATAGGTAGGCTCACTTATACTGTGAGCTAAGTGAGATCAGACTCCCATTATCACATTACCCGTATAATCAGATGCCACACACTCACAGACTTTAAGGCCAGAAGGGACCACCAGGATTATCTGATCTGACCTTGGGCACAGTGCAGCCTACAGAACCTTCCCCCATCCCATAATAAACCCATAACCTTTGGCTGAGCTACTGAAGTCATCAAATCATTATATAAAGACTTCAAGTTTCAGAGGCTCCACCCTTTACACTACAGGCTTAAACCTGCCTGTGACCATGCCCCGGGCTGCAGAGGAAGGCAAAACCTCCTCAGCCTGTCTGAAGAGGAGTATGGCTATAGAATACGTGTGGGGCAATGGAAACAGCTACAAGCATGGTCGAGAGCTCTGCCATCTGCTACCATACAGTTTTTAACATATTCACCCATTCTGACTTGACAGAGTGCCCCCCTGTGGCACACAGCTGCAGTATGTCATGTATCTGTGCCCTGGCAGGAGTCCTAGACGAGGGGTGGGAAACGTAAGGCCTGGGGCCGGATGCAGCCCCTGGCTTGCCTGGATACAGCCCCCGAAACTCAGGGCTTCTCCACAGCATTGGGGAGCCCGCGCTGGCATTCCAGCCCCCTGCTGCCTCCCCGTGGGGCCCCCCAAGCTCTGCTGTGCGAAGGGAATGTGGGAAGTGTCTTTCTCCTCATCTGGGGACTACATCAGCGAGGAATTGTGGGGGTAGGTTGGCTTCTCACTTGTGTGCGGCCCTCGACTGATTTTTCTGTGGGTCAGCAGCCCCTAGTCTAAAAAAGGTTTTCCCGTCCCTGTCCTAGACCATTGGATGAGTTACGTCAGAGATCACAATCACCATCCTTACTCTACAGCTGTGTTGCATCGACAATTTATATTGGCTGTAGGAGTTAAACTATACAGTTGCCAGATTACTTGGTTCAGCAATCAGCTACCATAATTCCTCAAAACTAACCCCATAACAACCCTTCTCCCACACAGCCCCAGCACATATGTGTCACTCATCACCCATACACCAAGGAAAGCCTTCCAGGACTGACACTTTGAAACCTAGAGTATCTCTTGAGTCAGTGTGCAGCAAAGCAGCTCCATGCCCGGTGAGAGAGTGTTCTGCTTAGCATGTCGCCAGGATCAACCATCTCTGGGCTACGGGAGGACCAGATGGGATGGTAGAGCCAATTGGGTCTGTGGCAGTTGAAATGTGACAGCCCGTCAGAGAAGATGGGGACAACAAATGGGAGGTGGTGTCTCAAGCCATGAGGCAGCTCCGTACACAAACTTTGGAGCACACTTACAAACAGCAACATTGCTCACTACACCACAGCATATAGAAACCAAGAGCCCTGAAATATTACCTCCCGATGCAGCTTTACTGTCACTGCCCCCTATTTCCTCATCACAGAGACATGCCACTTTGTGCTGGGTTTACATGTTCATTGCTGTGATGTTCAGTGAATTAGTTGACAGGCATATGGGGGAAGCCTGCCACAGGTACCTTAGGTGCCAACTTCCCTTCTAACTGAGGTGTGACGGACCAGGCCGTGTCCGGGCACAGCTGAGGGCGTCTGCTCAGGGCGAATTGCTCAAATCCGGGGCTCCTTACAGCCCCCAGACTGATGACCTCTCCAAACAGGCCACAAACCAGTCCCACAGAGCGCTTCAGCTGCCTGCCTGAAGCCTCATGAGCAAAACCCCTCCGACACCCCAGCAATATCCGTGCCTCAGATAGCCCCGGGCCTCATACACAGGTGGGGGGTCCTAGCACCCAATCCCACCTACCCGGAACAAGTTTTGTCCGGTCCCAAGAAACCAGCCACAGATCCCTGGTCAATTTACCCTCTGGACCTTACCCACAAGTCATGCTGGGCCAATCCTTTAGCATCTAAGAACTAAAGGTTTATTATCACAATAAAGAAAAGCATGAGAGTAAGGTTGTTAAAGAATAGTACGTTACATGCACCGAATCTCCCAGTTCTCGATGCAGGCTCTAGCAGAGATGTTACAGCTGCTGGTTTAAAAGTTCTTGTTGCACATCCTAGCATCAGGATGGGTTCACAGGTCTCCCGGGCTCTTCGATCCCTGCACTGCTGCCTCTGGGATGAAGTGCTGAGCTGAGAACAAAATGGAGTCCCCCACATGGCCTCTTTATACCTCCTTCCTGGCCTCTTCTTGGCTGAAGCCGGTCACCTGGCCCTCAGCCTCTCTCTCCTGGCAGCTCTTAGGTCTCTGCCCTCATGCTTTAGGTGTGTCCTTGGCCCATGGAGTGCCATTGTCCCATAGGGCCTCGCTAATTAGCATGTCCATAGGCCAGGCTCTGCCCAATGCTCAACCACATTCAGAGAAATATTCAGCTTCCACACAGATTACAGATTCCTACCTATACACACAGACACTATACACTCACATAAATAGCGTACACAGGATCAGCAAACAGTAAGCTCCCATTCAACACCCCACATGGCCCCCTTTTATATCATTTTTGGGGCCAGCACCCCCACCTATGGGTGTAGCCATGATCTGGCTGCTTCCCTCAAATTCCAGTAACGTGACAGGAGGGGTGCTCAACTCCCCCTCCCCCCGCACTCCACCTCAGGCCCTGACCCTGCCCTGCCTCTACCTTATTTCACACTTTCCTCCACCTTATTTCACATCTTCCTCCACCTCTTCCCTGCCTTCTCCCCTGAGCACGTGCTGCCCCACTCCTCTCCCTCCAGCCCCGAACTTTCGGAACACCACAAATCAGCTGTTCACGGTGCTCCTGAAGTGCTGGGAGGATGGGAAAGGACGTGGCCAGCAGGGCCAGGAGTGGGCAAGAAATGCAGGAAGAGGAGCTTAGCACTAGTGGGTGCTCAGCACCTATGACAGGTACTGAAATAATCTGATTCCAAGCCATACAGAATTGGGCCCAGTGCTCACACTTATCATTACCAAAACCACTCTAATCCTTGGGCACAGACCCAACGCCACAGAAAGAGAGCTACTCTCACTGGTCACAGAGAGGCTAAAGGAAGGAGACCACGAAGGAAAAATGCCACGTACAACAACACAGACTTTTAGTTGCTAGTTAGTAGCGCAGTAGCACGTAGGGCCAAGACCAAGATCAGGGCCCAATTAGGTGTGTACATTAGTTGTACCGAGGGGGTCAGACAAAGATCGGGGCTCCTATTATGATGTGTGCATTATTAATATTAGGGAGATACCTAGGAGCCCCAGCCAGGAGCAGGGCCCATGATAATACATTCCTTAGTGGTAGTATTATTGGTTGAGTCCAATCTATTTCAGAGCATGAACTCACCTCTACCTAATGGGGGTCAGAAGGTCAATGGCCCAGAGGGCAGGTTATCCCCTAAATGTATGGCTCCTTGCAGCGTCCTGGGAAGCAGCTAGCATTGGCCAGAGTCAGAGATAGGACTAGAATAGGTTAGGGTTGCTAACCTAGTTTCACTGGGAGTCTCCCAGAATTAGGTAGGTTTGCTGATGCCAAACCAGAAGACTGACCACTAAAAGTCCTAGGGTGCAGCAGGGCTAAGGCAGGTTCCCTGTCTGCCCTGGCCCCATGTCACATCTGGAAGCAGTAGTCATGTCCCACCTTATGGTATCTAGATGGGGGGCAGGGACAGGGCCCAGCAAGTTTCTGCACATTGCCCCATCCCAAGTGACAACTCCACAGCTCCCATTGGCAGGGAACTGTGGCCAATGGGAGCTGGGGCCACAGGGAAGGATGTGGCATGGGGCCAGGGAAAGCAGGGAACTTGCCTTAGCCCCATTCTGCTGTCAACCAGCACTCGGAGCTGCCAGAGATAAGAACTGCCCAGCCAGAATCTATACCCCAACCCTCTACCAGTCCTGAGTCCCTCTCCCAGAGCCCAGACCTCACACCTGTACAGCTCTGCCAGGCCTCTGCACACTACAGCAGCCCCAGCCCCAGCATGGGGGCCAGGAGCTTGTAGCCAGCCCCAGCACAGGACTGGGAGTGGGAGCGGGCTGAAGCAGTTAAACCTAACCCCAATCCTTTTACCCAGGCTCACACACACACCAACACCTCAGGCCCAGCCCAGAGCCCACTTTCCCCAAACCCCGCCTCATCCTGGTGAAAGTGAGCGAGGATGGGGGAGAGTGAGCTACAGAGGTAGGGGGGATAGAGTGAGTGAGGGCAGGGCCTCTGATAAGGAGTGAGGCAAGGGCTTTGTTTGGTTTGTGTGATTAGACAATTGGCAGCCCTTGGCTGTTAGCCCTACAGGTCTGTACCTCCTTGCAACACATCCAGCACCAGCTAAAGTGCAAATTTAGGAGTGCTATGTCTAGAAGTTTCTCCAAGAAAAATTAACTAGAGCTAGTTGGGAACCAGAATCCCTCTTTGCAGGAAGATACTGATGTTTCATTTTGAATTTAAAAGCAGAATTTTGGAAGTTTCCTGAGAAACAAAGATTCCAAAACATTTTGAGTCATTTTGTTTCAATATGGTAAAACTGGGTCATTTCAACAATGACAAATGTTTCACTGAAACTTTTATACAACTGTAATATTAACTTCACTATTGGTTATAGTTCTATACAGGCAGTCCCCGGGTTACGTACAAGATAGGGACTGTAGGTTTGTTCTTAAGTTGAATCTGTATGTAAATCGGAACTGGCATCCAGATTCAGCCGCTGCTGAATCTGGACGCCAGTTCCGACTTACATACAGATTCAACTTAAGAACCCCAGGCGTCCTGATCAGCAGCTGATTCCAGGAAGCCCGGGGCAGAGCAACTCTGCCTCGGGCTTCCTGTAGTCAGCCACTGGTCAGTTTCAGCAGCGGCTGACTTGGGGACGCCTGGGGCAGAGCAGCTCGGGTGCTGCTGGGTTGGTCCAGTAGCGCGGCCGCTCCTCGGCGCTACTGGACCAACCCAGCAGCACCCCAGCTGCTCTGCCCCAGGCATCCTGATTCAGCCTTTGCTGAAACTGATCAGCAGCGGCTGAATCAGGACTCCTGGGGCAGAGCAGCTGGGGTGCTGCCGGGTTGGTCCAGTAGCACCAAGGAGCGGTGCTGCGGGACCAACCTGCAGCGCCCCACCTGCTCTACCACAAGCCCCGGGCTTTGCTCCACGTCTCCCTGGTCTGCTGGGGAGGGCACTAGCTGCGTCCCCCCCCTGCAGACCAGGGAGACGTGGAGCAAAGCGGCGGAGGACCCGGGCTGGACCGCGGCGCTTCCAGATCAGCGCTGCGGTCCGGCCCGGGGCCTCCGCCGCTTTGCTCAGCATCTCCCTGGTCTGCTGGCTCCCCCAGCAGACCAGGGAGACGGGGAGCAGCTTTTCTCGCCCCGGAGGAGGTGGGCGGCGGGACCAGGCGTCCCGCCGCCCCAGTCCTCCGGGGTGAGAAAATCCCCGTTCATAACTGTGGATCCAACGTAAGTCGGATCCGCGTAACTCGGGGACTGCCTGTGTAGTCCATCTGTAACATGCCATATGTATGTTCTTTTTAATGTTTTAAAATAAAAGTCTAAACAAAATGACTGTGTCTACACTGGCCACTTATTCCGGAAAAGCAGCCGCTTTTCTGGAATAACTTGCCAGCTGTCTACACTGGCCACTTGCTTTTCCGGAAAAGCAATGACGATCTACTGTAAAATCGTCATTGTTTTTCCGGAAAAACTATGCTGCTCCCGTTCGGGCAAAAATCCTTTTCCAGAAAAACTGTTCCGGAAAAGGGCCAGTGTAGAAAGCACAGTAGTCTTTTCTGCAAAAAGCCCCGATTGCGAAAATGACGATCGGGGCTTTTTTCCGGAAAAGCGTGTCTACATTGGCCACGGACGCTTTTCCGGAAAAAGTGCTTTTCTGGAAAAGCATCCTGCCAATGTAGACGCGCTTTTTTCGGAAATACTTATAACGGAAAACTGTTCCGTTTTAAGCATTTCCGGAAAAGGGTGCCAGTGTAGACGTAGCCAATAAGTAAAAAAGAAGGAAATAATAAAACACGACACTGATGGAAATTTCTCATTTTGTTTCAATATTAAACAAAACTGATTTTGACAATTCTTTTTTCTTTTCTTCAGAAAGTTGAAATTTTTTCAACCAACTCTAAAATTTACCCTCACTTCATGTACCCTTGCTTTACACGTGTCACTTTAGTAATACTGGTAGGAAAAAAACTACATGGATAGAAATCAGCGTAATCTGGCAACACTGCCCTTGTTAGGGCTCCATGAAATGTGAGCTTCAAATTCTGTGGTGCTCTACGCCGCTTGTAGTCTGTGTATTGTTGGGAAAGTCCTGGGTAAGTCACTTCCATCTCTGTGAGCCGTGGATCCCATCCAAGAGAGTGGGGAGAGCCATCTTTTTTGCCTGTTTAGAATGTGAGCTCATCTCATGTGTGCAGTGCCCCAGTCTGGGTCGAATGATACAGATATTACTATATCAGAGTAGCAGATGTGCTCCTGTCTGTAACTGAAGTAATTTAACGGGGGGTGGGGAAATAAATGAATAATGGACATGCTTTATTTCAATTATTGTATTTTTCGAAAATGAAGGCTGGAGTGAGGGTTTAGGGTGAGAAGAGGCATGGGGTAGGTGGCTTAGGGCAGAGAGTTGGGAGGTGGAGGGGCTCGAGGCCGGAGGCTCAGAGCAGAGGGTTGGGGGGTGGGAGGGCTCAGAGCAAGGGTAGGAGTGTAGAAGTCAAGGCAGGTGGCATATGCAGGACCTAGGACAGGGGGTTCAGGATAGGAGATGGGGAAATGGCGGTGGGCTTACCGTTGTGCTGCTCCAGTGGTGTCTCCTCCCAGGGGGCTAGGGCAGCGCTCCCTGGCCAGCAGCTCCTCTCGAGGGCCTGAGGGTGCACTCCCTGGATGGTGGCTCCTTCCAAGAGGGGGGGATCTAGGGCTGTGCGCTTGTCGGGTGGGGCTCTACAGACTGCCCCCAGCCTGCAGCTGCCCCCCAGCCTATCTGAGGGGAGGCAGTGCCCCTGGGGGTAGCCCCTGTCCTGCTGCTGCCTTCCGATCCTGTAGCTGCCCTCCACCCCCACCCTGCAGCTGGTTGGGGATGGAAGTGCTTTGGGGGCTACTCCCGGCCTGCAGCAGCACCCTCTATCTTGCAACCTATTTGGGGGCTGCACTGGGGGTTGGTCAGGCTCTGGGGGCCACCCTTGACCTGCAGCACTTCCCACCCCCGCCACACACACACACCACAGAGCAATGATTTAAATGAAGAAAAACAAAATTGAGTTAAGAACCCGAGCAATGCTGGTAAATCTTCTAATCTCTTATAAACGAAAGTATCAAATAGTGAACTTGTAAAACAGTGTATTATTCCCATGTCAGAAGTTGTTATTTTATTCACATTGTGGAGCACAGCTGTGTATGCAAACACAGTTAAAATTTGTCACGGCAGAACTTCAAAAGAGCATCGCCTGGGTTTGCTGCCTGGGAGTGGGGTCTGGCAGGTCAGGCATTCTCAGTAGCCCAGGGCTGGCCAGTCATACAGTTGCGTCAGTGTTGCTCGCCACTTAGTGAAGGCCGGACCGTGACCTGCAACAGCTGTTCTGCCGTGTTACAAGGCATGATTCCAAAGACACTGTGCCCACAGAAAATCTGTATTATGTTGGACTGAAAATTTTAGTAAGAGTTTTTAAATAGGAATGTCAACGTGTAGTCAAGTATACAATTAACTGATAAACCTAGGCTTATCGGCTAATCTTATTGACTACACACATTTCCTCCCCCTTGATGCCTCTGTACCAGAGGCAGCAAGCAAGGGGGAGGGAGGAGAGTGGGAGCTGATGCCATGGGGAGCCAGCTTTTTAGCCAGCTCCCCACGAGCACCAGATCCAATGGAGCTGCCCGAGGCAGCAACATAAAGAGTGAGGGGGGCAGGTGGGAGCTGGTACATGCAGAAATCCGGCTTTCAAGCTAGCTCCCCATGTGTATCAGCTCATGCAAATCACTTGTCCCCCTCCTGCTCATGCTGCTGCCTCTCTATCAGAGACAGCAGCATGGGGAGGGCAGGGACAGGGGAAGCTGATACGCATTGTGAACCGGCTTTTAAGCCAGCTCTCCTCACATGCATCTATCAGAGGCAGCAGAACAGGGTGGGAGGCGGCAGGAGAGGCTGCCACAGAACAGCCTTCATCAGTAGAGGGCCCAGGTTTGCCAGGCACAGAGGCTGCTCCATGGGATGCTGGTGCAGCTTCTGTCAATGGGGAGCTTGAACCTGCCATGGACAGGGGCTGCTGCTGCCCCACACTGCTGCCTCTATATCAGAAGCGCAGGGTGGCAGAGGGCTCCCCAGGAGTGGGGCCAGGTGTGCACTGACTGCCAGCCCCACTCCTGGGAACTATTGACTAGTCCTGTAACTGATAATATTTTGTGTGGTTACACAGCTATTCAATTAATCACTAACATCCCTATTTTTAACAAGATTGTAAAAGGAGAATCACAAGTACTTGTAAGATTAAGATGTGTTCAAGTAATAGTATAGCCTTCATTTTCAAATATCTGACTGCTAATGTTAACAAACATAATTTAACATGTACATCCCTTTCCATTCTAATTACAATAATGTTCGATAATAAGTAGGGTTACCATATTTGAACTTTCAAAAAAGAGGATACACCTGGGAGGGAGTGTATCTGTATCCGTATCTACCAACTCACGTTGTATTCATATAACTATATACTACATAACACATTATTACAACGTGAGTTGGTAGATACGGATACAGATACACACCCTCTCAGGTGTGTCCTCTGTTTTGAAAGTTCAAATATGGTAACCCTAGATAAATTCTGGCCTTCTGTTTTATTTTTTAAATAGTTTTAAGTGACTATTGATTAAATTAAAATTTACCAGATGCATGTTATTTTTGATGCCATCACATGCGCAGTAACTCGCCAGGAAAGGTTTCACTAGTTAGAGAGAGCTACATGCTCTGTTGTCCCATGGCATTGCAAATTCGTAATTTTTCTTTTCCATACATTATTTACTCCACATTTAATCATTCCTACTAATTGTTTTGATTCATTTATCTTTTAGTTTAATGTAAATAGCGTTCTACTTTACTATTGCTGTTCTCTGTTTTTAGTGCCAAGTAAATAAAGGGAAAAATGTCATTCTAGACTTCTCATTTTTCTCTGTATTGAATGGAGGAGAAGGCGCCCAAGTCACAATTCGCCTAGGGTGTCAAAAACCTTTGGTCCAGTTCTGCATGAGGGACAGTGAGGGGCAAAAGGCATTGTTGCTATGGCAACACACATCCCACAACGGCTGCTGGGCTGGGGATGGGACACCAGTGGAGGAGACAGTCCCCCATTCTCAGGTCCATGAGTAGAAGGTGGGGCAGCTCCCCGCCTAGTCCCAGATCACAGGGATGCTGGGAACAGGCACAGTTGATCTAGGGCATGACCATGGCAGGGCCCCAGAATGCATCTCTTCTTACTACAGAGTCCCAGAACCCAGGCAGTACTGGGTCCAGCCCAGACATGTTGATCCAGACCAAAGTCCCACTGACCCACAGGGCAGGGGCTGTGCCAGGCCTGGGGCCTTAGGTAACCAAGCAAGGGGGGGTTTGTGATGTCACTGGCCCCCTGGGATGGCAGAGTCCCCCTGCCAGTGCTCTCTATGGCACTCTGGCAGCATGTGGGCAGGTCTGAGCTGAGCATGGCCCACAGCAACTGGCTCCTGTGGCTCTTTCTATGCTGTGTGGCAGGACAGGCCACCCCAGGGGAGCAGAGGGAGCCCGTGTCTGAGACACTGGGCTACAGATGGACCTGGAGTAGGTCCATTCTGCAGGACCAGGCTATAGCACTGGGGCAGAGGGTTGGGCTGTGGCTAGTAAGCATTGTGGGTCTGTATGGCCTGACCAACCTCCTGGACGACTTCTCTGGCAAGCAGGAGAATGAGGTGAGGGTCCAATAGGCAGCAAGCAACACCTCTACATCAGCATGCCTAGAGACCTCTCTGAGATCCAGCCCCCTTATGGAGTGCACATTATTAGTAGTAATATGGCACAGCATAAGGGCCCCATATCTTGCCCTGTTATGTGCATATTAGTAGTATTACGGTACCAGTTATTCTGTCTGTTGTATCCACCTGACACCTTTTGTCTTAGATTGTAAATCCTTTGGGGCCTTCCACTGTGAGGGGATGGTCCATGACTGAGTTCCTAGGCAACACTATAATACAAATACAAATACAAATATTGTTCTGTTTCTTGTATAAGATAGTAACAAATTTTGTATAAGATACTAACAAATACAAATAGTTATTTAGGGATGGGGATAACAGATGCTAATGAAATATCTTCCCACATATAATGCACTATTACCCTGTGGAACTCATTGCTACAAGATACTGTTGAGACAGTTTCAGGGTTTTAAAGAAAGGATTGAATACTTACTAAGTTATAACAATGAGAACTGAGTAAAATAAAATAAGGGTTTAGACATGATCTGCTGTATATCATAAGCCAGAGAATTTTACCCAGTGATTCCTGTATGGAGCCCAATGCTTGATGATCATCTTCCCCCTTTTAAGCCCTATCAAATAGTCAGTTTCCAACAGTCAGAATTAATACTAATTCCTAGCTCTTCTAATCAGCAGATATGTGTTTTACAAAGGTCAGTATTAGGGATGTTAAATATTGGTTAACTGAATAGTCGATTAACCTCATGAATTCGTATTGGTTGCTCCACTATTCTATAGTCCCTGGGGGTAGGGCTGGTAGCCAGTGAGCTCCGGCCCCACTCCCGAGGAGCCCCCTGCTACCCCATGCTGCTGCCTTTATCAGCAGGAGCTGGTATTTGTGGGGAGTCAATTTTAAAACCAGATACAGAGACAGCAGCCCGTCTGGGGGCAAGAGGGTGTCAGAGCTCCTGGACCCAGTGTGACCCAGAACTGAGCTAGGCTGCCTGCCCGCCTGGCTCCTAATACACTTTAAATGCAGAGCAGGGGTAGGTCCCAGACCCAGCATGAACCAGCCTGCTAAAAAATGTACTGGCAAGGGGGGAGGGAAATACATATTGTCTATAGCATTCACCTATAAGCTTTTGCTTATCAGTTAATCAGTTAATTGACTATGCTAGTACATCCCTAGTCAGTACTGTATCACTAACTCCATTTTAAAGATGGGGAAACTGAGGCACAGAGAGAGGCAGTGACTTGCATGAGGTTACCCAGCCAGACATTGAGCCAGAAATAGACTCCACAAGGTCACACTGAAAAATAAGAGTTGGGGATTTTTTGTATTTGTCTCCTTGCTCTACTAGTTTCATGTGTTGTGGGTTTGCTCTGCAGTGATGCAGCTAGAAACTTGCTTAAAAAAACAAGAAAAGAAAAAAAGAAAGCCGTGATTCTCAGCTCCGCACACTAGGACTTGAAACTAACTTTAGACAGCCTGCTAACTTTCTCCGCAGTATAGGGAGCTCTTGGGTTCATGCTAATACTGCCTGTTTCATTGCAGGATGATGGCTCTCCAGACTACTGTAACCCTCCCTCCGGGGGCTTCTCCCATGACTTATCTCTGAAATGCCTGGACAAAGCAGAGCAGGACTTGGTGAAGCTGCTGGTTGAGCTGTGGAGGCACAGAGATGCCCTGGGCTGGCTCCCAGAAGGGAGATGTGGGAAGAAACTCTGGGATGCTCCCCGAGCAAGAGAGAGAAAGTGATCTATGAAGTGGCAGAGTGCTCCAGCTAGGCAGAGCCTGGATCCACATTGGCAGAGAGCACCGGAGGAATAAAGGGTTCCAGAAGTATATTTTCTCTTCCCTCCAACTTTTCATTTAGAGCCAAGGGCTAGTACAAAAATATCAATCTAGGGAGGTGCCTTAACCTCTAGAGCAGGGGTCTCCAACCCTTTTAAGCATGAGATCACTATTGGAATATAAGTGCAGTCCAAGATCTACCTCAAACCCAAATACTCTTGCTGGGCCTCCTTTGTACCCCTTCTCTGAGGCCCCGCCCCACCCCTGCTCACTCTGTCCTCCCTCTCTCCCCCATCCTTCTTCACTTTCATCAGGCTGGGGCAGAGGGTTGGGATGCAGGCTCTGGTCTTGGATTAAGGGATTTGGAGTGTGAGGGGCTCAGAGCTGAGCTTGGGACAGGGAGTTGAGGTGCTAGAGGGGGTTCTATTTGCAGGCTCTGGGAGGGTGTTTCGATCATAGACTCATAGACTTTAAGGTCAGAAGGGACCATTATGATCATTTAGTTTGACCCCCTGCACAGTGCAGGCCCACAGAATCTCACCCACCCCTCCCAGAATAATCCTCTCACCTATATATCTCAGATATTGAAGCCTTCAAATACTTTGAAGACCCCAAGATGCAGAGAATCCTCTAGCTGTGATCTGTACCCCATGCTACAGAGGAAGGCGAAAAACCTCCAGGGCCTCTGCCAATCTACCCTGGAGGAAAATTCCTTTCCGACCCCAAATATGGCGATCAGCTAAACCCTGAACATGTGGGCAAGACTCATCAGCCAGACACCCAGAAAGTTCTCTATAGTAACTCCTATCATCCCTCCATTGACCTATTCCCACTGATTATGAATGGTCAATTAGTTACCAAGATCATGTTATCTCATCAAACCATCCCCTTTATAAACCCATCTAGTTTAATCTTGAACCAGATAGATCTTTTGCCCCCACTGCTTCCCTTGGAAGGCCGTTCCAGAACCTCACTCCTCTAATGGTTAGAAACCTTCGTCTAATCTCAAGTCTAAACTTCCTACTAGCCAGCTTATATCCATTTGTTCTTGTGTCCACATTGGTATTAATCTTAAATAATTCCTCTCCCTCCCTGGTATTTATCCCTCTAATATATTTAAAAAGTGCAATCATGTCCCCCCTCAGCCTTCTTTTGGTTAAGGTAAACAAGCCGAGCTCCTTGAGTCTCCTTTCATAAGACAGGTTTTCCATTCCTCGGATCATCCTAGTGGCCCTTCTTTGTACCTGTTCCAGTTTGAATTCATCCTTCTTAAACATGGGAGACCAGAACTGCACACAGTATTCCAAATGGGGTCTCACCAATTCCTTGTATAATGGCACTAACACCTCCTTATCCCTACTGGAAATACCTCGCCTAATACATCCCAAGATCGTATTAGCCTTTTTCACGGCCAGGTCACAATGGTGGCTCATAGTCATTCTATAATCAACCAGGACTCCGAGGTCCTTCTCCTCCGTTACTTCCAACTGATGTGTCCCCAGCTTATAACTAAAATTCTTGTTATTAATCTCTAAATGCATAACCTTACACTTCTCACTATTAAATTTCATCCTATTGCTATCACTCCAATTTACAAGATCATCCAGATCTTCCTGTATGATATCCCGATCCTTTTCTGAATTGGCAATAGCTCCCAACTTTGTATCATCCGCAAATTTTATTAGGACACTTCCACTTTTGGTGCCAAGATCAGCAATAAAAAGATTAAATAAAATTGGCCCCAAAACTGATCCCTGAGGAACTCTGCTAGTAACCTTCCTCCAACCCGACAGTTCACCTTTCAATATGACCCGCTGTAGTCTCCCCTTGAACCAGTTGCTTATCCACCTCTCAACTTTCATATTAATCCCTATCTTTTCCAGTTTAACCAATAATTCCCCATGTGGTACTGTATCAAATGCTTTACGAAAGTCGAGGTGGATTAGATCCACTGCATTTCCTTTATCTAAAAAATCTGTTACTTTCTCAAAAAAGGAGATCAGATTGGTTTGGCACGATCTACCTTTTGTAAAACCATGTTGTAATTTGTCCCAATTGCCATTAGCCTCAATGTCTCTAACTACTTTCTCCTTCAAAATTTTTTCCAGGATCTTACATACTACAGATGTCAAACTAACAGGCCTATAGTTACCTGGGTCACTTTTTTTCCCTTTCGATGCAGAGGTATTCGGGGATAGGGCAGGAGCTTGGGGTGCAGGAGAGGGTTCATGACTGGGGTAGAGTCTTGGGATGTGGACTCCAGCTGGGCACTGCTTACCTCCAGTGGCTCCTGGGTGGGGGTGAGGTGGGGCTAAGGCAGGCTCACCCCTGCCCTGGCCCTGGCCCACTCCCAAAAGCAGCCAGCAAACTCCCTCCATCCCATTGCGCCCCCTCTCTGCTCTGTGGAGATACAATACAGAGTGGGAGAGGGGGCAGCTTGACATCAGCATCCCTCCTCTGCCCTGCCCAGCAAGCAGGGAGCTCCTGAGGGGACAATTCCAAGGCAAAGGGCAGGAGATGCACAGCAGCGTGAAGAGGAGTAGCTGAATCACTGGCACTTGATAGCCTTTTGGCCTTTTGTTGAGAGAGGAAAAAAAGGTTGGGCAGGGGGAGGGGAAGTTATTGAGCAAAAAAACAAACAAAAAAGGTCATCTGCCCCTTTAAGGGCAGCCATTTTGAACTCTGTTGTTCTCCACAGCACACCAATGTGCCACAGAACACAGTTTAAGTAACACTGCTCTAGGGTATACATCTTTCTAGAGCTCGGACTAGAACCCAGGGCTGTGTCTACACTGGCAAGTTTTTCTGGAAAATCATCTGATTTTCCGGAAAAACTTGCCAGCTGTCTACACTGGCCGCTTGAATTTCCGCAAGAACACTGATGATCTCATGTAAAATCATCAGTGCTTTTCCGGAAAAACTTTGCTGCTCCTGTTCGGGCAAAAGCCTTTTTCCGAAAGACTTTTGCCCGAAAGGGCCAGTGTAGACAGCAGAGATTTGTTTTCCACAAAAAAGCCCCGATCGTGAAAATGGCGATCTGGGCTTTTTTGCGGAAAAGCGCGTCTAGATTGGCCACGGACGCTTTTCCGGAAAAAGTGCTTTTCCGGAAAAGCGTCCTGCCAATCTAGACGCGCTTTTCTGAAAATGCTTTTAACGGAAAAGTTTTCCGTTAAAAGCATTTGTGGAAAATCATGCCAGTGTAGACGTAGCCCAGCATTACCTGCCTCCCAGCATTACCCACTAGAGCCCACTGTTGTCCCAGATCTGGGGCTAGAACCCCACAATCCTGGCTCCCAAATTGCAGTGTGATCTACAGTCCTTTCCAAAGCTGGGAAATAGAGCCCAGAAGTCCTGGTTCTCAGCCCTGCCTGCCCCCTCCCAAGCTCCAGGTGGTCTTGGCCCTTCAGAGATTAAAGCAGCTAGCAGGATGCCCAACCTCCTGGGTACCATTCCCAGCCCTGGGAAATAGAGTTCTATATGGGTAGAGCAGGTGGGACTGGGAGCCATAGCCCAGGGGCCTTCAAAACTAAATCCCTCCGAGTCTTAGCAGGGACTTGCTAGAAACTAATGAGAAGAGGGGATCTCAGAGAGTGAGCGGTGCCTCTAGGACAGGGATGAGCCATCATGAAGAATGCTATCACTAGCCAAGGCTAAATCCTTCTGCAATTTCCAATGGTCTCTGTGCTTGCACTGGGCAAAGCCACTCCAGAATGACACCAGGAGCAGGCCCTGGAGAATTCACTAGCACCTAATGTTGGCTGAGCAGGGCTGGGCCCTGTGACTTGTCATTACTATAAATAGTGTCCCTCTTCCCCGTGGGCAGAGGAGCCGAGGGGCCACAGCACAGGTTCTCTGGGGCCCTACAGCATTTGTCCTATACCCTTCCAGCCAGTCCCTTAGCCATGAGCCCAGCCTTGCAAGAGGTCTAATCCTCTCTGGCTACGTCTACACTGGAGGCTTCTTGCGCAAGAACGGCTGTTCTTGTGCAAAAACTTGCTGGGTGTCTATACTGCACGCACGTTCTTGCACAAGTAAATTTACAGTACAGAGTCGGAAAACAGGGCTTCTTCCGGAAGAGTTATTCCTCTCCCCACGAGGAATAAGAGCTCTTGCTCAAGAGGGCAGTGTAGACAGGCAACATGAATTTCTTGCGCAAGAAACCCCTATGGCTAAAATGGCCATCGGAACTTTCTTGCGCAAGAGAGCGTCCACACTGCCATAGATGCTCTTGCGCAAAAGCACATGCCAGTGTAGATGCGCTCTTGTGGAACACTTTTTGCGCAAGAACTCTTCAAGAAGCTGCCAGCGTAGACGAAGCCGTTAGGCCCAAAGTACTTTTCATAATGAGGGCAGAAGGCTGCATTTCCAGAGCACCTGACTCAGCTCTCCAGTGCATCAGAGCTTGGCTCTATTGACTTACTCTCGCATCCCACCAGCGAGAGGAGAACAGGGACAGGCAGGGCATGTCCGCCTCCACGTGCCACTGTACTGAGCAGCGGCAAGGTTAGGAATAGAACCCAGGAGTCCTGACTCCCTCCCACTTTCCCCTGCTCTAGCCATACCACACATGCCTCTTCTAGCACTGGGAAGAGACCAGCAACCCTGGCTGCCAGCTCCTTTTTCCTCCCCCTTTCTCTAGACACCAGACCCCACAGCCAGGAACAGAACCCCACACTTACAGGGCTCTCCGTGAGATCAGACTCCGGCCCGGCAGCTATTTGGAGAGAGTTGCCTAGCTACAGCTTTGATCATGGAAAAAATAAATCCAGCCTCAAATTCTGACCAATCCCCTCACACTGGTTCTTTAATCTAAGAAGCCCCCAGCTCAGCATTTCTGTTACCTCATTTTCCTCCTCCTAGGTGCACCCACAGGAACCTGCAGGAACAAGACCCAGCTGGAAGGGCTTTTGTCTTTCAACACAGGCAGCTGCTGAGCTAATGTCAGTTTCCTCCAAGCTGTCATTCAAGCGAGGCAGCTGCCCGCCTGCTCACATCCCCCACCCTCAGGGCTCCCTGCTCTCAAGGGGTCAGCAGTAGGGCACTTCCATAGGGGACCAGCACAGCTGGCCACACTGTATAACATCTAATGGGCCTGATTCTGATCTCACATCCCCCAGGGTCAATCCAGAGTCACCCACTGCCCACAGCGGGATCAAGGCCTGATTCTGATTTCAGCTATGTACATTCATAGCTGCTCTCATGGGCTTCAGTGGAAGCAGAACAGATAGTGCCCTGGCATGAGCAATTCTGCTGTTTACAAGCAAGCCCCACTATCAATCCAAGGTAACGTGCTCTTTCCTTGGACATTGGGGCATTCAAACCCAGAGCAGAACTCAGCTACTTGGTCCTCTCTCTCCTGCAAACCACAATCCATCCCTCCACCCTTTAAAAACCAGACCTCACAGCTGTAGCCTGGAGCAATTAACCAATCAGTAAGCAGGGATTAGTCAGTTATGTACCTCACCCAGGTCATGGGAGACCAGGGTTCAATTCCCTATTCAGTCACAGAGTCCCTGTGCGATCTTGGGCAAAAGAGCCCCTATGCTTCAGTTTTCCCATCTCTAATACTGTATAGGGATAACAGCACTGCCCTTCCTCACAGGGATGCATTGGGATAAATCCATTTAAGATCGAGGGGTACCTAGACATTAGGGGAGGGTGCAGATGAGTATTTAGGAGAGATAAAAGAAGCAAAGAGATATTGACATATGCTTGGCTCCTTGAATGGCCTAACGGTGAGTAGACCATTGGTATTTCCACAGGCTGAGAGTAATGCAGAAATAGCCCCATGAAATATTTATTGTAACGACTCTTTTTGCATTATCATTTCTTCTAAGTTTTTCTAGGGCCAACTACGTGCACACACAAGCATCTATGGCTTTTACAGAAAGAACTGTAAGCTCAGGGGTGCTAGAGATGGCTTGATGCAGGATACAGTTACTTTTCTGCAGTGATCTTCTGCTGTCTTCCCTGGAACCAAGGGCCAGATCCTGATCTCTACCAGAGTAGAATCTGGCTAGCGTCAGGTATGACCCATGCTGCATTTGAAAATAGCAGAGGGAAGATCTGCTTACTGCACTGCAAATCAGCTGTCCAGGGCTAGATTTTTCCAAAGAGCTCAGAACAAGGGGTTTCTGAGGGCTCAGCATCCACCACTGGGCTGGTAGTGAAGCAAACTTCTGGAAATCTGTGGGAGCTGAGCCCTCGGGAAACAGGAGCAAGGAACAGCTGAAAGCGAGGAGGTGTTCACAGGCCAGAATCAGGAGGCAGAAATGGTGGTGTCTGTCAGAGGTGTCCTATCTGAAATTCAACATGAAGCCACCACCTTTGTGGGTTTCAGAAATCCCTTGGCACTTCCACAGCCAAAGCTGAACCCTGGCACTCCAGCCCAGCTCCAGCTCCAGCATTTTGTGCTTCTTAACCAACCCTTCGTTGTTTCAAGAGACTTAATTTCCTCCCTTAAAATGCCTGCCTGCCAAGCAACCGCCCTGCTCCACCCCAGACACGGATGGATTGAGCTGAAACACACAAGCAAATGTGCTGTTTGAGACACAGCCGATGATCCCCTCCAAGATCCCAGCTCGAGTCAGTCACGCCAGCATCCCTCCACTTTTCAAAGCCCTCTTTATCCAGGGAAGTCTGACATAGCAGCCCCTGCAGCCAAATTCCAGTCTTTACGCAGCATTAAGCTTTCCAAAGCAACTCTCCGTTAGCCCCAGGACTCAATTCAACAATGGCAGGTTTATATATTGAACTTAATCTGATGCCTAAAATCTGTCTGGGTGATAAAAATAGGGGCTGGTAAAGAACTGGAGCCTTCTCCCTGCTCTTTCCCAACATGTTAAGTCACAACCCCCTTTCGTTTAATTCAACTCTCCTGGAAGGATTTAATTGGTTTGGAGGGGAGAGGAGTTAAGAGCCTTTGGTGCTGTGCAGAGATCGGCTAATCAAGTTAGTGTCTGGTTTAGTGACCTCACAATAGAGAGGGTCCCATTCTCCAATAATGCTTATGCCCCATTTTCAAAAGTGACTCGCCAGAGCCCGAGTCACTTTTGAAACCAGGGCTTGGGCAGCTTGGAAAATTTGATCCTTAAAATTTGAAGAGTCAGGATCCTAAATCCATAAGCCCCTACATAATGACAGGCCAGCAATATTTTTACAGCAGGGAGGATGGTCTTGTAGCTAAAGGGCTGGACTAAGCTGCAGAAATGCTGGGGTTGACTGTGAGCTCTGCCACTGACTCCTTAGGTGGCCTTGTGCCAGTCACTTCCCTGCACCATGCTTCAGCTTTCACCTAAAAACAAGGCCAATTATCCTTTTAACTGTGTGGATTGAGACCCCTTTAGGGCAGGGGCAGCCTCTCTCTGTCTGCCAGGGCTTCTGACAGTCTTGCCCTACTGGGCATAGCAAATAAAGACCACCACCAAACCCTCAAACAAAACCACCCACATTGTTTTTTTCCACTTGAAAAAGATTCTTTAAAACAGTTCTCCTCTCCCAGCCATTTCCAGGCTGGCTTCAACAGCTTGTCACCCCCACAGCTGAATTTACTCTCCTCTAGGAGACATGGGGGTCCCTTTGTTCTTTTGAGAAGGATCCCCCGCTCCTTCCCTCCTTCCCCTGGTGCGCAAACTCCCCTCCCCCCACTCTTCTGGGTGGCAGGCTTGCATTCAGCTTTCAGAAGCAAGATCAAACCTGTTAATAAAGATTAGGAGAAGGCTGCCATTTTCATACACGATGATCCCAGGGGTCCCTTCTGGCCTTCTCTGGTCTGACTCATATAGCACAGGCCATAAGACATCCCTGAATTGACTCAGGTTAGAAGCAGAATAGGCCTGCTAGAAACACCAGCAATTTTTAAATCAAGAGTGGATGTGGATGTGATGGAGAACCCACAACCCTTCCTTTGGGAAGCTGTTCCGATGGTGAATTCCCCCCCCCCCCCGTTAAATATTTGGACCCTACTTTTCAATTGGCCTATCTTCATCTTCCAGCTACTTGGCCTCCCTGTTGGAATCCATTGCTCTAGGATCAGCCACTATTTCACCATGGACATGTCACTGCCCCAGCTCCATGCCTCGGTTTCCCCATCTTACTGAGACCCACCCCAGTGCAGAGCCAGAAAAATACTTATTGTTTTTAAAGTACTGAAGTACACAGCAAGGTCACCCAAGACAGATCCTGGAATGAATTCAAGTGTCCCGAGTTACAGCCTAGCACACTAACCATTGTACAACACTGTCTCCCTGTCCAGCCTTTTCCTGGAAGGTTCAGGGATCTCTGCAGAGCTGGCACCATCCCATATCAAGCAAGAGACAGCTCAGTGATGGAGAAGAGCAGGAATTGTGAGGGTTGAGGCATGGGACTAGGGCTCAGGAGATCTAGGTTCACTTCCTGGCTTTGCCACAGTCTCCCTAGATGATTCTGAGCCAGTTGTTGAACCTCTCTGGGCCTCAGTTTCCCCACCTGAATGTGAGGATGATCTTTCTTATTTAGATTATAATTACCCTTTTAATCACAGATGGGAAAGCTGAGACACAAAGCGGGGCGGTGACCCACCCAAGCTGGGTTCTAGAAACCACTGATTAATGTATTAATTAACTAATACACCTAGATACTCAGGGAAGAGCCACTGGATAGGGGCAAGCCACTGTTCTTCACTGGGCTACCAGTGGAGCCAGAATTGTGACCTAGAGTGACCTGCATCAGAGTGGAGAAATCATTATTAGTAATAAATGGGCACATCTTGCAACGGCAACACAATTATCTCCCTAATGCACCGGCAGTCGGATGCACGCCCGGCGTCTGGCAGGGGACTTGCTGTGCCCCTGAACTGGAAGGCTGCCTGCAGGAAGACATAATTTTTCAAGCAGTTTTTTTGGTCTGAGGGGGCGCGTGCCATTCACTAGCTCTCTGGATCGCAGCATCCTGTCTGTGAGATGATATGCAAGACCCATATCACCACCACTCATTAAAAATCCCTGGCTCAGTCCCCCAGCAGTGGGCATGTGAACCTGGAGTCCTACCCAAACTCCAGGGTGAGGGACTCTTTTCTGGCATCCTGTTCTCCCCCAGTAGGAACAAGACTCCACTTACAGTCTTCAGTGTGGTGGGGAGTGCTGCCTTGATGCTGATAAATAACTGCTGCATCTCACTGGTGGGTGTATGTGTCACCCCCACCCCAGAGGCAGCTGCATCTCATTGGGAGGTAAAAGGGGGCATATACATAGTTTGCACTGTGGTCTTTGATCTGTCAGAATGGAAGGTGCTGTCTCATGCAAGATCCATCAATTGCTACAATTGCGTGATATTGAATACCATTGTAGCCCTGACTCCGAGGGCACACCCCTAAATACATTTCAAACTAGCCACTTCAGGGGGATCAAAACAAGACCTACAAACCCTAAGCAGCACCCTTGTTGTCACTAGACTGCACACACAGCCTTTCCTTCTACAAACCAGAGTTCACAGATAATCCCCATTTGCTGTTAGCAATGTAGGGCTTATGACACATGCTTGAGTCTTTCCAATTCCATCCAACAGAAGGCAGTGGCACCCATTCTTACTCTCTCTCTCTCTCACGCACACGCACTCTCTACTACACTAACAAACTATTTGTCACACTGCCCCCGAATTGATGGTTTTAATAGGAAGGAAATTTATAGTAACCCTTTTTAGCTGGAGCTAGGGAGGGCTCGGCCTAGGAAGCTGGTTGGGTTGAGGGGATAGGATCTCTGAAAAGGCTAGTAGCTCTGGAAATGCAGACAGCAATTTCTATTTCTTAGCTGGGAGGGCTGGTGGAGGCGGGGCATGGGGTGGAGATGGGAAAAGAGTCCCAAAGGGGCAGGCTGAGGTGTGGAGATGCAAATACCTGAGCTAGAAATAGGGAGGGAGGGCTTGCAGCAGGATACCATGACTCGGGAGCTGCCAACAGGACCCAGTGCAAGAGAGCTGCTAAAAACCTCTGCTGTGGACTCCCTGCCAGCTACAGACAGATGGTAGGATATACACCTGGCTATGGGGAGTTGACGGGGGTAGAAGAGCTGGGGTCTCAGCTGCACTGAAGGTAGAGCAGGTTCCCAGGTCTGGTGAATCCTGGGGACAGGAAGAGTTTGTAGGTGGAGAGAGAATAGTCATTATTAAATAGAAGAAATAATCCCCAGCTCACATACCCACACTAACCAATGTACTTAATAGGCCTGGGATTAAAACCCAGGAATCTTGAGGCCCTAGCCCCTGCTCTCACCGCAAGCCTCCTCTCCCAGAATTAGTGATAGAAACTAGAAGAGCTGACTCCCTTCTGCATGCCTCACATACTAGCCAATCCCCCCCTTGATTGCTGCTCTTTTGATTCACAAGCGAAGCTGAGTGGAAAGAGCTTGCTACAGTGAAAAGGAAAATCTATTGTCCTGGGTTCTCTCTGTTGCAGTTTTACTCCAGGTAGAAGAGCGTGAGGCCGAAACGCCAGGGAGCGGGCACAAGCAACCAGTACGTGTTTTGATAGGTCTAAACAGATGACTTGACGAAGCACTCTGTCCTGGGAAGTTGCTGCTCTGAAAAGATTTGGGCGGGAGGGCGAGAGAAATCAGCTGGATGTGAGCTCCCTGTGCAAGGCTGTGGCCAAAAGGGCTCCATGGTGCCTGGATTAATGAAGGGAATCTCAAGGAGAAGAAAAAAAGTTATTCTCTTTATTTGGCATTGGTGTGGTCACTCCAGGAACCCTGCCCCCTGTTCCGGTGTCCACAGTCCACGTAGGATGTGGATAAAGTGAAGAGGGTTCAGAGCAGAGCCATGGGAACAAGTAAAGCATTAGCAAACCTGCCTAATAGTGAAACTCCAGGAGCTCAATCTATTTATCTTATCGAAGAGAAGGTTAACGGGAGTGGCTTGATCACACGGTAGCAGGACCTACCTGGGGAACAAATATTTAACAGTAGGCTCTTGTGTCTAGCAGAGAAAGACTGGAAACAAGGCGACATTTTTAACAGTGAAGATAATTAAGTTCCACGTTCCCCAGGGCAAGGTGGATTTTCCATCGCTGACCATTTTAAGACAAGACCGGATGTATTTCTAAAAGAGCTGCTCTAGGAGTGAGTGTGGGAATTCTCTGGCCTGTGCTGTCCAATGGGTCAGGCTAGATGATCAGTTGGTCCCTTCTAGCCTTGGAATCTATGAAACTGAGTGTGAGGGGCAATGGGACATAGCCAGAGCCCAGACTCGGAAGCTTGGTCCATGTGCCCTTTGCCTTAGCACATTGTGATGTAGGTGGGGCGTGCTGTACACTCTGGTTGGGCATTCACTGGTCGCTATGCTTGGGCTCTGGGTGACCCCTACTGGCCTGCGTCTGTGAGCACTGATCAGTGAGGGTCGCCCTGAGGGCCCTCATATCAGGTAGGCCATGGCCCAACCAGTTCTCACCTGACATGGGAAGGGGTTTGAACAAAGGAAGGGTGTGGTTTGGAGAAGGGCAGTGGGAGTGTCCAAAAGCCAGGCAGGGGGGCAGGAGGGATAAAGGGCACCCTACCATTCAGAGAGTGGGGCAGTGGCCTAGGGGCTAGGGTGCTCACCTGGAATAGGAAGGGTTATGGGTTGAAGTTCTAGTTGGGATGGGACAGGACAGCCAAAAGCCAGGTAGCCCCAGGGCAGGAAGGATAAGGGAAGCATGGAGGAAGCAGACTAACCAGTGTGGGGGTGGGTCCAGGGGCCTGTACCCCCTCCCCCAAGGGAACTAGGGCTGTCAGCCTATCCTCTTATGCCTGCATTGGTCCTATGCTGTGCTGTATCTCAGAGCAGCAATAAACCCTCTCTATTCTACTGGCTGGCAGAGTCACATCTTGCTGTGGATGGGGGTGCAGGGTCAGGGGGTCCCTGACACATGTCACAGCCTCTTCTCTTCCCAAAAACGAGAGAAATCCCACTTAGCAGTATAGAAGGTAGGACACACAGCTCAGAGATGCAGATTCCAGCCGGCAGAGGATGGCTGTGCGACCGCTTTGCTCTCCAGCTTCTGCTGACCTGACTCTGTGCTCTTAGCATGTGCCACTTCTGTTACAGAGACTCTGTGCTCTTAGCATGTGCCACTTCCTGCCATCCTGCCATGCTGCCATCATCTCCCTGCTGCTGATCCTGATGGCTTCCCCCTACTGGAGCAATGAGGCCGTGAGGCCTGGATGCCATCTGCACTGTAAGGATGTGTGTATGGGGGAGGGCGGTTTGGAGCTATACCAGGGACTGAACATGACACCAGAGAGCCAGGATCTCCCTAACCCTGGGTCTGATGTTCCCATCCCCCACCACCATGGGCTTCGTGACATTGCTGCATTTTACAGACTGGGAAATTGAAGCACAGAAAGGAGAAGTGGGTTGGCCCCAAGGTCATGCATAGTCTGTGACGGAACCAAAACTACAAGCCAAGAGCCCTAGCTCCCAGTCCCTCTGCTCTAATCATTATACATCCCTGCCCCCACCCCCCACAGTTGACTTTGCACACCTCTTCTTTACAGGGATGTTCATGGCTGTCAAGCCACTTGAGCACTTGGCAGAAGTTGGGTGTTTTGGATCCAAAAGTTGCCAGTTTGAATCCCAAGCAGCAGGGTTATGCCCATTCTGTGGCCCTGGTGCAAAATGAGTTAGTTGTTTCTCAGCCCAGCCCTTAACTCATGAGCACAGACACTGAGGGCTGCCCAGGCCATGAAGACTGAACTCTCCCCTCTCCCCATAGCATTTGATGTTACCATCAAGAGCGACCGCCGTGGGACCTGCCGGGGGACCCATGTGGTCCAGGCCTGTGTGGGCTACTGCGAGTCCAGCGCCTTCCCCTCCAAGTACTCCATCCTGCTGGCCAGCAGCTTCAGACACAATGTCACCTCCGTGTCCCAGTGCTGCACCATCAGCAAGATGCAGAAGGTGAGTGGGGTTGGGCCTACAAATGCAGCCAGACCAGGGAACATGGGGCTGCAAGGTGCATGCAAGAGCTGGGATGACACATAGAAGCAAGAAGGAGAAGAGATCTAGAGGACAGACAGGTAGGGGGAATCCACTAGTTCTCCAATGTTTCTCCAGCTCCCCGAAATAGCAGCTGGGATGGAAGCTCACAGGGGAAGCTGGATGGACACAGCCAGGCTGATTCTCAGCTAGGTTGAGGATTTGGTGTATGCTACGATCACACGAATGATGTGGCTGGCACGGGGCAGTGCTGCCTGGTCCGGTACAGTGCTCCTCTGTGGCCCTTTCAGAATCCATCCCTGCCAGCCATTGTGGAAGGAAAGGGCATGGCCGGAATGCACCATTCTCTGGCCATTCACTACTCCCAAGGAATCATAGGAAATGGCACTTGCTCTCTAATTTGTGCCAGGGCCTGGAATTCAGGGAGGGCACAGGGCTGTGGCACCAATCCCTCTCTCACCCTCCCGTTCCACTGCCACAGATCAAAGTCCGCCTGCACTGCGGGGTCACCCGCCGCAAAGAGATGGAGATCTTCACCGCCAGGAGCTGCCAGTGCGACATGTGCCGCCTCTCCCGCTACTGACTGGGCCAGGGAGGCCCTCTCCTGCGACACCCAGGAACCCACAGGCTGGGCTTGTCTAGAGTTGAGTATATTTACGTGTCCTCCAGGGCCACTGCAGTCCACACCACGCTTGCTTTGCCACTCGCGGGGCACCACTGTTGCTCCCAGCTTTACCAAGAGCTTCTGTTTGCCAGCTTGCTGCTGTAGGTTTATGTTTGCAAACAGATCCCATTCCAGCAGATACGCCCCCACCAGGAAGAAACCAGAGAGCCAGGCTCCCCCACCAGGCTGCTCTCTGTAGGCTGGGCCAAGTTAGAGAAAGTCATGGGCTCCTCTCCCCTCTGCCGTGCTGCCAAGAAGCCAATGCCTGATCTCAGGTTAATATATCCGGCTAGAGCACAAAATATGTTCCTTCCTGACCCCAGCAAAGAGATCAGCTCCTGCTGTGGTGCCTGAGATGACTGTCGCTCTCAGGGAAGATCCCTGCATGAGTAAGACCTGCCTGAATCCTGACCCAGTAACAAACAGAACCTGCTAAGGCCCCTTTACTTACCAAGAAGACAATCCGAGCACAGACCCTGAACCTAGGCCTCCTAGAGAGCCTGTGAAAGGAGGGTAGGTCCGCATTGCTCACTTTCATATGGGTGTACCACAGGCAAAGCCAGAGACATAGCTGGCTGGCCGGCAGCTGGCGAGGGGACTAGCAAGGGGCTCTGCCTCCCCCACACTCATTGGCAGCAGTAGCGGAAGCAGAGCAACATGGCCCCAGCTTGTTCTGCTTTCCTGGCATGTCGCTTGTGGGAGGGGCAGCATCACCCCTGTAGGCACTGCGGGGGGGGGGGGGGGAGGCAGAATGAGCTGGGGCAACATTGCTCTGCTACCCCCCACTTCCACCAGTGAATGCAGGAGGGGGGGCCAGCCCTGGCCCTGCTATTCCCCTGGGCCGCCTTGGTTGGGGGAAGAGGTGAGGTATGGTGGAGCAATGGTGGGGAAGAGGCAGGGAGAGAGTGGAGCAAGGGTGGGGAGGGGGCAGAGCAGTGACAGGGAGAAGCAGGGGTTGGGGCAGAGGGGGGATTGTCCTGGCCATTCCCTGGGCTGGGGGAGTGATGTTTCCCCCTCACCAGTTGCACCTGCCAGAGGGTGCAGTGTAGTGGGTAGCCTGAGGCAGGCTATCTGGAATTCTGACCTGCTATGTGATTGTGCTCATGCTTCTTCTTCTTACTGAGTTTTAATTGGCCCTCCCATTATCTGCCTATTAAGACGGTGAGCTCTGTAAGGCAAGAACCATCTCTCACGCTGTCTGTGCACTACCTGGTCCGATGGGGGCCTTGATCTTGATCCTGATCTCTAGCCAGGACTCTAAGGTTACATCTACACTACACAAATTGTGTATCTTATTTTGATCTTATTTTGAAATAGCTTATTTTGTAAAATTTAAAAATAACCCGCTTGTCAATGTAAAGGCTACGTGCACGAGGCCTGGCCAGAAGAGCCTGCTTTTACACCGCTCTTCCAAAACATCCCTTACTCCTCGTGGAATGAGGTTTACAGGGACGTTGGAATAGAGAGCCCGCAATAACGGGCCTGCTGTGAAGACATGGGATAGCAATTTCAGGATACTCCAGGGCTGTGTCTAGATTGGCAAGTTTTTCCGCAAAAGCAGCTGATTTTGCGGAAAAACTTGCCAGCTGTCTATGCTGGCCGCTTGAATTTCCGCAAAAGCACTGACGATCTCATGTAAGATTGTCAGTGCTTTTGCGGAAATACTATGCTGCTCCCACTCGGGCAAAAGTCTTTTTCCGAAAAACTTTTGCGCAAAAGGGCCAGTGTAGACAGCAGAGATTTGTTTTCCGCAAAAAAGCCCCGATCGCGAAAATGGCAACTGGGGCTTTTTTGTGGAAAAGCGCGTCGAGACTGGCCACGGACGCTTTTCCGCAAAAAGTGCTTTTGCGGAAAAGCGTCCTGCCAAACTAGACGCGCTTTTCCAAAAATGCTTTTAACGGAAAACTTTTCCGTTAAAAGCATTTCCGGAAAATCATGCCAGTGTAGACATAGCCTGGTAGTCCAAAATAGCATTGCAGTGTAGACGTAACCTAACTGAATAATGTTGCTCCACTGGGTAAAGCTACCTGTGTTGCCTCTCTCTTGCTGAGTGCTGTAGTATGTGAGCTATTAACATAAATGATCAGGATGAAGAGACTTTACCTTGCCCAGCAGTTTCTGTGCCAAATGAACTTTCCCAGCTGAGCTGCTTAAATGTGTCAGGCCCAGCTGCTCAAATAAAGCAGCACTTTAAAACAATCCCAGTCTTCTTGAATCTCTACAATCCCAGTGGCCAGGTCTGCTGGATGCAAGAAGCAGCATCTCCTCTAGTTCTTAATTCATAGGTGCTAAATCCCCATTTGGTTTCCGTACAAGTTATAGAAATGCTCAGCCAAATTCATCCTCGGACCATGGCCCCACCAGGGTTTAATGTTCTACCAGGGATCTCTAGTCTATTGAGGAAGAGCCAGAGCAGACCAGTGGCCAAAGCTCAGTCCATGAACAGGCGATAATTCAGTCCCAACTTTGGGTGGGATCTAGGGCAGGCTTGTAGGTTCTCTTGCTGGCTCTTTGAGGGCAATGTTGCCTAGTGGTTAGAGCTGAGGGCTTGCAAGCCAGGCTTCTTGGATTCTATTCTCAATGCTGAGAGAGGAGTGGAATCTAGTGGGTTAGAGCCAAAGGGGCTGGGTATCAGGACTCCAGGGCTCTATTTTGGGTTCTGGAGAGGACTCGGGTGTAGGGGTTAGAGCAATTGAAGAGGGGAGCCAGAACTCATGGATACTATTCTGTGCTCAACACGTGACTGTTATCATTCAGTGCCTGAGTTGCCCCCTTTGAAATAGGGCAAGCAATCCTCACTGCACTGGTGGAAAAGTTAACACCTGCAAAGAAGGCTGTGGTTGTCCCTTGGGCCTCTCCTGATTATAGCCTCTTGCTGGTGCCCTGCTCCCAGAGTCTGATTGTGTAAAGGGCCTCATCTTCCAGCCAAGTATGTAGGTGGTTCAGATATCTGATGTGTAGCCACCACCCCATTTCCATTGGGCTCAAGCCATTGTGTTCCCAAACCAGGAGCCACTGGCCTTAACAGCAAGCTCTGCACAGATGGTGGAGGTGAGGGCATGGGCTTGTGGCAGGGGGGAACTAGACATGGGAGTGGGGGACGGAGAGCAGGGGGACTGATTTCTGTGTACGGAACCAGCTAGAAAACTTTATTCTGATTAGAGCACACTGGTGGGATGATACAGGGAGACCTGCCCCTCTCCAAAGGCTGTCCCACCTCCCCACCCACCATCAGTCCAGACCACTCTCCTGCAGGGGCAGCAAACTAGCAGGGGTAGGAAGGCACGATCAGTGGAGGTCCCTGCAGACCAGAAAGTGGCTGGCAGCTGCTGCCTTGCTGGGGCAACCAGGCCAAGGATTCAAAGCCTTCAGTGCTGGCACATGGCGCAGTGTCTCACAGGGTAGGGTCCTACTGGTCCACAGGGGCAGGTACTGCTGCTGACTGGTGGAAACACACAGTACCCTACTGGCAGCCTAGTGGCCAATTGGAAGCAGTCTGCCAATCAGTGCTTCCATTTTACCAGCATCCTCCAGGGCAGTCGCACAAGTCTCCCACCTCTGTTTCATTAGCATCCTCCTATAGGTGGTTTCCTATTGGCATCACCCCTGAGACAAGGCACCAGCTTGCTGATTCCATCTCCACCCCCACTCAGGGCCCATGGGGGGAAAACACTCCTCTCTCCACCCCCTCCCAGCAGTGGCTGCAGGAAGACATGCACTGGGTTAATGCTGTCAGAGACATTCCAATAGAATAGAGGGCAGGGGTGCAGAGTTGGAGACAGGCATTCTCTGTGGGGCTGCCACAAGATGGGCTTCTTCAGCCCCCCGTGACACATGGCCATCTCTGATCCAGGGAGTGATATTTTAATACAAATTCCTGCCCATGGGTGGGGGTGGGGGGGGGAAGGGAGCACAAAAGGGGCAGAGTTAGCAGCAGCCACCCTATAGATCAGAATTCCCCACATTTTTGCTGGCAAAAGTTCATTTTAACAAAGTATTTCCTGTGAGGAACCCGGCCAGCATGGAAGACACCATTGTGAAGAGCCAAAGGGCATCATCCACACAGTGATCCACAAAGTCATGCTGTGCAGAGGTGGTCATTTTACTCTACGAAATGGTTGATGCTGCAGAGCGACCTCATACATGTAGAGCGACCTCATACATGCGGAGCACACAAGATCACGTTGTGTGGAGAATACCAGGCAGTAGAGCAAAATGGCATCTTCCTCACACACTCTGTACACACAGTGCAGAGCTAAATGGCAGCCTGCACCAACTCCACCTGCTGATGGCATGACCCTAGTTGAGAGCCACAACCCCAGAGCCATCCTTAGGATTTATGGGGTCCTTTTCGGCATTATTAAACTGATGCCCCCAAACTCCCCTTGCAGTGCTGACACACACGGAGCTCCCTATGCTGCAGCCCAGGTGGGGAGAGATGAGGCAGCAAAGGATACAAAACCACCCAGCTCATCTCATGGGGGCATAGAGTCACAGTTCCCTGCAGAGACCCTAGGCCCCTCTCCCTCACCACACCAGCAGATTTGGGTCTGCGAATATGGCTCCTGCCAAAGGAAACCACAGCACACACTGGCTGTACAGGCACCAACCCACTCTGACCTGCTGGTGCCCCAATTTTATAGGGACCATCCTGCTATTTACAGCTTTGTCTTATATAAGCCCCTTTTACTCTCACACTCCCTGCCCCAATTTTCATGCTTGCTGTCTGGTCACTCTCCCTTACAGAGCTGCATTTGCCTAAGGGTAGCCCTGCATGACCCTATTTGGGAACTGCTGCTCTACAAGACTTTCAAGTGGGGTGACTGCTGCTGCCCTCTTCTGGGGAGAATCAGAACTGCACCCTGGCGTGTAACTAAAGCACAGCCTAGGGCAGGGGTGGGCAATCATTTTTGCAGGGGGAGGCCACTTAATGATCATGGGTTGGTTCCACCCCCAGAAGGGTCAGGGCTTGGGGTAGGGCTGGGAACTAGCCTCCCCCCAGAGCTGCCTGAGGCTAGAGGCTTTGAAGTAAAAACAGAGCAAAGGGCTCACAGCTCCTGGCCCCACTGCTATTGCAGGCAGTGGTTGCTGTGACTATTTGAAAGGCTCACAGCTCTGGTCCCTTCCACGGTCATGCTGTGACCAGGAGCCATTATTTAAATATTCCACTACCTGAGCCTCTGCAGCAGGATATAAATAGAAATCAGTCAGATGCAGCCCACATGCTGGATCAACATGTTACGCAGACCGGATGCAACCCAGGGGCTGCATCTTGCCCAGTCCTGGCCTAGGGAGACGGAATAGCAGTGCTGCAGCCAGATCGGGAAATGGAGATTGCTATCGGCACAAGCTTTAGATCCTGGCATTCCCCTACAGTGTCTAATACCAGTCATGTTGGGAAGGGTCATTTGCCCCTAGAAATGCTATGAGGGAAACACCACACAGAACTAGGGGTGGAAGCCAGGGCTCCAAGGTCTCCCCACAAGGCCAGCCCTTCCTAGGCTCTAAGGAGCAAACAGCGCTGGGTTCTAGTCTTGCTGACCCAGAGTTGGCACCCATTCATTGCTGGGTGCCTACCTCGGGGATGCTGGAATCCCTCTTTGCTGTCTGTTGGCAGGGGTAACAGGCCAGCCCCAGGGCACAATGTATATGGTCTTCCTGCTTCCATCCCTTGCAGAAGAACTTAGAGCAAGCTCTAAACTCCAGGGATCTGCCTCCTACCAAGCAGAAGGGACCACAAGCAACCTCTACCCATCAAACTTCATATCCTTCTAAAATAAGATTCCCCACCCCCCACTCTCAGCCCAGTCACCAATTCTGAAAGTGAAGGGGAGGATTGGGAACCAGGAGTCCAGAGTTCTACTGTCAGCTGGAGGGGACGGGGAGAGGGACCGGGGGAGGGGAGAGGAGAAAACTGGCATCTAGCAGGGAAAGCTTAGTTCTCTTCCCACCCTGCTTTTCAACTCTTGATTCTCTTTACCCAATGAGGAATTAATACTTTGCTCTCATCTATTGCCATCCAGCAATTAAACTTAGCCACCCCCTCTGGGGAGTGCATTTTACAGAGCAAGGGACCAATCCAGTGTTCTGCAATCTGACCATGGTCTCAGAACAAACCAGTAACAGTGAAAAGAACCCAGGGACCCTCACTCACCCCCAACCTATATGCCCCTTCTCCCACCTTCACGGCCCAACACTTAGTGAACGGAATCAGCACGCCCAGGGACATGAAAGTATCTCTTTATTGAATTCAGACTTATCCAGCAAACAAAAATAAGGGGAGGGAGGGAGAGAGGAAGGAGGGCAACTTTAAATCATCTTAAATATAGTAATTTAACCTCTTGTTTTTTTTAAACTCAGCCCTTCCCCCTGAATTCCTCCTCCCTCAAAAATAACCCCTGGTGTCCATTCCCAACCCAATTCCTCTCATGGTAACTATGTTGCTGCTGTATCTAAGACAATTGTGCACCCAGTTACTACAGTCACTGCATGGCGTGAGTGGCTACAAATAAATTAAGGTTTAAATTAAAAATATCCCACTACTCCCACCAATAAAATAGTAATTAAAAAATAACCCCTCCCACCAGGGAACTGTTAAATATTTTAAGTCATGCCTACTATCAAGGGCATGATGTGATACCCGGGATGCCTTTTGGCCAGCGCCGGCACTTGAAGATGGGAAGAAAATTAAGACATTGAAGATGGAAAAGCATGGGCTCAACAGGATTAGAAATTGAGCATTTCTCAACCCCCATACTCAAAGATGGTAAGTCTATTCAACACCCCCTTCAAATGGCAGTCTATTCAGGACTTTCAGGTGACACCCACCCACCCAAATGGTATAGTCTATTATTCAATATGCCACAGAGCAGTCAACTGCTCCTGTCCCCAGCAATGGAAGATTCCATTTAGCACACTTCCTTTCATACAGTAGAAACTATGCACCCATAGCTGGAATGGCCAAGTCCAACCTCCCTCTCATATAGTCTAATCCCCCTCACCAGTTGTTAAGAGTTGGAAGACTTGCATTTAACTTCCCCAACTCAGCAATGCTATTCCATATTGTTCCCCCATCTCCCAGAATGGAACAGTCCTAAACCTCTCTCCTCTCCCCCCATCTCCTGAGATGGCACAGCCTATTTAGCCCCTCCAAATTGTACAGATTATTCAGCACCCTTCTCTACCTTCCATATGCAGACCCTCCCTCTTTAGACCCAGACAGGCAACAATGGAGGCCAGATGGTATAATCCACTCCAAGACCACTTCCAACAGTCATCTTCTCAGCCTCCCCCCTTTATTTCCCTAGATGGTACAGTCTATTCAGACTCTCAGCTGGGAAAGGGGCTGGCTGGACTGACTTGATTACTCCCCATGGGGGGGAAAAGCAGAATGGACCATACACCTTCCTTGTTTAGATGGTATACTGACTGTACGATCTGGGGGCATGTTGCACACTGCACCATTTGAAGAAGGGGTGTGTTTTGAAAAGACTGCCACAAACATTTCCAACAAGAATTGAAAAGGAAGCAACTTTTGAAGTGATGGCAGCAGCTGACAGCTGCTAGGGTGAGGGGTCATGGCAATAAGGAATATGCTCCCAAGAGCTGAACCAAGACAAGGGGGGGAGGGAGTCAGGAGAGACTGAGCCTACAAACCTGCTCTCTTCCTTCCCATCTCCAGGGAGGGGTACCCACACCCTCATGGACCCCAGGTCCAGTTCCCCAGCCGCTTTCCTCCCACTCCTTTAGCATTGTCCCCCCCAAAAAGTGTCAGATAGAAGCTGACAACAGGCTTCCCATCCAGCCTCCCCATTAACTCCCTCTGTCCTCACATCCGTGGCAGCTGGTCCTCCATCTGGGGGCACTACAGCGCCCCCTCCAACATGCCTGCCATCTGGGCATTTATATCAGGGGAAAAATTTCCCTCTTGGGGCAGTGATGGGGAGAATGCAGAATCCTATAGAAGCCTGGATTCTACTGAGGCATGGGGGGGTATGTGACAGGGGAATTTCCCCAAAATATGTTTGTGCAGGGGAGTCAAGATTGTGCACAGCTATATGGGGGGGAATCTCCCCCATGCTGTATGTGCAGGGAACTCAGATGGGGTGGCATGGCAAGAATAATGGGGTGTGCTGATGAATGGGGTCAGGATTGTGGCTTGTATTAATATGGGACAGGGAGATCTCCCCCAAGCTGTTTCTGTAGGGGAGTGAAGTGGGGTGCACAATAGGGGGAACTCAGAAAGTGTCCCACTAAGCAAATTGCCAGGTTTTGGGCAGCAGACTCCAGGGCTGAGGGATGGATCTGCCCCAGGGGCTGCAGCAATGAGCCAAGGAGACAGGTGGAGAAGGATCAATGCACGACTCAGCTGACATCTTTCAGAGTTCTTCCCATAACAGCAGCTCAGTCTCACCACATCCAGGGTCACCAGTGGACCCTGCCCATTTCTGCTAGCCCCACACCCATCCTGCAGAGGGGCAGGGGACAGGAACTGAACTCCTAGCCTCTAGTAAAGGGCTCTGCTCCCTTCCCTCTTGCATTAGGAACCCTAGGTTGGAATGGGAGGGTCTATTGCTTTAAAATACACGGGAGAGGGGCATCCATCCGCAACAGCAGAGCCAGGCACAAGCCACTGCACTATGGCAGGGGGGCTGGGATGTTCAGCTTGCACTGGGCATGGCTAAACTGGCTCCCCCATCTAGCTCCCTTGTTATAGCCCATATGCCAGTCAGAGGTGGCTCTCTGGACCAGAACAGCTGAGATAGGTAACCGCTAAGGGAGGAATCACCAGCAATTCACCCCAGCAGCCATGGGGACCCCTTCACCAGAGGTCCTGCACATCCCCCACATCTATTGCATCCTTACTCAGCTCCTACCCCAAGACATAGCCTGGCCCTGCCCCATCAGCAAGGGGCTGATACTGGGCCCTGCATCCCCAAGGAGTGGAGGCACTGGGGCTACCCACAATAACATGCCCCTGTGCCAGCTAGAACCCATGGAAGTCATGTGGGGTGATGTGTTAAGTGTACACCATGGAGAGGTGACTAGCAGACGTGCCAGCCCAAGTGGGGTGCAATTGCTGAGGCAGGGGTGCCTCCCTCCAGTCCCATTTTGGATCCATGTCCCTGGTGGGATGGGGATGGGGATGGCAATGGCTGGGAGGCCATGGGCTCCTGCAGCATGAAGGGGCCAGCTCTGGTTTGGCACAGGCTGGGCAGGGGAGGGGCTGGCGGCTGGCTGGGCACCTCTAACTCTTGTTGCCACTCTGCAAGCCCAGGCTGTGCTGGAGATTGAGCCGGTTCATTTGTGCCTCCTCCAGACCCTGCAGCTTCTTCAGCTGCAGCTCATCCAACTGCTTCCAGAGCTCCTGACGCTCCTTTTCCTTCTTCAGCTCCCTGCAGAGACAAAGATGGCAGAGTGAGGGGAAAGGTGGCACCCAACGTGGCCCTCTTGCCGATAATCCACGGCAGCACTGGGGTCAAGCACCCTCACAGGGGCTCTTGGAGTCACTGGGAAACCCAGACCAAGATGGCCTCAGGCACCCCAGTGCATTGTGGGAAATGGGGCATGCCCCAGGGAAACCCAGTGCAAAGTGCTGGGACAAACACTGCAGCTTGGCAGCATCCTCTGGCCTCCCACTTCCACACACCACAAGTGGGAGCCTGCTCCAAACTGGCTAGGGGCTTGTCACAGGTCAGCTCCCTGCCCAACCCTGTGCAAGGGCTTAGGCACAGGTATAGCCATGGAGTGTGAGGTAATGGGTCACATGACTGGGCAGAATGCCCACCTCTCCCAGAATCCCCCAGGGCTGCTGCATAGAGGGGGCTGGCCTAAGGATGTGGGGGGAGGAGATTGGCCCCCAACTCCAACATCTGGATGCCCCACAATCCCCAACACCTGGCACCCAACTCACTGCTGTTTCTCCACCTTGTAGGAGGCCGTGAGCTCATCAAAGAGCTTCCCGTTCATCTCCATGAAGGTCTTGAGCACGTTGTAGACCAGGGAGACAATTGTCCTGTGGGCATGGGGAGGGAGGAGAGGTGACTGGCTTCAGCTGCCAGCCCTATGTTGATTCCCTGCCCAGGGAACCCTCACCTCTGCCCTCAACACGTCCTGATATTGGTCACAATGGTCACACCACAGCCCTGCAAAGCATCATGGGGCTTGCCAAGACACCCACTCTGCAGCCCCCTATCCAGGCTCCACACCCTCGTACCTCAATGCACTCGAGACCCTCCCCCTCCCACCCCACCACACTGTATGTAAGGCCATCCCTACACATGCTGGTGCCCTATGTAGCCCAGCACCAGAAACTCTGGAGCAGCGCAAGGAGGGAGGCTCACCTGAAGGCAGCAAGTGGTGCAAGCGTGGGCCCAAGGAGCAGCAGGCACCCACGCAGCTGGCTGAGGAAAAGGGGCAACTGCCACTTCTCTCCAGCCAGCCAGCTACCCCCTGCGTTCTCCAGCCTGCACCTCTGCCAGGTGAGATGGGGCTGAGCATAGCCTGGGGGGAAGGGAGGTGGCAGAGGGATGGAGCTGGCCACATCCAACTGCCTAGGGCACCATGAAATCTGGGGCAATATGGTGCCTCAAATGTCATGGTCTCATGTGTGCCAGTAGGGATGGCCCTACCTGTGCCCTTTACACAAGCTGGGGGGGGGGGGGTTGAGGCCATCAGGAAACAGACTCTAGGAGACACTCCAAAAGGAGAAGGATTCCCAGTGCCAGGAGCCCCGCAGCCGCTGAAGGGGGCAGGCAGACAGACATGTCCCCCACACACTCACTGATTCCAGTGCTCCTTGGAGACCCGGTAGAGGGTGCCAAAGATGGCAGGCAGCACCGTATGGCAATTGTCCTCAATCAGACTCAGTATATATTCATTGTTCCAGAAGTACAGAGCCCGCTCTGCCACCTGGAGATAGGGGAGACCGGGTCAGTGCTGGGGGCTGCCCCGCCACCCCATTCACCTCCCCACTCCCTCTGCCACCTGCGCATGAGGGGAGCCAGAGTCAAGGTCTGTCCCCCAACCTCGCACTGCAAACTGGGGCTTAGGTAAGAGCTTGGGCCACCCCCTAATACCCACTCCCACTGCCCTCTCCTATCTCACCAACCTTTGATGGGGGGATTAGTTAGAGATGTAAAAAGGTAATTGTTTAACTAGGTGCAGCCCAACCATGCCTCCCACCTGTGGGGCACTGCAGGTGAGGGGCTGCTCCAGCCCAGCCAGGCCCATTGTGGTGTACAGCTCCAGGCCCACCATGCCATGGGTGGGGGCTGCTCCAGCAGTCCCCTGCCCATGGTAGGGCAGGTTGGTTAACCAATTAAACATATAGGTTAACCTCTTAACATTCAAAGGGGATTTTACATCCTGAGTGTTACTGAGTCAGAGCCAACAATCCTCCTCCTCCTCCTGCCCCCCCGCCATCTTCTCATGCTCCCCTCCAGTCAGGGAACAAGAACAGTATCAGAGCCAGGGGCTTCCCCCATGCTCTCCCAGAAGGGAACCCTATGGGAGTCTGATCCTCACCAGCAGGAGCTTTGACTGAAGAAAGGACCCTTCAGCACCAACAACTGTGGCTGGAGGAGCAGCCCTTGCCCCTTCAACTCCCAAACAGGGACAGTGGACCAAGGATTCAGGACCAGCCCAGCTTGGCTGAGTCTGGATCCTTTCCCCAGCTCCTAATTGGGGGCAGCAACCCCTTGGTGCCCCTAGAGCCCGGATGGGGAAAGCCTGGACCCCAGACTCCTAAGAGGCCTAGGCCCTGCCCAGCCCCCGACCCTGCACACACCTGGAAGTGGGGGCTGGAAATGCAGCGAGCAATTTGTTTGAAGAGTGGCTCCTGCACCTTGACAAACTGCGAGGGCTCAATCACATCCAGGATCTCCTCAATCTCCCCCAGGAACATCACCTGTCAGGTGGGAAAAGCAAAGCTCCCCTTGTGAAGTACAAGGGTAGGAGAAGCACCCCCCACATCCCAACACACCCTGGTCCCCACAAACCAAGTCTCCCCCACCCATCAAGTGTTCCCCGCAACAATGATCCACCCTGCGCCTGCCCCCAGAATCCCCAGGACTCATCCAGAGCCCCATCCAGTGCCCCCGCTATGCTATCCAGCCTCTCACACTCCTCTTCCCACCGCTCCAGCCCCACCTCTTTCTGAGTGCAGGTCTTCGGCCAGTATTTCAGCAGTCCCCGGATCACCTAAGGGAAGGGGGACACAGGAGGGTTAGAAGTGAAAGCTGCTGGGCCCTGGATCTCACTGCTCTGTCACAGGCTGCACTTACATGCTCCGTCAAGGTGGCATCTTTCTCCAGGAATTGCACCACACAGTATGCCAGCTGCAAGGGAAGGTGGGACAGCATCAGAGACAGGGATCCCCTGCATTGGACCCCCATGCCATAGATTCCTCCCTTGCTTATTGAGGTCAGATCCCCATCAGCAAGCAGTGAAAGCATCTGAGATAGGGCTTTCACCACCACCTAAATACCTCCCCAGAACCCTTGGGGTCCACTCCCCATATCCACCCCATGTGCAGCACTAGACCCAGAAATCTCCCAAACCCCCAGATTTCCCCCTCCCCCAAGACGACAAATCCACATCTGCAGAGTCCATGACTAGGGCCCTACAAAATTTATGGCCATGAAAAAAATATCACAGTCTCTGAAATCCGGACCGGTGTGTTTTTACACTTTACTATACAGATTTCATAGGGAAAACCAGCCTCTCTCAAATTGGCGGTCCTAATCCAAAAGAGAGTTACAGGGGGGTTAAAAGGCTATTTTGGGGGAGAAGGGTCACAGTACTGCCACCCTTCCGAGCTGGGCAACCAGAGAGTGGTGGCTGTTGGCTGGGAGCCCAGCTCTGAAAGCAGCACCTCACCAGCAGCAGTGCAGAAGTAAGGGCGACCGTACCACAACCCTTCCCCCACCTTGTGACCCCCCCAACTTTTTGGGGGTCAGGACCCCTACACTTACACCATACGATTTCTAATTTTAGTAGATGAAATCATGAAATTGATGGTTTTCAAAAACCTATGACCATGGACTTGACCTAAACGTACTGTGAATTTGGTAGGGCCTTACCCATGATTGACATGGTCCCAGCTTTGGCCAACAGTGCTGCTGTGGCCTATGACAGCCATAAGGGGAAAGCAGCGAGGCGACTGCCAAAGCCTAGGACTGGAGCGGGGAGGGCAGGGCAAGTCAGATCGCAGAGGGGCCCAAGGCAGCGCTGACCTGGGCAGAATGACACAGGTGGCTCACACAGTGGTGCTAAGCTAGGGCATTGCCACAGCAGCCACTCTTCCATCTCCCACTCACCAGCATTGTGCCCAACCCTGATTCTGGGCAGGGAGAGGAAACCTAGGCCCTGCCCAGGCTGCCAAGCTAGAAGCGATGGGGAGATCAGATTCCCTGCCCTCCTAGCCAGCTAGGCCCTCTGCTCTGGGGCCAGAGGAGAGCCAGAACCTCCTGGGGAGAGGCCCCATATCCCAGTCTCTGCCCCCTGGCACCTGGGCATCACTTATTTCCTACATCATTTCAGGAGCTGGCTCCTGCAGCTCATGCCCCTGGAGGTGACCCCTTGTCTGACCTGGAGGGGAAGGTCAAGAGTTCAGGGCCTTGGGACTTACCTGGGCGTGGAAGATGGAGAGGGATTTGACCGAGTGCAGCGGGATCAGCACCCGCACCAGGAAGTGCTTGTGCTCCGTCTTGAGCGGAAGGGCGAAGCCATTGATGATGCTGCATGTAAAAGGGGGGGATGGGACAAACACACAGTTGATGGGGGGGAAAACGGAGATCAAGATCCAGCAGCTGAGCCAGGATGGAGGCTCTGGGGCTGTGCTGGCTCCATCTGAGAGTGGGATAAACTGTGGTAGGATGGGGACAGGGATCCCAGCTGCTTCTGGAGGGACACAGTGCTCTAATGGCTACTCATGGAAATGGGGAGGGAGGATGTCCCCAGGGGAAGGTTGCATCCTTATGGGGCACACACTATTGGCTCCCAGAGAATGGATCACAGACCTGTAAGAGTGGGTGTGCTACCCGTAGCCCTGCCTGCCTGTGCCCGTGTGCAACCATTACCTGCCAAGAATCTCCAGCAGCTCGGCTACGCCATTGAAATGCTCTGTCTCGTAGATAAACCTGGAGGAGATGGGCCGGGCATAAGAGATGAAAATGCTTCCAATGCCTATTTGCTAATCCCCCAGCTCACCCTCTGGATTCCCCCACATGGGAATAGCCAGCCCTGCCCAGCAGCATGGTGGAAGCAAAGTGGGGCTGTGAATTGTGGAGGGAGTGGAGAAGGAGGGTCAAGGGGAGGTTGCTATGGGCAGGCTAGTTTCCCCCACGGCTTCAGCCCAGACCAACTGGAGCACACTCCCAGGAAGCCTTTCACAGCTTCCTGTTGGGCAGCCCAAGCTATAGCATGGGCTGAGCTCATGGCAGCCCTGTACAGCACCCCCACCCCATGGTCAAACTTAGGGGGTGAGCTCCCCACCCCACACACTGGGAATATGGGGCAGGGACCCTTCAGGGAACATCCCCTCATGATGGGGCATGGAGACCTGGGTAAATGGTGGACTTCAGGGCCCCACCCCTCTCACAGACCAGGGGATGCAACTCAAGCACCTGAAAACCAAGAGGATATGGGGAGGGTTGTGCTTTGGGGATACACTTCCAGGAGAGCCATGATGCCCAGAGAATCACATCCCATGTCCACCTCCCCAGGAGAGACTTCCTGGAATGCCAGGGCAGCCCATCTGCCCCACTGCAAGCTCCATGCTGCCTGGGGGCTCACCGCAGGAAGATGTTGTTGCATTGCTTGCGGATGTAGGCACGCAGCCCCAGGAACTTGCCGTAGACCCGGTGCAGAATGGTCTTGAGATACTCGCGCTCCCGTGGGTCCTCGCTGTCAAACAGCTCCAGCAGCTGGGGGCAGGGGAGAGAGTCACAGAGATGACCTTGCAGCCGGCTCCCCACCAATCTTCATCCCAGCACCATCTGAACATTCCCTGGGGGAGTTAGCGCTTCCCACCCCCTAACCGACCTCTCTTCCCCCTCGTATCGCTTCTGACAATAGGTGCACTGATTAGGTCAGTCCAACGCCTGCTGAGGCTTCTCTAGATGCTCCACATCCACCCACCTGTGCTCTGGGGCTCTCGCCTGCGTCCCCAGCCCACAATGGGCTGCAGTGGGTGAAGCCCCCTCCCCCTGCACCCACCTCCAGGAGACAATGCTCACAATGGGCCTGTCCGGCTCTGGGGGTGTCTGCCGCCAGCCAATATGCCCCATCATGGAGGCTTGGAGCTCAGTCAGGCTGAGAGCCAGCAAAATTACTGCATCCCAGCCAGAGCCAGGCTTCCAGCTCCCTGGCTCACCCGTTGTCTCTTCAGACCCCAGCAACCCCGCATGATCATCCACTCCCCCCACAGCCCTCAGTAACCCCAACCCTGGTGCTTTCCCAGGTACACGTACCAGCAGCACGAATTTCTGGTCAACATAGCGCTTGGCCACAGAGGGCTGGAAGTCAGGGCTTTCCAGGAAGCGGAGGAAGAATTCGTACACCAGCTGAGAAAGGGAATTGAAATGACACCGAATGCTTGGTAGCCCCCACCACAGACTATTTTCATCCTAGCACTCTGCCACCCAACTCTGCGGCACAGGCCTGCTCCACTGCCCATAAGTACATGCAGTGCTTTTTGGTAAAAAAGGTGCTGGTACTAGAGTTCCAATGGTTTTGTTGAACAAAACCCATCAAAAACCCCCAAACAAACAACAAAAGCAGGGCCAAAATGCGGTCACAGCCCCTTTAATTGCTGTGTCCCCCCAGCAGGCTTCTGTCAGCCACAGTGCAAGTGCTCCCAAAAAAAGGTGACAGTAGACCATACCATCACAAAAAAAAGCACTGAGTACACGCCCCCTTAAGAATGGCAGGAGTTCTGTATGCCCCTACCCCTGCCCTACTCCCAAATGAATGTGAGTGCTGCCACAGGCTCCATGCGGGTGTCGCACCTGTAGATGGGGCCATGAGGGCTCCAGGTTGGGCTCGTCCTCTTCAGGGTCAAACTCAGGGTTTTCGGTGGGCGGGAGCGTCCGGAAGATGTTGACAGAGATCTGGCAAGATTAGAAGGGGAGAGGAGTCAGTTGGGCCCAGCGAACCGCACCGCCCCCGCCAAGTCCTCACACCCCAATCCAGCCTGTTCCACCCCCCATTCACCACTGACAATCCCACCCGAAAGTGAAAGTAAGGTGGTGCACTCCAGTGCACCGCTCCAGTAAGACCCTGCTGGGGCACTTGGCTGCAGGAGGAGGTGCAGCGTGCTCTCAGCCAGGCTCTCACCTGCAGGCTGCTGTGCTAAGCATCAGACAAGCAAAAGGGACCAACCGGGGTGTGCTCCACACTGGTCTGGAACTGCCCCAACACCAAGATCCACCCCCAGCACCATTTAGGGAGGGCAAAGAGGCTGAATCCTCCACCTCCTACCCATGCTGTTTGTTACTTGCTGCTCCCTTCCATCGCTGTCAGGGAGGGAGAGGACAGCACCGTATCCTGACAGCCCTCTCCCTCCTGGCTGAAGTGGGAGGGGGCAGAGAGGTTAGTGAGTGACCCACCCTGCGGGCTGTCCTATCACTCCCTGAGAATGACAGAAGGGAAAGAGCAAGCAACAAGCAGTATCATTAGGAAAGGGGGGGGCTTGCTCTCCCCACACCCCAGTTCTTGAACCTCCCCCTAACCATATGCCCTGAGCCCCTCACACTCCCAACCTTGATTCCTGCACCACCCCTAGCCCTGAGCTTCTCCTCATACCCCTCAATCCGACTCCTGCACCCCACACATTCCCACTCGTCCTGAGCCCCCTCATACCCACACATACCCCCAAACTCCTGCTCTCAGCCCCTCCACACTCCACCCTACACATTTTCTTATAGGTACTGTCATATCACATCCCCCAATGCCATGCCCTAAGCCCCCCTCGGGGGGCAATACAACAGCACGTGTAAGAAATGTAAGTTACCTTCATGCCTGGCTCCCACCCAGAATGCTCAAGGACCCTGTCAGTGGCAATGGGAAAAGGCATGGAACTCAGGAGTCCTGGCTCCTGACTCTCCCCCCCCTGCCCTCAAACCCACTAGACCCCTCAGATCTGGGTCCCGTTCCCATGGGTCCTGGTTCCTAGCCCCCAACTCTAGCCCCCATCAGCACCCATTCCCCTCCTGGCACTAGGAGAGAACCAGGCATCCTGCCCTGCTCCCTCACCATCTTGATGATCTCAGGGTAGACGGGCTCAATGAGGATGCCACGGTTGGTGGCCACGCACTCCACCAGCTCGTTGAGAGCCGCCCGCTTGATCTCCTTGCCCTTGAGGTCAGCCACGCAGTCCAGGAAATCGAAGAGCACGCAGCATTGCTGGAGCTTCTTGCACAGCAGCTCATGCAGCTCCGCCACTGCCACGTCTGGGGGAAGGGGGTTATTAGCACCAAGGACACCCCGCCGCAAAGTGGTACAATTCCACATACAGATTGAAGCCTTATCCCTGACACTGAACCCCCTCCCCCCCATGACAAAATGGTACAATCCCATATGGACTTGTACAGCCTTGACGCTGGACCACCCGCCACCAAGTTTGTACAACTCCCTGGGAGCTGAGGGAGACTTGGTCCCGACAGTGTACTACACCGTCCCCAACAAAGCAGTACAAAGCCCAGGTAGACCTGGCTCCAACATCAATCATCAGACAATCCACTGTGGGTTGGGGGTTTAGAACCAAGCATTCACCTCTAGCGAAAAGGGGTACAATCCCACATGGACTGGATCGCTTCGCTCCAACACCCCATCCCTCCCCAAATAAAATGCTACAATCCCACATGGCTGGGTGGGGGCACCATGGAACTTGCCACCAGCACAAAGTGATACAATTCCAGTGGAGGAGGGGGTGGAAAGGGGAGTCAGCACTGAGCAAATGTCAGCTCTCAGCAGGAAGTGGTTCAGTCCTAGGTGAACAGGGAGGAGGCTTAGCCCCAAGCCCAGGAAAACAGCCAAAGAGAAGGTAAACCCCAAGCCAATTCACCCTGCAGGGAGGTAGCAGAGAATCACGGCTGTCTCCCTGCTCTTGGAAACTCTCCCCAAGGATGTCTCCCCATGAGCAAATCCCTCTGGCATGAAAGGTCCATTTGCATCAAACTGATTCCTTCCCATGTAACAATACACCAGGGATAGTCTTTTCTGCCCAGCACCCAATGCAACGGGGGCATGGTCCATGATTAGGGTTCCTAGGTGCTACCAATGCAAACAATGAACAACCCAAGCCCTGATTAATGCCAACGAAAAAGTTCCACACAGGGATTTAGAGTCACAGATTCTAAGGCCAGAAGGGCTGAAGGTGAGTGCCTTGAGCTGAATGAGGATATTGATGTATCCGTATCACAGAAACCTGAGGAACTGATAACCAATGGGACATGGTGTAACCAGGAAACACAGGAATAACAGTAGGTTGTGCTGGTGGGACAATGCTCCCCCTATCCTTTTCCATCCATGTGCAGAATAAATTTATTCTGCACCAAGGCATGTGTGGACGTACACCACCAGTAGATATAAAAAACCCAGCTGTGGGCTCTCTACTCATCTGCTGGGTGGCCTTTAATCTCTCCTGAGTGGGCACATGAGCACACAGCTTATAGAGAACACTACTGGTGGAAGAGTGGCACTATGTGTGATAGAAACAAAGTACAAGTTTTAAATTAATCAACTGTACCACAGAATCTCTAGGAATAGAAATTCCATACTTGAGTGACACAGGTATAGCAGTAAAAATCTACTACTGACCACCTGACCAGGAGGGTGACAGTGACTGAAATTCTCAGGGAGATTAGAGACAATAAAAACAGAACTACACCCATACTAACTGGGAATACAGGCAGTCCCTGGGTTACGTACAAGATAGGGACTGTAGGTTTGTTCTTAAGTTGAATCTGTATGTAAGTCGGAACTGGCCTCCAGATTCAGCCGCTGCTGAAACTGATCAGTTTCAACAGCGGCTGAATCTGGACACCAGTTCTGACTTACATACAGATTCAACTTAAGAACCCCAGGCATCCCCAAGTCAGCTGCTGCTGAAACTGATCAGCAGCTGATTCCAGGAAGCCCGAGGCAGGGGCTTCCTGTAGTCAGCCACTGGTCAGTTTCAGCAGCGGCTGACTTGGGGACGCCTGGGGCAGAGCAGCTGGGGTGCTGCCCGGTTGGTCCAGTAGCACCCAGAGCGGCACTACGGGACCAACTAGCAGCGCCCCAGCTGCTGTACCACAGGTGTCCGGAGCAAAGCCGTGGAGCACGGGGGCAGCGGGACAGCCCAGACGCGCCGTGGCTGTCCTGCTGCCCTTGGGCTCCGTGGCTTTGCTCTGCTTTGCTCCCCGTCCCCCTGGTCTGCAGACCAGGGGGACCGGGAGCAAAGCGGCGGAACACGCGGGCAGCGGACAGCCCAGACGCGTCTGGGCTGTCAGCTGACCGCATGCTCCGCGGCTTGGCTCTGCTTTGCCCCCCCCCCCCCCGTCCCCCTGGTCTGCAGACCAGGGGGACGGGGGGGGGGGCAAAGCAGAGCAAAGCAGAGCCAAGCCGCGGAGCGCGTGGGCAGCGGACAGCCCTGTCCGCTGCCCGCGTGTTCCGCCGCTTTGCTTCCTCTCCCTGGTCTGCTGGAGACCAGAGAGAGGAAGGGCCCCGTTCGTAACTGCGGATCCGACATCAGTCGGATCCGCGTAACTCGGGGACTGCCTGTACGTCACCTCAGTATAGGACACAGAACCCATTTCTAGGCATCTTTAGTGACTCGTAGAGGAGCTGAGAACACAGGGCAGATCCACACGGCAGCTGAGAGGCTGTGCCGCAATTCAGGTAGACAGACATGCGCTAGCTCTGCTGGTGCTAGCAAAGTTAGCAGTGTAACCACAGTGGAAGCTTGAACTAGCCAAGTGACTACAATACCCCTGACTCCGAGCACGGACTTGGCTGGCTGTCCCAAGCCACTACCGACACAGCTATTTTTAGGCTCTTGCTCAAGCAGAGCTAGCACACATATATCTACATAAGCTGGGATTTATATCTGTTAGGGATGTAAAATCCTAGTTAATCAGCCCATGGGGGGCTCCCAGCTCCCATACTGGGGCTGGCTGCTGGCTCCCAGTCCCTGGGGCTGCCACCAGCTTCTGGTTAACTGGCTACATGTTCACATCCCTAATACCTGTAGGAACCCACAGATGAAACCAGGGATTCCTTGTTGGATGCTCAAATTCCTTGAGAAGCAAATCAGTTCCAATTCCCCATAAGAGAGGGAGGGTAATAATCCCCCGCTCTTACCTAGCAGTTTTCACCCACAGATCTCAAAGCACTGTACAAAGGACTTCAGCCTCATTTCTCCCTGCCATTTTACAGATGGGGAAACTGAGGCACAACAGGGAAGGGACTTGCCCAAGGTAATCCAGAAGGCCAGTGGCAAAGCCAGGAACACAACCCAGGCTTCTCAAGAGCCAGTCCAGCATTCTGTGTGGCATCCACATTGGGGAATCAGATAACTCACTGGAGCAAGAACCAGAATAATTATGGGTATGATGGGAGTACCGCACAGAGCACCAACCTCTTCAACATCAGGAGTCATGTCATGATTGCACTGAGCAGACACTTTCAAGAGACACTCCCTGCCTCAGACAAAGAGATTCAGGTTGGGAGGGGGAAACAGACAGACGGGAAGATACTTGTTTATCGTCAGTGGCAGAGCCAGAAATAGAACCCCGGAGTCCTAAAGCTCTAGCCACTAGACCACACTCAACCTGCCCAACCTCCCTACAGACACTCAGACCTGGTGTGCAGCAGGGAGAACCAAGAGAGACAGGGGCTCCACAATAACACTGCCAGGGCTTTCTCTGGTTTTCTTATAGCACCCCATGGATCTCCATTTGGGGCCAGCAAGGAAACTCCCCTTCAGTACACTCCCTCAACACAAAGATTACACCCCACAGCCACTGGCTCAGCATAGGGTCCCCTAAAAACAGTGGGGCAGACATGGGATGGGGAAACTAGCAGAGCCCCAGAAAACTCTGAAGGGATGCTTTCAGAATCCACACCCCTTGCCCTCTGCACATCAGAGCCTCTCAAGCCCCATGCCTAAATTTCACTCTGAACTCAATATGCTCACTACTCCGTCCCCACAACTCCCTGGGGCACATGGCACTGGCGCCAGCTTCAACTGGCAAAAACAAGCAGCCCACATCCCTATGCCAACCCACCAGGCTGGGGCTGCCACAGCCTCTGCCAGCTACACCCTCAATATTCCAGCAACCCAGCCGTGGAAACATGGCTAGAGCACACAAGGCTTGGATAACAGTGAGGAGACCCAGGGGTGAGGGGGAGAGGTCCTGGTTAGGCAGGTGGGACAGAGAAAGGCTGACTTTTTTTGCGTCCATGGATCTGGGAGTGAATATAGGCACCGGCCAGCAGGAAAGGCCATCATGGGGTTTGACAATGGGGGAGGGGGCTGGGGTTGGGAGTGAGACACAGCAGCCCTGAGCTGGGGTGCCAGTGGGTCAGGACTGGCTCTGCAAGCCCACTCCCATGCTCTCCTCAGGGAGGCCCGCAGGTAGCAAGCCCCACAGGACTGTCTCCACGGCAGCAGAGATCTGAGACAAGCAGCATCTGGAGTCCTGGGAAGCGGGGAAAGGGAGGGAGAGTAAGGCCAGATGTGGGGGAGGAGGAGGAGCCATGCCCATATTCCTCCCAGGGCTATCTCCCAAGGCAGGCAATTTCCTGCCTCCTGATGGAGACAGCTCAGGAGGCAGCCCCAGCCAGCGACACAGCTAAGACAAGGTCCCCTGAAGCCAAGAGAGAACCTGGCTCCCCACCGTCTAGCCCAGCAAAAGCCCGTTTCCCAAAACACAAGCCGGGCAGCACCCCGCCCCTCTAATCCCCAGCACTCACCTCCCTTCCCACCTGTCAGCTCTGGGGCCTCATGTTCCATACTGGGCATGGAGAGGAACAAGGGAGCCAATAAGACAGGCCTATAGAAATTCACCTACACCTCCAGGCTGGACACAGATGCAGCACATCTCCCCTATTACCCCCAACCTCCAAATTCTACCCCCCAGTGCCGCCTTCCTCTTAAGCTCTGCCCCCACCCCTGGAAGATACTAGGTGCAGAGCTGACCTTGGGGGGCAGGGATAGACAGTCGGGATGTTCTATAGCAGTTAGTAAGTTAATAGAGTAGTCAGTGGAATGTCCAACTACTCGATTAGTCAGTTCACTGTGGCTCTGCCTTTTAAATATAGTACAGCTGCCAGGCTTTCACTTCATTTAAAAGGCAGAGGTGCAGCAGTCTGCAACCTGGCATGAGCTAGGACTGCTCAGTCCCTGATTGCACCAGGTCCCTCGCTGCGCTTCTGCCTCCCTCTCCTCCCCCCACAGAAACAGTGCTGGGGGGAACCGGCTTTTAAGCTGGCTCCCCCCGCACCTGATACACAGTCGGGGAGGCGCGGGGGAAGCATCTCGTTGAGTAGTGACTCAACTACCCAATAAGCCTAGGCTTATCAGGTAGCCGACTACTCAACTAGTCACATCCCTAACACACAGGCAAGATATTTACGTCAGACACTGGGCGATGCTGAACACTGAAGCTGGGGGGCCTCTCAGGGAAGGGAGGCTGAATTCACCATTAAGGCCTCAGGCACTGAAAAGCAGATGGACAGACAGGGGCAGCTTAGAACTAGACAGACTTGACAAACTCACTCCAGGCAGACGCTACCCAGCTGACAGGCTGCTATTGCAATCTGCAGGAGAGCTGGTGGCCCCTGGAGGGGAAGGTCCCATGTCCCATTCCCCAGCTTTAAGGCAGTCATTCTCTACACTCTGGGACAGGACTGCAGACAAGGCCCCCCCTATAGGGGAAAGCCATTCAGTCCCTCTCCCTCTCGCCTAATCCCCTAGAGACTGCCCCATTCAGCTAGCAGCACCAGCCTCCAGGCATCGCTGAGCAGAGAGAAGCTGACAGAGCTGCGATGGCAGCATGGGGGTGAGGACAGGATCTGGTGGCAGACATGTGGGAAGCTAAATCCCACCCTGCGTTTTTAACCACTAGAGCTTAATGGGCTTTTTGCTATTGCAGAGCTCAGCTCATACGTGCACAGAGCTTTGCTGGGGCCCCTCCCTCCAGACTTCCAGTATCCCAGCTACCCTAGCCAGAGGCTTCTTAGCAGATGTGGAGCTTGCTAAGCCAATCTTCAGCAGAGCCCTCAGCCATGTAGGACGGACTCTTGTTCTTTGCCAGAGTTCGGGGGATCCCCCCACTGGCCCCAGGTGCCTTCAGAAGGGCCCCGTGAGCACCATGGCAAGTCAAACCCAGGTACACAAGGCCAGGGTAGTTGTACCAGACTGGCGTCTGACACGATACAAAATGTTCTTCATGCTGACTTGTGCCTGATCCCATCCCCCCACCCTGCTTTCTATTACAGCCTGAGCTCCCACACACAACCCCACCTCCCAGCCACTGAGAGCCAGTGGGTATCTGGCAAGGTTCCCAGGGAGACACTCAGCATCAATTTGGCTGCTGGCTCCAAAAGGCACTTAGAGAAACCAAGCAAATATCCAGCATTATACTGGGGGAAGGGTCCTAGTAGGGTGGGGTGGGGTGGTAGACTGGGAATCAGGTTTCTGCTCCCAGCTCTGGGAGGGGAGCATGGTCTAGTGGTTTGGGGGGGTGCGGGGGAGGGAGGCTGGTCTTCAGGAAGGGATGTAAAATTCCATGTAATCAGTTAACTGGTTAAACATTAAAAAGTTTAATCAATTAACTGCTTAAAAGGGCATGGGGGCTGCTCCAGCCTAGCCAGAGCCCCCTCCAACCTGGCTAGAGCCCCCCTGCCTGCAGCACACTGCTCTGAGTGGGCTAGGCCCGCTGTGGGTGGGGGCTGCTCCAGCCCCTCCTGGTTAACCATACCTGGTACGGGTGATGTTTACCAGCGAACTGGTTAACCATTCACAACCCTAGATTCAGGACTCCTGGGTTCTATCCCCAGCTCAGGGAGGGAATGAAGACTAGATACTAGGCCAGGCTAGATGGGCCTACAGGCCTGATGCAGCATGGCAGTTCGTACACTTGATGAAGCACTGGGTGACGAGGGAGAAAGTTACCCCTACAGGGATACCTCCCTGCCCATGGGGGCCTGCCCCAAATTAGGGGTTTGAATAATGATGAGAAGCCCCAAAAGATCATCCCTCCATCCCCAGCTCCCATTCCAGGGCTCCTCCCAAGTCCCGACCCTCTACAGGCCAGGGGCTGGAGACTCCTAAAGAAGGAAGAAAGGGGAAGCTTTCAACTAAGGGCACAGGGAGCTGCCTGTGCTTTTAGGGAGGCCTTAGCAGGGTATCAGCATCACCCCTCTGCCATTGTAGCCTGGAGACAGAGAGGGCCAGCCCAGCTCAGGGTCCCAAGGCCTCGCTGTAGGATTCAGCCACACATACTGCTTGGAGCAAATTCATCTCATGCTGGGGGCCATGAAATGTTGGTTACGTCCCAGTGACTCCACCTGGATGGGAACCCGTGGCCACATTCCATTCCCCATACCCTGAGCAGCCGGGGCTGGTTCCAAGCCAGCCCTCATTTCCCCAGGGCTTGTGGTGTGGTGCGCTGTGGCTGAGTCACTGGGCCCAGATGGGCCAAGGCAAGCGAGGGCGGTGACTAAGGGGTTCCATCCACTTCCCTCTTTGCGGGAGGGGGCAGGGAACACAGCACAGCACCATGAGCTCTTGGACCAGCCTGGGCAAGTGGAGGGAAAACTGTCACAGGCAGGTCCTACATTACCAAGTAACCCTACCATAAGAAGCTCAACTCCCACACAACCCTACAACAAACCAAGCCCAGATCTCTCACATGACCCTCCAACAATCCAGCTTCGCTCCACTAAAGGACCCTAGCAACAGCAGCAAAGAGCAGCCCCAGAATTCCCAAGGGTCTGTATAACAACAAAGCCCAGCACTCATGGGCAACCCTACAAAAACAAAGCCAGTCTTGATGCTCCCAAAAGACTGTACCATAAACCCAGCACAGACAGCACCAGTACTCCCAGGAGACCTTACAATAACAAAGTCCACAAACAGTTAGCCCCAGAGCAGGTGACCCCTGCTGGAGTTGAGATGCTGTCCTGAGTCACCAAGAGACGAAAAGCAGGGTAACAATAAGACACTCAAAGGTCGGTCTTATTGTGGAGGGCAGGGCTGAGAAAGGGGGTGGGGAGATGGGGCTAAGCAGGTCAGACAGGAAATGAGGGTCTCACACAATGTATCCTGACCTCTGATTTGGGCAAAACCCCATGCAAGTATTGGCATGTCACCATTCAGATAGGGTAGGAATCCCCATCCCCTTAAAGATGGGGAAACTGAGGTATGGGGGAGGTACTTGTCCAGAGCTGAAGAGAACCCAGGAGTCCTGACTTTCCATCCTCCGCTCCAACAACTAGACCCTACTCCCCTCCCAGAACTGGGACAGAACCCAGGAGTCTCATTCCCAGCCCCCACAGCTGTGCAACACTCACCTTTTAGCAAAGGCAGGGGGGTCAGCTCCTGTTGGTTGCTCTGATAGCGGAACTGGGATGAACTGTGAGAGCGACGCTGACGAGAGCGGCGCAGGGAGCGCCTGGAGAAACCGTCCACTTTATCAGGCGGGGGGACAGGTGACAGCCCTGGGGACGAGGGGCTGGTAGGGGTGCCAGCAGGGGGCAGCTTGGTCTCCATGTTCACAGGTGGGACAGCTATCAGAGCTACTTGGCTTCTCCTCCAATAGACCAGGCTACTCCAGTTAAGCCAAGAGGATGCTGGGTAAAACAGTGCCTGTTAGCACTCCGAAGAGGTGTCCAACATGGCAGGAATATAGGCCATTTGCATCCTCAGCATGTGCCCCATGGCAAGAGGGCAACACGTATCCAACACAGCTTCTCTTCACGCCCCAGCTGGGGTGATCGTCCAGTTTCCAATTCGCAAGAGGATTCCAGGCCTGGGGCCTTACTTTAAGTCCACAGGTACATTCAAAGCTTCAGACCCAATGAGACACCCACTTTGGCTTGAATCATTGCAGAAGGCATTCTCCCCATGCACGTGCACACATACCTGTCCCCTACTCAGCTACAACAGTGGTAAGAGAATTGCCTATATATCCAAAGGGCAGCCTGATGCAGAGGATAAATTCGGCTGAAGTCCAGGTAGCTTCTCACGCCTGGGTTAAGAAAAGTTTCTAGTCTATTTGGAAAGCAAAGAGTTTTCACTCTGAATCCCAAGTCTCTCTTCCCCACCTGTCTCCCAAGGGGGAATGAATCAGGCTATCCAGTTCAGACACATCTCCCCTCAGGAGTGACCCTGATGAATCAGAAGCTAACAAGGATTTGAAACTGGCTCCCTCTAAACTTTGGTGACTATAGGATAATTTTTAGGGGGCAATTCTAGCAGCAAAACTCCTATCCCTTTTTTTGCAAACCCCTAAATATTAGTGCATTCAACTTCAACCTGACTGTGCTCTCTCTGATTTAAGACTGGATTTTAAAAGATATTTGTAAACCATTTCTTCCAGCTAAAAACACTTCCCTAAGTTCATTTGCTTTCAGCTTTCTCCACCCCCTTGCTAAAGCAAGGATGCAACACCAACCCCTGAATTTAGCAGCAATGTAGTAAATTGCACACACCAATCTGACCTACCACCCCCACCCAAGCAGCAAAAACTTTACAAATGAGGAAGTTGTTAAATGACACAGACTTCAGTTCCCCAACCCGCTGCAGCTATAGGGAAAAGGAACTTAAACAGCTTTTACAACACTGTGCCCACAACTACTCAGTTTCTTTTTGCAAACCACATGGAAGACTTTACCCTTTAAAAAAAATCAGACCCATGCACCAAATAAATAACACACACGCTCTCTTCCACTCACTGGCAAAGCTTATGGCTTAAGGATTCTGTAAGTAGCTCAATCCTCTCTGCCTAGGCAACTTCTGTCTCTTTGGAGAGAGATGCACGCCACAATAGTCAAGCCAAAAATTCAACAGCTCTAGGATGTCACACACCCGTCCGAAAATGTAACCCGCCTATAAAATATTGGAAGGCGATTCCTATCTCCCCCTCACGTGGACAGGATCCGAGGGTCGGAAATGAAGGAAGAAATTTGTGTCCTGGGAGAAGGAGGGTCACCAGCCATATAATCGCCTCCAACGGGGTCACCTGCGGTAGACGTGGAGTAGGCAGGTGGGGGTTGATAGCCACCGATGCAATGGATGGGTCATTCTGCACCAAGTTGCACCCCCAACCCACGGCCAGTCGCACTAAAAGCAAATCTCTGAAAAGGAGAAATCCGGCGGGGCGGGCGCTCCCCTCCTTGCTGCCTTCCTCAGGTGGCAGGGTCCGGGCTCTGGAGCGAGGCTGGGCTCATCTGACCACGGCCCCCGCCCCAATACTCTGCTGCGGGGGGGAGCTCGCACAGCCAGGCAAACGAAATAACTAGCAGCCCCCTTGGCGAAGCCCGCCCTTGCAATGCGGAGAGCGAGGCCTCCTCCCTTCCCCGCCGCCCTCCCCAGAGCCCGGTGCTGCCGGAGCTTGCAAAACAACCCGAGGCCCCCTCCCCACAGCGCGTCGGGGAAGCTAAGGCGCGGCGCGCGGCTCGTCTCCTCTGCGCGGAGGCTGCCCCACCGGGGGCGCCTGCAGCCTCATGCACCGGCTCGGCCCGCGCGAGGCCAGGCAGCCGCTGACGGCTCGGGGCCGAGGCCAGGGGCTTGGATGCAGCAGCAGCAGCGCCCAGCTCCGTGCATGGAATCCCGGCCCGGGCAGCGCCAGCCCCTGGTCCCGCAAAGCCCCCCCCTCCCCGGCTAGCAGCCTCCCCTGCCTCACTTTGATGCACCGTTCATTAGGCTGACATTAAGTAACCTCTCACGGCCACGTGACGCCTTCCCGGCCAACCCATTGGTCTCTTAAAAATAGAACCTGCGTCATTGCTGTAGGATGATGTCACCCCCGGCGGCCATTGGCTAGGCTGAGAGCAAGACTCGGCCCAGTTTTAAAGGCGCAGGGCGCTCCCGGCCGGGCTGGGAAGTGATGAGCTGAGCTGAGCCGAGCCGAGCCGGGCAGGGCAGTGCTCAGTTGTTGCGCTACGGTTGCTCCTCCATGAGCATCGGCACGCACCTTTTGCACCTGCAGGAGCTGCTCGCTCTGTTGCTTGCACGAGGAATTTCCCACATTGGTGCACCAGGGTGCTGCTCAGGTGACGTGACTGCAGCTCCCATTTGCACGGGAGGCACCAGTGTGCAGCTGCGCTGGGAACTGCTCACATGTTTGCTCTAGGGGTCGCTCAGTTATTCCAGGAATTGCTTGCCCTGTTGCAGTAGGAATTGTTCACACATGCTGGCGGAGCTCATCAGGCAGGAACACTGTAGATAGTGTCACTTGCAAAGAGGGTCACCCGCACTATTACACGGGGACATTCCCAGAACAGGGTGTCTGAGTGTGCAAGGTCTCTGATGGCTTCTAGCCAGGCCTGCAGGGAGGATTCAGCCTTGAAATGGGAGAGTGCCCATCCCCCCTGCAGGGAACAATAGCATTAATAATTTGTATCTGACATGATTACAACCTGATTTCCTCTGTACCATTCCAGGACTGTTCAGATGCAGCTACTCCGGGGCTTTCAAAATAAATTACAAGAGAAATTGGACACTGGAGCCGGAGATGGAATACAGGCATCTCTCTCTCGCAGCCCCAGCTGGTGACGCTGGACAACTGCATCTCATGGAGGAAGTGATGGTCCACCCACCAACCCCAAGAAATCCTACAAGTACCATCTTTAGATCAAAACAGAAATCAGCCAGGAGCAAAATTGCACCTCAAATACAGGAGGGAGCCAGTGGGATTTTGTAGTGGGTTTTAGAGCAGGTAGACCTAGAGATTCTAAGCTAGGCACTGGGAGGGGAGAGAGGTCTAGTGGGCTAAAAGAAGACAGGGGAGTTGATTGTTCTGGGAGTGGAGCAGCGTCTCATTCGCTAGGTCAGAGGCAGGTCTCCTGGCTTTGTCATTGCCTCAGTTTCCTCCCTCTTCCCCAAGAGAAAAGGGTGCATGAGGGTGGCAGCTCTTTCTGAATTAATGTTCATTGTGTGCTTTGATGTTCTCTTCTGAGAGCACATAAGTTCAAGCAGAGCAACCTGTACAGGGAAAAATTAGTTTTTGGGAGGGTGTGACAGGTTACCTGGGATGCAGCTTGTAACTGGGATACTGCTGAGTGCACTGGCATATTAGCCTGGGCTCTCACACGGTGTTGCTCTGACAAGGACTGCTTCTCCCAGCCACTCATGACCTAACAATAGAGAGGTTCTAGCTAATTCCCCCAGTTCCCCAGCATAAAACTCCAGGCCTGTACCATTCAAGAGTCTCCCTCCATGTGGAGAAGGCATGCATGCACCAGCTTTGGTACACTGAGCAGATTTCCCAAGCACTTTGATCAAAACACACTGTTTCAAATAAAAAAATTAAACTTTTATTAATCGCAGAAAGGTTTAAAGTGTTTTTAAGTAGTAACGGGACAGAGCAAAGCTGGCTAACAAAAGTAAAATCTCAATCTGTGTTTGTGACCACCTCCATAGTTCAGTTTTTGTTCTCCAGGCGTGTTTCCAGGTGGTGAGTTGTGGGGAGGTGGGAGGCCAAATGATGATGTCACTTCCCCTTTTGTATAGTTTCTTCCAACTTGCTGGAAAGACCCTTTGCTAGGCCATGAGTCAAGCAGTGTCTGTGGTCTGTCTCTATATGTTCTGTCTGAAATCTCCCTTGCATACAGTTCCTGTGGTAGTGTGTATGACATTGCACCCTCAATTTTTTATGGAAATATGTTTTCGAATATGAAAATGCCTAACTTGAATACAAAATGTGGCATGTAACCTATCATCGAAGAGCTTGTGATACCCTGTATGAGTATATTCTATTTGTGTGCATATATCATTCCTGAACTTGAAGTTAGAAATATGAAGTATAAGCCTGTTTATATATCTAGATGTGCTAGGGAAGGCTATTAATAGGAAGGAACAGAGGCTATGACTACACTGCGTTTTTTTTGCGGAAAAGGATATGCAAATGGTGTGCTCATTTGCATATCTTCTTCCGATTCTTTTTGCGGAAGAGGTTTTGCTGTCGCCATTTGTCGGAAAAAACCCTCTTTTCGCAAGATCCCTTATTCCTCAAAAATCAAAGTTTACAGGATCTTGCAAAAAAGGGGATTTTTTTCGACAAATGGCCCCATCTACACAGGGCTTTTTAACAGCAAAACCTCTTCCGCAAAAAGAATCGGAAGAAGATATGCAAATGAGCACACCATTTGCATATCCTCTTCCCCAGTGTAGACATAGCCTTAATGGCCTGATATTCATGACAGTGATCTGTGAATAGTCTTGCTTTCCCTGTAAACCTGGAATACGCTTGGTCCTGTCAAGTCATGCGGCCAGGTCACCTGATCCTGGAACCCATTTTGGATGTGTCACTTTTCCATGGCAGTTGAAAGGGTTGAAACTGATCACAGAAGATTCCCACCTTCAGCAAAATATATGTACAAGTGCAAGTGGGGGACCAAACAATAGGGAGTAGACAGATGCCAGACACCAAAAAACTCCCTGCTTACTATGAAGATGACTGCTTGAAACATCTAAGACTGAACAGGGGAAAGTATTGAAGCATTGGGCCCAAACCAGGAGGCTTTCTAGCTTGTGAGAAAAGATTATTAAAACTACTGTTAGGGTTAGAAATTGCACGGAACATGCTTCTTAGAATAGTAAGCTTAGCTGGCACGTTTTATTTTATTTTGCATAGTAACTTACTTTGATCTGCCTCTTATTACTTGCAACCACTGAAATCCTATTTTGTATATTTAATAAAATCACTTTTGTTTATCATTAAACCCAGTGTAAATAATTGTTACCAGAGGGTGGGGACAACAGCTGTGCGTCGCTCTCTTTCATTGATAAAGGGAGAAAACATACGAGTTGCTCTGTATAAAACTTTTATGCAAAGTAAGAGGGATTTATTCGAGGTTTGGGTCCCACTGAGGCTGTGCACCTGGGTGCTCTGTCAAGTTCCTGTGACTGAGCCTTCCCAGAGCTGAGCCGCACTCAGTGTTTGTGTTGCTCTGCTGTGGGCTGTGACTCCAACTCTGTGCCTTTGCTGGGGCAGACCAGAGGTTCTGGCTCATCAGGACAGGGTGGTGGGGTGCCCCAGAGGGCAGACAGGTGAGCTCAGTGGTATGACTGACCCACCAGGTGACAGTTGTATTGTGAATTCACTGGGTGCATTCCCCTTAATGAGCCATCAACACTGGTTTCTCCATTAGTGTCTGTGAAAGGCTGGTTGTGAGCATTTCCATACTCACACAAATTTCCATCACAGGGATGTAAAACCCCATTTAACTTGTTAACTGGTTAAACAATGTTTAACTTGCTAACCGATTAAAGGGGGGCCGAGTAGGGGGCTGGAGCGGCCCCCCTGCCACAGATGAGGGATGGGGCTGCTCTTTGGTGCTCTGGCACCTACCAGTAACCTAGTTAACCATTCACGTCCCTATTCCGTAACAGACTTAGGAAAACTTTGTAACTTCCTGTGCAACAAGAACACATACAGTCCAACAGGATATTAATGTATAACAGGTCAAGACTTTTAGCATGATACATAACCAGGCATACTCTGTACAAAACATATCATTATGGTACATATGGGGATGCCAGCCAGGGTGTTGCTTTGGGGTACAAAGTGTCACAGAGGAAGAAGATATTGGGCCATTCCAAACCATTATTCCTTGAAGGGCCCGGGACCAGGCGCCCCTTTATAGCGTGGGCAGTGGGGCAAGGTCCCCCAGTCAGCACAGACAGGGTTTTGGAGTTCAGACCCACCTGGGGAGGATCAAGAGTTGGACCAGTGACTGGCCAAATGACTCAAGAAGAAGCTGCAGACCCAGTGAAGGGGGATCTGCTCAGTCGTGGAGATGGAGAGCTCAGCTGGGACACAGCCTCAATGGGGACGGCTTGTGAAACTCCTGGATCTGAGGGCTCAGTATACAGGCTAGGCAGACCAGGATTGAAATCACCCAGCCCCAAGAAGGAAGGCTGGGAAACCTAGAATTTAATGAGGTTAGCAGGTTAATTTGATTTAATTAGCCCTAAGAAAGGGGGAATATTGTTCTTAAATACTCTACTTATAATTGGATTATTCTCAATATTTGGAGGGAAACTGAGGTAAATTCCTGGAGGGCTGTCCCAGGACACAAGCAGGTGCAATGGGCCAGAACATAAGAACAGCCATACTGGGTCAGACCAAAGGTCCATCCAGCCCAGTATCCTGTTTGCCGACAGTGGCCAATGCCAAGTGCCCCACAGGGAGTGAACCGAACAGGTAATGATCAAGCGATCTCTCTCCTGCCATCCATCTCCACCCTCTGACAAACAGAGGCTAGGGACACCATTCCTTACCCTTACTGGCTAATAGCCATTAATGGACTTAACCTCCATGAACTGATCCATTTTGCATGTATAGCTTGAACCCACAAGTTACCAGGCACATTGTTCCCTGTAAACTATGAGCTTGGACAGCCACCCAGGAGAATTTTGAATGCTGCCCAGCTGATTAGCAGAGCGCCCACAGTTGGTAGCAGCCGGCAGGATGCGTTCCTACTGGCGGTGTGCATCTTCACATGCCTTGGTGCACATAACAACATTTATTCCACACGTGGATCTAAACAATTAGAGGGAACATTGCCAGACACCCTCAACTACTCAGTTCTCCAAAGGCTCAAGCCCTATCTGAGAAGAGGATTTTGGCTCTGAGTTAGGTTGCAATTGTATTGAAGCAGAAAGCACTCTGCTGCATTGCATTGCTCTGGCTACGGCTGCATGCAGCATGCAGCATCCCTCAAAATACAAGGCCTGCGCTGCACTAGTATGTTGGGGAAAGTAGAGCAGCCCTTGAACTGAGATGGATGCTGTCCCTTTAAATTGCATCATGCGGCAATGCATTGGACTGTGCTGGTATAGGTCACAGGGAGCAGAATTGCATTAGGAGTCTCTTGGAAGTGGGCTGCCTGACTGGAGGGCTCTATGGATGTGATCTGGGGTGACAAGGAAATGGACACAGGCTGGTTGGGCTCCTGGGTATGACCAGGAAGGGATACCTGTCCCACATGACCTAGGGTGCCAGGGAAGGGGGACACCTAGGGTGCCAGGGAAGGCAGGGGACACCTGATGTGTCCAAGTAGATCTGGAGTTGGAGGGGCCCATGGGCTTGATGTAGCACTACCTGGGGATACATACTGAATCACCATTTTCTAGGGCTATCAGACCAATTCCCTCATGTCCTGGGGCCCTAGTCCTGGTGGGGTTACAGCAAATGGCGTCCAGTCCATCCGGTCTGGGAGAGATGGCAACCCTATGCCCTGGACTGGGTTGTGGAGTCGGGGCAGGGGTCCCGCCATCCATTGAGCCTGCCCTGACTGTCATGGAGCTGGGTCCATGACATGGCTTCATGTGTGGCTGAATCTATCTGCAGCAAGGAGGGAGTGGGCTGAGTTAAGCAGGGATTTGGGGCTCCTAAGCATCTTAAAGCTAATGGATGAGGGAGGTGAGGGCAGAGTGGTCAGTCCATTCAGAGGATAGAGCCAGCAGAGGGGCGGGGCAGGTGGATGAGCCCCCACAAGGCAGGGAAGCAGGATAATGCAGGGACTGTATCGAGGGGCATAAGTGCTGTGCCCCCTCAAATTCCCAACCCCCTGGGTTAGAGCTGGCCCCTACTGAGACGCTGACCGCAAGGTCACTTCTGTCCCAGACACCCTCCCCTCACCACATTCTTGCTCTCCCTTCCCCGCTGTTGTCACTGTAGGACTCCCCCCCTCCAGTCTCCAATCCCCACAGTGAGAGAACCCCTAGTGACTGCTACACACACATCCATAGGCACGCACAATCAGACATACATGTATACATATGTACACACGCACATGCACGTGCACACACACATGAACTCCCACATAGATACTGTTGTGCCTACCAGGAGCCAGCTGCTGCTGGTGGGAACTGCTGCTGCAGTGGGGTGGTTGAATGAGTGTCCTGTGAGGTACATGGGGTCTGCAGGGTGCTGGCAACCAAGCCTAGCTCAGAGGGACAGGGAGAGGGTATTGCAGCGCGCAGTGCTGGGAGCAGATAGCAAGCCCTGTGCACCTGCATGGAGAGGCTCCAGGGAGAGGTTAAGTGTGTGGGTGGAATGAGAGGGGGCCCTACACCTTCTGCCAGCTGCTGGCCAGCCCCTTGCCCCTCCTGCCCACAGTGCTTGGGGCATTTGCCTCCTCATGCCTTTCACCATGTGTCACCTCTGAATCCAAGTCCAGGTATATCTGGGGGGCTGTGCTGAATCCCTAAGCAAAGCTGAGCAATTCCCTTGGGGTGGCTCCTGTGCTGGACAATGGCTGGTGATGTCTGTTCAACAGCACCCACCTAGGGAGGGGGTTGGTTACCTCCCTTGCCGTTGTCTCTGTAGAGCTAGTATCTGGGGCCTCTCCCTACCCCACAGCATGTTTTAGTGAAAACCATACAGTGCAATTCCTATACTATTACATGCAGGGCTGATGTACATACCCAGACAGATAGGTGCTGTTCTGCAGAGCACAACCTTTCCCCTGATACCTCACACAACCTGCTTTATAAGCAATATCACAATTCGACACAAAATGAGGAAAATGGGGGCTACAGGGCACCCCCCCCCCAGGCACAGAGTGTCACAAGGGTGTGTCCGGATGAGAACTGGATGCACAGACCAGGCTGTGGAGGCCAAACTTCAGCAATAGGTGACTGAATAGCGGAACTGAAAGCACCAAATTGGGGTCAGGGGGGTGATCTTGGCTCTCACAGGAAATGGGAATCCAGTAGGCAGATAATGATTAACCCTAAATGTGCTGCTGTGACGAAAGAAGGGGGGATTGGGCCCAATGCCTGGGGGAGGTAGCCAGACCCCCTTGGATCAAAATATACGTGGGGAGGGAGGAAAGTTGTTTGCTGTGTAGCTGTGTCTTTAAAGGGATGGTCTGCAGGGTGTGTAGTGTGGAGAAGATAGAAGAGGGTTAATGGTTTAGGAGGCTAAAGGGGCAGAAACATAAAAAGGTAAATGAGGGCAAAGCCAGGGCTCCTGGCAGGGTCTGACATTGGACACAGCTTGTTGCCCATGAGGCACATTGTCCAAGGAGCCCTCCTCAACCCAGGAGGGATGGGTGGCAAGTCACCCCAGAATTCTCTCACTCTGCATCACCAGCAACACTCTTGACTGGTCTGTGGCTAGTGCCAGCTTGCTGGGGGATGAGCCACTGCTGGGGCAGTGCCAGCGTCTTGCCTCAGTACCATGGGCAGAGCCAGCACCAATATCTGCTCTCCAGTGTCTGGGGTAGGGTCAGTGCCCAGGCCCCAGTGGAGCTGCCCAGTCTGGCAGCCAGCCCTCTCTCCTCAGCCCCAGCCCTGGAGCCCAGTTCCCCGTCTCCAGTGCCCATTTCCTCCTGCCTCCATGTTTCCTTCCTCCTTGTGAGCAGCTGCCCCTCACTGTGAGGAGGAAGGGGAGGCACCCTTGGTTGCTACATAACATGGCAGGAGTCAATCGTTAACCCCCCTCTCTACCTTCCCCTCGCTGGCTATATAAAGCAGCCAGCCAGGAGCAGGGAAGAGCTGCTCCTTAAGGGCATCTATGCTCATCTCTCCCTGCAGGTGCCTGTGCCCATCTCTCCCTTGAGGCGCCAGTCTCTCCCTGCAGTCACCCCAGGAGGAGCCCCAGATCCATTTCCCCCACCACTGCTGTCCCAGCTATGGCCTTTGGTGACCTCCTGGAGAAGGTGGGCAGTGCAGGTCCCTTCCAGCTCCTCTGTGTCCTGCTGCTCACCGCGCCTGCCCTCCTCATCGCCAGCCACAACCTGGTGCAGAACTTCAGTGCTGCCTCCCCTGAACACCAGTGCCGCCCCCTGCCACCAGGCGCCAACGCCAGCTGGGTGGGCAACACCACTGCAGCTCATGAGGGGATCTTCCTGGCTCTGCACTCGGCGCGGTGCTGGCGCTTGGCAGGCACCCCTGGGCAGCATCCAAGACTCAACAGCTCGCTGGGCAGAGCAGGAGAGACAGAGCCCTGCCAGGACGGGTGGTACTACGATCACAGCACCTTCTCCTCCACCATCGTCACGGAGGTATAGCTGGGAATCCCCTTCCTCCCTGCTGCCCTGCGTCAGAGCCCTGCTGGGGGCAGGGATGGAGGAGAAGACATGAAGGATGCACTTAGGGGAGGGGATACAGTAGAGAGAGAGGGGCAGTGGAAGTGAGGGATGAAGAGGGGAGGAACTGGGAGTACAGAAGAGTGGGGAGCAGATGGGGAGGCCAGAGGAGGATGTGGGGGACAGTTGAGTGCTGGGGGATGGGTGGCTATGGAGTTCCAGTCCCCCAGACCAAGCTGCTAATTACGAGGGGCCCCCTGGGGGTATCATGACCTATATCTTACTGTCTGTCTGTCTGCTAGTGGGATCTGGTGTGTGATCTGGGCCCCCTCCCAGCACTGGCGCAGACGCTGTTCATGGCAGGGGTGCTGCTTGGAGCCCTCCTCTTCGGCATCTTCTCAGACAGGTGGGTGCTGGGCAGTGGCATAGCAACGGGGGGTGGGGAGGGGCAGTTGCCCCCAGGTGCCATGCTAGGGGGGGGCGCCAATTTAGTCCCCCTCCACCACCCTGCTATTCCTCAGCTCGCCTGCTCCTCTTCTGCCCACCGGCTGGAGCCTCCTCACCTCTCCACCCCCAGCCCAACCCTCCTCCATCTCCGCTGGCGGGTTCGTGTGTTCAGGGGCCCAGCTCCAAACTGGAGGGGATGGAGGAAGATGCGGTACCAGCTTCGCCCTTCCTCCCAGGGTCGGGCTCAGCTGTGCGCCAGGTTTAGAGCCCCCCTACATGGTGGTGGGGGGAAGTGCAAATTCTGCCTTTGCACCCAGGAGCATAACACCCTCACTACGCCTCTGGTGCTGGGGGGTGGGGCTGGACCTAACAACCCCCTGGTGCATCCAGCCTGGCTCAGATCCCCTCTCCCTTCTGCCCTGGCTCAGACCAATGGGCCCATTTAGCCTGTTATCTCTCCCCCAGGATTAGACCAATGTGCCCTTCCAGACTGGTATCCCCCTGCAACCTGGATCAGATCACTGGGCCCATCCAGCCCGTGCCCCCCTCAGCCTCTGCTTCCCTGGCTCAGATGCATGGTCCTGCTCCGTCATTCCATTGACACTGGGCCGAGCAGTTACTCCTCACTTGTTACTAGCTGGTTATTGCAGCTCGGCTCTGCAGCGCCGCCTGTTAACCATGGGTTGTGGTGCAGTCCCAGCTCATGGCTTGATGCTCAGCCCTCAGCCAACAGGTGTTAGCAAGGAAACAAGGGGTCCCATACTTTTCTGCTTCTGTTGGCCCAGCACTTGTACACACAGGGCATCCCTCCATCCCATGCACAGCCCCCTCTGCGTTACCCTCCTAGCCCCTCTAGTTCAGGGACTCACTGCAAGCCCCTGCTTCCCTCATGCCAGGGTCACTCACTCTCCCCCAGTGCTAGGGGCTGTGGGCTCACTTCCTTTCTCCCATGTTCGCTATTTCCCCTTTCCTCATTGTTACTTATCCAGGAGCTGTCATTCAGGCCATGCCCCCCACAGTTACACCCTGTGCGGAGGATGGGCAGAGCTGAGAGGGGGTGTTGGCATGCTGCTGGGCAGAGGTTCTCGAAGTGTGGATTGCGATCCCAAAGTGGGTCGCGCCTCCCTTTGAATGGGGTTGCCAGAGCTAGTGTTAGACTTTCTCAAGCCTGGACTTAAGCCTAGGTCCCACCGTCTGGTGCTGAAGCCCTGGGCAGCGGGGCTCAGGCTATAAGGCTCCACACCCGGAGTGGAGGGTCTTGTGCTTCGGTTATGCTCCCCCCCACCTCCCGCCTGGGGTGGCAGGGCTTGGACAGGTTCAGGCTTTGGTCCCTCCTCCTTGGGTCATTTTGTTGTCAGAGAGGGTCTCAGTGCAATGAAGTATGAGCACCCCTGTGCTAGGGCATTATTTAGTGCCCTCAGCTGGTATTTTGATCAAGACAATTGTGGAGGTGCTTGAGGCTGGGGCTCTGCTGAAATGCTGCTGGATCTCTGGATACCCTCCATTTCTCTTCATCAGTTGTGCCCAACATCCCCTTAGCATTTTAGCCATTGGTGTCTTGCACATTCCCTGATAGTCTGAACTGGACCAGATGCAGCATTCAAAGCTGCAGACAGAGCAAGAAATGCTAGGGAACTGAGTGTACAGCCAAGCTCGGTCGGTTACAAGTTTACTAGCTATCGATGATCAGTGACCAAGTGCTGGTCACTTTTTTTGATGATCAGTTATTAACCAGGAATGACCAGTGATCCGAGGCAGTTGCTGTTGATCAGTAATTCTCAGCTGTCAGTTACCTACGTCAGACAATCAGAGATGCCTGACCACATGCTGCAGTTTCCTGTGGCAGTGAGCACCACAGGTGAACAATCTGTCCTGTGAGACCCACGTCGCTCCCTCTGGGGTCTTACTGTGGACCCTCCCCTCTGTGATGCAGGTTTGGGCGGCGGGTCGTCCTGCTAGGTTCTCTGCTGTTGGTGGCTGTCATGGGAACTGGTGCTGCTTTCTCGTCAAACTTCCTCACCTACTGCGCTTTCCGCCTGCTGAGCGGGGTTGGCCTGTCAGGCTTCCTCCTCAACTACATCTGCCTCAGTGAGTATCCCCAGGGCAGGGAGAATGGGTCCTGGGCCTTTCCCCTCTAGGGGCACCAGCTACAATGCAGCCCCAGGGCAGCTGGCTAATGGGGAATAGGATATGGGCCCTTTCAGCTCCACTGGGCACCGCTCCAATCTGGCCCCAGAGTGGGAGGACTGGCTGGCTCAAGAGGGTGGGGAATGGGGTATGGGACCAACTCTAATCCAGGTTAATGCTGCCCAGGGACCTTCCCCATCCAGTGTCTTATTGCATAGTGTGCAAGGAGTTTGCTGGGCCTCTCTCAGCCCAGTTCCTAGCAGGAATCTCATCTGGCCCTAATTGTGGGAGGCTCAAGTCAGGGCCTGAAAGGGACACAGAAATGAACTGCCCTTCCTCAAGGCAGGCCTGGGATGAGGCCCACGAGTGATAGCCATGGTGGGAGCTTGGTCTGAAGAAAGGGCTCAAGAGTCACCCCCCAGCTAGATGTTCCATCCCTCTGCCCCTGCCCAGGTCTGGAATGGGTCCCCACCAAGTCCCGCGCCTTGGTGGTGACATGGCTGAGTTACTGCAGCACGGCAGGCCAGGTGGTACTGGCCGGCCTGGCCTACGGCATCCGGGATTGGCGCTGGCTGCAGCTGGCCATTTCCACCCCTTTCTTCGTCTTCTTCCTCTGCATCTGGTGAGTTCCCCATCCCCAGAAGGACTTTGGAGAGGAGGGAGGTCTTGTGGTGAGGGCAGGGGGCTGGGGCCCAGGACCCCTGGGCTCTACTCCCTGCTTTGGGAGGGTGTGGGGTCTAGTGGTAAGAGCTGGGAAGAGGGCCGTGTTCTGTCCCCCCAGCCCTGCCACTGCTTAACTCTATGACATTGCTGGGGGCAAATTACATCCCCCTATGCCTCCTCCATAAAATGGGGCTGAAGAAACGAGAGCAAAGTGCTAACCCCCCCTGCCCCCCGATCAGCCATGTCTGAGTGGAGTCCTGGCTCTCCCCTCTCCAGGTGGATCCCAGAGTCTGCGCGCTGGCTCCTCGTCAACCACAGGCCTGCGATGGCGCTGAGCACTCTGCAACGGGTGGCCCGCATCAATGGGAAACAGCTGGGTAGGAACAGCCTCTCCCTGGAGGTGAGACAGTGCCCTTTGACCCCAGGGGTCACAGCATGTCCCAGCCCTGGCACCCAGCTGGCCTTAGGAAGGGGGAGGGGGATACTTGGGGAGCCCCACTCCCCAGTGTGTTGGCACCTGGCCCATCTCCTTGCCCCATTCGGTAGATTCTTGGCTCTCCCCACACCCCCGTCCCTCCCTCTCTCCACACCCCCATCTCTGCCTCTCCTCACGCACCCATCCCCCCCTCTTTCCTCAGACCCATCCCTCCCCCCCCAAACCCATCCCTCCCTCTCTTCACACCCCCGTCCCTGCCTCTCCTCCCGCACTCATCCCCCCTCTTTCCTCGGACCCATCCCTCCCCCCACACACCCATCCCTCCCTCTCCCCACACCCCCATCTCTGCCTCTCCTCACGCACCCATCCCCCTCTTTCCTTGGACCCATCCCTCCCCCCACACTCCTATCCCTCCATCTCTTCACACCCCTGTCCCTGCCTCTCCTCACGCACCCATCCCCCCCTCTTTCCTCGAACCCATCCCTCCCCCCCCACACCCACCCCTCCCTCTCTCCACACCCCCATCTCTGCCTCTCCTCATGCACCCATCCCCCCCTCTTTCCTCAGACCCATCCCTCCCCCCCCACACCCATCCCTCCCTCTCTTCACACCCCCGTCCCTGCCTCTCCTCACATCCCCGTCCCTGCCTCTCCTCACACCCCCATCCCTGCCTCTCCTCATGCACCCATCCCCCCTCTTTCCTCGGACCCATCCCTCCCCCCACACACCCATCCCTCCATTTCCCCACACACCCCTCTTTCCCTCTCCTCACACACTCACCCTTCCCTCCCCCACACTCCCATCCCTCCCTCTCCTCACACCCCCATCCCTGCCTCTCCTCACATCCCCGTCCCTGCCTCTCCTCACGCATCCATCCCCCCTCTTTCCTCGGACCCATCCCTCCCCCCACACACCCATCCCTCCCTCTCCCCACACACCCGTCCTTTCCTCTCCTCACACACCCTTCCCTCCCCCCACACACCCATCCCTCCCTCTCCTCACACCCCCATCTCCTCCTCTTTCCTCGGACCCATCCCTCCTTCTACACACCCATGCCTTCCTCTCCTCACATATCCTCCCCCCCACACCCTCCCTTTCTTCCCCCCCACACCTGTCCCTCCCTCTCGTCACACATGCGTCCCTCCCCCTCTTCACACACTCATCCCTCCCTCCTCCCCATTGCTCCCTCCCAGCCACATACCTGTCCTTCTCTCCCCCTACACACCCTCCCTCCCTTCCCCCACACACCCATCCCTCCCTCTCCCCACACACTTATCCCTCCCCCATACACCTGTCCTTCCCTCCCCCCACACACCTGTCCCTGCCTCTCCTCACACACCCATGCTTCCCTCCCCCTACACACTTGTCCCTCCCTTTCCCCACATACCCATGCTTCCCCCCACTGCCCATCTCTTCTTCTTTCCACACACCCGTCCATCCCTCTTCTCACACATCTGTCCCTCCTTCCTCCCCACACCCATCCCTCCCTTTCCTCCCCCACACCTGTCCCTCTCTCTCCCCACACACCCATCCCTCTCTCTCTCGCCAAATACCCATCCATCCCTCAATCTGTTGTTCAGATTTCCCTCCCACCATGTTACCCCCTCTCCCTGTTACCCAATGCCCAGGCTTCCAGGGCAGATGCCAAGGGCAGAAGCCATGTTCGGGTGTCATGCTGAGCTCCTGCCCTCAGTCTCAGCCCTACAAGGCTCCTGTCCCTACTGGGTGTGAGATGGGGGATGGGGCTTTGGGGCTGGGAAGGCCCTGGGCTGGGCCAGCTTGGTGCAGGCAGCACCCCCACAGCCCTGGGGCCAAGCGAAGGATCGAGTCTGTGTCCTGCCTCCTCCTCCCCTGGGGCCCTGCTGAGCCACCTGCTGTCTCCTAGGTGCTGGAGAGAGTGGGGGGCAGCCCACCCAAGAAAGGCACTTGCTCTTGCCTGGACCTGTTCCGCACGCCGGCCATGAGACGCATCACCTGCTGCCTTATGAGTGTCAGGTAAGGGCTCTCTGCCCAGCCAGCCTGGGGCTCAGAGTCTCCAGCGCCGGAGCCATTTGTACACAAGGGATAAGGGCACCTATTGGGGGACGGCCAGATAGTGGTGGGTGCGGGTGGAAGGGGAAGGCTGCAACAGGCTAAAAGAGCAGCTCTGGTGGTAGATAGATAAGGAAAAGAGGATCCATGGGCGAGCCAGAGGGGGAGGGAGGGACATATAGTTGAATGTCTAGGATTTAGTAATGAGGATACATGGACACAGACACATCTGCCTGGATCTAAGGAGAGGATGGAGGAACAGAGGGACACATCTATGAGGATGGACGGGGTTGGAGGAGGGAGAGGACACAAATGTACCTTGGAGGATGGACACATATCACAAAGGCCTCCCCCACTTCCCAGCTGTCACAGCCTCGCTGAGCTCTCCATACCACCTGTGACTCCTGCCTGATGCCATGACTAGTGTTCCCTGTAAGCTGAGCACTTGGGCGGCCACTCGAGGGATTCAAATGCTGCCCAGCTGATTAGCAGAGTGCCCACAATGCCGGTAGCCAGCAGCCTGTGTTCCTACTGGTGGTGCACATCCTCACATGCCTTGGTGCACATGCCAAAATTTATTCTGCGCATAGCTGGAAAAATTAGAGAGGACATTGCCCCTGATCCACCTCCCCTCTGCCCTGCAGCTTCTCCACCAACTTGGCCTACTTTGGGCTCTCCATGGATTTGCAGGCCTTTGGCCTGGACATCTTCTTGGTGCAGACGTTCTTTGGAGCCATTGACATCCTGGCCAAGATGGCCTGTGCCCTGGCACTGAGCTACTTTGGGCGCCGAGCTGTCCAGGCCAGCTCCCTCATCCTGGCTGGCACCTTCCTGCTGGGGAACATCCCTGTGCCCAGAGGTAAGGAGCCCTCTGGGAGCCACATTCTCAGCCTACTCAACCTCCAGTAGTGATGGGTGTCAGGTAGGTCCTCTGAGCTGGGAAGTGGAGGAGGCCCTCGTGACATGGCTCTGCCACGTCTCCCATCCCATGACCTTCAGGCGAGATGGTTAGGGTAAGAGGGCAGAGCTGGGAGCCAGGACTCCTGGGTTCTAGGCCCTGTTCTGGAAGGGCAATGGGGTCTGGTGATTGGAACAGGGTGGGCAGCTGGGGGTCAGAGCTCCTAGAGCAGTGTTTCTTAAACTTTTGAAGACCGAGGAACACCAAACAATAATTTATTTTATGCGGAACACCAAGGGTTGAACAAAAAAAAAAAAAAAGACATTGACCTTTTAAGGGCGGCCATTTTGAACTCTGTTCTCTGCGGCACACCTCCGACTGTCTCACGGCACACCGGTGTGCCGCAGAACACGCTTTAAGAAACACTGTCCAAGAGTCTATTCATTGCTCTGCCACTGCTTTGGACAAGTCATTCTCCTTGTGCAGTCTTATGCCTCAGTTTTCCCCATGTGAAATGCTGCACTGATATTTTTTACGGCTCACATGGCAGCTGTGATGTGGGGCTATAGTGAGGAAAACCTGCACGGGGCTTTGTGACCTGAGAGAAGGCCAGTTCTCCATCCCCATCCCTTCTCTCCCCAGAGATGCTGATGGTGCGACTGACTCTTGTGGTGCTGGGAAAAGGATGCTTGGCTGCCTCCTCCGTCTGCTCCTATCTGTATGGAGGAGAGCTCTTTCCAACTGCTGTCAGGTAAAATCCACATCTCTGTGATTGAATAAACAGCCCCTTCGCCCCACCCCAGAGATGGCTGCATTACAGTACTGAGTGAGGGATCCTTGTATAGGCAGCCTCTGTGCTCCATTCCACGGGCAGCTGCATCTCAGAGCCAAGTGAGGGATCCCAGTATAAACATCCCCTCGCTCCACCCCAGAGGTGGCTGCCTCAGTGCCAGGAAAGAGCTCCCTGTCACAACAGCCTCTGTGCTCCATCCTAGAGGTGGCCCCTTCTCCATGCGGGTCATCCTGTTATTATTACAAGTCTCTCACAATACGCTGTTACTGGCAGGCAGACAGGCACTGGCTTCACCACCGTGGTGGCTCGTCTGGCTGGCATGGTGGCCCCAGTGGTGCTGGTGGCCGGGCAGCAATTTCCTTTCCTGCCGCTGGTGATATTCGGGGTGGCTCCCATCGTTTCCGGCGTCGCTGCCTGCTTCCTGCCAGAGATGCACAACGTCCCCCTGCTGGACAGCATAGAAGAGGTGGAGGCCAGGTGAGACACTCGGGCTGGTGGCGCACGTCCCCCGTTGCCCTTTCATATTCCCCTCCCCCGTAAACCTCTGTTCCTTCCCCGTCAATCCCTTCCCACCTGCCCCTGCAGCCCTTTTCATTCCCTCTCTCTCTGGTTCCAGAGCAAGGCGGAAAGGTGAGGAGGCGCCTGTTGAGGAGAACATGGATCACATTGTCCACTCAACCAGGATCTGAGCAGCCTTCCCTGCCCCCCAAGACCTCCAGCCTTGGGCCCTCGGTGCACAGGTGCAGGCTGCACCAAAGGGCCATCATGGAGGGGGAAGCCACCTGCTGCTCCCTTTGCAACTTAGGGCTCAGCCCCCTTAAAGAGACAGGGCAAACGGTGGGCGGGGGGCACCAAGTTGTGCCACTGAGCTGTCCGCTAATGACGGGCCCTGCGCCTCGCACACAGGGAGCCTGTGAGACATGGAGAGAACAGGGATACACTCCCCCAAACAACTTTGCCAGATGTGACTGTAATGGCTCTCCTCTGTGGTGTATTTTGGCCTGACACCTGCCCCTCCCTCTAGCCTGCTTGGGCTGTGAACTGGCTCCCTCTGGTGGTGCATATTGGCCTGACACCCATCCTCCTAAAATGATTCTCTCCGGAAGGAGGAGTACTCAGGGGTGGCTCATGGGACACTGGTTCATGTCCTGCTGCGGACTGAGACCCTGCCAACAGATTTCACACCTGCTGATGCGTCAGCACCAAGCTGGGCTTGGATTGGATCCTGAGGCCAAACTGATGATCGTCAGATCTTTGGGGCAAAGTGGGAAGAAAGCCTGGGAGCTCTGAAAGCATCGGTGGCTCACCACTAGGTGCAAGTGTTTGGGGAGCAGCTAGACTGCTCAGACAAGCTATGCAGGAGGTGTGGTAACCGAATCCAAACTATAACAGTCACCAATGGGGCCATGTGTGGCGTCCAAGCCCCCAGGGAGCAGGGATAAGGATATGTGTGTGTGGGGCGGGGTGCCTAGGTGAGATTTTCTGCTCTTGGTCCTGTGGCCTTCTGTACATTTTGTAAATAAACCAGCTGCACTGAGAAGTTCCTCTGGCTCCAGGTCCCTGATCCCTGGACCCCAACCACCACATGGAGTCAGGGCTGGCGCTCCTCTGGAAATAGGGGCAAGGGCATGTTTTTCCCTCCAGAAAATGTTCTTTTTGGGGAAAAACAATGTATTTTATTCTGAAATGCAGTTTGGCTGACTCCTGCACCTGCCTTCTCTATGAGATGGGTCCCTGGCCAGACTACATCCCCATTTTGTAGATGGGAGGGCTGTGCATCTTGGGAATAGCTGGTGCATCATTGCGGTTTTATAGTTTGGGTGCTTCATGTGCCTGTTCTCCCTAGGCTGGGCTCCCTGGATGGGTTGCATTTCCCATGCTGCACCACACTCTCTCCAAGAGACTGTGATGGGGATCAGAAGCAGGCAGGATCCCACAAGACTACTGGGGACAATGTGCATAGCAACTTCCACATACTACAGAGGCTGCATCAAGTGCTGGCTTCTAGCAGAAGGGGGAGGCTGTGGTGGTATGAACAGCCTCCTGTTACCCCAGTGCTGTAGTAGCCCACTAGGCCCTCTAGGGCAGTGTTTCCCACATGGTGTTCTGTGGAAGCCTGAGGTTCCGCAAAGTGAAACTAAGGGTTCCGCGAGAAAATTCTACTCCCCTATTCCCTGGAGAGCCTGTGGGCCGCTCCCATTGGAGCTGTGCCAGCAGGGACAGGCTTCTGGCGGCGTGCTTCTCTGGCCAGTCCACCACCCACTGTAGCTGCCCCACCACTGCGCGGCCCCCTCCTCACCCCGCAGGACTGCCCTGTCCCACGGGGCTTCTGGTGCCACGCAGCTGCCTCCTCCTCTTGTGCAGGCAACAGCTTGTTACAGGAGCCGCTGCTGCTGGGAGGGGAAGGGTGGCTGGGTCAGAAGTGCCAAGTAGCCGCTCCCGGACCTCGGCATTTTTAAACTGCTGCCTGCGCCCCAGCAGGGGCCATGCGGAACTTGGCTGGGGCTCTGCCACCCTCCTCGGGGCACGGTCAGGCTTGCTGCCCCCTGTGCACTGCAGCTCTCTCTCCCCGGTGCCCCCCCCCACCCTACTGGGGGAGCAGCAGAGTCTGGTTTGGTGGGGCAGGTCAGGTTTCTATACTACCACCATCCCTGCCCTCCCAGGGTTGGTGGCTGTGGGGGCATTCCTGGCCCTGATCCCTCTTGGGAATCCTGGAGGGGCTCCCTGCCCACAGAGAGACCACACTGCCCCCCTGCCAGGGCTGCCCTCTGGAAAAGTCATGGCCAGCTGAGTACCAAGCTGTGAAGCAGAGAGGAGCCCAGACAGAAGGGAAGCCACTGTGGCCTGCCACACAGGAAGAGAACCCCCGCTGGTCAGCAGCATGAGGGCTGGGTGGTAGGGCAACACCTTGAATAAAAGGAGTCACTGATGTGAGGTCTCAGAAACCAACTACCCTGTTCCCCAGCCTCATGGTGAGTGGGGCTGAGTCATTGATGTCAGTTGAAAGGCAGCTTGGCCTACTGGCTAGGGAGGCAGGGCTCCTGGGATCTGTCCCTGGCTCTGCCACTGACCTTGGGCAGGACCTTCTCTGCTCAGTGCCTCAGTTTCCCCTCCCACTCTTTGTTTGGATTGACAGCCCTTCAGGGCTGGGACTATCTTTGGGTCAGTGCTGAGCCCACTCCACAGGGGTCCTGAGCTCAGCTGGGGTCTTTAGCCATGCCCATGATACTAGTAATAATGCACACCCCAGTGTTGGGCCTTCATCACGGGCGGGATTCCCAGCTACCTCTATGAATAGCAGCTTCCCCCTGCAAATCAGGCCTGGGGGTAAGCAGTCTCCAGTGGAAAACACCGAATGAATGGCCTCTTTTGCGATGCATTCCTTGCACGCTGCAGGGCTCATGTCTCAAGCCACTGTCTGCAAAATGCTAGTGACCAGCACTGGCATGTTCCAGGCTGGGGCAGGAGAGTGAGCATCCCTGTGTCCCTCTGACAGTGCATGCAGATCTCTGTACGTAGTGCGCTCCCATGCAGGCAGACACAACCACACCATATGCAATCAAAGCACAGGCACACTGCCACTAGCTGCACCCTGGCAAAAGCATACAACGGTCATGGGAGCACACACACGGTCATCACCACTACATGCATGCACACACAAACACATGTGCACACACAAAAATCATCTTTCACACATGACCATGACATGCATGTGCCCCACATGCACAAACCTGTCAGCAACTACCACAAACAAGCCCTGTGCACATGTGCACACACATGCACATGTGCTTAGACATGACCACCCCATGCAAATAAGCTCACAAGCACCATATCCTCCTCACCCCAGCCATGATCACCACACACACACACACAGTTGCACCCACACTCATACACCCACGACAGCTTTCCCTGACAACTTGAAATGCATCAGCTCCCTGCAGGATTTTAGCTCAATGATAAAGTGCTTGAAATTCTTAAGGCAGGTGCTGTTGGGCAGAGTCAGCCTCCCCCACCACCTGCGCTTTAGCCCTCATGGCCCATCCTGGGAATTCCCTCCCTGTCGAATTTGTTGTTACTCCCCCACAGGCCCAGGCCCGGAGAAGGACGTCGAAATTGCTGCTCCCTGAGGCAGGGAGAGAACTGTAGGCCAGGGACTCTGGGGGTTTTGCCGCATGCCAACCCCAGGGGTAGGGGCTGCCTTTGTGCTCGCAGCAGCCCCTCTCAGAGTATCTCCTTGGATCTCAGCCCTAGAGCTTAACCCCCTCCCTCCCTGTTCAGACAAGGGGGAATGAGCCTGTAGTAAGCCAAGAACAGCAGTTGGAAATTGCCTGCGGCTCTGTTTGTGTATGTGCGCTTGTGTGCATATGCACATTTAGGTGTATCCATGGTGCATGCACATATATGTGAGTGCCTGTGTCCAGGTGTCTGTGCATGAGTATCCATGTGAACATGTGTGTGTGTAACCGCCACTAGGCAGATTTGAACCTGGGATCTCTGGAGCTTAGTGTAGGATCCTGTACCCTTTGAGCTAAAAGCTTAGGCTGTAGAGCTCCCTTGTTCTTATCTGTTGCTATAAGTGGTCTAAGTGCCACTACATGGGACAGTGAACCACACTAGGTATGTGGGTTACATGTGCACACACACATTTAGGTGTATACATTATGTGCACGTGCATTTGTGTCTGTGTCTGTGCGTGTGTGCAGGCACGTGACTCTGTGTGCACACATTTCTGTGCTGTGACCCCTTTGGACCGAAGCGACTAGCTGAGGCTTTGGGGTGTGGTACGTTGGTCCAGCTGAGAGGGGAAGTTGCCACTGGAGTCGGGTCTATGGACGTGTCTCATTCGTTCACTCAGAATGTACCAAGCCCTGTTTTCCTGAGCCCAGAGGAATCACAGGAAGAGGAAACAGTGTCCGTGTTCCTGGGTCGAAGCTTCACTCAGCCCTGCCTGGGGCCTCTCTGTAGGATTCTCCTAGGGCAGCACTGGGCTTCCAGATGGCTGCTTGCTCTACATCAGGTCTCCATCCTCATGGTCTCTCTGGTTCTGCCTGGGCTTATCTCAGTTGCATATACTACCCCCTGCCTCCAGCCAGACAGCACTCGGAGGCCGTCGCTTTGTCCACCTGCTGTGAGAGAGGGGTGGCAGCCGCCACAAGGCCTTGTTCTCCTTTACTGTCTCTCACAGCATCCATCAATTTTAATGATATTCTAACCCGCTCCTGGCCGCAGCGGCTGGGCATGCACATGGGGGACTCAGCTCTCCCTGCTCTCTGGGAGGGACCTGGCTTTTACACGACTCCCAGGAGCCCCTCACTGGGTGTCCTTCCTGGGTCACAGCCTTAAGCCCATGACTAACAACTACCCCAGCTCCACCATTGGCCAATTCAGCCTCTGTCAGTGTTGCGTCGCATTTCTTGACCTGGCCACTTGCTGCCCAGTACTTTAGTAGATGAGTAATGCTTCTGAGATGTAAGTCTTCTGCTGGACCTTGTTCCCTTGCTCACTTCCTCCAAGTCCTCAGCTTCCCACCTGACTCTGCTTTGAATGCTGGTCAAAGATTTACTTGGTCCGAAGGCCAGGCTACCATAGGGCAGAGCAGATAGATTGATTGCTGTATGTGCCAGGGGCTCTGGAAAAGCAGACTACCCAGGTAGTCAGGAAGGTTTCCCCATGGCCTCCACGGCCTCTGGAGTCCATCTGGAGAAGGAGCAAGGCATGGGCTTCTTCCAAACCCTCCTTGTCACCCTGGTCTCCCTCCCACTCCTCATGGCAGCCTCTCATAACTTCCTGCAGAACTTCACAGCTGCTGTTCCCAGGCACTGGTGCCACATCCCAGCGGGAGCCAATGACACTACGGAGGTGACTGGAGATCTGCTGAAGTTCTACGTTCCTATGGACAGCAACCAGGAGCCAGAGAGGTGCTTGCAGTTCAGCACCCCACAGTGGCAGCTCCTGGCCCCCAATAGCACCAACACCACTGAGTCCTGCCTGGATGGCTGGGCATATGACAAGAGCATCTTCAGCTCTACCATCATCACTGAGGTACAGAGGGGAGTGTGAGGGATTGTTCCAGGGGAGCGAGCACTTGGATCTGTGGCAACATCATGGGCTGGTTATCTCTCCTTCCACCTACCCACCCATCTGTGTCCCCATCCACCCCCCTCTCACGCACCCCTCCCTCTCGGGTTTGTGCTGTCACCCATAGTGTCTGAGACTGTTTCATGCATCAGACTGGCACAACAAGGTGCCTACTAGACTACATGGTGTGTCTGTCTCTCCTTTCTCTTGGGGACATACAAGCCATGCTTGATATAGGGGACTGTTAGATCAGTTTGGTGGCAAAGCTTTGTCTAACAAGCTCAAACTGTGGCTTAGCTTCATGTCCTGGAAATCCTCCACTCTGCTTAAGGCACTTGGCTGGCCATGCCTTATATTGATGACAGATAGCTTGGGCTTTGTGGTTGCTGTGTCCCTGTAGAGCTACTTGGAGGAGATGTCTCTGCTGTAGCTATGATCTGATCCATGGCTGATCCATCATTTGGACCAAGGCTGTGACCTGGCAGGGCTTGGAGCAAAGGGTGGGTGCTCACAGACTGGTGGTCCAGGGACCTCAGCTCTGTCCTGACATACTAGAAGGAGCCCTTGCATTGACTGCACAGTCAGTGCCAGCCAGGGGGTGACATGGAGTAGCGTGTCCAAGCCAACTGGAGGTGGGAGGAGCTAGCATGGAGGCTGCCTTGTTGGCCAAGCACCATGGTGACCTGCAATGCCCCTTCACAGATTTCATCACCTGAGCAATACCCATGTGGTTAAGTAGTTGGCTGGAGACCTTGAAGGAGTGCCCAGCTTCTCTGGGGAGTCACGTGGGGGCGGGGGGTTCTGTAGGGGCTGCATTTCCCATGGGGTGCATGCTGATTGTGCTGATTCAGAGAGAAGGGAGGGAGTGACTCAGCACCTGAATTGGTGCTGGCCCGCAGAGAGACTTTGTGTCCAGGAACTCGGTGAGGGGGCACTCCCCCCTCGCAGGCAGTGCTGAGTCCAGTACCCCAGCACAGTGCTAGGAGGAATTGTGCTGCAGGGAACAGGGGGGCGGAGGAGCAGCTCTAACAGGGCAGCCCCTAGTCTCAGTCCCTGTCTATAGGGTAGACACTGGCCAATCACCACACAAAGGGTGGGAGCTTGGTATCCTGCCCCAAAACATGGCATCTCTACCTTGGTATCACCCCTCCTGGCGCTGCCCATGGGCTTGTACCTCTGTGTCTGTCCTGCCAGCCCAGAGGGGCCTGCTGTGGCAGAAATTTGGCCTGAGCCTCCCTCTAAGAGCTGGGATAATGGATGGCAGATCTAGTGTTTTCCTTGGCATGGATCTGGTGCCAGTTTCTTCTCCTCTTCACTCATCTGGAACATGTTGTGCTGCCAGCTGCCCTGTGCCCAGCTGGGTTACACAGTAACCTGCTTGGAAAAAACTATGACCCCCTTTTTCCAGGCCCCACCTGTCATTCCAGACCCCAGAGCTGGGGGGGATCCTGTTCTGGAATCTCTGCATCAGGTCCTGGCCAAAAGAAAGGGGATAAGGGCTTTGTCAGGCAGCAGTGGGTGGTACAAAGGAGTGACGTGGAATCAGCAAGGCATAGATGGGACAGAGGGCACTTGAAGGATATGGGTGTGGCAGGCTTGGGCCCAAGATGTGGGGGTCACAGGGCTCAAGCAGTCATGGGAGCGGCTGGTGGGGATGGACAGCAGTGGGCCTCTGGGATGGCACAGGTGGGCTCTGAACGGGCCTAGCTGGGTACAGGTGAGCTCAGATGGCACAGTACCAAATTGGGTAGGGACACGACAGGCACTCAGAGCCTATCTGTGTCTTTGGCTGGCACAGGAGGGTGCTGGGGGTTTGGTGATCAGAGCTGTGCTCAGATGGGGCTTAGGTGGGATGGGTTTGGCTCAGCTGGGCACGGTGCAGTTGGGGTCCCTTACAGGCACAGGCATGGGCACAGACTGATGTGTGAGGCTCAGCTGCACATATGCCTCTCGCAGTAGGGCCCTGGCTCCAGATGCTGCCAGGGGACAGATACTAGCTGGGACTCACGTAGCTCAGGTGGGCGCAGGAGACATAGGTGTGGTTCCTGACCCTCTGTGCCAGCTGTGCCGCTGGAGCCCAGCTGATTATGCATTCAGCCTTAGCCCAGCAGTGCAGGGTGCCGTGGGGCACCCTGGGTTCACACCCCTCTCTCCAATCTTCCCTAGTGGCATCTGGTCTGTGCCCGACATGCCCTCAAAGATTTTGCCCAGTCCATCTACATGGCAGGGGTGCTGCTGGGAGCACTGGTCTATGGAGGCCTGGCAGACAGGTGAGTAAAACAATATTCCCCTCTCCCTGCCCTCCTCAATTACCCCACAGGCCCATCTAGCTTTGCATCCTCCCTCCATCAGCCCCATGGCCTGGGCCCATCCAGCGTGATATCCCCCGCAACCACCCGATGGACCCATCCACCCTGGTATCTCCCCTCTTCCCCAGGATCAGACCACTGAGCCCATCCACCCGGGTATTCCCCCCATCCAGCATCAGCCCCCTGGGCCCATCCAGCCTAGTATCCCCCCTTTCTCTGGTGTTGTTTCCCCTCTGGCAGGCTGGGGCGCCGGACACTGCTGCTCTGGTCCCTGCTGCAGGTGGGTGTGATGGGCACCAGCGCCGCCTTCGCCCCCAACCTGGCAGCCTACTGCACCTTCCGCTTCTTCAGCGGCATGGGCACCTCTGGCTTCACCCTCAATGGCATCAGCCTGAGTGAGTGGGGGGGGGGGGCAGGCACGGAGGGCTGAGTGTGAGATTGGGGGCAGAGTGATTGTGTGCAAGGGGGGGGGGTGTTTATGAGGCCTAGGGCTCTGGAGGTGTGGGCAGCGGGCAGGGGAGCTGTGATGGGGGCTGTGGGGATTTTGGCAGGCTGTGTTGGAGGAGGAATGTGAGGGAAGTTGTGTGGGGAGGCCAGTGTGTACGGGGCCTTGGTGGTACAGGGGACTCATGGGGCAGGCTCTATGTGCTGGTGCATGGGGGGCAGCTCTCCCCCCACTGTCCCACCCAGAGCAGAGGGTGGGGGTTGAGCCCCACTCTCCAAGGTTGGGCAGGCAGGTGAGGTTGGAGGATGCCATGTCTCACCCTATCCATTGTCCCCAGCCATGGAGTGGATCCCAACTCAGTTCCGGGCCATGGTGGCTGCCATCCTCTCCTGCAGCCTGACTCTGGGCCAAATGTTCCTGGCTGGACTGGCATACGCCATCCGTGACTGGCGCCAGCTCCAGCTGGCATCCTCCGTGCCCTTCTTCCTCTTCTTCTTCTACAGCTGGTAGGTGCCCTTGGGCCCAAAGGGCAGGGGCACCACACATCCACAGGCAGCCATGGATCCAGGCTGGGGTGACATTATAGGCTCAGGCCCTGTGTCTGGGAACCCAGAGGGGGCTCACGCTGCATGGCAGCGATAGCCTGTTGCCTGGCACAAAGGAGGCCCTGCAGCCCTGTTCCCCTGACACACCAACTACCAGGGAAGCACGGAATCCCAGCTCCATTGCCCTGGCGATGTGGGTGCCCAGTCTTCAGCAGGCACCAGGTCCTCTGGTCTCTCTAAGCCGTGGTCCAATCCTCCCGTGCCCAGGTGGATCCCAGAGTCTGCACGCTGGCTCATCGTCAACCGCAGGCTTGAGATAGCACTGAGGAACCTGCGGCGGGTAGCCTGGATCAACGGCAAGAAGCTGGATGGGGAGGGCATCTCTCTGGAGGTGAGGTGCACAGGTACCCCGAGGGGTTTAGTGGCTAGAGAAGAGGGAACTGGAAGTCAAAACTCCTGGATTTTATCTCTGTCTGTGAGAGGGGAGTAGGGTCTCATGATTGGAGATGGGGAGGGGGATAGGTGCCAGGTCCCAAGGTTCTCTCTCCCTGGCTCTGCCCATCTTCCCCTCTGTAGAAGGGGGAGTGATTTCTCCACCCTGCTCTTAGGTCACAACTTCTCTCCCTCCCCAGGCACTGAGGCTGGAGATGCAGCAGGAGGAAGAGAGCTCGGGGCCCTCCCGGCGCTCTGCCCTGGAGCTGTTCCGGACCGTGCCCATGCGTGTGGTCACCTGCTGCCTCATGCTGGTCTGGTAAGGAGCTCCCCTTGCCCCCATCAGTACCCCCCAGGCTAATAATACTAGTGCCTTAAACTAACTAGGGAGGGTGGTGGCACCACTGTCCCCTGTTGAGTGAAGTTCCCCTCGAGCTCAAGCACCAGGGGGCAAGACTTTGGGGCAGCTGTGTGTCAGATCCTCTATACTGCTGATTGAAGTGGGGGATTCCCCTGGTCTCAAATGGCAGGAAGAGAGGCTTAGGGGCAAAGAAAGGGCAGGGGGTGTGGCTTAGGGGCAGCCAGGTGTCAGAAATCATGGTAAAAATGGCTAGTCAAGGAGGAGAGCTTCCCCTGGGGATCAGATATTTAGGAGGAGTTCTAGTCCCCATTCTGCTTAACCCCCTAGAGGATTCCATGGTCAGTATGGGAACAGGGTGTTTATCATCACAACTCTGATTTAAGCTAAGAGAAGGTATGAGGGAGTCTCAGCTTTGCTGAGTGGCCCCTAGTGGCTGGGTTAGTCACAGAGTGGGAAGTTTCTTCAGTTAGGAGAGAAAACCCTAGATGCATAGGCAAAGGAAGGGGTGCAGGGAGGGCCGAACAGGGATGTGGCAGCACCCCATTTAGCAATCAAAATGTTGGTAGGGGCACAGAGGGAGCAGTGCACCTACTAGGTGCTACCATGAGGCGCTTGTGTCTAGAAGTAAATGTGGGTGACACCAAAACCCTGTGGGGTCCTGCCATGTGAACAGGAAGGTCTCCACCACATCCCCACAGCACAACTGGAGACAGAAACAAACAGAAACTGGAAGGGAAAACTAGACAGACCAGAGGAGAGGGAAAGACCAGCATGAAGGGAAGACAGACTAATGAGGGAGGGAGAGACAGGCAGGCAGGCAGGCAGGCAGGAATGGGGCAGGGAGACAGCCAGATTTTCTCCATCTGTGAACCCCTCCCCCTAGTTCTCTTCCTTCCACCTGGCAGGTTCGCCAATAGCTTCTCTTTCTACCACCTGGCCCTGGACCTGCAGCGCTTCACGGGCATCAGCATCTTCCTGGTGCAGCTGATCTTTGGGGCTGTGGACATACCCTTCCGCATGCTGGTGGCTGTGGCCACCAACCGCCTGGGGCGCCGGCTCACACTGGCCACCTGCCTGTCCCTGGGGGGACTCTTCATCCTAGCCAGCATCCCAGTGTCACAGGGTGAGGTCAGAGCCTTCTGCCAAGATGGCATAGCCTTCCCTGCTGCCTTGGGCTTCACCAGCGCGGAGCTCCACACAGATCAGACCCTAGGCCTGGCCAGCCCGAAGCCCCCACCCCCTGGTATCCCATTCTCCCCGCTGTGCAGGAAATTGAGCTAGTGGTGGGGTGGAAAGTGTGGTGAGCTGGGGTGGCTTTCGGGAAGGGAGGGAGGTTCAGCCAGTAACCAAGATTCTAGCCCTACAAGTGGCTCGGGGGATTGGTAAGTGACCAGTGCCCCATCCATGCAGCCCTAGCAGGCTGTTTCTGGGCTGCCTATCGCCTAATGCTGCATCTCGGAGTTAGTGACAGACACCCCAGAGCAAAAGAGGCTACAACGCATGGATGGGGGGGTGGCTCTTCTCAGCCTGATGCTTTCTGGATCCTCCTCCCCTCGCTGCCCTAGACATGGAGGTGCTGCTTCTCACCCTGACTGTCCTGGGAAAAGGGCTTTTCTCCTCCTGCTCCAGCTGCTCCTACCTGTACACCGCGGAGCTCTACCCCACCATCATCAGGTGAGTGGCGCCATCTGCTGGACTGCATCAGTAGGGGCAGCACTGTCAGAAGCAAAGGGAGAGGGGCTGGCAGCCAGGCCTCCTGGGTTCTAGTGACCGGCGATGGTCAATCTAATACCCCACTTGTGGGGAGGGTTGATGCCCTGAGGCCCAGCCTGAGTCCATTGCTCAGGTCCAAGATGTTCCTCCCTGGGATTCCCCCTCATTCAGCTACACATTCCAGTCCCTCCTCCGCTGGGACACGGCTGAGCTCCCCTCATCTGCGCCCTCTGGACACAGTGGGGCAGATCATGTGGAGCATCCCCATTTGGCTGGGACACTCCTGTTTTCAGTTTCCCCCTCCTGAAGTCCCAAGCGGCTGTTTCAGAGGCCCATTGGGGGAGCCCCTGCAGCTGTGGCGGGGGTGAATCTTGATGGAGGGAGGGGATCAGTGAGGTATTCATCCATCCAGTGAGGAGATGGAGCTGAGAACTGATGGATCTGGAGTGGGAATTAATGAATTGACTGCAAGGGATTATGCAAATAATCAATTGCATATTTATAAATATGCAAACCAGGCCATATTCTCATGTGTATAAAATGCACAGCCTTCATGGGATTGCTTACTTCTCGGTGGCCTCCTTATCTCCACAGGCAGACAGGGCTGGGGGTCACTAACATGATGGCTCGGCTGGGAGCAGTGGCAGCCCCCATGGTGCAGATGACCCAGGCCTTTGTTTCCTTTCTGCCCCATGTCCTGTTTGGGGCAGTGCCCATCACAGCTGGCATCCTGGTCAATTGCTTACCAGAGACCTTGGGGGTTCCACTAGCTGACACGATGGTGCAGGTAGAGGAGAGGTGGGTACACTGGGCACTGTGTGAGGACGGGGGGCTGGGCATAGGGTGGACTATGTGGATCTCAGCATGACTGTATGTGTGCAAACATGAATGTGTGTGTGTGTGTGTGTACAGACAGAAGTGTGTGAATGTGTGCTAGATGGATGTAGAGTGTGGGTGGATAGAGGGATGTGTATGGGGATGGACGGATGGACAGATAGAGAGCTGTGGCATTTGTGATGGCTAGGGATGTGCTGGCATGGGGATGGATGGATAGCTAGCCTAGGTGTATATGGGGATGGATGAATAGAAGGACTGCTGTGTAAAGCTTTTAAAACGCCTAGGATGAAAGAACAAAGTGTCATTAATTATTAATTGTTCTTTTTAACGATCCAGCTGTTAGGTGCTTTTGTTCTTCTCTTCTCTCTTTGTTTTTAGAGCAAGAAAGAAAAAGAGCAAGAAAGAAGAACTGAAGAAAGAAGCCAGAGAAACCAAGAAAACCAAATTCTAAACAGAGGCACTGGGCTGGGACTCTGGAGACCTGAGTTCAAATCCTGGCTCCCTCTGTGACCTGGGCTTGTGTCTCTTCATTGCTCAGCACTCAATTACCCCATTTGTAAAGTGGGCTAAAGATGAGTCCCTGCCCTGTGGAGGTTATGGGGATAAATCTGTTGAGAGGCTTAGATACTAGCCCCATAACAGAGATAGAGTCAGACAACCAGCTCTTTATCACACATGCAAATTTTTGAAAGGGTCCCTTTTATCTGGGATTCTCCAGCTTGGATTTTTAGTTCTTTGGTGTTCATTTGTCACAGGATTAGGATGGAAGACATTTCTTCTCACTCAGATTACTTAAATTCTTAGGGTGCATCTACACTGCACACATAGGTCAAAATGCTATGCAATTTGAACTACACAAATTGGCTGTGTCTAGACTGGCCAGTTTTTCCGGAAAATCAGCTGCTTTTCCGGAAAAACTTGCCAGCTGTCTACACTGGCTGCTTGAATTTCCGCAAAAGCACTGACTTCCTATTGTAAGAAATCAGTGCTTCTTGTGGAAATACTATGCTGCTCCCATTCAGGCAAAAGTCCCTTTTATGCAAAGCTTTTGCACAAAAGGGCCAGTATAGACAGCTCAGATTTGTTTTCCGCACAAAAGCCCCAATCGTGAAAATGGCAATCGGGGCTTTTTTGCGGAAAAGCGCGTCTAGATTGGCCATGGATGCTTTTCCACAAAAGCACTTTTTGCGGAAAAGCATCCGTGCCAATCTAGACGCTCTGTTCCGAAAATGCTTTTAACGGAAAACTTTTTCGTTAAAAGCATTTCCGGAAAATCATGCCAATCTAGACGCAGCCATTGTGTATCTTATTTTTATCTAATTTCAAAATGATGTGCTATTCTGAAACGTCCCTCGACCCTTACGGAATGAGGGTTACAGGGACGCTGGAATAGCATGCCCATTATTTCAAAATCTATTTTGAAATAATGGGCGTGTTTAAAGACGTGGAATAGCTATACTTCCGGTATCCTGAAATAGCGCCGCTGTCCAGACGTAGTCTTAGAGAGCTGCGGTGTATAACTCTTTCCGGCAGGAGTCCAATACAACCATGGAACTGACCCACATGCAGTGCTTTTCACAATTGATTTGCATCAGGGATCAGAGAATACAGGGGCAGAATTGGTAGACTGGACTCTGAATCAAATTGCTTTGCACAAGTTAATGTGATGGTATTTTATTCTGTCTAGTTAACCTTCCTCCATATCCATTAGCTGAACAGAAAGTCCCCTTTGCAAGGAAGGGTTTTGCATGGAAAGCCTTTTATGTGACCTCTGTTGTAAAGCATCTATTTCATATTGCCGTCCATCTGCCATAGCTGGTGTCAGAACCTTGTAAATTGGTTTCCTATCAGAGAAGAAGTAAGAGAGATGCATTAAGTGGATATTTTCTTAATGTAGCTTGTTTATCTGCTGCATTATATGCACCGGTCTTAGAGCAGAGGTGGACACAAACAGCACGACAGACAATCCATTCTTTCTGTAAACTCCACCCAAACATCCATCCCCAGTTCCCAGAGAGCTAGTTTGCCCCCCCACAATTGACGTGAATTAAAAAGCAAAGAGTGAATTCTATTGCTGAAGCACATCTGAAAAGAATTTTGGTGAATCACAAAACCAAAAACAATATAGTGTAGCCTCAAAGACTGAAAGCTGGAGAAAAAATTACTTGTGAGGCTATGTGTGACAGCGCCATCTGGTGACACTCCCCCTGCCACACAATATCAATCCACTGGAACCCATGCTGAGGAATCAATAGGATGCTCTTCTTCCTGAATTAATACTGAGAACAGTGGTTCAGAACTGGAGTTAGTACGGCCCTTATGCAGCATGTTTGCTATGTGAAGCAGACAGCTGGGACAGCCACCTACTAACACCCTGGGGTCACAAACTGGTCCAGTCCTGGTTTCTGAACAGGCACTGGTTTGTTGTGTTGGGCTTCAACTGCTGGATCCACACATACTGCTCAGCCCCCGGTGTCTGGGCAGTGACTGATCCCTGTCCCTATGCTGAGCCTCCCAATGATATACCCCAGGCCTGACACACTTCTTGAGCAGTGAGATCTCAACTGCCGAGAGATCCTGGAGCAGTGCCCCAGGCTGCTTATATATATCCCCCTTGGAGTCTACCTAGCTGTGGGATCCTTCGTTTTCCTAGTTGAGCATTCAGCGATAATTCAGCAGTAAAGCAAGGAAGCGTGGACTTAGCAAAGGAATTTTGTATGTAGTCTCTGTGTGCACTTGCACACAAAGCAGGGCTCATCCCCTCCTGCTGGGGGCAGCAGGGACACAGGTGCACACATGCACTTTCTTCTCGGATAGTAGAGTTACAGATCTATGGAAAACACTGAACTCTTGCACCTCCATCCCCTCTTTCTCACCTCAGGCCCACTCCCAGGGCCTGAGTTTAGCCCCAGCTCTTTGTGGAGGCAAGTGCTCCTTTTGGGCTTTTTGTCTGTGCCACGCCGTGGCTGGGAGAAGCACAGTCTCTGCTCCTCTGGATCAGATGCAGCTGTGAGTTCAGGCTTCTGGGAAGAATGATTCCCCTTGGCCCTGCTGTTAGCTACCCCACTGCTTCCACGAAAGACAGCCATTCAGTGCTGATGCCCTTTGATTGCTGGGTCACAGCTCACACTCTCACAACAGGTGTGTGTGTTCAGAAGTTAGCATTGATATTTGGGATTTGCATTTCAGCTAAGCCTAGGAGCCCCACTCATGGGCCAGGGCTCCAAGGTGCTAGGTGCTGTACATTAGTATTTCGTTGCTGCTGGAGGCCAAGCTGTACACCTGATAAGAAAGGACAATATCATATTACTGACTCTGATTTTCCTAAGCAGCAGCAAGTTGCACCACAGAGTTTCCTCAGCCTGCTGCATCAAATTGACCTTATTTTAGTGGAAACTGGGCTCATTTGGTTTTCCAAATTACCCCATAATCCAGACAGTGCTCCCCAGGCGAATGTCCTATCCCCTAAGACACTCAGAACCCATCCCCACTTCCCTGCCTTCAGCGGGTCCCTTATCCTGCTTTCCAAATGCAGGAGCCAGATCCACCCCTGGGGTGGCCAGTGTTGGCTGAGACCTAGGACAGGCTTGATTGTTCCTTTCTGGCCACTGATTTTGTGAGCCCGCAGAGTTGCCTGTTGGTGGTAGACAGATCGTAAGATTATTATGGTTAGAAAATAAAATTATGATTGTTATTTGTTCTCTGCACTGAAGTAGAGCTAGGTGTGGCAACTGCAGATCAGCTCCCAATTGTGCTAGGAGTTGTACAAACACAGAACAAGTACAGGCAAGGAATTGTCTCACCACAGCCAAAGCTGCTGCCCTCCGTGGATTCTCCATGATCTTGCTTTTTTGTGTGGAAGATTTGGGTTGTGGGGTTTTGGCAACTGCCAGGAGAATTTGAGGACATTATAAGATGCCATAGCATTTAGGGATGTAATGGTTTAACTGATTAACCAGTTAATTGGTAAGCATTGCCTTATTGGCATGCTTACCAGGATAACTGGTTCACCGGCTTCTGGCCTGGTCGGAGCAGCCCTCCACCTGTGTGGGTGCTCCAGCCTAGCTGGGCCCTCCACACCGCGCCATAGAAGGTGCTCCAGCCCATCAGGGCCCACTGCACTGCAGGTGGGGAACTGCTACAGTGCCCTCCTGCCCATGGCATGGTGGGCAGTTAACCAGTTAAACTTATAATTTAACCATATAACAATTTACATGAGAGTTTACATCCTTAACAGCATCCTATCCATGTGTCATACTGCTTTCTGGGGGTTGTCATGATGTTGTTATACTCGATGCTGTAGCAGCATAAGGACACCAGTATGCAATGCTGTGCCACAGCGGGGGCACTCTGCATGTGCTGCCAGGATGGTATTTCCAAAACACTGCGGCTATGTCTAGACTGGCCAGTTTTTCCGGAAAATCAGCTGCTTTTCCGGAAAAACTTGCCAGCTGTCTACACTGGCCCCTTGAATTTCCGCAAAAGCACTGACTTCCTACTGTAAGAAATCAGTGCTTCTTGCGGAAATACTATGCTGCTCCCGTTCAGGCAAAAGGGCCAGTGCAGACAGCTCAGATTTGTTTTCCGCAAAAAAGCCCCGATCGCCATTTTCGCGATAGGGGCTTTTTTGCGGAAAAGCACATCTAGATTGGCACGGACGCTTTTCTGCAAAAAGTGTTTTTGCGGAAAAGCGTCCGTGCCAATCTAGATGCTTTTTTACAAAAATGCTTTTAACGGAAAAGTTTTCCGTTAAAAGCATTTCTGGAAAATCATGCCAGTCTAGACACAGCCTTGCCAGGAAGGGATTTTGGTGCAATTGGGTGGTGTTTTGACAATAGCTCACTGAGTTTTATCCAGGCTAGTTGGTGACATTTTCCTGGGTGCAATAACATTGTAACAACACAATGCAGCACTATGACATCACAACACAGCTAATCATGTGATCTCAGCATGTGACCCAGTGATATCACAATACAGCGCTATGACACCACGAGGAAGCACACTACAATCACAACACAGCTAGCATGATGCTATCACAGTATCACACAATGACATCATAATACAGTTCTAGAAAACCACAAAGCAATGTAATTACATGACAATGCTGTACTGTGATATCAAAATACAGTGCTACGATATCACATTGTAACATAGTGACATTATAATGCAGCATGATTCTAGTTGTGGTTCCTTAACGTTAGTATGATAGTGCCAGCCAAGGACCAGACAAGAATGGGACCCCATTGGCAGCTGCCTGAAGAAATTGAAGAGACTATAAGATGCCACAGCATCTGGGGATGTAAAGGTTTAACTTGTTAACCAGTAAGCATTGCCTTACTGGCATGCTTACCGGGGTAACCAGTTAACTGGTGCTTGGCCCAGTTGGAGCAATCTCACACCTGTACAGGTGCTGCAGCCTGGTAGGGCCACAGCAGCACCCTCCTCTTCCCCGGCGTCCATGTCACAGTGTGGCAGACCCTGCCTGACCTACACAGTCCCCTGTCCATGGTGTTGGTGTGCTGCTTCACGTGCACAAACATAGACTCTGCCCCTAAAAGATTACAATCTCAGATCAGACAAACACAGGCAGGGGAAGGGGTATCCTACACACGCAGAAAAATCTATATGATGGCAGCAAATAGCATGTTGTTTTAATGATTTGGGGGGTTAATTTAGGAGGGAAGAGGCTAAATGGGAAGAAAGGTATAGAAAAGGATGGTGAGGTATAGGGCAGGAAGAAGAGGTAAGAGACAAGCTTAGCATGAAGCAAAATGAAGAGATGGGACAAACAGCCAGTAAGCACATGGCAGAGAAAATCAAATAAAAATGTAGGCAGTTCTCTGGCTGGCCAAAGATCTTTGTTCTGGTTGTGGAATTTTTGGTAGGTTTAGTTTCAATTTCACAGAGTGTAAGTCTAAAAAGACCTTTAGAGCATCTAGTTTGACCTCTTCTGTATCACAGGCCATAGAATTTCACACATCTACCCCTATATTAAAGGACAACTTGAATGCAGAACTTTTCAAAATAGACCCAGAGACAGCAGCTGGAATACTGGAACCACTTTTCAGAACAGTTTGGACAGAAGCCTGCATACCGGAGGATTGGACTAAAGGGGTGATTATCAAGATCCCAAAGAAGGGCACACTCAGCGATTGTAACAACTGGCGCGGAATTACCCTTCTGTCAATACCCAGCAAGATCCTCGCTAAAATCATCATAGGTAGAATATCAACAGCAGTTAATGAAACGCTGAGGAAGGAGCAGGCAGGTTTTAGAAAAGGTAGGTGTTGTATAGAACAGATCTTTGCTCTGCGTAACATCATAGAACAGAGTGCAGAATGGCAACAACAACTTCACGTGAACTTTGTAGACTTTGAAAAGGCTTTCGATAGTGTGGACAGAGACAGATTATGGCAGATTTTGAGGGCCTATGGAATACCATATAATACAGGCAGTCCCCGGGTTACGTACAAGATAGGGACTGTAGGTTTGTTCTTAAGTAGAATCTGTATGTAAGTCGGAACTGGCGTCCAGATTCAGCCGCTGCTGAAACTGACCGCCAGTTCTGACTTACATACAGATTCAACTTAAGAACCCCAAGCTTCCCCAAGTCAGCTGCTGCTGAAACTGATGAGCGCTGATTCCAGGAAGCCTGGGGCAGAGCAACTCTGCCTCGGGCTTCCTGTAGTCAGCGCTGGTCAGTTTCAGCAGCGGCTGACTTGGGGACGCCTGGGGCAGAGCAGCTGGGGTGCTGCTGGGTTGCTCCAGTAGCACCGCTCCTCGGCGCTACTGGACCAACCCAGCAGCACCCCAGCTGCTCTGCCCCAGGCGTCCTGATTCAGCCACTGCTGAAACTGACCAGCAGCGGCTGAATCAGGACCTGGGGCAGAGCAGCTGGGGTGCTGCTGGGTTGGTCCAGTAGTGCCCAGAGCGGGTGCTGCAGGACCAATCCGCAGCGCCCCAGCTGCTCTGCTCCAGGGTCCAAAACAAAAGCCTGGTCTGCTGGGGGGGGGGCACATTATCCGCGCCCCCCCCCCCCAGCAGACCAGGGACACGGGGAGCAGAGCAGCAGCGACAGTGGGGTGCCGCGCCTCTGAGGCTTTGCTCTGGCAAAGTCTCAGAGGTGCGGGACCCCCCCCCCCGCTGCTGCGGCTTCAGTCCCGGTGCCTGTGGTTTGCTGGGGACCGTCCCCAGCAGACCACAGGCACCGGGACTCAAGCGGCAGCAGCGGCGGTTCCCCGCGCTTCTGAGGCTTTGCTCTGGCAAAGCCTCAGAAGCACGGGAACCCGCCCGGTGCCCCTGGTCTGCTGGAGACGGTCTCCAGCAGACCAGGGGCACCGGAGCAGCTTACGAACGGGGCTTTCTCACCCCGGAGCTCGCAGGTAGCAATCCGCTACCTCGACCTCCGGGGCGAGAAAGCCCCGTTCGTAAGTGCGGATCCGACATAAGTCGGATCCGCGTAAGTCGGGGACTGCCTGTATGGTGAAGCTCATTAGGAGCTTCTACAAAAATTATAGCTGTTGTGTTGGAGGAAGCGATATATGGTTTGAAGTCAAGACCGGAGTTCGTCAAGGTTGCGTAATGTCGCCACTGCTCTTCAATCTTGTTATTGACTGGGTGATGCGACGTACGACTGAGGAGGAGCATACCGGCATTAGATGGACGCTTTTCTCTACACTTGAAGATCTGGATTTTGCCAATGACTTGGCACTTCTTTCTCACACTCATCGGCATATGCAAGATAAAACAGATAAATTAAATAAATATAGCTCACAAGTTGGCCTTAAGATAACCCAGAAGAAGTCAGAAGTCATGACTCTGAACACTATAACACAAAACCCCATCAAGATCAATAACAATGATCTTCCCTTTACTGATAGATTTGTATATTTGGGTAGTATCATCACCCCAGATGGTGGAAGTAAGCAAGACATTCAGAATAGACTGAGTAAAGCACGAAATGCCTTTATCAGTATGAATAACATCTGGAAATCCTCAAAGTACAGCGTGCGCACTAAGCTGAAACTATACAACAGCTGTGTTCTTCCAGTGCTTCTCTATGGAGCAGAATGTTGGCGCATGATACAACGAGACCTTACTAAATTGTCTGCATTCCATACCAAGAATCTTAGAAGAATAATCAGGATATTTTGGCCAAATAAAATTTCCAACGAAGACCTACTGTCTCAGTGTAAACAAGAAGACATGGCCACTATAATTATGAAAAGACGCTGGCGATGGATAGGTCATGTGTTACGAAGAGAAGATGGATCTATTACGAAAATTGCACTCCACTGGAAACCAGATGGGAAAAGAAAGAGAGGAAGACCAAAAACAACCTGGCGCCGAACGGTAGAACAAGAATTAAAAGACCATCATCACACTTGGGGAACAATAGGCGCTTTGGCCTGCGACCGACAGAAGTGGAAGGACTTTGTTGCTGCCCTATGCGCCATTGGCGTAACGGGCAGTAAGTAAGTAAGTACCCCTATATTAAGCTCAACTATTTTAGTGAACTTCACAGCTAAAGCATGTCAGTCCTCAGGAGACCGAACTGTGCTACAGGCATGCCATGGCTGGGTTCCATTATGGCATTACAGGGAGCTGAAATGACATGACCAGGCAAAATGATGCCATTAAATTGTACTGAGAGGACAACAAGTGTTCATGCATCTCAGTATGTCCAGGCCAAAGTTTAACTGAACCTTTCCCATCCCTCGCCATTATATCCCCAGCCCAGTAACTAAACTTCATGCTAAGGACTCTGCAAGACCCATGTTCAAGTTTAGTCTCTGCTATTTATTTGCATGTGACCGTGAGCAAGTCACTTAGTCTCTACCTCAGTTCCCTGTCTGTAAAATGGGGCTGGGGGAACTATTTCACTCCATCTTGATTCTCTATGACACCGCCCAGGGTTGGAGACTTCCTGACACTGGCCGCTTTCCGCATGCGCTGTGGGGAAGGGAGGGTAGCACCTCATTGTCTTAGGCGTGTCTCTTTCTGGCTCGGCGCATGAGCGGTAAAGGAAGGGTCGGGACCTATTTAGCGCCCAGAGCGTCCATTTATAGCTCCGGTCATGCACGGTTCGAATCCCTTTACGGCTTTAAAAAAAAAAAAGTGCGCACGCGCAATTTTGGTCTCCGGGATCTATTTTACACCAGCCTGGGTCGCTTTGTGGCGCTTCCCCGCGGAGCCAATCAGAACAGAGCGAGAGGGGGACGGGCCACATTCTCCTAGCCAATCAATGCGGGACCTTCCCGCCCTGCCAGCGGGCCGGTGCTGGGGGAAAACAAGCCGGCCGGGGGGAGGGGGGCAGAGTGAAGTTGAAGCGGGGAGGGCGCCCCGGGCCGGGCAGAGCCGCCCCAGGCCCCGTGCGGCGCCCAGCCATGTCCCGCTGGTTCTTCCCCTGGTCCAGCTCCATCAAGAAGCGGGCCTGCCGCTACCTGCTGCAGCACTACCTGGGCCACTACCTGGAGGAGCGGCTGAGCCTGGAGCAGCTCAGCCTGGACCTGTACCAGGGCGCCGGCGCGCTGCGGGACATCCACCTCGACATCTGGGTGAGGGGCGGGCGCTGCGGGGCAGGGATCGGGGCCGGGGCGCTGCGGGGCACCCAGCCCCTGACATCTGGGTGAGGAGCTGGGGGGCTGCGGGGCAGGGATCGGGGCCGGGGCGCTGCGGGGCACCCAGCCCCTGACATCTGGGTGAGGAGCTGGGGGGCTGCGGGGCATCCATCTCGACAGTGGCAGGGGGCTGGGGCCACAGGAGGGGAGGGAGGCGCTGTGGGGGGAGGGCTGGGGGATGTGACCTAGGCGAGATGTAAGGGACTGAGACAAGGACCAGGAAGTGAGCTCAGTTCTGGAGGCCTTGCATGCTCTGGGACATTCACCTCGACATGGGGCTGGCTGGGTTTGGTCCCAGGGGAACTGGGGGACATTGACTTCAATGTATGGGAGAGGCTCTGGGAGCGACTGGAGGGGCTGGAATCTGTACCTGAGGTCCATGACGCTGTGGGCCATCCACCCCAATCTCTGGCTACAGAGCCGGGAGAAGGGTAGGGTGAGCCAAAAGGGAAATAGGATGAGAGAGAGGAGGCTGGCGGGCGGGGAGAGGGGGCTGGAATCTGTGCTGAGGCACTGGGGGTGACATGATGGAGGTCAAGCCTAGATCTGTTGTTGTGACCCAAAGGGGAAGAACCAGGGATGTGGGGTCATATCCTTTGATCCATAGGGTTGAAGGTCTGGGAAGGGGCATGGGGAAAAGAAGCAAGGACCTAGAGGGGCATCTGCCCCTCAAGATATGTAGGTAAGGGACATAGGGCAGCATGGCTCTGTGGGCGAGAAGGGGATGGGGCAATAACCAGATGTATGCTGGGCCAGAAAGCATAGTGTTGGCTGGGAAGAGATGGTGGGTGCACTTAGTGACTGATCTCACCAGGAAATATTAGCTTGTGTGCTTCTGTCTCCCACCTGCCCAGGCAGTACTCCTTGCTTGGGGTCATGTCTGAAATATCCAGCTTGTGGGGCAGTAACTGCACTGGGTGTGTGTGGGGAGGAGGTGGGCTTAAAAAACTCTGGGGAAATGGCCTTATGGAGCATGTGGGGGGGCAATACTGGGTGAATTCTTAATCTCCCACCCTGTGATTTTGGACTGGGTCCATAGGATACTGATGCTGGTATATTTCAATGGCCTGTTCCTTGTGGATTTCATTTGTGGGAGCCTCTCTGACTAGACTTCCTGCTTAATAGGGCTGGACAGGCAGATGCCTTCTCCTAGTCCACTATTCTGGCACCCGCCCCTATCTAGGCTGGAATGGAGCTAATTCTAGGTGTTGCACCCCCACTCCCATAGGGGACAACTCTGTAGTGTTACCCCTCATGGGCCGTGTGTGCTTGGATTTGGGCCACCAACTTAGCCCATCCTTCCGTTTCGTCCCATGGTTTATACTAGCAGCAGTGCCGTGCCCTTTCTCCACATCCCTTGGAGCCTTTACTTCTGCCCACCTTGGGGTGGGGGAGGGGCCGCTGTAGCTGCTGGGTTAATAACCCTGCTGTCATCCTGGGTGGAGTGCATTGGGGAAGTGGGGTGTGTCACCAGGTCCCAAATAATAATCCTGCATTGTGGTGTGGTGAGTGTCGGGACATGGCTTCTAGTGCCCTGCATCTCTGTGAAGGGAATGGGGGACAAGGAAGCTGCATGGGGTTTGGGGTGTGTGACGGCGAGTCGGGGTTCCCCCTGATCCTGTAGCAGCAAGAACAGACTCCGCCAGCTAGTGGAATAGAGAGGGTTTGTTGCTGCTCCAGGATACAGCCCAGCATAGATGTGATATGGTTACCGGAGTCAGAGCCAGGATGCCTCAGACCCTTTGGGTTAGGGGGTCCATCGCCCCCCTAGACCCTCAGCTTAGGCTGTTTCATTCATGTTTCCCAGCCAGCAATTGCCTTGCTCCCAGACCCTGCCCCCCAAACCAGGTGTCTCTCCCCCGGGGAAAGAGCCTTGTTATCTGGTCAGGCTGGGCCTAGGTGTTTTGGCTAATACCCATGTGGGTGAGTCAGTGGGAATCACACATCACAGCGCAGGGGGACGCCGGGTTACAGAGCAGACAGCACCCCCACTACGTCACAGGGTGTGTTGCTCTTGGGGAGAGTAAAAAGGGTGGGGGTTGTAGGGAGACTCACAGTGGAACCACTCATTGAGGCTCTGGCTTGGAGTGGAGAAGAGCATAGTGGGCTGAGGGATGGGGGTAGCTGCTTGCAGGCATGTGGGGGGAAGAGGAAGGACAGCGAGGGGAGGTGTTGTCTCTGAGTGGGAAACTGAAGCACGGGAGCTTTATCTCCTGAGGGTGCACAGTGAGTTAGCAGGAGAGCTGAGATAAAACCCAGGACTCTTGGCTTCCAGCCGCCTGCTTTAACTGCTAGGCCTGACTCCCAGCCTCTTCACTCTAGCCCACTAGATCTCTGCATATTCTCTGCTTTGGCCCAACCCCGCCTTAGTTTCCTTGCCAGGCCTAGGGGTGGCAGTGGGGAATGTTGATCATAATTCTGGTCCCAGTGAATCCCACCCCTTGCACTGAGGCAGTTGTTGTACCTGCTGAGAAACAGGGCTGCTGCCCTTCACGAGTAGGTTATAATTAGCAGCTGTGGTCACTGTACACCTGTTAGGGTGATGTTCCTCTGGCATTTTGGGACTGTCCGGTGTGTCCCCACCATGACCACTGTGCCCCCCCACTTGCCCTCCCCTTCCCTCATGTCTCAATCACCCTCCCTATTCTTGGCTTTCCAGGAAGCTGTTCTAGTGGGCACAGTGTAGCCTGGACTGGCTGCCTCTGGATTGGCTGCCTTGTATGGCTCCTGTCCAGCTGTGTGTGACACATGGTAGCAGTAGGGTCTAATGGTTGGAACGCAGGACACCAGGGTTCTAGTCCCAGCTCTGAACTGACCTGTGGCAAGTCATGTCTCCCTGAGCCTCAGGTTTCCCTCCCGTTCTTTGTCTGTTTCTATTGGAAGCTCATCAGGTTGGGGACTGGTCATAACTGCCCATGTGGCGCCTGGTGCAATTAGGGGCCCCTGATCTTGGCCTGGGGGTTTGTGTGGCTCCCAGCCCATTGGGAGCCTCTGATTTGGGGGGGTCTGTACAGTGCCAGGGGACCCTGATTTTGTTTTGTCCAATAGAGACCTTGATGGGGGGGAGAGGGGCAATTCTTGTACAGCCTCTGGACTCATGAAGGGCCCTCCGATCTGAGTCAGGACCCCAAGCGTAATGGTCAGAATAATGCAATAGCCTGAATACTTAGCATTTCTATGAGGCCTACAAACTAGCTAATTGGAAACCTTGTCTGTACAGCCTGCTACTTCCTTTGCTGAAATGGTTTTGCAACCAGGTCACCTGACCTCCCCAGCCCTTGTCACTGGAGTTGATTTTAGAACAATCCAAGTCATCTGGCATCAGAGGGAGGATCCTCAGATAACTGTGCAGCCTGCAAGGATCAGCTGGCCCTGGATGACATGCAGCCAGCTCTGGAGAGGGGCACTATAGGGGCAGGAAGTGCAACCTGCCTGAAGTGCCCAGGGAATTCCTAACCAGCCCTGCCAGAATGTGGACAGGCCAGTTGGATTCACACACTTAACCAATCACCACTGAGGATAACAAAAGGTCCTGAAGCGGAATCTGGCTGTGCCAGGCCCTGGGAAGTTGTGAGCTGCCTCTGCTTGAGGAGTGGGGAATGCAGTGCTGAGTCAGCTCTCTCTTCCTGGGAAAAGGGTAGCAGACTGCAAGCCAGGACTCCTGGGTGTTATCCCTGGCTGTGGGAGAAGCGTTTAGTGGCTCCAGTAAGGGTGGGGGAAGTCAGGACTCCTGGGTTTTATTCCTAACTGCGTGACATCCCATGCTCTCTGCCTCAGCTTGCCTCCCCATAGACTGTTAGATAGTAAAGTTGCTTTTAATACTTGTAATGCTTAATCCCTTGGTCCTTCATTGGGGAAGGTGGAAAGGGCTGGAGCCCTAGGGCATGGCTTGGTGGTCTTAGCAACAAGTTGCAAATCCCTTGGGTCAGAGATGCCGCCAGTTTGAATTAGGGATGTTAAATATCGGTTAATTGAATAGTCAAGTAACCTCATGCATTCTTTTCGGTTAGTCGACTATTCTCGAGTCCCCAGGGGTGGGGCACTGGCCTCGTTCCCAAGGAGACCCCTGATACGCTGCACTGCTGTCTCTGTGTCAGAAGCAGCAGCGCAGGATGCCAGGTGGGAGCTGGTCCGCAAGGGGAGCCAGTTTAAAAACCAGCTCCCCTCACGGACCGGATGCCTGATGCCCTGTGCTGCTGCCTCTGATAAAGAGACAGCAGCACAGGGTGGCAGCAGCCCCTCTAAGGGGGGGTCTGAGCTCACTGAGCCAGGCTGCCTACCCACCCAGCTTTTAATACATTTTAAATGCAGAGCAGGGGTAGGTCCTGGACCTATCGCAAGCCAGGACTGAGCTGGGCTGCTCGCCAGCCTGCTAAAAAATTTGCGGGCGGGGGAGGGAAATGCATGTAGTTTTTAGCACTAACTTGTGAGCTTTTGCTCATTGGTTACCTGATTACACTATTACATCCCTAGTTTGAATCCTGACAGTCAGTTTGGTGTGTGAAGGTTCTCTCTCTTTGTCCTTGGTCAAATAACTTTGTGCAAGGAATAGCTGCTGGCTTCCGCCCCCACCCCGGAGGTAGCTGAGTCTCAGCGCTGGGTGAGGGATCCCTATATAAACAACCCCCTTGTCCCAGCCCAGAGGTGGCTGCATCTCTCTTTAAATGTGCCTCCTTCTCCCTGCAGTCTGTGAATGAGCTCCTGGAGTCAGTGAACGCCCCACTGGAGATTGTGGATGGCTTCATCAATAGCATCGCGGTCGCCATTCCCTGGTCGGCGCTGGTGACAGAGAACTGCACCGTGGAGGTGACAGGGCTGCAGGTCACGTGCCGGCCCAAGTACCGAAGTGGTGAGAGCTGAGCCAGAATGGTCTTGCAGGGCTGTACCCTCGGTGCAGGGAAGGGAAGGGCTGCTCCCAGCCTCTCCCTGGTGTAGGGGCATGGCCAAGGCAGGCTGCACTCTGGCTAGTCCCTGCTCCTCCTGCTCATAACTGATGTTGCTTCTTTAGCTCCTGCTGCAGAGGCACGAGTGCTGAGCGTGTGGTCCTGGGGCAGGCCTGGCCCAGGGCATGCTGGTAGCCAGCATTGAAGGCTGGTGCCTTAATTTGCTGTACTTCCTTCCCACAGTGCAGATGCTCGGCATCTCTCATCCTGCTTCCACATTTCCCATCAGCTCTGGTGATGGTCAAAGGTCACAGCCAGCCAACCACATGAATGAGGTCCCTACTAGCTAATTACTCCTCTCTTCTCCCCCCTCCCCCCCAACTTGTGAGTTCTGCCCTGCTTGCCTGCAGGAGAGGTGGCTTTAATGAGCCTCCTGGGGATTCTGCTCCCATCTCAGCCTTGACTGGGGTCTCTTGTAGTGCACCACGCAGATATGGGCTGTATGTGACGTTAAGGCTCTGGACTGGGGGCTGACCTGGCCAGCTGGGGTTCCAGGAGTGGGTGACTGCTTCTGAAGGGTCATTTGTCCTTTCAGAGCTGAGGGGGTGGCATGGATCAGTATTCCCTCTAAGCTCAGTACTTGGGCGGCCACCAGGAGAGATTCAAATGCCACCCCTCTAATTAGCAATGCATCCACAACCGGCAGCATGGTGGTGCACATTGGCACATAGCTCAGTGCACATCACAAAACTTATTCCACACGTGGATGGAAAAAAATAGAGGGAACATTGGCTTGGATGCCAGCTGAAAATGCTCCAGTAGAAATAGTTAATAGCAGCTCTTAAAATTGCCCTAAAGACATCTCACCTCCATCCCCTTCACAAGGTTCCCCCATCTCTGCTGCATGCTGCACAGACCCCTCCAGAACCAAGGTTAGGGTCCCTGGTGCCCGGTACTGCACAGACCTAGTGAGAGACCAAGGAAGGATTATCCCCAGTTCTAAATAACCGAGGCCTAGTGACTAGAGCAGCCTGGGGCTTGGATCCTGGCTCGGGCTTGGTCCCTTTCTGTGCCTCTGTTTTGCACTCTGAAGCGGATGCTGAGCATGCAGCTCCCCTGCCTGTGGGGGATGGGATTGACAGTCCCTTCAGTGTTCACTGCCCCTCAGTAATGAAGTGCCGCTGTCATCCTGCAGCCGCCCCGGGAGCAGAGTCTCAGAGCTGGTCATCATGCATGACCACGAGCATGCAGCTGGCCCAGGAGTGCCTGAAGGACCAGGCTGAGGAGCCCCCCCAGCCTCTTGAGGGCCTCGAGATGTTCGCCCAGACCATTGAGACGGGTGAGTCTCCCCGGGATTTGGTCGGGTGGGAGGCAGGGGGACTCTGACTGCAGCGGGGGAACCAAGGGGCAGGTTAACTGTGTGGAGACCCGGGGATGGAACCCAGGAGTCCTGACTTTTACTCCCAGCCCTGCTCACTTGCTAGAACCCAGTCGACTCTCCCAGACAGAACCCAAGAGTCCAGGTTCCAAGCCTCCCTTGCTCTGCTCCGCAGGCCCCACTCCTGTCCCAGAGCAGGAACAGAACCCAGGAGTCCTGGCTCCCAATCTAACCACTAATCCAAGTGGTAAGCAACTTCTCTTGCCAGGGTGGCATGTGCGTGGCAGTGGAAGAGAAACGGAACATGCCACTCCAGCCTCCCCAAGGGGAGTGACTGTAAAGAGTCTGGCACTTGGGTGGCTGAAGCCAGGATAACCCACCCTCCATAAGAACCAATTTGGGACAGAGGAAAGAAGCCTAGTGCAGGGATCCCGAGAGGAGGTTTTCTAGCCTATTAGGTGGAAGGTGATGTCACCTAGTGGACAGCGCAATGGACTAGGAACCTGGGAGACCTGGATTTTCTTCCGGGGTCTCCCATTGTGACCTCGGGGAAATCTCTGTGCCTCCATATTGCTACCTGTGAAATGGGGATAACGGGCCTTCTCTGGAAAGCACATTGAGATCTACAGGTGGAAACAGGTAATTACTGTGAAATGGTCCCTTAATGTCCCTGGTTCTCTCTGTATTCCCTGCCCAGTGTTGCGGAGGATCAAGGTGACGTTCCTGGACACCATTGTTCGTGTGGAGCATGTACCCAGCAGCTCCCAGACTGGAGTGGCCTTGGAGGTGCATATTAAAAGGTAATGGGGGTTCTGCTCCCCCCATTCTGGGGTGTGGAGGGGGAAACTGATTGTCTCCCTTGGGATCAGAACTTGAGCTACGCTAGGTCAAGCAGGCTGGTACCTGGATGAGAGACATTCCTGAAGGAATGGGGTGGTACAGGGAGCAGTGGAAGGGGACTCAATGAGGGATGCTATTCTCTTTTTTTAGTGATGTTCTGATGATCCCTTACTCTAACCACCAGGCCCCTCTACTTTTCCAGAGTTGGGGATTGAACCCAGGTGTCCTGGCTCCCAGCCCTCCTGCAGTAATACATTAGTCTTGCACACTCCTCCCCCACACAGTCCTAGCTCCCAGACCCTGCTCTAACCACCAGGCCCCACTTTCTCCAGAACTGGGGATAGGACTTAGGAGCAGCATTCCCTGTAAGCTGAGCATTTGGGCAGCTGCCCAGATGATCAGTAGAGCACCCACGGCGGGTAGCATGTGTTTCTAGAGGTGGTGCACATGCCTCTGTGTACATAACAAAATTTATTTTGCAGATGAATGGAAAAAAATTAGAGGGAAAATTGAGGAGACCTCATTCCCAACCCCTCCCACACAGTGCTAGTCTAAGTGCTAAGTACCTGGCTGACTGAAGCCAGCTTTTGGCCCCTAGGGCTGAGTCTAACCCCATCCCCTGTGACTCCTCCCCCAGGCTGGATTACTGTGACGAGGCAGGGAAGGACCCCAGCCAGGTGCTCCCAGTCGACATCCACCAACCCCCGGCCTTCGTGCACAAGATCCTGCAGCTGAGCGGCGTGTTGCTGTACTACGAGGAGTTCCCTGAAAGCGCAGCCTCGCCTGTGCCTGGCCCCCAGGTACCCCCAGGCACAGCTCTGAGGGGCGAGGTGGGGGGAAGGGGAGTGAGCCTAGTGTATAGGAGTCGTGGCTCCCACCCCCTGCTCAAGCCACTAAACACCACTCCCATTCCAGGGCTCAAAAAAGAACCCAGGAGCCCTGATGTGAACACAAGACATGGGATTGGAAGTCAGAACTCCTGGGTTCTCTCCCCAGCTGGGTGTGTTGGCTGTACATTATTCCCCGGCTATCATGCTGGGAGAGCCCACTGAATCCTTTGGGATGGGAAGGGCTGCTGGTCCCAAGCCAGCCCTCATCCATTTGTAGCAACCAACCTCTTCTTTCCATCTTCCCAGCCCGCACCCCAAATGAGCGAGTCGTCGTCCTCAGCCAGTGGAGAGGCACCTGAGGGTCCTGACCCCCCTGGTCTTCCTCTGCAGATAGGCAGCTGTTCTGGCTACATGGAGATGAGGATCAAACTCAAGCAGAACGAGGCCTTCCCTGGGCCCAAGGTGAGAAACACTGGATGGGGGATCCTGTCCCTGGCTGAAAGGGGAGGTGTGGGGCAGTGCACTACCTACTGGTATTCATTTGTGGAACTCACTGCCTCGAGAACATGCTGTGGCTGGGAGGGGAGTCAGACTGGATGGGCTCACTGTTCTTGTCTGGGAGGGGGAGCCAGGTGATACTGGATGGGTCCAAAGGAAGTTGGGGGAGGGGGCAGAAGGAACCGGCCTAGTGAGCTCTGCTTGTCTCCTCTCCTCAGCTGGAGCTGGACGGCAAGCTGGGATCTCTGCACCTTTTGGTCTCCCCCCAGCAGATTTTCTACCTGCATGACCTGCTGACAGCACTGTGTGTCTCAGGTGAGCCATCGCTGGGAGGTCATTCCACCCTGGCCTCCACCCCCAGCTAACACAGCTCCTGGTAACATCCAAAGAGGTCCCTGGCTTCTGCCCCATGCTAGCGGGGGCGGGGTCCAGTGGGTTAGAGCAGGAGGAAGCTAGGGATCACCAGCTGGTTTGCTGGCTCTGGGGAGCTGCTGCTGGGATGTGGGCTCCGCAGTCAATGCCTAGGATCCCTGTGCCCTGCTTTCGGCTGCCTGTCGGGGCACCACGTGCCTCTTGCTAGCTCTCCGGGGGTCCTACGGGTGACAGCTGCTGGCTGGGCTGCAGCCCTGCCTGGGGACTCTTATGCAGGTCTGAGCCCTGCAGGGGTTGGGGAAACCTCTTCTGATTGTCTGCTTGACCCACTTGCCCACCTCCTGGGGCAGAGCAACCAATCAGAGGTGCTGTTGAAAGAATTCTCTCTCTCTTGTTCAGAAGCCTGAACCATTCCCAGGAGGGGAGGCAGAGCAAAGAGCTGACCTGAGGGGCTGAGCTTGCTATTCCTCTCCCCCCACCCCCATGAGAGGGGCTGCGGGATGGAGGGAGCAACGAGGGCTCTTGTCCCCTCTCCCTCCTTGGAGAAGGATGAGGGGAGCCCCAGGAGAGTCTGGTTCGACTTGGAGTACACAGCAGGGGGGACGGGGGGACCAGGTTTGATGTGGATGTTGGGGAGGCAGAATTAAGTGCTGGGCTGGGGAGGTGCAGGAGCTGCCCTGCAGCAGGAGCTCTCCCCCGTATTCCCCAACACCTGACCTCCTTGGGGGGCCTGGCCAGTGCTCATCCCTTACCCATGGAATGGGAAGGTTGAGTCCAGAGACTCATCTGAGTATTTTCAAATGTCTCGTGACTCTTGGGAGACTGAATTGTGCCAACCCTATGAGATCAGCACTGCCCTGGGGGTGGAGGGCAGTGTTCCCTGTAAGCTGAGGCCTTGTGTGGCTGCTCTGGAGAGATTCAGATGCTGCCCAGCTGGTGAGCAGATCACTTACTGGTGCATTTGATTTCTACTGATGGTGGTGCACATTCACTCATACCTTCGTGCGCGCACAGGTTTTTTTCTGCACACAGATGAAAAAGATTAGAAGGAACGTGGGTGGGGAGCACTTCAGTGGGACCCAGCCCATGCCCCTCATTCCCCACCCCAGCTGGTACCCTGGGGCTGTATCCTTTCTGTACCTGTCTAATCCCCACGGCTCCTCCTCTCCCCCACCCAAGAAGCAAACGGCCTGCAGGAGAAGCTAAGCAAGAGCCGCCCGCTGGACTCCGAGGACCTGAAGCTGATTGAACAGGACCTGAGCCAACAGCTGCACGGGGGACAGGGCTTGGGGCTGGGCCAGCTTGAGGACTTGAAGAGCTTCGTGAGCCTGGAGAACAGAGGTGACGTATGGGCTTGGCGCATGGGGCAGGAGTGCTAGACTCTGCACTAGATTGTGGCCTGTGTGCTGCACACAAAGCCACCCCCACGCCCTCCTTGGGGACCCAGGGGAGGAGTCTGGGCCCTTGGACTCCAGAAGTGTAGCATAGACTGTTCTCGCTTGAGCTCGGGGGGATTCACCTCCACTGGCAGCAGCAGCAGGTCTCTTCTCTTTATGTGCCGCCGCAGGGAGAGGGATTACATGCTGGTGCACTACAAAACCAGAGCATGTACTTCTATAGCCCTGCATCAGGAGCTCTGCTGGTGCCCCTCAGTCCCAGCCCTCCACCCATGTGTTATCCCAGTCCTGCTCCTGTTTCCTCCAGCTATGCTGGTGCCCTCAGGCCTGAGCCACAGCCCCTTACTCTGTGAAACCTTGTCTGAAGGCAGCACTTTCTGCTGTGCCTACCCATGTCACGTGGTCTCCCAGTACACGTGACCCTGCTTCTCCCAGCATCCTGTGACCCTGCTTCTCCCCCTTTGCCTTCCAGAGATGTTCTTCTCCATGGCGGCCATGACGAACAGTGTGACCTCTGTGCGCTCAGTCAGCGATCTCTCCGACGGCGAGCTCGACTCCTCTATGCACAGTGACTACAGCTCCTGCCCCCTGCAGCCACCTTCCTTTGCACCAGGGGTGAGAACTCCCTGGTGGGGAGTAATGGCGGGCATAGCTGGCAGCATCTAACACTGTCCCCCGCAGCTACCCCCTTTCCTGTGTCTAGGACCAGTCAGAGCCCTCGGGAGTTGTCTGTGCCTGCTCTGCTCCCAACACTGTGGTCCAGACCTCATCAGTGCCACACTTGTCTGGCTCCACATCCCTAATCCCCACCTCTCTCTGCAGCTGATGCTGAGCAGCCCCCGGCGCTATGGCCGATTGCCCTTTGCTGCTACCCTCCCGGGCCTGCAGGGCCTGAGCAAACTGCCGGGTGAGTGGCGCCCGTCCTCCTGGATTCGTGCTGCACTTTAGTGGGGAACGTGGGGTTCCCTGCACTGCTGGAGGGCAGTGAGTTTTGGTGGGGTGGAGCAGCAGGAGCTGGCTGCCTGGACTCCTGGGTTCTATCCCAGCTCTGGGATGGCAAAGGGGATGTAATGGGTTAGTGCCTCACCCCTGAGGGGGATCAACAAGCAAGAAGGGCCCTGGTTCCCTCACCACCCTTCCCTGTTGGAAGACCCTGCCTCGGTCGGCCTAATCTCTCTTTCTCCTTGGAAAGGGCTAGGGCCCAGGGCTCCTGGATTCTGTTCCCAGCGCTAGACTCCTGCCAGCCCCTCCCTGCCCCCCACAACAGCTCTGCCTGTTAATCCCAACAACCAGCCCTTCTTCTGTGGGGCATCCTCTGCTTGGAGAGAAGAGCGCCCTTGCAGGGTTCCCTGCATCCTCTGGGGGTTGCTTTTAATATTCCAGCCCTGCTGGAGCTTGCCTTGTGTGGGAGACCTTATGTGAGCCCTTCCGTGAGGAGCGTGGCCAGTTTAATTCCTTTGCTAGCCACATTAACCCAGGACTAGCCAGAGGAGTGGGGAGCGCTTCCTGCCGGCACTGTCTGACCTGAGGTGCTTGGTCTGTTGCAGGCAAGGCCCCCCAGATGCCCTCTCTGGAGAACCTGCGGCCGGAGACGCTTCTCAGAGTTACGGTGGGCGGTCTCACCCTGACGGTCCCGCATCAATGGCCTGGCCCGCCCACCCCTCCCCAGCTGGCCCAGCATTTCTTTGCGGAGTTGGCCTTCTTCAAAGACTCTGCCTTCGGTGGGCGGGACTTTGGGCACCTCCGCAAGTGCTTTGAGAAGGCCTGTCCTTGCAGTAACCTCAGGTAGGCTGGGCGCAGCCCCCTGCCCCTCAGGGGGGACACACAATACACCCTGGCTGCTTCCTACCCTTGTCAAGGGAGTGGTGTGGAGGCGGATAGCAGGGGATGTTTTAGAGCTACACAGACTGGGAGGGCAGGGCACAAAACCACACTGGGATTAACCCTTCTCATGGCACAGTGCCCCCTAGTGCTGTGCTGGGGCACCGGGGCCAATACTGACAGCGAGAGGACAGTGTCCTCCCACCTCGTTCCTTGAGGTCTCCCCTCCACATGCTGATTGTCCTTGTGCTTGCCTAGCTTGTGAGGTCTGCCTGGAATTGCAACTCGCAAGGACTATATAGGGTAACAAGAAAGGTTTCTAGAGGCATGTTAGCAAGAAGAACGTGATCAGAGAGGGTGTGGGGCCTCTACTGGATGAGGGCGGTAACTTAGTGACAGATGATGTGTGGAAAGCTGAAGTACTCAATGCTTTCTTTGCCTCTGTTTTCACGGACAAGGTCAGCTCCCAGACTAATGCACTAAGTGACGCAATATGGGACGAAGGTGGACAGCCCTTGGTGGGTAAAGAACAGGTTAGGAACTATTTAGAAAAGCTAAATGTACATAAATCCATGGGTCCGGACTTAATACATCCAAGGGTACTGAGGGAGTTGGCAAATGTCATTGAGGAGCCTTTGGCCATTATCTCTGAAAAGTTTTGGAGATCGGGAGAGATCCCGGATGATTGGAAAAAGGCAAATGTAGTGCCCATCTTTAAGAAAGGGGAGAAGGATGATCCAGGGAACTATAGGCCGGTCAGTCTTACCTCAGTCCCTGGAAAAATCGTGGAGGGGATCCTCAAGGAATCCATTTTGAAGCACTTGGAAGAGGGGAAGGTGATCAGGAATAATCAGCATGGATTCATGAAGGGCAAGTCGTGCCTGACCAATCTGATTAGCTTCTATGATGAGGTAACTGGCTCTGTGGATATGGGGAAGTCAGTGGATGTGATATACCTTGACTTTAGCAAGGCTTTTGATATGGTCTCCCACAACATTCTTGCCAGCAAGTTAAGGGAATGTGGATTGGATAAATGAATGGTAAGATGGATAGAAAGCTGGCTGGAAGTTCGGGTCCAGCGGGTAGTGATCAACGGCTTGATGTCAGGATGGCGGTTGGTTTCTAGCGGAGTGCCCCAAGGTTCGGTTCTGGGACCGGTTTTGTTCAACAATTTTATTAGTGATCTGGATGAGGGGATGGATTGCACTCTCAGCAGGTTTACAGATGACACTAAGCTAGGGGGAGAGGTAGACACGCTGGAGGGAAGGGATAGAGTCCAGAGTGACTTAGACAAATTGGAGGATTGAGCCACAAGAAATCTGATGAGGTTCAACAAGGACAAGTGTAGAGTCCTTCACTTGGGACGGAGGAATCCCAAGCATTGCTACAGGCTGGGGACCAACTGGCTAAGTAGCAGTTCTGTAGAAAAGGACGTGGGGGTTACAGTGAATGAGAAGCTGGATATGAGTCAACAGTGTGCCCTTGTAGCCAAGAAGGCCAATGGCATACTAGGTTGCATTAAGAGGAGCATTTCCAGCAGATCCAGAGATGTCATTATTCTCGCCCCCAGGTTGACTGGAGCAGCCCTACAGGTCACCTGCCAGCAGAAAGCAGCTGGAGCCCTGCGCATGCTCAGTTCGGAGGTGAGCTTTGGCATGCTGGAGATCCTGGAGTGCTTGTGGCCAAGCACCAGCCCCGAGTGTAGGCAGCAGAAGCCAGAGTACACAGAGGTAAGGGGTGGTGAGTGGATGGCAAAGCCACACCCAGGACGGCACTGGTGTCATGGCTCCCTTCTGCTCCTCACTTCTGACCTGACCATGCTTGGGGATGGCTGGTGGGGATGAGACCTCAGCCTTCACTCATGGTGCACCGAGCCCCAGGGAAAAGGCTGGCTGTTGCATTGAGGATCTGTTGGCATTGCCTGAGAGTGGGGAGTGCTCCTGCTCTCAGTGCTCCATTGGCTCTGCCTGGGAGGGGTGGGAGTGCTCCTGTTCTTGGTGCTCCATAAGCTCTGCCTGGGAGGGGTGGGAGTGCTCCTGCTCTCGGTGCTCCATAGGCTCTGCCTGGGAGGGGTGGGAGTGCTCTTGCTCTCGGTGCTCCATAGGCTCTGCCTGGGAGGGGTGGGAGTGCTCCTGCTCTCGGTGCTCCATAGGCTCTGCCTGGGAGGGGTGGGAGTGCTCCTGCTCTCGGTGCTCTACCGACTTTCTGCGAGGGGCAGGGGAGCCATGTGCAAAGATCAGAAGAGTGGGAGGGGAGGGGAATTACTGTTATGGGGGAGCAGATGGACCAAATGATGCTCAGGCAGGGCTAGGCCTGTGGGACCCTAACCCAGAGGCTCAGGGGTGGGAGTTAGAGCTTGGCAGAGTCACCCCCCCTTTGAACACTCAGTGACCAGACTGGAGTATGGACCCAACCTTTGGATCTCACGTGTTTTCAAGCTCACTGGGTCTGAGGCACGTCTAGTTGCTGTCTCATGTCCTGGCCTGCTGGCATGCTCCAGAGGTGCAGACTCCCTTTCTGGCATTCCTCCTTCAGGGGGTGGGGTGCTGCAGCCCAGCTGCCATGGGACCCCAAGCCAGTGCTGACACTTGCCCATGTCTCCCCGGTAGCTTATGCATTCTGCTCCCAGAGTACCTCCTTTTGTGAGATCAGTGTATAGCTAGTTTAACTGTTTGGGACCTAGCCCCCTCCTCCCCCAACCCCTTCTTGCCCCCTCTCCCCGGTGCACATTTTGCCTTTGGGAAGCAAAAGAGAGTTTGGATCTGTGGGCAAACATCCAACACTTGAGTGAGTCCCTCCTTTCAGAGCCCTGCCCCCTTGAGAGTCTTCTGGGTTCTGCTCAGGGTCACTGAGGCAGGCCAGGGCCCTCCTGCTCAGCTGCAATGATCTGGTCCCTTGACTCGACCGTTTGGCTTTGGAAAGCCACTTCTGACACCTCTTTCTACTTATGCTGGGCTTGTGTGTGCTCTGGCCCAGCTGCATGCGGCTGGGCACTGGGGTTGTTAAATGTCCTTGATGAAAAATGCCCCAGTGGTGAGGAAACTGAGTCAGGGAATGGCGTGTGGGCAACGGACCTGTCTGGATCTGTAGGTCTCTTGTGCTGTCTGAGCAGGAATGGTTACAGAAATCATCTGCAAATCTGTGTCTGCTGCCTTCCGCTGTCACGTGTTAAATGATAAAGCGGAGTGCTGTGCCATGGGTGGAGTTCTGGGAGAGGGCTGGTGTAAGATACTGGGGTGTCCTTGGGGGAATGACTGTGCCAACCTAGGGGGTTGGACTGCAGGGTCCCATGTCAGGGGAGGGGTATCTGACAGTCTGTGCCCAAGAAATGTCCCAGAGAAGTCAAGGAGAGGGATGGGGACGGAAGCCTGCACAAAGGGGAACTTAAAGCCCGCGGGTCCAAACACATCCGCCTGGTGAGGTCCAGCAGGGGGTGCACTGTATCTCCAGGGGACGTCTATTCAAAGCTGATGGCCTATTTCTATTTCAGCTCCTCACACATGGTCAGTTTTCTGCCACAGACCAGAAGGTCTAATCCACATGGATTGTCCCAGTCACAAACAGTGACTGGAATTGGTCAGTTTAGACGTATTCTCTGAGTGGCTCCAGCAGTGGCTCTGCTGGACGGCATGCTGGGCTGGCCTGGAGAACAGACTGGGCTAGAGGAAGCACAACCTGATGCCTCAGCCCATTGCTAGGCAGGGACTAGGCTGCCTGAGCCTTCTGTCCCTGGTAGCTACTGTGCAAGCATCTGATGGGATGAAACCCAGCCCCAGAGATGGGTGGGTGAGTGGGTGTGGGGCAACATGAATTTGTTCTTGGGGAAACTGAGCATCCCATTGGACCTGCTGCACAAACCTTCCCCCTACTGCTTTCTCTCGTCAGCTAATGACCTTCAAGAATCCCAGTGCCTTCACCTATAACTCCTCGGCCCGGCCCTGCGCCCAGATCCACTACAAGCAGTCTGAGAAGCTGCCATCCAAGGTGAGCGGCAACCTGAGGCCGGAAGGTGTCTTAAGATTCAGTGTGATTGCTGTTTCTTCTCGCTTCCCACCCACGCAGGCTTCCCCTTTGGGGAGCGACTGGGTGTCACAGGGAGCAGAGCCATCGCAGGCTGCCACTTAATGGCATTGCAGTGGGGGGGGGGGGGGTGTTGGCTGCACAGGGTTATCTGCCCTGGAGTGCTGGGAGCACTGGTCCTTTCCCCCTGTCAGGCATGGAAGCGCTCGTGAGCTCGGAGCTTTTCTGGTTCTCCCTGGCTCCTGTTAAGTTGTGTTCTGGGAGCACTTGGACTGCCTCGTTGAGCTGTGGAGGAGGGAGGATGCCTCACTGAGTGAGGCACTGCACAGTCCCAGATGATCTCTGCCCCGAACAGCTCAGTCTGTTTAGAGAAAGGAAGGGCTCCTCTCCATTTTCCCCCTCTGTAAAATGAAGCAGCAAGCAGGGAAGTGCCTGGTCCAAGGCGTCACAGTAGACTGGAACCAAAGTGTCCCGAGTCCAACCCAATTGCTTAACCACATGGCCACCCTTCAACAGTATGCCTGAATAGGTGCGGGGAGCTTGCCTGCGGATGGTGCTCCATTGGCCTGGCCTGAGGGTGGCAGGAGCTCTCCTAGTTGATCTCCATTCAGGGACACATGATCTTACACAGCCAGACTGGGCGGGGCTGCATCAGCAGCAGGGGAAGCCAAGTAGATGCAGGCAGAAAGAAGCTCCAGCTTTCCTGGGTGACCCTAGAATAACACACTGGCAATCACAAGAGACCCTACAATAATACAGCAACTTGTAGAGTCCCAGACTGCCAGGATGAGCTCAGGTGTTGCTCCCTCCCTCTCCACTGCTCTGTAGAAGCTATGTCTGCCGGCTGGGGAGGTGTTCCCCAGGCTCTCATGGTTCGCTCTCTCTCTCTCTCTCTCTCTCTCTCTCTCTGCAGAGCACTCTCAGGAAGGCTGGGGCTAAGCGAAGCTCGGAGTTGTTGGCGGAGCTGGCAGAGTTCCACTCTGATGTGGACCTGGGTGTCCTAGACCGGCTTGGGTCCCTCCTCCATCTGGGAGCAACAGCGTCCATGCAAGATCAAGTCCCTGGCCTCCGAGCGGACATGAATGTGGTGCGTGTAGGAGACGGAACATTGGCGGGAGGGGGAGGTTGTTCCCAGATGGCTGCAGAGGAGGAGGTGCTTGTGCCTGCAGTGGGGGGGGGATGTGGAGGGACACCTACGCCCCAGTTAATCCTTTCCTCTCTTCCCGCCCCCCCCCCCTTGTGGCTGGTTGCCAGGCAGAGTCTCCCCGTGCCCCTGAGAAGCACACAACCGTGCGGCTGGCGGCGCCAAAGGCCACCCTGCGCTTGCAGTTCCCGGTGCCAGACCTGCGGCCCGAGCTGGAGCGGCGGCCCTGGACGGAGAAAGCCGTGCGCAGGGAGAGCCTGCGACTGGAGCTGAGTGATGTGGTGTTCCAGACGGAGCTGTGGGCAGGACTGGGGAGCCATGGAGAGCCCACCCGGCTAGAGGTGACCTTCAGCGACTTGCATGGTGAGCATGGGAAGGGCTGAGCTGCAGGGCCTCCTGGGAAGTCTGTTGCTGAGTGGGGCTCACTGTTCCCTGTGGAGAGTAGGAGGCTGCTCTAGCCTCTGGGCTCATACGGTCGGGCAGTGTCTGCTCTGGCTCTAGGAGCCAGGTCCAGGGTTGGGTCCCTGCTCTCAGGGGTTTCTTGTTCCCCTAAGGGGCTGGAGGGCAAACCCAGGCTGCAGGGACAAGGCATGAGGCTCACAGGAACCCCCTCTGTTCAGGTTGAGGTGGGGGGGGGGGGACATGGGACCCCAAGTCTCCTGCTGTAGAATAGGAAGGTGATGTTTCTGAACGGGTCCCTCTTGTTTTCGTAGAGCCTACAAAAACTGGCATGCTCTTACCAGAGCCATCATGACACCGTTCTTCATGCTAACCAGTAGGCTGCCCTCCTCCCTGCCTGCCAGATCCAGGAACAGAACCCAGGAGGCCTGGTTTCCATCCCCTCATGTGCTCTGACCATTAAGCCCCTGACCAGAATTCAGGAGTCCTGAGTCTTGTGCCCCTCCCTGCTCTCTCCATTAGATTTCACTCTGCTGCTGGAGTGGGAGATAGGACCCAGGGGTCCTGCCTCTTTACTTCTCCCCCACCCAAGTCCCCTTGCAAAGCCCTCCCTGGTGTAGGGTAGAAGGGCAGGGTTTGGCAGGCCTGGGGATCTGTCCGGCTACTGAGTCCAGCCGCTCTCCTTGCAGGTCTGTATGAAGATAACGAGAAGCTCGCCGTACCCTGCATCCGGGTGAGCAAAGCCCTCGACCCTGAGGCCAAAGGACCGGGCAAGAAATATCTCTTCCCAAAGTGAGTCTGTTTTGGGGGGGAGGTGGAGTTCCTCACCCCTAGTGTGCACCCTTGTGGGAGCAGCTTCCTCTGCCCGAGCCCTTCCCACCCCTCAGCTCCCCTCCCCCATCTCCATCCTGGCTGACTGTCATCCAATCTGCATGGAGCACCCCTCCAGCTGGTGCCCCAATTGGGGGAGGGCGCAGCTCAGATGTGTTAGGGGCAACATTTCACTGCTGCGCTTGAGGAGGGGGCAGGTAGCCCTTGGTGGGTGGGGGTTTCCACTGATCACCCTGTGCCCTCTGACTCTCCCTCCTCCCCGCCCCATGGCAGGATCACAGTGACCCTGACCCCCCAACACAGCCCGTCACAGTGGGACTTGGAGATGGACAAGTCGGAGGAGATGGATCTGTCAATGGTGGAGAGCCCCTGTGAGTTGCGGCGGCCAGAGCCCTCTCCCTTCTCTTCCAAAAGGACCATGTATGAAACTGAGGAGGTAAGGGGGGTCCCCTGGTGCACGGTGGGGAGGGGGGTGCAGTTCATGGGAGCATGGAAAGCCACCTGGCCTGCCAAGGGGTCTGATCCAACCAGGAAAGGGATCAGAGGTCTCTTTGGGGCAGGGGGCTCGGTTAGCCCACCAGGACTAGGATGTAGAGTATGGGCTGAGAGATCCCGAGGGAGGAGCCCTGGAGATGTGAGAACAGCCCCTCTGGGGTTCTTAATCCCTTCCATTCCAGGACCCCTTCCTATCTAGCTTGAGCTCTCCCCTTCATTGAATAGTAAAGAAAGGGTGGGAGGGGGGTTATGACCCCCCAACACGGGGATCACAACTGGCCCCAGCCCATGGCCCAGTGGGAGCCTTGGCCAGGCCTTCTGCGTACCCCAGCCCTGCACGTCACTCAGCGCGGCTGGCTGCTGGGGCCTGTGAGTCTCTGTGCACCTCTGCGAGCCATGGAGGGCGACTTGGCGTGCTGCCCTGCCTCCAGCACAGCTTTGCAGCACCCATTGGCCAGACTCTACCCTGTTTGCAGGGCAGGCAGCACACAAGGTGCCTACCCCCTCCCCCCAGACTGCACATGGCCCCCTCAGCCAGCCACTTTGAGCAGCGTGTGGGGGTGGGGCAGGAGGGAGCTTGTCTTCTGGGCTGTTGGCTGGGAGCCACCTAGGTAAGCGCCTCCCAGTCAGAGCCTGCCTCTGACATCCTAGCCCCTCCCTCCTCGTAGCCATCTGCCCCCTTCATACACCCCTGTCCCACATACCCAAACCCTGCTCCTGCACTCATACCCCCCTGATCCTGCACCCTCTCCTGAACCCACTCTCTAGATCAGAATCCTCTCCTGCACCCATAGCCCCTCCCAGACCTTGCTCTCCAAACTGCTGTCCCAGGTCACAACCCAAACCCTCCGCACCTCTGCTCCGGAACCCTCCCTCCCTCCCAGATCCTGCACCTCCACCATTAATTACACAATATCTAGCATCCCTAACTGAATAGTCACATAACTGCGTGAAGTCTTAGCGGTTACATGACTGTTCGATAGTCCCTGGGGGCAGGACCATTAGCCAGTGAGCTTTGGCCCCACTCCTTGGGAGTCCCCTGCCCCCCACACTGTTGCCTCTGTATCAGAGACAGCAATGTGGGGTGGCAGGTGGGAACTGGTCTGTGAGGGGAGCCAGTTTAAAAACCGGCTTTCCGCACAGATCGGCTGCCTGATACAGAGGCAGGAGTGCAGGATGGCAGGAGCCCCTGTCCACAGGGGGTCTGAGCTCCCCGGGGGGCAGAGGCTGCTTCGCGGTGGTCTACCCTGCCCTTATCCCGCTGCTTTCTCTGATAGAGGCAGCATGGGGGCAGGGCGGGGAGCTGGTGCTGGGGGGAACCAGCTTTTAAGCCAGCCTCCCCTCCACCCCCCCGCACCAGCTCCTATCTGTGCCCCAGCTTCTGTAGGTGGGGGGAATATGGGTAGTCAACAGGAGTAACCGATAAGCCTAGGCTTATTGGTTAATCATGCAGTTGTCTACACAATTACATCCCTCCTGTTAATGTCATGGAAGAGTGTGGCCCTTATCAAATTTTCAGTGGCCCCTCATCAAAAATTATTGCCCACCCCGGTTTAATAGCTTGTTGGCCAAAGCAGGTACCTGTTCCTTCAAGTCTTTAATCCCTCGTGTGCTGGGCTCCCCCAAGATGGTGATCCCTGGAGACCCAGAAGAGATGGCGGAGTTCCAGGCCAAGACCGTGGCTGCCTCGCAATATGCCCTAGAAGTGACCCTGCCCAGTGCCCACATCTTCCTGCCTAGCAAGGAGTTCTACGAGAGCATCTATAACAGGTACGGTGCCGGGACAGGGCACATCTAACTGGGTATCCTGGCTGGCAAGCAGTAGCCATGGGCCAGGCAGCGGCTAGGCATCAGATCCTGAATCCTCCCGCCTACCCCCCGGACCCTTGACAGAGAGGAGTACCGGGCATGCCTATGTGAGGGGTTGGAAGAGCTGTCAGCTGGGGCAGACCAGGCCTGAGCAGATAGATCCCAGGTGGCCCAAGACTCCTGGGTTCTGTTCCCAGCTTTGAAAGGGGCGTGGCTTGTGGCGGGCAGGGCAGGGCAGGGCTGGGCTGGCAGCCAGGGCTCCTGGGTTCAGTTCCAGGCTTTGCTGATGATGATTTTGGCAAATCGCTTCCTGTGCCTCTGTTTCCCCACGTGCAAAATGGGAGATGGCACCTATTGAGTGGCCCATCCTGCTCCATACAGCGCTTGGCGGTACCCGTGAGAGTGCTCTGTGCTACGCTTTCTAAGGCAGCGTATCTCCTTCCGCGTTTGTACCATGCCCAGCACCCTAGGGCCTGTGTCTGGGGAAGGATTGGGGGTGCTTTGGGTGGCCCCTGGCCTAGCAGAGGCAAAGGCACTTGTGGGCTTGAAGCATCTTTCCTTTCCTTCCCTAGGATAAATAACGACTTGCTGATGTGGGAGCCAGCCAGCCCCCGCTGCTCCTCTGGGCCTGCAGCGGGTGCTGCACCTGGGGCCTTCTTCCCCGGCCACCCGCCCCCTCCTGCATATTGGCAGGACAAGTTCAAGATGTGCAAGTCGGCCTTTAAACTGGGTAAGAAGCTGAGCCCCAGCCAAACCCAAGGAAAGGCTCCTGTCACCTGCACCGACCTGTGAAGTCTTCATGGATGGGGAGCAAAGGGCTCTGGTGGGGAATCCCAGCGTGGTTGTTTGCTTTGTGACGGGTGCAGGAAAGGGTAGAGCCGGGGAGGCTGGGAGTCAGGACTTCTGGGTACTGTACCCAGCCCTGACCTTTGGCAAGACCGTCCCTTCCCTGCCTCAGTTTCCCCACGAAGCAGTGTTTGCCACTAACCCTCCTCTTCCCTGTCCCCGTCAGACTCGGACTCTGAGGACGAGGACTCTCACTTCTACTCGGTGGATGAGGCGGTGGCTCAGCGGAGGAAGGGGGAGCAGCTGAGCCAACACCAGCAGAGCCATTTCTCGGCTGTGGTCTCTATCCTGAAGGGCAGGGTGACAGCTCTGTGTGAGGCCAAGGTGAGGGCAACCCCCAGGGTCTCCTACCAAGCCATCTGCTCTGAGCTCCAGCTCAACAGGGCCGGGCCTGCCACTGCTTGGTTGGGAGAGCTCTGGGCACTGTGGGGAGCAAGGCAGTGGAGCCCTCCCCTTGGAGCCAGAGGTGGTCCCAGTGTGGCTCTAGGGGGCACTGTGCTGCAGGGACTGGGATGGGGGCTATTGCTTTTCCCTAAAATTGGGCTGCTCCTTCTAGTGTCCAGGCCACATTCAAACCTGGATTGTTCTCTGCCTCTCCAAATGCCCACCTGCCATCCTTGAACTCCACCTGCAGTTCCAGCAGATACTGGATCCTGCTGGGTACTGTTTCAATAAGCCCTGGCCCCTCCCCAGAGGTGGCTGCCTCCAGCCCCAGAGGAGGGATCCCTGTATAAATAGCCCCACCTGCAGTCCCGGAGGCTACAGCATTTCAGTGCGGGGTGACCCTGGAAGGGCAGTGATCTGCCCAAGAGTCTGACCCTTGTCCTCCTTCCCCTCTGCCCCCAGGATGAGTCTGCGAAGAAGCTGGACGACTCTCATGGAGAGATTGTGCTGGATGTGGACAGCTGCACCCTCTTCAGTGTGTCCCGGTATAAGGGCCAGGAGGAGCTTGGCTATCTCTGCATAGAGTCCGAGAGAGTCACCCTCTATCATAAAGGTACTGCCCAAACTGCGGGGGAGCGGGCGGGGCGGGTCCAGACTCCTGGGTTCTGCCCTCTCTTCTGGGAGGGAGAGGGATCTCTTCTGAGGGGGTAGGGTTCTGGTCCTGTGTCTGGTGCTGCTAAAGCAGTGGGGTCTGGGAGCCAGGTTCTGTTCACATGGCTCAGTGGGAGAGTTGGATTCGGACCTATCCCCATGCACTGACTGGGGCGAGGCAGGGGCCTGAGGTCCCAGAACAGACCTCAGGGCTGCTCATTGGACCCGTCTGCTCTCGCTGGTGCCCTCCTTGGGGTGCTGGATGGACCAGATGAAGCGCTTTGGAGCTGGGGCTCTGCTCTGTGCCCAGCCGCATGGTGCCCGCAGGTGGGAGCAGCCAGCCGGCCAAAGAGGCAGCTGAGCTAAGGCCAGCCTGGAGGCATTTTCCTGCAGCGGGGAGGGGGCTTTTGTTCCCAGTGGCTGCTCAGAATGAGGAGGGGAGAAATATAAGGGGGTGGCTTTTAAAGAGACAGAGCACCGCTGAAGGGGGTGGGGAAGCAGCTGCCAGGGTTGTTAATGCTGATGTGACATCAGCATTTGTCTGAGTGGGTCAGGATCAGAACTCCATTTTACAGAGGGGAAATTGGGGGAAAGGGAGCAGTGATTCTACCTGGGGTCACCCAGCAGTCCAGTGGCAGGGCTGGGAACAGAGTCCAGCTCTCCTGAGTCCCAGGGCATTGGGAGGGGGCTACTGGAGGGATAGATGGCCAGCCAAGCTCTTTGTGTCCCCTCAGCTGTGGTAGAGGACTACTTCCTGGCCACTCGTTTGGAGATCCCCAGCTTCACCCCCCCGGACCGGCTGCACCCCACAATCTACGCCTCAGAGGAGGGGGTGCTGAGTGGGTTGGCAGGTGGCAGGAAGGACAGGCCCCTCAAGATGCTCTCAGCCACTATTCGCATCAACTTGGACTTGAAGAAGAACATCAAGGTATCATGTCTCCAATGGTGGGAAGGGAATTGGCTGGGCAGGCTCCCTCCTCTCCCCTGTCCTCCAAACAGGCTAAGTGCCAAACCAACCCCTTCCTGGGATCAGCAATTATTGTTAATTTAGAACATCTCCACGCCAGCTTTCATCTGACTTGGCTGTTCCTAGAGCAGTGTTTCTTAAACATTTTAAGATCGAGGAACACTAAACAATATTTTTTTATGAGGAACACCACAGATATTTTGTTGAACAAAAAATTATTGACCCAAAAAAAGGTCAGGAGGGATGTTATTGAGAAGAAAAAAGTCTTCTGCCTCTTTAAGGGTGGCCATTTTGAACTCTGTTCTCCGCGGCACACCTCGGACTGCCTCTGTGCCGCGGAACGCAGTTTAAGAAACACTGCCCTAGAGAGTATTTCCCTGTTGGATTTTCTCTGCCCCTTCCCCACCTCAGAGAGCTACGGGGATAGTCCTGCCTTGAAGAAAATAGGGCTCCCCTGATCTGGCATGGGATGACTTGGCATGAACAGCCATGGGTCTGTATGGGGCCCAGCTGGTGGACTGCCATGTGGGGGTGCTAGCAGCCTGCTGGCTTGGTTGGGGGAATATGCCCAAAGGGGTTCATAGACTACATTCCCCCCCCCCCATCCCATCTTTCAGGGCTTTTCCCCATCTTGGGGAGGCATCTCCCTGGTTTGTAACTTGGCTTCTCCAATCTCCCCTTCTGCAACCTGAATCCAGGAATTCCTGGTCACCTTGAGGCTTGAAGGGGCCACCATGCGACATCACATGGCACTGACCAATCAGAGCTGGTACACACAGGTACGTCCTGGGCCAGATGTGCACCGCTGCTCTGCAGCGTAGCAGCCGTGGGGCTGGGGAGACGTGGGCCGAAGGAGAGGGAAGCTGGGCCAGCCCCAGCATGGCAGTAAGACACGGAGCGTTCCCAGAGGGCAGGTTGGATCCTCCATGGCTTGGACTCGCCCAGCTGAGGGGAGTTCGACTCATTCATTGGGCAGGGCTTGATTCTGTTCACTTAAAGCAATTCATGCCCTTTGAGGGTGCACTTGTTTCCTACTGCTGCAGTGATCAGCAGGGGATAGCTGATCTTGTCTATAGGAGGGATTGCCTAGTGGTTAGGATGCTTGCCTGGGATTCTGCCATAGGCTTCCTGTGGGACCTTGGGCAACTCTTTGGGTCTCGTTTTCCTTACTTGGGTTTTGGTGAGGGCGTGAGGCTGGGTGGCCTAGTAGCTAGAGCACTGGCCTGGGATTCTATTCCCAGCCCTGTCACTGGCCTGCTCTGTGACTGTGGCAAGTCACTGCCACTCTGTGCCTCAGTTTCCCAATCTGTGCAGTGGGGACATGAACCCTGCCCTGCCCCAAAGGGTGATTGTGAGGATAAATCTGTGCGCTGGAAAGGTCAGTCTGAGGCTGAGAGGTCGCTGTGTCACTTTATTCAGCACTGTTCCTGCATCTCTGCCATGAGGTCAGGCTCTGGCAGACTCAGGCAGGTGCCAGGAAATTGGTTTTACGCTACACACATGGGGAAGGCTGCTACACACAGGGGCCTGGGCTGGAGGCAGGAGTCCCGGGGGGCTGGGTCTCCAGCTGAGGGGATTGGGACAGGCCTTTCTGCCCCTTGAAGAGCTGCAGTCCGGGTTGCACGTGCTCCCACTCCCGCCCTCTCTTGCAGCTGATTGACTTCCTGGATGTACTGGACGATCCGATTCTGGGCTTTCTCCCCCCTACGGTCATTACGGTGCTGCACACCCACCTCTTCTGCTGCGCAGTTGACTACAGGTGCGGAGGAGAGCGGGGGCGAGTGGGCTGTGGGGAAAAGGGCAGCTCTAGAATAGGAGAGGCCCTTGGCTGTTTGTACAGGAGGAACAGAAGTGAGACCAAGAAGTTACATTGACAGATCCGGTCCAAGGGAATCTGGGCTCCTGGGCTCTGGTCCCAGCTCAGGGAGGGAATGGGAATCTAGTGGGCAAGGAGCCAGGATTCCTGGGTTCTAGCTTCAGCTCTGGGAAGGGGGCGACGTCCTTGTTAGAGCAAAACCTCACAGCCTGGTCCCTGCTGTCCACTCGCCCTAATCTTGGCATCTTGGGGATGGGATGCAATGGTGGGAGCCTCTGGCACCTTAAGATAATCCCCATTGGGCCAGGAAAGCTGGGCTGGCCAGACAGGATCAGAACCCAGGTCTGTTCAGGGCAAGGAGTAAGGACCTAGCCGGGGCAGCTGTGGATCATCTGTCCCCTGTGAAGATGGGGGTGGGAGATAATCCTGCCTTGCTGGGGCTCTCCCTGCTCCCTTAGCCCTCTCGTCACACCCTGCCCCCATGCTGGTTCTGTCCCTACCGCTTTGCATGGTAAAGCCCATCTCGCCCCTCAGGCCCCTGTACCTTCCCGTCCGCGTGCTCATCACGGCTGAGACCTTCACCTTGTCCAGCAACATCATCGTGGACACTTCGATCTTCCTGCTCAGGTAGGCGTTCTCCAGCTGGGGACAGCTCACCTGAGCGCCCCTTCCGGAGGATTCGTCCCTCCCAGGGCTGGTGAGAGCAGGGGCTTGAGACCCGTTCCCTCTGGGCCACACTTGGGCTGCTCACGCTAACCAAGTGTTGGCCTGTGTGGGGTCCTACAGGTGCCTGGGTGCCAGAGGGGTGGGTGCAGCAGGAGCCCAATGCAGTGGAATTGGGAGTGATTTCTCACCCTGGGTCTACTCCAGATACCCAGGGTGGAGCCATGAACAGCTGGGCCCTGCGCACTTGTTACCGAAATCTCCCCCCACACGTGTTCAGGCCATAGCTCACGCACAGCCTCTTCACCCCAGCTGACACCTTGTATCCTATTCCTCCCCCAACCAGCCTGGGACTGGAACAGAGCTGGCACCCCTGGAAAGTAAAGGCCCACCTGGGGCTGGACTGGGGCCAGTGCCCTCCAGCAGGGAAAGGACCCCAGTCCCGTTCCTGGAGCCAGCCGCGCTCCAGCACTTGCTCCCTTAGCCAGGATCTGAGTCTCAGGGATATATGCCCGGCTGATACCTATCGCTTTGCATGGGCGCCTTGGGTTCCTGGTTACCGTACAGTGACGGGCAAGGTCTAGACCAGGGCCACTCAACACGCAGCCTGTGGGTCACATGCAGCCCGCAGCTCATTCGTTTGCGGCCCACAGTGCGGTTTGGGTTTACGTGGGGCTCTACACACGGCCCATGGGTGGGGTCCTTTGAACGTGGCCTCCACTGGGAACACGCTCCACAACGGCCCAGTGTCTCCCAGGCGGGGTGAGCACTGAGATGCAAGCAGACAGGCCGGCTGGAACAGACAGGTACAGGGTATCCGCGTTTCTAGCCCCAGGGAAGAGGTGCTGGGAGCACCGGAGCATTGTGGGAAGTGCTGGCTGCTCAGCTTTGTGGGCAGCGCTTGAGAAGTGCTACCTGGCTCACACTGGCCACATTTGGGTCCGGCGCCGCAGCTTAATCTTAGTATTCATGCCCGTCGGTGTGAACAAAGCTATTTGCATATATTTGCGTGTATACGCAACCACACTTAAGTTGCAGCCCTCAGCACATGCTGTGAGGATCCTTGTGGCCCCCGGGGCTTCCACAGTTGAGTAGCCCTGGTGTAGACTGTACTCCAGCTGCCTGGCATGAGCCTCCTGGGGGGGCAGGGCTTACCTTGACCTCCCCTCCTCCCAGGTTTATTCTGGATGACTCTGCCATCTACCTGTCTGACAAGTGCGACGTGGAGACTGTTGATCTGCGGAAGGGTAAGAGCTGCTATGCTCCGGGCACTGAACAGAGCAGCTATTGGAAAGGCTGCTGGGGAGTAGCAGGTATCCCTTGAGCACCCTGCCCCAACCCTTAGGCTGGGCTCTCGGCAGGTCCTTCAAGCTAAGGAGCTTGCCCCTGCTCGGTGCTTGGATGGCGTTGATGCCATGACTGCGCAGGTCTGACAGCCCAGCATGGTGGCAGGTGCCCCGTGCTGCTTTCAAAATGTCTGAATGAACGTAACCGTTCCCCTGCCCTGGGTGTGGTGGTGCTGCATGGACACCACCACACGGGGGGGGGGGGGAGGACATGCCCAGTGACACAGCCAGTTAGAGAGAACTTGCAGCAGAACCCAGGAGTCCTGGCTCCCCGCCCCCCTGCTCTAGCCCACCGGATCTCACACCCCTCCCAGAGCCTAAGACACACTCAGGGTCCTGGTGGGGCTGAATCTCTGTTCTCCCGTGGCCTCAGATTACGTGTGTGTCCTGGACGTGGATCTGCTCGAACTGGTCATCACCACGTGGAAGGGGAGCACCGGTGGGAAGCTGGTGAGGCTCAGCCTGGCAGAAAAGGGGCGGGCTGGGCTGGTCCTAACAGCTGCAATGCAAATGGTGGGAGAGAACGGCACCTGAGAGGTGACTGTGCGTGGGGTGGGCAGGGTGCTCCCTGGAGCCAAGTGCAGGAGGTGGGTGACTCCCAGCCCCTTGCAGTGACCTTGCAGCACGAGCACCTTCCCCAGTGCAGCCTCTGTTGTTTTCAAAGCTGCATCGCTGCGTTTCTAAGCCTGTGGGACCTGCGGTGCCCTGCCTCCCTTCAGAATCCTGCGCTGTCTGCTCTGACCTCTCCCCAGGACCTGGGATCCCATCGCTCTGCCTCCCCTCCCCATCCGAGTGCTAACTTGGCCTGTCTCCCTCTCATTGTACTCCACCCCAGACCCAGCCGCTGTTTGAGCTGCGCTGCTCCAACAATGTGGTGCACCTGCACACCTGTGCAGACTCCTGCGCCATGCTGGCCAACCTTATCCAGTACGTGGTCAACCACGGGGACCTCCACCCACCACCCCGGCAGGACAGCCCCACAGAGATTGCTGGCCAGAAGGTGCAGGTAAGGCGAGGAAGCTGGACTGGGGTCCTAGCCAAGTACGTTAGGCTGGCTTGGTGCTCAGAGCGGGGACCTGCAAGGGGATCTTCCAACACTCTAGCTAAGCAGGGTCAGACCAGTTCAGTGCCTGGAGGGGGGGGGGGGGGGGCGGGGAGTGCTCAAGGATCTTTTGTAGGTTAGTTAGGTGGAGTTAGCCAGTTTGGGGCATGGCTGCAGGGCCTACTCCAGTGAGAGCCAACCACTAAAACTGGGCAAATCAGAGGAGAGATACAGCCCTTCTTATTTGTAAAGCAGCAAGAGATTCTGCATTGGAGCAACTTATATGGGGATACAGAGTAGGCCCCAGCCCTCGGGGTCTTTAAATCAGACTCTGTTTCCAAGCTTCACTCCAGCTCAACCATCAGATCTGGGCTGGATGCAGGGTTCTCCCAGCCTGCGTGTTGGAGATCGGCTGGGATGATGTGGCCTGTATGTCTGACGGAAAGGCATGCTCTGGGGGGCCGGCGGGAGCTCAGTAAGTGGTGCTCTCCCAAGCAATGGGAGCAGATTTCAGGGCTGTAGTGTGGCGCTAGGGGTCACTGTTCTGCAGGGCGGGAGGGCTCAGTAGAGAACATCTCCCCTGACAGTCAACACTGACCCGAGTGCCCACCCAGCACAGTGCTAGTGGGCGCTGTGCTGTCGGGAGCAGGGTGAGGCTCAGCAGGGGGTGCTCTCCCTTCGCCATCTGCTGATCCCACTGTCCACGGGCAGTGCTATGGGTGCTGTGCCAGAGGGTGCATTCTCCTGTCTGATCCATGGGGTTTGGTGAACTCCCCTGATACTATACAAGTTCTGCTCCCAGCCCTTCTGCAAGGGGGGGGGGTGCGTCTGGCTTCTCAGGGACACCCCTTCCCCACACAGTACCTAACCTGCTGATTGTGGTTGGCCCCCAGCTGTCAGAGAGCCCAGCTTCGCTGCCCTCCTGCCTGCCTGCCGAGACGGCCACCATTAACCAGCGGGACCTGACTGACGCCCTCATCGACACCGATCGTGGCCTGAGGGACCTGGCATCAGAGCCGGGTAGGGGGTGCCAGTCAAACCCTGGGGAGCCACAGGGCTATCCCCTTGCTGCCTCTGCCTCCTGGGGGGCTGCTGGGCCATGTTGGGGGAGGGGAAGGGCTGCTGGCTGGGTGGCACCTGGCTGCATCCCTCCTTCTACAGGGTGAGAGAAATTAGCATCATCTCCCCAAATCATTGCCTGGCTGAATGGGCTGTTCAGTGCTGGGGGATGTCCGGCGGAGGGTTCCATTGGCCAGACCCGTGGGTGTGTGTGGGGGGGGGCTGTTGGCCAGACCCGTGGGTGTGTGTGGGGGGGGGCTGTTGGCCAGACCCGCGGGTGTGTGTGGGGGAAATGTCCGGCTAGAGGGGGCTATTGGTCAGACCTGCGGGTGTGGGGAGAGGAATGTCAGGTTGGAGGGGGCTGTTGGCAAGACCTGGGGGTGCAGGGTGTGACGTTCAGGCAGGAGGGGGCCGTTGTCTGAAGCAGGATGCAGGAGTGTCTTGTTGGGGCCCATCTCACCCGGGTCTCTCTCCCTTCCCAGGAGAGGCCGGGCAGTTGCACCAAACCTCCCCCGTTTCCGTCTATCTGTTCCCGGGGGAGAACGGTGCTGGGGGCAAACCTGGCCCCCCACCCCCTGCAGCCCAGCCCCCTGCCTCCGTGGAAGTGGGGCTAGATCTCTGCTCCTCGGAGGGCAGCGAGGAGGAGAGCGAGGCCACTGACAATGACGACTTCTGCATCCTGGACGCGCCTGGCATGGGCATTCCAGTAAGGGGAGGCAGGGCCCATGGGGGCAGTGGGACACAGAGAAGCTGAGAGGCTTGGGGAGCTCTGACGGCTAAGGGGTGGGGCTTTGGGAGGGACAGGGAGAGGTTGGGAATGGGGCAGGGCAGGGTTTAGTGCCTGGACCCTTTGGGAAGGATGAGGCAGTGGGATATTGGGAGGACAACTGGGTCCCCAGACTGCTCTGAGGCTGCCTGTGTGTGTCTCCTCTCCCCCACACCTCCAGCCCAAGGACGGTGAGCCTGTGGTGACAAAGCTGCTGGAGGGGCCGGTGCCCATCAAAGACGGCTACTTCTCGCGCCCGCTGGGCAGCACAGACCTGCTGAAGGCTCCAGCTCACTTCCCCTTGCCAGAGAGCCGGGTTATGCTGCGTGAGATCTCGGTGGTCTGGCATCTCTATGGAGGGCGGGACTTTGGGGTCGGGCGCACCCCCCCAGGACATGCCCACTCGCCCAGGTGAGACCTCGATGGCTGGCAGACACAGCCTGCCCTGTGGTTGGGCTGGGCAGCTCTGACCCGGTCTTCCCCCTGCTCTGCAGGATAAGGCCCGGCCAGTCGAGTGCTCGCAGCTCCCCTTCCCGCTCCTCCATGGCCAACCGGCCCCAGAACACCTGGCGTACGCAGGGCGGGACTGGGCGCCTCCACGATCAGCTCATGGAGATACAGCTCACCAAGGTGAGAGCGAAGGACGGGGATGGGGCTTCCAACCATGCTCCAGAGGATCTTCTGTGACCTCCCTGCCACAGGAGAGTAGGCTGGGCAGGCCCATGGTGAGCTCCCCCATTACTATGGAAGCAGATTCAGCTCCTAGCCCTTCTGTGGTGGTGATGGGGGGGAGTCAGGCTTCTCAGGGACATCCCCACCCCTGCTGTTATCAAGCTCTGGCCTCTCGCCTTCCTTCAGGTGAGCTTTCAGCATGAGACCTACCCCAGTGGGGCAGAGAAGCCGTCCCCGGAGCTGGAGGAGCAGCCAGTGTCGCGGCAGGTGTTCATTGTGCAGGAGCTGGAGATACGTGACCGGCTGGCCTCCTCCCAAATCAACAAGTTCCTCTACCTGTACACCAGTGAGAAGATGCCACGCCGGGCCCACTCCAACATGGTATGGCCAGGGGGCTAACAGAGGCGGGATCTGGGCTGGAATGGGAGCAAGTGTTAGAGAGCAGGCCTGAGGCGAGTGCTGGGTCTGAGGAGAGATTGTGGGGCAGGAGCCATGCCAGCGTCAGGAAGCGAGTTCTGAGGGCTCTTGGGGTGAGGCAGCCACTGCAGCGAGGAAACAGAGGAGGTATCTGGGATGGGCATGAGAGGAGGGTTGGGGTGGGGTGGGTACTGGATTTCGGGGGCAGTGAGCTCTGTACGGGTGGGCTCTGGACATAGTTTGTTGGGGTCAGTACAGGCTGGGGGGCGGGAGAGGGGTCTGGACCTGGGGGAAAGAGATTTTGTTTTGAGGTGGGTGCTAGGGTTGGGGGATGGGATTTTGGCAGGAGCAGGGCTCGGCGTGGGGAGGGTTTGGTGTGGGGTGGGTGTTAGGGCTGAGCAGGGATGGGGGAGGGCTGGGGGAAAGATTTGATCTGGTGGGTCTCAGATCTGGGCAGCGGGAGAGCTCGTGGGATGGGATTCAGTGTGCACTGGTGCTGGGGCTTGGCAAGGGTCAGCTCTGGGCTGTGGGGGGAGGGATTTGTTATGCAGTGGGTGCTGTGGCTTGGTGGGGGTCTGGGTGGGAGAGGTTTCGGGGGGGGTGGAGGATTTGGTGTGGGATGGGTGCTGAGGCTCCACAGGGGTCAGATCTGGTCTGGGGAAGGGCTGTGGGGCTCACCTAGTTTGATGGCTGCCTCCCCCATAGCTCACCATCAAGGCCCTGCATGTGTGCCCTGAGGCCGGACTGGGAGGCCCCGAGTGCTGCCTGCGTGTGTCTCTCCTGCCGCTGCGCCTCAACATTGACCAGGTGAGCGGGGCCGCAGGTGGTTCCGTGGGCCCTGCCTAGAGGCTCCCGGCCTTTGCCCCACACCTGGGGGAACCCTGATCCAGATACATCTCCCCACCCCCGCCCACAGAGAGGGGAAGGGCCTATGCCAGTTCCCCAACCTGGGGCCAAATCAGAGCTGGAGCCCCAGGGAGCAGAAAGGCCTGTGCCAACTTGTTTGAATGGAATTAACCTTTTCTCTCCTGGAGCCTCAGCTTCCTGTGGTCTAGCATTGTCCCTCCCCATCCTCCACCTCCTTTCCAAATTACTGGCTCGGACTCTGCTTGGATCCCCTTGGCCAAAGCAGTTTGCCTGCCTCTGGGGCAGAACACAGAGCTGGTGCCTTGCTCGTAGTTTCCAAGCCTGCCTGTCCGGCCAGCCCTGTGTCCAGGGAGCTCCTTCCCCTTGTGCCCTTCCAGGGCCACGCTCACCTCTTTTTCCTTCGCTGTCTGCTGGCTGGTGCACACGGCCAACATGCCAAGCAATCCCCCAGCTCCTGCATTTACAGATGGTCTCAGGCCTGTGGCCTTGGGTGGTGGCATCTGTCATTAACTCACTCACTCCCCTACAAAGGGACTTGGAATCATACAACGCTAGAACTGGAAGGGACCTCGAGGGGTCATCAGGTCCAGTCCCCTGCCCTCACGGCAGGATCAAGCACCATTTAGATCAGGACTGGGCAAAATGTGGCCCAAGGGCTGGATCTGGCCCACCTAACACTTTGATCTGGCCCATGGACTGCATCTGGCCATTTCTATTTCTAGCCTGCTGCCCGTGCCACTGAATTTCCAAGCGGTGGTTCAAGCAGCCAGATCCTATTTAAATGGCTCTCAGCTCCCAGTCACAGTGTTACCCCAGCAGGGGCCAGAGCCCGGGGCCCTTTAAATAGCCACAGCAACCCCAGGTGACTGCCAGGCAACATGGTGGCTGCAAGCTCTTTGCTGTGTGTTTTAAGTCAAAGCCTCCGGCCCCAGACAACTCTGCGGGGGGAGGCAAGTCCCCAGCTCCACCTAGGGTTGCCAGGTGTCCGGTTTTGAACCAGACAGGCCAGTATTTGAGCTTTCTGTTTGGGAAACAAATTGAGAAAATAGAAATGAGAAAATAGAAATGTCCAATATTTTCTAAATAAGATGGAATGTAGATTGTGATGTAATGTCAAGTGTGTGCAGTATTTTTGTTGAAACCATCTGGCAACCCTAACTCCACCCCTTCTGCCCCAGGCCCTGCCCCTCCTAGGGGGTGAAGCCAGCCCATCACCACAAAGCAAATTTTAAGTGGCCCCCCTGCAAAAATTATTGCCCACCCCGATCTAGATCATCCATGACCGATGTCTATCTAACCTGCTCTTTAATATCTCCAGCAATGGAGATTCCACATCCTTCCTCGGCAAATATTCCAGTTTTTGACCACCCTGACAGTTAGGACATTTTTCCTAATAGCCAACCTAAACCTTCCCTGCTGCATTTTAAGCCCATTGCTTCTTGTCCATCCTCAGAGGCCAAGGAGAACAGTTTGTCTCCCTCCTCCTTGTTACACTCTTTTAGGTAGTTGAAAGCTGCTATCATGTCCTCTCTCTCCTCTTTTCCACACTAAACAAGCCCAATTCTTTCAGTCTTCCCTCACAGCTCATGTTTTCTCATTTGTTTTTTTACAGGTCTTATCCACTCCTCTCCTTTTAACTAAACGAATGGTAGTTAGCGCAGCCAAGTCTATGACTGAGGGCTGCTCGCCTTCCAGTATAACACTGTCTTTGCTGCTTCTCCTCCTACCAGGATGCCTTGTTTTTCCTGAAGGATTTCTTCACCAGCCTGGCTGCCAGCATTAATCCCGTGTTGCCTGTGGAGGCTGGGACAGAAGGTGAGTTGAAGGGCAGTCTAGAGGGGCTGTCTGGCTGCGGGGGAGGGGGGATAAAGCTTCACCCTCTCTGAGAATCTTCTGGCTCTTTGAAGCCCTGGCATAAACCTTCCTCGTGCTGCGAAACTGAAGCAGGGGGACAGACTCTTGGGCCACGTGAGTCTCTGGCCACGCCAAGTGCTGTTACCGTGCCTGTAACCAGGCCTCCTGGACCCACTGAGCTTTTCATGGCCTCTGCCAGCTACACTACCACATGGCTCCACAAAAATGGGGGTCTTGCTGAGGCGTGAGCTGCCATGAGCATGTACGGCCGGCTGAATTAGAGAGGAGGGAACTGAGGTGTGGGAGTTAGGGAAGGGATGTGAAATTCAAGCCCCTGCTCCTTGACCCCACCATTTCCCTGTCCCCCTCCCCCCCACATAGCCCGCCCAGATCCAGGGGTCCGAGCCAGCCCAGCCGAGTCAGACTCTCTGGGGAAGGAGCCTGAAGTGAGCCGGGGGCCAGGGTTGGTGCTGGTGGGGGTGGAGATGACGGCTTCCATGGAGACCACATTGAGTGAAAACAGCTCCTCCTCCAATGCCTCGTCCGCCACGGACCAACCCATCTACTTCAGGTATGAGATGCAGCTGCCTCTGGGGTGGGGCGCAGGAGGTGCTAATAGTAATTGGCAAAGGGGAATCTTATTTTACATTGAAGTGGCAGGAGGGGAGATATGAGAAGTGAAGGAGGCAGAACAGGAATGATGGAACCTAGAGTGCAGCCTGGATTCCGGGGTTCCCCACAACCTGATCTGTATGGGTGGGACCATCAGTGATCATGCGGTAGCAGGACACATTTTGACTGGGGTAGTGCTTCATTCTGTCCTCCACTCCCTGTAGCACAGCACCCCCTAGTGCTGCACTGGGGTCAGCACCCCTCCCTTCTGCAGAGTCCCCATCCTACTGCCTGCAGCACCAAGATTTTGGTGACTTCTGTCAAGGCTCAGGGGGCTGCTTAGCACAGTACTGCCCCCTCATCTGCCAGTCTGTTCAGCTCTGTGTCCTGGCTGATTGATCCTCAGGGAGTTCCGGTTCACGTCAGAAGTGCCCATCTGGCTGGACTATCATGGGAAGCACATGACCATGGACCAGGTGGTGAGTGGGGCTGGAGCAGGGAGATGCCAGTGAACTTCTGGGTGGGGCAGTGGTGATGGGGAATCGCAGACCCCAGCTCCTTCCCCAACTAGCCAGCCACGGCCTCTTGTCCCCTGCTGGGAGGGCTCGAGGTGGAGGGGGATCGTGTGGGATAAGCTTTGTGACTTGTGAGCAGGATACAGCCCTGGGTGGGGTGCGTAGTGGAGCAGTGCCTGGAAAGGGGTGGAGCTGGCCAGGAAGTGGCAGGGGCACTTCTGGTACTGGTGGGAATTGATTCAAGTTCTAGAGCTGGGGGTGGCTGATTCAGGTTCTAGAGCTGCTCCGTGTCGGGAGGCGGACCACAGGGCCCCTTTACCCGCCCCCGCAAGAAGGGGGGAGGAAGGGGTCTCGCCCAGGGCTATGCTGCCCTCTTGTTCTGGCCCACAGGAGGGATGTCCAGGGGGAGTGTGGGAAGCCAATGCTTCTGCCCGGGCGGTCCACACCCTGGGTGTTCTGACCTGGTCCTTCAGACCCCCACACCCGTTGTGTCTTCCTTTGCCATCTATGCCTCTCCCGGGACCACAGTCCACCCCGAGTACCCCTCACATGCTTCTAGTTCCAATCCAATGCCCTTTGGGGTGTCTGGGTGTTAAGTCAGTGTCTAGCCGCTACACCCCATGCAGCTCTGTCCCATTCCAGGCGGGTTCTGCCCAGTGCAAGCAAGGGGGAGGTAGGTTAGGGTCAACCCTTTAAGGCTAGAGAGAGTTCTGGTCTGCAGCCCTCCAACCACTCGCGCTCCTGCCCACCCTGGGCCGCTTCCTACCACCCCCACTCACCGCTGTCTGAATCCCGGCCGTCTTCTTCTGGGACACCAACCGTCTCCCCGGGCGACAGCTCGCCGGGCCGACAAACTGCCGCTGGCTGTTCTTCCCTCGGCTGTGAGGGCTGTCCTCTCCCCTCTGGGGGTAGCCCATATGGTTCCACACCCGGGGGGAGGCGGGTTCTCCCTGACACCCGGCTCCCCCTCGCCCTCCGGTTCGAAGGAGCTTCTTCTCCCCCCCCCTCGCTTGCCGAGCCGCCGGCATTTAAAGCACCGGCGTCTGGCGCGAGCATGTGCCACGGGGGCGGGGCTAGGCGGCTGCACCTCCCTGCCATGGCGCCCGACCAGTGGCGGGGCGTTTGCGCTCTGTCACGCTCCCCTTCTGCTGGGTCTGGGGATGCAGCACGGAGCATCCTCTCCAGGGGTGCAGAATCCACCTCTTTGGCTGTTACTATCAGCTGGGCCTTAATGTAGCCCTGGAGCGGGCACTAGAGGGTGCATTGGGATCCTCCACGACGCCTTTGATTCTTAGGCCACTGATTTGAGTTCTGCTGGGGGCAGGGGGCAGTTGATTAGTGTGGAACAAGTTAAGGTGAGGTCAGACTGGCCATGGGAGACCCCATTCAAACTGGCCCTGGGTGCTGGGACCAAGCTAACCTCCCCTGCCACCAGAGGAGGACCCGGTGGGTGGGGGTGGAGACATGCCTGCGCATGTGGCGAGATGGCTGCTCATAGGAGGGCTAATCCCCATTGTACTGGGGCAAAGAGGGCTGAGTGTGGGACCCAGGTGTAGGTTAGGGGAGTTCCTGCCTGGCAGCTCTGCGGTTGGGGGAGGAGGTTGTCTGTCTGCATGGCACTGAGGCTTAGGACAGTGCTGGAGGGTGCATAGATGGGTACATGTGTTGCGAGGGGAATAGCATTGGGGGACTGTGCATATATGGGGGAGCTGCTTGGGGGATGGGTGCAGGATTGGGGCCATGAGGAAGCTGCAGGTGGGAGATGGGAGGGAGGCAGTCTGTACATCAATAGTGCTTTAACCTTTCCTCTCCCCACCCAAGGGCACCTTCGCTGGGATCCTCATCGGCTTGGCCCAGCTCAACTGCTCTGAGCTCAAGCTCAAGCGCCTCTGCTGCAGACACGGGTGAGCTGGGGGGCCTGGGACGTGCAGGCTTTGGAGTGGGGAGGGGGGTCAGGGCATGCAGAGGGTTTGGCCTAGGCCCCTTGCATGTGCACCTGTGCAGGATCCAGACTAGGGATGTGAAGGGTTAACCGCTGGGAGCCTGCTGCAGACAGGGCCAGGCTGGAACAGCCCCTACCGGCAGGAAGGGGGCCGCTCCAGCCCAGCGGGATTCAACAGGATTTTACATCCCTAGCTCAGCCTGGGAGCCGGAGCTGCCTCTTTCTGCCCTGCTCTCTTGCCTTAACTGGCACCACTAGGGCCCAATTGCTGTGGAGGGAGGTGTAGTCTGTAGCGCAGCTCCAGGGCTCAGTTCCATCCAAGAGGGCAGTGGGGGCTGCCCATTTTTTCACACAATGCCTCTGTCTGTGCCCCCAGGCTCCTGGGCGTGGACAAGGTGATCAGCTACGCCCTCACTGAGTGGCTGACGGACATACGCAAGAACCAGCTGCCAGGCATCCTGGGCGGCGTGGGGCCCATGCACTCTGTCCTCCAGCTCTGTGAGTGCTCGGCCTGGCTTGGCCCACTAGCCCTGGCTTTGTGCCAAGTGTCCCAACCACAAGTGCTGGGTGTGGGAGGAACCACCGTGCTCTGGAGGGATGGGGAAGGACATGGAGGAGGGGATACAGGGGTTCTGGGGTGAGCTTAGAGAGGAGGGAGTTAAGTGTGGAGTGGTGTAGGTTGGGGATGGGGGCCCTAGGTCCAGCGTGATGGGGTGGGGGAGATGGAGACAGGGGGGTCGCTATGGTCTCTGGAGGGGGAAGCTGTTCTGCCCTTAGGGTTCCCCCATTTCCAGCTAAGGTGGCTTTTTCCCTCCCCCTTCCCTAGTCCACGGCCTGCGTGACCTGTTCTGGATGCCCATCGAGCAGTACCGCAAGGACGGGCGCATCATCCGGGGGCTGCAGCGCGGGGCTGCCTCCTTTGGGACCTCCACAGCCTCGGCTGCCCTGGAGCTCAGCAACCGCCTGGTGCAGGCCATACAGGTGAGGTCCCTGCCTCCCTCCCATCCATCTCTCACCCCAGCACTTTGGGGCGGGGATGCAGAATGGCCCTATCCAGCCAGTGGGGAAAGGTGGGGTGGGGAAAGGACCAGGAGTCTGCAGTAGCATCAGAGAAGGCTTTTCAGGTAGCCCATCCCCTTGGCATGAGGGAAAATGGTTCTGAGAGGAGGCACTTGTCCAAAATCAATGGTAAAGCTGGGAACAGAACCCACAAGTCCTGGTCCCTTGTCCTTCCTCCCCTTTCTCTAACCAGCTAGACCAGAGTGGGGCAGACTACTGCCCCCAGGCCACATCTGGCCCATCAGACCCTTCAGTCTGGCCCCTAAGCTTCCCTCAGGGAATGGGGTTGGGACAGCCTTGCCAGCAGGAGCCAGCCCAGCTGCTGGGCAGTGTGCGGTGAGTAGGGGTGACTAGCCCCTGTCCCTCTCCTTCTGCCTCCTTCCCCACAGCCTCAGCTCCCCCAGTGCCTGTGCGGGTGCACTCACTGCCCCACCAGCCCTGATGCTCAGAATAGCGCAGTCAAGGGACAGGGTTAGTCGGGGTGAGGGCCAAGCCATGCCTGGCTGTTCAGCAAGGAGCAACCTCCCCAGACTTCCCTGCCCAGCTCTCCATACAATTTCCTTACCCAATGTGGCCCTCAAGCCAAAAAGTTTGCCCACCCCTGAGCCAGACCTGCTCCCCTTCCAGGGGTGCTTTTCTTCTTGCCCTGAGTCCATTCTAGTTCATAGGCCATGTCGGTCGGGGCAGAGAGAGCAGGACTTGGAGACTCTGTGAGGGGTGGAGTGGGGAGACTAGGGGTGTCTGTGGGTGGGTGGAAGGTCTGTGTGTACAGGGTGCGGGGGAGGAAGCAGGGATGTGGGAGGGTCTCAACATGTGATGCTTTTGGGGTTTCTCATCTCTTAATGCTCCCCCCCAGGCCACAGCTGAAACAGTCTACGACATCCTGTCTCCAACCTCTCCTATGACACGGACCCTGCTGGATAAGAAGCATGCCCGGAAGCTGCGCCGAGGCCAGCAGCCAGCTGACCTCCGTGAAGGCGTGGCCAAGGCCTACGATACCTTCCGAGAGGTATGGTCCCTCCCTGCGCTAAGGCCTGTCCCCTTCCATTAAGTGGGCCAAGGCTACTCCCAATTGCTGGACGTTCCCTCCTGACCCTGCTGGGAGCTGAGCCCTGAAGCATTAGAGTGGGGAGGCTTATCATTTGGATTCCAGTTATATCCTCTGGCAGGTACTTCCACAGCTTAACCACAAACTCCCCTTTGCTCTCTTGCAGGGCGTGATTGATACAGCTCAGACCATCTGCGACGTGGCTGCACGGGGCCATGAGCAGAAAGGCATCACAGGGGCGGTGGGCGGAGTCCTGCGTCAGATCCCTCCCACCGTGGTCAAGCCTCTTATCGTGGCCTCGGAGGCCACCTCGAACCTGCTGGGGGGGATGCGCAACCAGATCAAGCCAGATGCCCGCAAGGAGGAGTCTCTCAAGTGGCGGTTGGAGGAAAGCCAGGACTGACAGTACAGACCATGTGCCACAGAGCCCAGCCCTACTGCCTGGACACGACGACGGCTTACCATCTCCTTCTCCTTGGGGGGGGGGGTGCCAAATCCTACCCCCTTTGGGGAGCTGCTGGCCCCTCCAACCAGGCCATGCGAAGGACACAGTGCAGTGATGACTGCAATTTGAACCAAGGAGCCATAATTCAAGGGGGGCAGTCAGCTTGAAACCAGGGGAGGGAGCTAATTTAACCCTTGTCCATGGTTGCTTGGGACTTGCTTTTATACTGATCAGCCCCTCGAGTCCTCCCTTGCATGATCCTTGCAGCCGCCGCCCCCAAAACCAAATGAGGAGACTGAGTATTAAAGGAAGTGAGTGGTTTTCACTCAGTCTCATGGCCCAGCTTTCTCCAGCCCCATGTCCCTTCCCAAGGGCCGGGCAGCTTTTACAAGGGCCGGGAGGTCTGACCCCAAGGGGAAAGGGACCTTGATTCCCTTTCCTGCCTCTGTCCCCAGCTGCTGACCTCAGGGGGAGGATTGTGGAGTAAGAGTCTCCTTGGTTGCAACCATCTGCCTTACCAGACTTGGGCTTGGGGGGTGGCTGGTCTAGACGCCTGTCCCACTGCTGGCAGTGCCCAGAGAAGAAGCTCTGTTCTCTCTCCACTGCTTGCTCCTACCCGTGCCGTCACTTTGTTGTGTTTTGGAAATAGCTGTGCAGCTGCTGGCATGTGGTGCTTAGGACTGGCTGCTGCTTTGAGAGCTTTGCGTCGGGTGAGGGGCACTCTGATAAGGCCATGAACAGACTCTGTGCCTGAGCTGGAACTTTGCAGTCCATTCTTCAGCTGTGTGGTCTGCAGCAACTCTGAGTGGGGAGAGGGGTAGTCTAGACCAGGCACTGTATGGGCCAAGGAGCCCTCAATGCAGGACATTCTTTTGGGCAGGGACTAATAGACAGTGTTGGAGGGGAAACTGAGGCATGGAGTGGTGACAACATCTTCCCTTGGGATTCATGCTGCGTGCTCTTAGCAGTTAGTAAGGCAGTTTCTTCCCATAGTAGGGACTTTGGGTATCGGGGGGCATGTTGTACTTTCACGTGCAGGAGCTAGGAAAGGTGTGGTTGTGATCGCTCTGTGCCTGTGGGAGATGACCACTTCTGGACAGCAAGGAGTGAATCTCGTCTCTGTACTGCAGGGCTCCTCCTCCTCTCCCAGGAGCCCTGGTCCCTGTGCATTGTTGTGATTGAGCAGTTCCCTGTGCTGCTTGGGGCAGGGACTGGGCTCCTTGAGTTGCAGCGTCCCGAACCCTCTCTTCCCATACTTGTGTAACCCACCCCCATTCACTCCTGCTCTGCTGCCCCTACAGTGACTGGCTTGGGGTTAACCATGGCTAGGCCTTGGTTGCCTTAGAGCCCTTTAGGATCCCATTGCTTTCTTTGTAGAGTGGCATCAATTCACCCCTTTCAGCTGCTCTTGGTGAAATAGCTTGAGCTGCTTAGTCTGTCATTGTAAGGCAGATGTTCTAGGCCTCAAATTGTCTTTGCAGCCATTCCCTGCCCCTTCTCCCTTTTGTGTCCCACCATGGAGCGCTGCAGAAAGCTCCCTACAGACCCACCGGCCAGTGGAAACCCAGTGCACCCATTGCCTGGCTTGTTTTATCCCTAAGGGGTGCAAGCAGGTACTAAAACTGGTTCTCTAGAATAGGCTTGTACCAGCTGAGCTAAAGGAACTTCTTTGTCAGCTGGTGGTGGTAGTAGGCTATTATCTCCTAATGGCCACATTGGCACCTGTGCGAGGCTCAGCTGCTCTAGCTATGCCTCCTGGGTCCCATCTTGCCTCCGACATTGGAGTTTTGCAGTGAGGGGCCAGCCCATGCTTTGAGACAGCTTCCTGGGAAAGCCAGGGGCAAATGGCAGGGGGGATACCTCATGGTTCTGTCAGTGTATGACGGTGACTGAGGGCCTGTGACTATGGGGAGTGGGAGGTCAGGGAGGCCCTGCCCCCAGCTGAACAGGATGCTAGAACCCCTCTTCCGCCATCTGTGCAATGCTGAGTTTCAGCCACGAGGGGGAGCAGCAGTTATGCCTTGTGCCTTGACTAGATGCTGGCTGTGGGGCTGGTTATCTCCTTCCCGCCTCCCTCTGAGCAGAGGGCAGGCTCATGGTGGAAGTGGCTGCAGCCCTGAGTTGGTGCCAAGTAGGGATGTAAGCGACTACTCTAGCAGTCAACTACCTGATAAGCCTGGGCTTATTGGCTAGTCGAGTCACTACTTAACTACTCGCTTCCCCTCCCCTTGCTGCCTCTGTATCAGAGGTGGGGGAAGGAGCCGGTTTTCCCCCCAGCACTGTCTCCCTTGCAGGGTGGAGGAGCCATGGCATGTCCCAGAGCCAGCTGCATTTTAAATGTAGTAAGAACCTGGTGGATCTTACTACATTTAAAATGCTGAGCTATAGTGATCCTGGAGCCGGCTCCTGGAGCTACCCCTGCTGCAGCTCTGCAGAGACTCCCCTTATCAACTAATTGTGTAATTGATTTGTATCAACTACACAATTAGTTGATAATTACCTGCTCCTTAACATCCTTAGTGCCGAGGAGAGTTCAGATAGGGGCGTACATTAGGGGGTCATGCATTCTCTAGCACTGTGGTTTCCAACATGCTAGCTACTAGCCACATGGGGCTATTTGGCCAGTTGAACGTGGCTAGTTTGCTATAGCAGTAGCCACTATAGTGGCTAGGGATGTTAGCCTGTAATAGAATAGTCAACTAATCACATGAATTCTTTGCAGTTACTCAACTATTCTATAGTTCCCGGGGACAGAGATGACAGCCAGTGTGCTCTGGTCCCACTCCCAGGGAGCCCCCTGCCATCCCACACGCCTGCCTCTGTATCACACTGAGGGGGGGGCAGGGAGGAGCCAGTCTGAAGGAAACCATTTTAAAAATTAATTCCCCTTGCAGACCAACTGCCTGCAGAGGTAGCAGTGTGGGGTGGCAGCTCCACCAAGGACAGAGGCTGCTGTGGCCTGGGCTGGTTGTGGACAAAGGCTGCTCCAGCCTCTGTCTGCAGGGAGCCCAGACCCTCTCCCTGTGCTGTTGCTGGCTCCCCCAGCACCAGCTCCTGCAGCAAGTGGGGTGGGGAGGGGAAATGTAAGTAGTCCATTAACTGATGAGCCTAGACTTATCAGTTACTAGCAGATATCCCTAATAGTGGCTATCTTCAAACTGGTTGGACACCCACGGCTCTAGCAGCTCTCCTGGCTTAACTGTGCTGCCAGCAGCTGGGATCTTGCAAGTTCTGCACATACAATTGGAAAGACCAGATGGAGGAGTGAGGATAAATCCTGGCAAGAAAGTGAGGGGCCCAGCTACTCCAGTGATGGGAGGGGTCTGATCCATGTCAGGCAGGAGCTCAGAGAAGGTGCCCATCAGGGTCCTTTCTCATCTCAGAATCCTTGTGCTCCTTTTACTCTAGCCTCTGTCTCCGTGGAAGTGGCTCCCCTTTCCAGGCTAGGAGGCAGCCCAAGGAAAATGGCCCCGGGGCCTGGCCCTCGCTCTGAACTGGGCAAGAAGTTTTTAGGGGTGGGAGCTTGGCTGGTTGGGGCAGACGGGGGGAGGAGGGGTGGCACATCAGGCTGGCTCACAGCAGAGGAGCCAGGCCAGATGGAGCATGCCCACACTCTGCGGGAGGGGGAGGGAGGAAGGTGTCTCCCCCTGGCCTATGCCATCCGTGCAGGGGTGGGGTGGCAGCTGCGCACACTGGAATGAGCTGGTTTCCCTGGTTTTCTTTTTCCCCTCCCTACCCTGTAACCTTGGCACCAGTTGTCTCCATAGCAACATGGCTTGGGATTCCAGCCCCTCCTCCCCAGGCTGTGGTGCTGAAGGTGGGAGAGGGAGGGGCAGGGGTGTCTGGCTCTGGGGCCTTGCCTCCAGCAAGGACAGGCATGAGAGCAGCAGGGCAGAGAGGGGAGAGGCAGGGACTTGGTTAAGCAAGCAGAGGTGGGGCTAGAACCCAGCAGTCTCCTGGCTCCCCTGCACCTGCAGGAAGAGAGCCCCTGGCTGCCTCCCCACCCCCAGCTGCCCTTGTGGAGCTGCTGGCACTGGGTTTGTTTGTGCCTTGGTATCCATGGGGACAGTGAGGGAAGGCCCTCTCCATTGCCAGCCCTGATTACATGCCTGCGGGGCTCCCCCCCCATGCACACACCAAGCAGCACTTCTGGGGAATCCACACGCGTGCACGCAGCTCCCCAAAGGGCTCATTCTCCCACAGCGACTCTCCTGAGGCACGGTGCTAGGGACACCCAGCCCCAGTCCCTAGGGGCGTGCCTCTTTGGTCTGTGTGGGTGTGACACACAGCCCATGGGGTGACAGACACTTGCTGAGTACAGCTGTGGTGAGGAGTGGGGTAGCAAGTAGTGCAGTCTGCTGAAGTGCAGTGTGACAGTGTGTGACATGCCCCTGCAAAGGAGAGAGGGTAGGGAAAGTCCTTGTATATCCCCTAGCTCTGTGCCCACAGCTGTTGCCAGAGCTAGAACCCAGCCGTCCCAACCCGCTCTTGTGCTAACCACTGGGACCCTATCCCCTCCCCTTGCACATGTGCACTCCTACCCCCCCCCCCAGAAGAGCTGGGCTCAGCATTACCACCCTGTTCATGACATGCCCCCTCCCCCCTCAGCAAGGAGCTGAAAGGCTGCTGCTGGGTTAAGATACACTCAGGTTTTATTAAGATGTTGCTGCAGCAAAGCTGGGCTTGAGGTGTGAAACCTCCCTGTTTGGGGTCACCTGCCCCATCTCCCTGATCGGTATCACAGCACCTCAGGGGCATGGGGATGTGCCAGTCCTGCTCCCCAGGGCTCTTGGCACTTCCCCTGGGGGTACCAACTCTAGGTCTGGTGGTTCAGTGATCAGCACCCACTTGGCTGGATTGACACCTCATTAATTTCCTCCCGTGGCGCGTGTGACCTCTCCTGCTGTGACTGAAGAAGTGACTTGAGGAAAATTAGAATCTCTCTCTCCTTCCTGGAGTCACAGAATTTGCTGGGGCTTAAATTTAAATCTATTTTCATTCCCTGAAAGGGGAGCAGCACAGGATGCTCCCAGCTACCAGCCAGGGGGTTTCATTGTTCCAGTTTGGTTCTTAGCCAAATTCTACCCCCACCCTACCCTATTTGTATGTGTCCGCCCCTCCTCCCCTCGCCATGAGATGCAATTACCTTTGTGGTGGGGCACAGGAACTGTTTGTACAGGGACTTCTTGCCTGGTGCGGAGGGGTGTGGGAGCTATTTAGCCGCACAAAGCAGAACCTGGTTTTTTGTATCCAGTTCAAGCTCCATTAAGGGGAGGCTAATAAGGGCAGCTCAGAATGGCATAGCCTCAGGGCTGCCTGGGCAGCAGAGAATCTCCTTCCCATTCCAGGTGTCCAAGAGGCTGTTAGACTTCTCCTGCTCTCCCCTCTCCCCCCTCCCCCTTGGAGGTTAACTGCTACTAAAGGTGAGCCTGGGCTGACTACCAGTGGAAGCAGGGCCAATACTGAATCCTCTCCTGGTGCTGGCTGTTAGGAGTTAATGGCATGAGTCTAGGCATGGAGCCCTTGGCCTATCTGCCTGAGATCTGAGTCCCCAATTTCTGAGGCTGGGCTGCTGGCTACACTGCATCCTGGTTTTCCTGGTGTTCTATAGAGGAAAGCCCCACTGAGCTCGAGCCCCTTACTGCCAGTGGAGATGCAGTAGGGGCCTGGGCGTCCATCTAGTCGCACCCAGCGCAGTGGCCCTAGAGAGGAGATGGGTGAGTCACATCCAGGTGGAGTTTCACAAAGTCCCACAACTTAAGGCTCATGGTGAGAGCAGCTCTGGTCCAAAGGCGGTTGCCCACTGCAAAGGGCATTGTGGTGTTCCAGCCTCAGGGCTCACTGGGGGCAGGCACTTCCTCCAACCCCAGCCTCTGCCATGCAGCCTGCAGGGTGTGGGTGAGGTGGTGCAATCCAATCAGGTAGCCGTCTTCATGGCTGCCCTGGGTCCATGGCACATTGTGCCGCAAGGCCAGCTGGGGGGGTGCCGGCAGCGTTTTGCCAAAGTCGATCATCCACACGTTGGCCCGGCCCTGGCGATCGTGGACAAAGAGCAGGGAGCTCCCGATGACCTGGGAAGAGAGATTGCAGGCATTTGCTCCTAGGGGTGCCAAATCTGCTGCAGCCCCAGGAATGTGGGGAATGGGACATGGAGCAATGCCCCAGGGCCAGGGGCCTGGCTGACTTGGGCAGGGAGAATGGGACATTGCAGGGGAGGGTCCCTCTTCCCCTCTTGGAGATATAGACTCATAGCTTGGGGGGTTTAGCCCCACACACCTCAGCTCTTTGGGGAGCTTCTTGTCCCTCCTCCCTCTCTTTGCCCAGTCTGTTCCTTCAGCCCTGCACCAGGTTCTGTGGGCCCCCTCAGATTGCTGGGGGAAGGGGAAGTCCTGGAGGCCTAGTTCCCTTGGACTCACTTCATGGGTGCGGAAAAAGGTTGATTCCTGCAGCGTACTCCGCATGCTCTCCAGGCGGCTGTGGTAGGCTCTCTGCAAGGTAAGATCAGAAGGTATTGAGTGGGGGCATATCTGCTCTGTGAGGCGGGGAGGCATGGAGAAGGGTAGACATCAAGCTGCCTCTCCCCATCTGACCACGCTGCCTCATGCCCCCATGCTTCAGTCCCAGCCCTCTGTGAGCTGGCACCGAGACTCAGCTGAGATCTCCAACCACCACCAGCCAGCCTTGCACCACCCACTGCCCCTTCCGAGCCTCCCCACTCCCACAGTGCTACCCCACGGGCAACGGGCCAGTGCAATGATCCTGTGGGACCTGCTTCCCGTCCCTTACCAAGATGCTTTCCCGTCTCTTGGTAAAAGTCAGGAAGGTGTCAATGATCTGCTCTTGGGTCCGGGTCTGCTTGAAATCCTTCTGCACAGCTCCACCCTCTATCTGTGAGAGGAGACACAGCATGAGTCAGGAGAGACTTCCCCATACAGCAGCCATCCAGTGTGAAAATGCAACTGTGGAGGGGGTGAGGCATGGACCTCTTGATACAGGGCTCCCCACCTGTTGCTGAGATGCAGCCACCTCTGGGGTGGGGCATAAGGGCTGTTTATGCGGGGTTTCCTTGCCTGGTATTGGCTGAGATGCAGCCACCCCGGGGGAGGGGCAGGGCACAGGGCCAGTGATACATGGCTCTCTTACTGCAGAGGTGAGATGCAGCTTCCTCTACAGTAGGAGCCAGGGACTGTTTACACAAGAAGCTGAAGCCTGGAGCTGAGTTCCTGCAGGGCTGGGAGTCTCTTTCTCCCTCTCACTCACTGTCACACCCTCAATGCGGAAGCCCAGGGAGGCAGTGGAGCTGATGTGCTCGCGCCATTGCATATAGCGGGGCTTGGTGACCGCCCCCTGGCTGTGCTCCTCGGCCGTAGCAGCGCTGGGATCCACCTTCACCATCTTCTGGTACATGTCCTTGCGGGGGGTTGGCTTCAGCAGGGCCTTGGTCAGCTCTTCCTCCAGGTATGTCCTATGGGCAAAGGCAGAGGGGTGGGACTGGGACATAGGGTCTTTGGTCTCTAGAGGCAGCCACCTCAATGTGGCTCTAGAGTGAGGTTCTGACTGGCTTGGTGGGGAATGGAATAGAGGCCCCTTCTCCTCTTGGGGCCAGCGGATCCACTCTCCCAGGGCACTGGGCTCCACTGGCATTTGTCCCCCAACCGCTCCACTAACCTCACCCCCATCTTGCAGTCCATGATGCTGGGTGTGTCGAGGCCACGCAGCAGGTCGTCCATCTGGATGTAGCGCTCGCCCTCCTTCACCACCACGCCATGGTAGGCAGGCACATATGGCCGCAGGGCATCCCCCATCAGTGCCTCCAGGCAGGCGCTCTCGACAGTGCTGAACTTCTTCAGGATCTGGCCCCCCTCACTAGGCTTGAAGTTACCTAAGGAAGGAGGTGGGGGTAATGAGGGGCAGGCAAGAAGCCAGGCATCCTACCTGGAGCAGGGAATTCCCCTGGCCAATGACCCTGCCGCAGTGATAACCAGTGGCCAGGAAGTCCCTCAGCCAGCCTGAACATCCACAGCACCTGAAAATGGACTGGGAACCCAGCAATTCTCGTTCCGCAATAGGGAGCTGGGCTGGAGAGTCCCTGAACCCCTTCTCACCTTCATGCCCCGCCAGCTGCACCCAGGAGCTGTGCCGCCGCAGAGACCAGTGCACCATGGTGAAAAATGTCTTCCATGACTTGGTCTAAAGGGAAACATGACAATTGTCAGCCTGGCAAAAGACTGTCTCCCTCCCTCCCCCTGCCCCTTCTCCCGCAGTCTATTTTCCACCCCCTCTAAAAGTAAGACTCTTATCCTAACACTGGCCCAAGCCCCCTAATGCATAAACAGCCCCTCTGCCACACCCCAGAGGTGGCTGCATCCCAGCACCAGGCAAGGGGTCCTTGTGTAAACAGCACCACCCCCCTCCTTCAGAGACAGCTGCATCTCAACACTGGTGAAAGATCCCTGTAGAAACAGTCCCCCGGAGTGGGTACAGCTCAGCGCCAGGTGAAGAATCACTGTGCAAACCCCTGCACCACACCTCAGAGGAGGCTGCATCTCAGCAGTGAGTGAGAGCGCCCTGTGTAAACGGCCTTTGTGTGCCATCTGAGAGGCGGCTGCATCTCCAGCTTGCGGTGTCCGCAGCAGGCAGTCCCTGCCTCAGCCTCGTTGCTGTGTGAGTGCCTGGCGCTGAGTCACTCCGGTGCTGGGGCTCTGACCCTGCTGTGACTCAACCGACTTTCCTGCCGCTGGTGCTGGCTGCAGGCACCTTGCTAAAACGTGCCTGGGGCTCAGGGTGGGGTTGGTGCTTGCGGGCAGGATGGGGAGCACGCACACCAGCTCCCCCAGGCATGTCATCTGCCTTAAGTAGAGCAGCCTCCCCTAGCGCTAGCGGGGACTGGGCTGAGATGGCTACTTGGGCGTCAAAGGGGAAAGTGCATAGCTGCACTATGCCGAGACAGGGTGGCGGGGCGGGCATGTTTCTTGGATATGTGTTGTTCACAGATATGCCAAGCGACTCAAATCTCAGCTCAGCAACCTTCGCGGCTCCAAGCCCACAGGAAGGGAGCTTCCCGCTGCCTCGCACGCACGTACGCCACACACACTGGAGGCAGAGCATGGCTGGTGTGCTCACATGCTGGACAGCCAGGTGTGATGCACTGCTACACACACACAAATTGCAGGGGGGGCTGAGCAGAGCACCGTGCCCTGTGGCTCACACTGGTATGCAGTGCACACTGTAGCACCCTGGAGCCCCCTGCACTGATGCCAACATGCACCCTGAGTGCAAACAAAAGCCACCCAGCTAGGTATGGAGCAATGCTGCATAGATATGCATGCTCTGCAGAGCAGAGATGCAGACCCAGGTGCAATGCGTTGATACACACACTTTTTGCAGACGCACAAAACCATTGCAGACGCAATGCATTTCGGCTCTCTCACACGCTCGTGCATACTTTGCATGTGCCACGCACTGATCCTAGCCTTGCAGCTTGGTTACAGTGCCTCGCACAGAGCTTGCACTAGCTCTGCCTGCTTTTGCACACTTATACACATTTGTGCAATCATGTGGGTGCCCTGTAACCCCTGTGCAGCCCTCCCTGTAGGGTGCTGGCTTTTCTCCAAGCAGCGCCTCGCTCCCAGCTGCCTTGCAGGCTGCAAAGGAAACCCAAGGCCTGGCACCCACCCAAAAGAGCTCACTTTTTCCACAACAGTCGGCTCCAGCTGGCCCCTGGTTCTGCCGGTTGTATTAACCCTTCAAGGGTAAGGGAAGTTGGGAGGGGTGGGGGACTTGATTCTGGAAACAGAGGAGGCAGATGGCTGGAGGAGCACAAGCTGGGGGGCAGGGAAGGGGGCAGGTATGTGAATAGGGAGCACAGGCAAGGGGAGGGAATCCCAGCGGGGATCCTCCCCAGCAGATCCATGGAGCGGGTAATCTGTCCAAATCTGAGTGTCCAGATGGGGTGGGTCTGAGCTGGGTGATGGTGGAGGAGGCAAGGGGTGTAAAGAGGTGAGGAGGATCCCCTCCATGCCCACCTCCGCTTACTTCCCTGACCTGCTAACATAGGGGTTCTCTCGCCTCACAGCACTGCAGCCTGATAAACCATCACTACATGACCCCAGGAGGAGGGACCGAAGCCTGAGCCCGCCCGAGCCCCACCACCCGGCTGGGGGGTAGAGTCAAAGCCCCAGGGCTGCAGCCCCAGGTAACCAGAGCCCTGCTGCCTGGGGAAGAAGCCCTCAGGCTTCCAGTGGTGGTGCTCAGGCTGTGGCCTCAGCACGTCTAAGGCCAGCCGTGGAGACCCCATGAAAATGGGGTCATGACCCATTTGGGGTTCCTGATCCACAGCCGGAGAGAAAGGCTGGACTGAGGATGCACCATCATATCCATCGTCCATGCAGAGCACAAGATCCCTGCTCCTCCCCATTTCCCTCTCCCTGGGCCAGGGCACTGGGGGGCTGGCAGCAGATGAAAGGGAGGTATTGACTTTCCAGGTGCCTGCTCAAGGGATCAGAGGGTGGAAGGTTCCCGTCCCTCCCCCTCAGTAGGCAGCTGGCACCGATGCTCCAAGATGGGAACTGGCATGAGTCCAGGGGGATGGGCATGGAACAAAGCCCTAGACCTCAGTGGGAGGGGGAGGGAGGAGCTTTAAGAGCGGCCAGCACTTCCCCCCATTAATCACTGCTTGGCCCCCACCTCCATGGCACCAGGAGGCAGGCACTGACATCAGCTACCAGGGGGATGCCCCAATTCACTCCCTGAGCCAGCCAACCCTCCCCCCAACAGCTTTCTTCTCTCTTGACTCAGGGGAGGCGGGGGCACTTGCTCAGCCAGTGCTGAGGAAACCAGGAACCGCAACCACCCCCAGTCAAGGGGGGGGAGGAAGTGACATCAGAGCCCAGAGGGGAATCCTTCTGCAGATACTGAGATGATGAGAAGGGCGAGACAGGCAACCCCTGCACAACACACTGTAACACACTGAACGCCTGCATCACGCCTCTCGCCTGCAACACAACACAACCTGCATGAAAAACACAATCCCCCAGCGCAACCCTGCCCGGCACAACCTCTACTCCAGTGTTTCTTAAACTTTTTGAGACCACAGGACACCAAACAATAATATTTTTTAATGCGAAACACCTATGAAAATTTTCTTCCCCCAAAAAAATTGTCAGACAAAAAAAGACAACAGCAAAGACGAGGTCGCGGCACACCTGTGAGTTGTTCAGGGAACACCAGTGTTCCGCGGAACACAGTTTAAGAAACACTGCTCTACACAACACAGCCCCTCCATGCAGCATGCACAGTACAACCCCGAAACAATACAACCTCTCTGTGCAGCAAACACAACCCAGCTCACCTGGGCCACATACTGACACCACCACACAACCTCTACCCAATATAGCCTCTATGCAATAACTTCTCTGAGCAGCATTCACAGGGCCCACAGCCCCCCTCCCTCCTCTGCCTGCAGCAGGGCCAAGCTCATGGCCGTGGGCAGGAAGACGTGGGAGGCAGCAGAGGTGGGGGGGAGCGGAAAGGGGCCGCCCTTCCCACCCGCCTCAAGTACTCCGGATAGGCCTGAGTGGGTCCAAGAGCCGTCTACGGGTGCTACTAGAGCTGGTGATCTTCAATCCCAACCACGAGTCCTGCTATCCCAGCCCTGAGCTCCCCAACCAGCTCTGCTGTCCCCCCCAATCCCAATCTGCAGCTCTATACTGTCCCAACCCCGGTTCCCTTGCCAGACCCTCACACCCCAAAGGCAGCACTGAGCTCCCCCTCCCCCCTTGTCTTACCTTCTTCAGCATCTTCCTCCTCCCAGACTGCCCTCTCTCCTCTTCCTCACTGAAGACCTCGTCCGACTCCTGCGAGGACTCGAAGGAGGAGCAGGTAGAGGAGCTGGAGATGGAGCGATCGTGGCCATGGCCAAGTCCCCTTGTAGCCAGATGCTGGAGCTTGGGGGCCTCCAGGGGACCCTCATTCCCTTTGGTTCCATGAGGGGATGGGGCCGGGACTCCTGGAGAGACCTCCTCAGGAGATGCCTTTGCCCTCTTCAGGGCCTGTCCCTCCACTCTCATATCCATGGGGAGCCCTGAGCCCTGGACTGGCTCCCCTCTCCATTCAGGGTTCCCTGGGGCACCCTCTGCCCCACAGGGAACAGGGCAGTCCTGTCCGCCCTGAGCCAGGGCTTGAGAGACACCTTTAGGACAGGCCTTGATGCCATTGAGCCCCTCCATGGCTGATCCCACTAGATTGTCTCCCCGGGGTACTCCAATTCAGAGTTCAGTTCAGACCGACTGTGGGTGGCATCTCCTTTCCCTGCGGAGCCCGACAGGGAGTGAGCTGGGGCTCCGCATTGCTGGGAAAAGGCGGGGTCCGTCCTGTGGGGAAAGCAGCACAGAAAGGGAAGGATTAATTGGATATGCTGGGGGGGACTGCTTGGTGGCAGCCCCCAGGAGCCCCTCCCTCCTACACTCCCCTAGGCAGCTCAGCTCCAGGCCTCTGCCTGCCATGCACCCCAGGGCCCAGAGAGAACTGATTTCACAACCTGAAAGGGGAAGAGAGAGAATAGAAAAGAGCTATGAGGGAATTGTCTTAACCAGTTCCCGCCCCCACAGGTCCAGCCCATCTGGGTACGGTGACCAGATGTCCTGACATTATCGAGTCCATCCCAATATTTTGGGGTTTTGTCCATTAACCTTCTTTGTTACCCCCCATCCCAATTTTTCACTTGCTGCTTGGTCACCCTAATCTTGGGAATGGCAGGGCCACTCCCCTCTTCACCAGAAGATGCAGTGTCACAGACCAAGTCACGTTTCCCCATTTGGCCATGAGAGAAACTGAGGCACTGAACAGGGAGAGGGGTTTGTCTCCACAACCCAGAATCATGGAGTCCTGCTCCCAGCCTCCCTGCACCTCACTCTCCTCCCAGAGCTGAGGAAAGAACCCAGAAGTCCTGACTCCCAACTGCAAGAGGTCATTTTAGATTCACTGTGATCTAGTGTGATTACTTGTGACCCACTACAATTGTGATCTGTAATCTAGTATGTTTAGTAAAATTTGTCATGATCAACTTGGATCTGTGTCAATCAGTGTTCAGCCAGTGGGTGAGGCTTACCAGTTAACCAGCACCTGGCTGGGCTAAAATAGCCCCGGCCCACAGTGCATTGTGGCGGGCCCTGCCAACGTGGCCAGACTCACCACCATGCTGCGCCATGGGCTGAGGTGGCCGCTGGCAGCACTGCAAGGTTGGGAGCTGGAAGCTTCACAGGGCTGGCAGCTGAGCCCCACAGTTAACTGTGTAACTGATAGAATTTTTATGGGTTACATGGTTAATATTTTTATATATTTTTTACATCCCAAATGTGAACCACTGCAGGATCTAGTGTGGTCTCTTGGGCTGAACTGTGATCTGCTGTAGTGTGATGAGCTCCGTAGGAATTGATTGTCATTTACTATTGTGTTCTGTTGGGACTTGGGAGGACCAGTTTTGATCCGCCAAGAGCCTCTGAGATTTGTGTGATCCATTCAGATCTGCTGTGAAATACCGAAAAAACATCTTCCAAAAGAGAGTGTCCACACTGTAAAAGCGCATCGAAAAAGCGATTACTATGGACAGAGTGGCCACCAGGGCACCTGTGCTTTTTCCTCTTTCTTCTTTCGAAAGCACTCCCTCTTCCCCGTTCACACACACCTTTTTCCGAAAAAGCTCTTTCGAAAAAAGGCTTCTTCCTCAGAAAGAGGGTTACCAATGTCAGAAAAACCCCTCAGGGTATGTCTACACTACCCTCCTAGTTCGAACTAGGAGGGTAATGTAGGCATACCGCACTTGCAAATGAAGCCCGGGATTTGAATTTCCCGGGCTTCATTTGCATAAGCGGGGAGCCGCCACTTTTAAAACCCCGCTGGTTCGAACCCCGTGCAGCGCGGCTACACGGGGCTCGAACTAGGTAGTTCGTGGAACGAGGTGTACCGGTAGTTCGGAATAGGAAGCCTAGTCCGAACTACCTAGTTCGAGCCCCGTGTAGCCACGCTGCACGGAGTTCGAACCAGCGGGGATTTAAAAATGGCGGCTCCCCGCTTATGCAAATGAAGCCCGGGAAATTCAAATCCCGGGCTTCATTTGCAAGTGCGGTATGCCTACATTACCCTCCTAGTTCGAACTAGGAGGGTAGTGTAGACATACCCTCAGTTCTTTCAATTTTTTTTTTTTTTTTGAAAACGTGATTGCAGTGTGGACACAATTGAAGTTTTTTCAGAAAAACAGCTGTTTTTCCGAAAAAAAACTCTGTAGTGTAGACATACCCTGAGATAGTCCAGAGACTCCGTCGTCTGGCTGGCAGATCTTGCTCCCATGCTCAGGATGTAACTGATTGCCAGATTTGGGGTGGGAAAGGAATTTTCCCAGAGGTCAGATTGACAGGAGTGACTTTGAGGTATCTGCTAGGATTATCCAGTTATGCCTCACCTCACCAATTCCCTGCAGCCACAGGGCCCATGGACACGAATGACACCTGGATCTCTCCTGTTCTCTCCCTGGGGCTCACAACAGGTTGGTCTTGTGAGGACTGAAATGCTTCAGTCAAAGTAAGTCATTGAGCTAGACAGAGAGGTACCTGGGAGAAGTGGAATGGCCTATGATTAGGGCTCTACCATTTACAGTCCATTTCGATCAATTTCACAGTCATATGATTTTTAAGTCATTATTTCATCTATTTAAATAAAAAATGTCATAGTGCTGCAGGGGTCCTGATCCAAAAAGGAGTTGTGGAGGGCGTGGGGGGGGGGTCATAAAGTGATTGTTACTGAAGGCAGAACCACTCTGCGCAGCAGCGCAGAAATATGCCCAGTATGGCACTGCCACTCTTACTTCTGTGCTGCTGCTGCTGGCAGGGTACCACCTTCGGAGCAAGGCACCTGGCCCACAGCCCCCCAGCTCTTAAGACAGCACAGCAGTAAGGGTGGCAATACCATGATGCCCCTAAAATTACCTTGCAACCCTCTGCAGCTCTCTTTTGGGTCAGGACCCTTAAGGTGTGTCTAGACTACAGGGTTTTGTCGACAAAACTATCCCTGCGAATACACTGCTGCTGAGTTCTGTCGACATAACGTCAACAGAACTCGGCAGTTTTGTCAGCGACTGTAAACCTCATTCTACAAGGAATAACGCCTTTTGTCCACAGAGTTCTGTATACAGAAGGCGTTATTGCATCTACACTGTCCTTTGCGCCTACACTGTCATGTTGACAAAGTGGCTTGCTTTGTTGACAGAACTGGATGCAGTCTAGACGCTTTTTGTTGACACAAGCTTTGTCGACAGGATCTGTCGACAAAACTTCTGACGACAAAAGCCTGTAGTCTAGATGTACCCTTTGTGTGAGAAATGCTGGTTTCCCCCTGTGAAATCTGTATACTGTAGGGTAAGGGTGAGGAAACTTTTTTTGGATTGGGGGCCACTGACTCACAGAAAAATCAGTCAGGGGCTGCACACAAGTGAGAAGTGGGAAAAAAAACCCTGTGGCCCCCGACTGAGGAGGAGAAAGACTCCCCATATTCCCTTTGCACACCAGAGCCTGGGGGACCAGCCTAGTAGATGTTGTGCACTCCAGCCCTCAGGGGGCAGCAAGAGGGATGGAGTGCCAGCACTGGGGGCACTGAGCCTCAGGGGCCAGATCCAGGCAAGCTGAGGGCCACATTTGGCCTCCAGACCTGAGATACCCCACCCCTGTTGTAGGGTAAAAGCACACCAAAGACCAAATGTCATGACTGTGAACTTGTGGGCCGTACCTGTGATACACAGGAAGGCAGACTGGAGGATCTAGTGATCTCTTATGGCCTGATGGGAACTATTGCAATCTGACATGACCTGTTTTGATCTGCTGGGCTCTATGGAGCTCTACCAATATGGGTTGGGATATATTGAGATCTGTTGTGACACACTGGGAGCTACTGAGATGTTCTACCCCGGGGGAGGCGTTGCATCCTGAGCTCGTTGTTAATTGATAAGTAGATCTGCACAGATCCTGGGGGATGGACCATAGGAACAAACATTGTCCTGGATTGCGGGAGGAGGGTAGCTGGATCTCTTTTTCCCATTTGCCCTTGCCAGGCTGGAGAGGAGAGGGAGTCAGGGGAAAGTGGCTTAACACCATCACCGCCACATCTACTGCCTCTCAAAAGGGTTTTCCAGCTTGGCTCCAGGCCCAGCACTCTTCCTGGCAAAGAGCCTCCGTCCCCTGGCCCAGCGCCATGGAACCTCCTGAGGCTTTCCAGAAGGGAGGGTGGGAAATGGGAGGAACAAACTGATTCCCAGCCCAGGGCTCTGGGCACATGGGGAAAGGAGCCTGCTGGCCTATGGCCAAAGGGCAACAGCAGGGAGGCAGGAGGGGGACACAGGAGGGGATGAAGGAGGCTGGGATGCTCACTCTGAGCCATGCAGACCATGTGCCCTTGCCCTCCCCATGATATCCCACTCCCCTCCCTGCCTGGGCTGGAACCCTGGCTCCCAGCCTCCCGCTTGAACCCTCTAGGCTAGACCCCATTGTGGGGCAGAGAATGGCATATTGTGAGGGGCAGTGTGTGGATGTGTAAGGGGGCAGAAGGATGAGGGGAAGGAAGTGTCCGGCTGCCCTTGCACAATGATTCCCGTGCATGGAAAATCCCATGGGCAACTGTAGCCCGCAGTGGGGTCATTATCCCAGGGGGGCTCCCTGGGTTTGGGGGACAGGAGGAGGTGGGAGGATGATCGGATATGGGGACTAGAACCCAGGAGTCCTCACCGATGAGACCCAGCCCCGCTCCCGTCCCGAGGTAGGGTCCTTCGCCCCATGTGGACCAGGAAGTGCTGCGGTGACCCCCCCCCCCCCCATCTTGGCTTTCCCGCGAGTCTAAGGGGGGTGCGTGGATGGGAGCGGCTTCCATAACCCCGTCCCGGCTGGGGGGGAGGGAGCGTCCTGCTGTAGAGCACGGAGCACCTCCCCTGCGCCGAGTTCAGCTGCCCGCTCCCCGAGCCCCTCCCAGCCCTGCAGAGCGATGCCCCCTACCTTGCGAGCCGGCTCCGGGCTAGCGCTGCACAGGCATCCCGGCGCCGCGCGATCCAGCTGGCCGGAGACTGGCCGCTGCAGGGGGAGGCGGGGGCGGAGAATGGCTGAAAATCCGCCCCCCTTCCCCCCCCCCCCCCCCCCAGTCCCAACCTCCGCCGCTAAAATTAGTCCTGCGCTGCCCCCTGCTGCTCCGCCCGGGGACTGACTCCCGCCGGGCGCGGGAGAAGGGGGCGCTGCGCCGGCAGGGGGCGCTGCAGGGGCTTTGATGTGGGGGTGCTGAGTGTAAGGGGCGGGGTCCGGAGGCGAGGCGGGGGGTGGGGTGTAACCGCCATGGGATATGGATCCTAACGGAGTATGCGGGTGTCCCAGAATCAGATTCGAGTGCAATTTCCCTCTAGTTGGGCACCGAAGCCTGGGCACAGATCCAGCCAGCGCCCACCTCACCGACACCCAGCCATCACCAAAGCCACTCGGCTATCCACCCACCGCCACTCCATCTGCCCATCCACCCATCCGCATAGGCACCCGGCCATCCACCCATCCATTCCCACACCCATCTATCTGCCTAGTGCACTCTGGGCAGCTTTGAGGGCTGGCCGGGGGAGACGGTGTGGCGCGCTCTGGCTGGTGCTGAGGGCTAACTGCCCCCATCTCCTCCCCTTCTGTCCAAGGTCCCACCCCTTCCAGGAATAAGCTGCTGGGACCCCCTCACCTTGCCCCGGGGCTCGGCAATTCTATCGGCTCCTCTGCACATACACATCAATCCACCTAGCCTCATAGAGACCTACACACATATTCATCCATCCCCATAGCCTCTCATCCATCTATCCATCCCCATTCACTCCATCAGTCCCCATATACATCCATCCACATACAAGCCCTGCATTCACCCATCCACTTGCATATCCATCCTTTTGTCCCTGTAGCCACCCACCATCTATCTATCTATCTATCTATCTATCTATCTATCTATCTATCTATCTCACTTCTACTTTTATTCATTCTCTCTATTCTTCTGGATTTATAATGTTCAGCCCCCTTGGTGGTTCCCTCTCATCTCACTACTTCCGTTTTTCTCTATCACATTTGACATATTTTCTTCCCCAAGTATCTCAAAGCTTGCAGTCCTTCACTCTTCCCTCCACCTGCCCCATCCTCCCACGCTGATTCTCCCACTCCAATCCTCCTCCACCCTCTTCCCCCATCCTTGCATCATTGATCCTTCTTTCCAGCCCCCCACCACTTGCTCCCTATACTCCCCCACTGATTCCCCCACTATTCACTTGCCCCCTGTATTCTCCATCCCATTCCCTTGCCATCTCCCCCACAATGCAGCAGCACTAGACAAAACAGGCTTTTCAGTCCTTTATTACCTTCTTAGTCAGAGTCCTCTGAGATCTCATAGACAGTGACGCGCAGCTTGTCCAGGTCCCACTCTGGGGGGGAAATCTCCTCTCCCTGCGCCCCCCAAGTCCCCTGCATCCCCGGAGTTTCCAGCGCCTCCCTGCGCCTCCGCAGCTCATTCAGGAAGCCCTGCAGCTCCCTCTCCATCTGATTCAGCCTTCGCAGGTGTTTCTCCTTGGCCTTCCTGGGTGTTTGTGCGGGCCTTGGGGGCACAGCCACTGCCTTGCTGCCCACCTCACTGCCTACCGTGCTGCTGCCCTCGCTGGCCTGGCCATGGGGAGAGAGCTGGGGTCAGGGCCAGGGTGGTACAAACTTCATCTCCCCTGGGGGATTCCCCACCACCAGGGACGGGCGGATGGATAGAGGGGTGTGTGTATGAGGAAGGTTTGATGGTTGTATAAATACATAGATTAGTATGTATAGGCCTAGATGGAGGAATGGGTGTGGGAGATGGAGAGGTGTGGGGGGGGGGTGGATATGTAAATGGATGGATAGAAATACAGTGACCCCATACATCCCCCATCCTCCCCTGCCCTGCTGTTGATACCTGTTTCCCTGGCTATTCCCAGGACCCCATGGCAAACCCTCCTTGTGTTCCTCCACTCTCCATAGCTGTCTCCTGCTGTAATGCCCTTTGGGATGGTTTCTCTGCATGCCTGGCCAGCCATGTATCTCAGGACCAGAGTGCACAGGTGTGGGCCTGGAGATGACCAAGACAGCCCATCCCCCTGTGTCAGCAGGATCCCAGCCCAGGAGGCAGGGATCATGGCAGAGGGTGTGATGCACTGACTGCCCTGGAGCCATGTGGCAGCAGAGGGACATGTACTCCTGGCTTTAGCCTTGCCCTCTTTGCCAGACTGACGTAGGCCCTCACCCCCTTTGCTGGGCTCATGGCATTGCCTCCTCCTCTCCCATCCCTCTCCCACCCCGTGCCAGACCAGGGTCTCCACCTCCTTTGCCAAACTGGTGTGCCTGCCTCTGTTCCTGGGCTGGCTTTGCCCTCTTTGTCCAATTGGCATCACCACCTCCTTTGCAAGGCTGGTATCCCTGCACCCTCACCTCACTCTGTGCTTCCTCTGCCTCCTCCTCTTCCTCGAAGTCAGGATCTGAAGCCACAGCCTTGATGAGGCCATACATCACAGCCACGGCTACCCCACACACCATCACCACTTGCACTGGGCTCCCCACCTGGCCCTCGGTCCCTGGCCCTTCCTGCCTGATGCGGAATTGCTTCTCACAGGGGCCCTTGGCTTGGCCAAGGATCAGGGTCCTGCTCAGGACAGCCCAGTGCAGCAGGAAGGGCAGAGACCACACCAGGGTAGTCATGGCCCAATCCCCAGGGAGCTGACACAGCCTGACACATGCGCTGCTCTGGAACCTGCTGCGACCTCACAGCCATATCCCATTGTGTCCTCACCACCTGGGGACCTCTCAGCTAGAATGGTCTGGGGCAGGGAGGCACCAGCTGGGAGCCAGGGGGGTTAGATTTTTCTGCCACAAGAAACCCGTCTGACTTAGGACAAGCAATTGAATCCCTCTGTTCCTCAGTTCCCCATCTGTCAAACAGGGAGAAAAATCCCTCCTTGGTCCATCTAGACTGGGAGCTCTTCAGTGCAGGGCCTGCACTCCCACCCCACCCCCTGACACAATGGAGCCATGATCTGCCTTGGGGTCTGTGGAGCACCTGGCACAAACCTCCACTGGGTCCTCTACAGCTCTGTCACAATAGTAAGTAAAGCAATTTTGCTCTCCAGAGACAGGAATTGAACACAGGAATCCTGGCTCCCAATCTCTAGTGTAACCAATAACATCACCCGGAATATGACATTCCAGACAGCGAGAGGCAGTGGAGAGTGGGTGTTTGTATGTACACACTCACGGCCTTGGTCTGCACTAGGGATTTATTTCAAAATAATAAGCGGAGCGTCCACACTACCAGCCCCCTTATTTCAAAGTAATGGGTTGGTTATTTTGAAATCTGTACTCCTGCTTTCCTCGGGGAATAGTGCTAATCGTTACGTTGAAGTAGCAGTAGTGTGGATGCTCCGCTGCTGCTATTTCGAAATAACTACTCCCGAGAGTCAATCAAAGTAATTACTCCCCAGTGCTTCCTGGGGTTCTATGTCGAGGTAGCATGTCCACATGAATGGAGCCTGCCTTGGACTCATTTTGAGGCTCCCCATGGTGAGGAAATGCTATTTTGATTTTATTATTTCAGGAGTTATTATTTCAAATTTAATTATTTCAAAATAATGTCGTAGTGTAGACGTGCCCACACAAACACAAGCCTTGGACTATGCTAAAGAGTTAGATCGGCATGAGGCAATTTATGAACTCTAACAGCTTATCTAATTCTGTAGGAGTCTGCACTGAAATGGCATTCCTGTTGATATCGCTCATCTTCTACACTGATTTAATAACTCCAGCTTCACTAGTTGTGTGGAGTCAGTATTGTGTAGTACATGGACACAGTGTCAGGCACCTGTTGCTGCCTTTCAGGAGCGATCCCATAATGCCTCACACTGACAGTTCAGTTGATACAAGTGCTCCTGCTGAGCATGTGAGCTGCCCACACAAGGTGCAAAGTGTAGACATGCACAAGTGACATAATTACTGCAGTGGTGGTATGCAGTTAGCTCCATTTAATTTTGTAGTGTGAACATGCTCATGGTCTCAGTATGTCACACACACACAGAGAGTCTTGTGCAAGCATTCATCTTTTACACACACATATGCTCTGTTTCACAATATCTAATTCACAATCACTTTATATCTCTCACCACAGTCTGTTTCACACACACATGTTCTCACTTCTCAAACACAATCACATACACACTGTATCTCTCAGTCTGTCTAGTACGTACACCCAATCTCTCACACACATTCGGTCTTGCATGCACTTGTGTACGTACAATCTCTTCACACATGCACACACAAGCTCTTTTGCTCACACATACAGGCATGCACACACAAACAGTCTGCCTCTCTCACACACACAATCTTCAGCACTATTTAAAACTCTCCTTTGCCATAATGCCGAAAAAAAAAACATTTAACAGGTTCCTGGTGTGTGGAGCCCGCTTTCTATCATGTTTACCAATAATGCCTCATTGGGATTCTCTTCTGTCCCCCTCCAGCTGTTGTCTCTTGTCTTATTCTTAGACTGGAAGCTCTCAGGGGCAGGGACTATCTTTCCTTCGGTGCTTGTACAGCACCTACCGCCTAGCACAATGCAGGGGCTCCTAGGTGCTACCACACAACCCATAATAGAATCATAGAATCACAGAACCATAGAGCTGGAAGAGACCTCAGAAGGTCATCAAGTCCAGCCCCCTGCTCTAGGCAGGACCAATCCCAACTAAATCAACCCGGTCAGGGCTGTGTCAAGCTGAGACTTAAACACCTCTAGGGATGGAGACTCCACTACTTTCCTAGGGAACCCATCCCAGTGCTTCACCACCCTCCTACTGAAATAGTTTTTCCTAATATCCAACTTGGACCTCTCTCACTACAACTTGAGACCATTGCTCCTTGTTCTGCCATCTGTCACTACTGAGAACAGCCTCTCTCCATCCTCTTTGGAACCTCCCTTCAGGAAGCTGAAGGCTGCTATCAAATCCCCCCTCACTCTTCGCTTCTGCAGACTAAAAAGACCCAACTCCCTCAGCCTCTCCTTATAGGTCATATGCTCTAATCCCCTAATCATTTTGGTTGCCTCCAGGGGGCCCAGAACTGGACACAATGCTCCAGATGTGGCCTCACCAGAGCCGAATAAAGGGGAATAATGACATCTCTGGATCTGCTGGCAACACTCCTCTTAATGCAACCTAATATGCCATTAGCCTTCTTGGCTACAAGGGCACATTGTTGACTCATATCCAGCTTCTCATCCACTGTAACCCCCAGGTCCTTTTCTGCAGAACTACTACTTAGCTGGTTGGTTCCCAGCCTGTAACAACTCTTGGGATTCTTCCATCCCAAGTGCAGGACTCTGCACTTGTCCTTGTTAAGCCTCATCAGATTTCTTGTGGCCCGATCCTCCAATTTGTCTAAGTCACTCTGGACCCTATCTCTGCCCTCTAGTATCTACCTCTCCTGAGGGCAGAGATAATAAAAAGGAAGCACTGAGGTTTGGTTTGGTTGTTGTTGCTTTTATTTCTCCTGGGATTTTTTTTCAGCTGCTATCCCTCATGCACCCTACACATGCAGGAGCCCCTCCCCTGCACTATACAGGCCAGCTGGGCACCCTGCGCGGGAGGGAGCATTTAATCTCTAACGCACCTCGGACATGCATTCCAGGCTTCCAGCTCAGAAGCTGGAGTGGCCCCTATAAGGAGCTTGTGGCCACCTTGAATCACTGGTTGCCCATCCAGCCCCTTGTGGGCAATGAGCCTTGGATGCCCCCGTTACTTCTTCCCCTTCCACACACACAATCGGTCCCTAAGTGGCAGCCTCAGCAGCGAAGCGGCGAGTTGATGGGCAGCGAGCGAGCGAGTGAGTGGCTGGTGTCGGGGCGCTCAGCGGGCACCATGCCAGCCCCGCCGTGCCACAGGGCGAGCCAGGACGCGGGCAAGCAAGGGCGTGGGAGGGGCTAAGTAAGGGACACTCCTACTTAGCTGCCATTGGTCAGGACCTACGGACACTTCATCGCACTGGCTGCGGGAGCGATGGGGCCGGGCAGAGACAGCGGCGCTACGGGGAGGCTGCGAACAAAAGCGCTCAGGGAGCAGCAGCGGGTCCAGCCCCCTCGCCGGCATCCCACAGACTGAGACGCCCCTGCCCTCTGGGAACCGCGGCGGTGAGGAACAACTCTGGGCGGGGGTGGGGAGCGATGCTGCAGGGGGATGCCTGGGGGACTTGGCGGGAGCTGGGCGGGGGATGCCCAGACTAGGAGGGGGAGCGGATCTGGCGGTGGGTGCTCGGGCTGGCAGGAGAGAATCGGCTCTGGCAGAGGGTTGGACGGGGGGTGCCCGGGTTGGGACGGGAGGTGCAGGGTTGGCGAGGGGTGCCCGGGCTGGGCTGTGCAGGGTTGGCGGAGGGGGGGTGGCCGGGTTGGGATGGGAGGTGCAGGGCTGGTGTGTGTGTGTGTGGGGGGGGGGGTGCCCGTGCTGGGATGAGATGTGCAGGGCTGGTGTGTGTGTGTGTGGGGGGGGGGGTGCCCGGGCTGGGATGAGATGTGCAGGGCTGGTGTGTGTGTGTGTGGGGGGGGGTGCCCGGGCTGGGATGAGATGTGCAGGGCTGGTGTGTGTGTGGGGATGCCCGGGCTGGGATGAGATGTGCAGGGCTGGGATGAGATGTGCAGGGCTGGGATGAGATGTGCAGGGCTGGTGTGTGTGGGGGGGTGCCCGTGCTGGGATGAGATGTGCAGGGCTGGTGTGTGTGTGGGGGGTGCCCGGGCTGGGATGAGATGTGCAGGGCTGGTGTGTGTGGGGGGGGGTGCCCGTGCTGGGATGAGATGTGCAGGGCTGGTGTGGGGGGGGGGTGCCCGGGCTGGGATGAGATGTGCAGGGCTGGTGTGTGTGGGGGGGGGGGGTGCCCGTGCTGGGATGAGATGTGCAGGGCTGGTGTGGGGGGGGGGGGGTGCCCGGGCTGGGATGAGATGTGCAGGGCTGGTGTGTGTGGGGGGGTGCCCGGGCTGGGATGAGAGGTTGGGAGGTGCCTGGGATGAGAGGTGCAGGGCTAGAGGGGTATGCTAGGGCGGGATTGCGGGGTGCAGGGCTAGAAAGGAGCTTGCGGGGCTGGGGGAGGATGCCGGGACTCGACTGAAGCGTGCAGGGCAGGAAGGGTTATGGGGGTAGCGGGGCTCGCAGGATGATGCTCGGGCGGGGATGGGGGAAGTGGAGCTCGAGGGGGGACTGGAGGAGGTATTCGGGAGGGGCCGGAGGGAGGATGCCCGGGCTCGGATGAGGGGCGCAGGGCTAGAGAGGGGAACTGGAGGAGGATCCCCGGGCGGGTATTGGAGGAGGGATGCTGGTGTCCAGGCGGGAATGGGGGCGAGGCTCGCGGGGGCGCCCGGGCGGGGATGGAAGGAGGATGCCCGGGCTGGCAGGAGCGCTTCGGGGGCTGCCCCTGCCCCGGCTGGGATGAGACGGTCGGGGCTGAGGTGGGGGCGGGGTTTGCATGGGGCTGTTCCTGCGGGAGCCCCGCCCCGCCACCCCCCCGCTGGGGGGCCCGGCGCTGGGTGCCAGGGGACGTGGTGAATGCCCACGCGAACCTACGTGCGTTCCTGCACACAAGCCCCGGGCTTCTGCTGTTGCAACGCCTGGGCTGGGCTGGGCTGGGCTGGGCTAGTGGGAGCGTGCGGGGCTCTGGCTGCAGCGCTGGGAAGCGGGGAGGGCGCTGTGGTGCGCGGATCTCCAGCAGCCCGGTATGAGGGCAGAGGGCTTGGGGGAGACAGGGCTACAGACCGGGGGAGGGAATTAGAGCCAATTACAGCCGGGGGTCCGGCCGAGTGCCCAGATTTTGTCCTGCATCCAAATTAGACTAGTCCCCAGACTAAACTCTCCTGGCCCTTCTGGCCCTAGCACAGTTTCCTAGCCCCATGGCTAGGGGGTGGGGGACATCAGCAATGACCCTGCTTGCTGAGTATCCAGGCGTCCGTTCTGTCTTATTGTGAACTGCAAGGGAAATAATCCCTACAATATATTAATGACATGGGAATAAAGATCCAGGGCCTTTCCCCTACAAAGGGAGTGTGAACAGGTCCAGCCCTGGTGGGGCCTTTCCCTTCTAGGTCAGTGGTTCTCAGACTTTTTGCATTTGAGGACCCCTAACAAATTTGACAACAAATTCATGGATGTTAGGTCCATCAATGGCTATTAGCCAGGATGGGTAGGAATGGTGTCCCTCGTCTCTGCTTCTCCGGAGGTGGGTGACAGGAGAGGGGTCACAGGAGGATTACCTGTTGTGTTCCCTCCTTTTGGGGCATCTGGTATTGGCCACTGTCGGTAGACAGGATACTGGGCTAGATGGACCTTTGGTCTGACCCAGTACGGCCATTCGTATGTTCTTCTGACATGGAGGTACAGACTCTAGGAGAACATTGGTTGAAAATTGCTGATCTAAGCCACCAGTTAAAACACATGGAATAAGTAGGCCTTCTATCAGGGGCGGCCCAAGGTGGGCTGCAGCAGCTGGCGCCCTAGGCAGAATGTGTGATCGGTGCCCCCGCATGCATGGCTGTCAATGGCGTGACATCATCAGCGGGCACACTGGGCGCCCCGTTGAAGGCAGCGCCCTAGGCGACGGCTGAGTCGGCCTATAGTCATGGGCCACCCCTTCCAGCCATCAACACATATCTCATGCAGCAAGATCTGCATCACTGCCAACTAGTCTCACAAAGATGTTTATTTGTGGTAGCTCCTAAGAACCGCAGTCATGGACCAGGTCCTACTGTAAGAATCTAAGAGCTGCTATACTAGGTCAGACCATGCTCCATCTTGTCCAGTGTCCTTTCTCCAGCAGTGGCTCATACTGGAGCTTTCAGAGGTGGGGCAGCAGAGAACAAGCCAATTATAGAGTGATTCACCCCAGGCTTCAGTTGTCCATTAATTTAGTCAGGTGACCCCTATGTTTTGTATGATGTGAAAGGGTCACTTTTTCCATACCATTCATGAGTTTACAAACCTTAGTCTGTTTTCTAAGCTAAACAGCCCTAATCTTTTTAATCTCTCCTTGCATGAAGTTGTTCAGTAGCCTTGATCATCTTTGTTGCCTGTCGCTGAAACTTTTCCAGTTTCACATCTTTTTGGAGTGGGGGGGGGATGACCAGACTTGGTATACAAGGTGTGGGTGCTTCATATATACATAATGGCATCATATTTTCTAATTGTCTATTCCTTTCCTAGTAGGTCCTAGTACACTATTAGCATTTTTGACTGCTGCAGCACATTGAGCAGAAGTTTTCAGATAACTATTAACGGTGTCTTCGAGATATCTTTCTTGGGTGGTAAGCTAGGTGAGCTTTCTTGTACTAGACACTACAAAAAAAAAAGAGAGATGTCTTTGCCCCAGAGGGCTACCTATTTAGTGTGGGACCCCAGTGCTGGTGTATTCAAGGTTTATAGGTTGAGGTGAGGTGAGAAATAGAGTCTATGAACATCCCACCCCAAATTTCCCTTGATAACCTCAAAAATGTTTACATGGAAAGAATTTTACAAATCACATTTACACATTGCTGTGTGAATTTTTCATAGATTTTAAAGCTAGGTGGCACCTTTTGTTCCTTTCAGTGCAGACACCGAAAATCTGTCAATTTCCACTTTGGATTATGGATTTCACCCTTAGGGTCTCATGTCCCAGCTCAGCAATATTTGTTTGCAAGTCCCTCAAGGCTAGGAATAGATTTTACTTTGCTTTGGTTTGAATTAAAAATGATTCCCACTGGAATGTTTAAAATTCCCAAGTCCTTTGAGTTGGTCTCAGGTTTTGTAAAAACCAATAAAATCTCAATGTTTAGAGCCAAATTTGACTTTACAGAACTATCTAAAATAAGAATGAACAAAATTCTAAACTGTTTTGTGTGGTCTCAGAGGGGTAGCCGTTAGTCTGTAACTTTAAAAACAACAAGCAGTACTGTGGCACCTTAGAGGCTAACAAATTTATTAGGTTGGTCTGCTCATTGTTTTGTACTGTGTGGCTGTGCACTGTTAAACATATGCTGTGTTCCGTCCCAGAAGAGGCTGCATTTCAGCCCAAGGTGGGGGATCCCTGTATAAATACTTGACGCAATCCCAGCCAACAGATGGCTGCATCTGAGCAATGGGTGAGAGATCCCTCTTTAAATAGCCCCTATGCCCCACCCCAGAGACAGCCATATTTCAGCACCAAGTGAGCAATCCCTGTACCACATTGCGGTTAATAATACCTAGCTCTTATATAGCACTTTTCATCTTCGGTTCTCAAAGCACTTTACAAAGGAGGTCAGTATCATTAGTTCTATTTTACAGATGGAAAACTGAGGTGCAGGAGGTAAGTGGCTTGCCCAACATTACCCAGCAGGCCAGTGACTGATTGAGAAATAGATAAACTCAAGAGTCCTGGCTTCCTGCCACCCCTGCACTATCCATTAGACCCCCACACCCTTTTCGGAGCTAGGAAGTCCTGACTTCAAGTCCGGGTTGCTCTAATCAGTAGTTACTTGCCTCCTGCCTATATGCTCTGGAGAAAAATTCACTAGCAAGCTTCTGTGACTTCTCCAAAGCTGGCTGTGGGGGAGGTAGGGCACTGAGCTTGTCTGCCATGTATTTTGAGGTTCTGCTTTGTATTTCCAACTCTGGGAGCAGAGTACGTTCTAATGCTCAGAGTAGCAGGGAACTGGGAATTTGGACTGTTAGGTTCATCGATTGCCTGTTCCTCCTCTCTGCTCCATGCCTTGTGCTCTGTGGGTGTCCCCGAGGTGAGGGGAAAAATGAGTGGAGGGTCACAGGGTGTGACTGCGTGTACATGTGCCGCTCAAATTCCCTGACCCCCAGCACGTTTCAGACGTGCCCCTGACTAATGGGAATGGGTGACTCAGAGGACCACAGCTGCGTCTGCAAGTGCAGAAGGAAGGTGCTGACTCAACAGCCTCTGGGGACGCACTCTGTCTGGGGGTGCTCCGAGTCAGGAGGCTGCTGCCCCGCCCCACAAAGCCACTGTGTGCCTGTTGACGGGGACTCGGTCTCTGGCCTGCTAGTCCTTAGTCCTCTCTGTTGAAGAGAGATGGTGAGGACATGGGAGAGTGCGAGTGAGGCCTTTTGGGTTCTCGTCCCGGCTCTAGAAGAAAGGCAGTAGGTAAAAGAGTGGGGCCTGGGAAGAACTTCTGAATTTCAATCTGCTGTGTAAGAGGAGTGGGACTAGTGGTTAGAGCTGGGAGTTAGGACTCCTGGGTTCTATTGCAAGCTGGGAGGGAATTGGGGTTTAACACAGGGATCCTCAAAGTCTTTGGCCTGTGGCCCATCTCACTCAATGCAAACTTTTCCACGGACCACCAGCCAACTACCCATGATGAATGGGTGCAGGAATGGGCTGGGCTGGGGCAAGGGGGCACTGGGCAGGAGGGAGGAAGTAGCAGTGGGCTGAAGGTGGAGGACGGGGGCAAGAGCAGGGTGAGGGTGGGGAGGTCTTTGCAGGAGGGAGGATGAAGAAGTGGGCTGAGGGTGCAAGGTCTCTGCAGGAGGAGTGTGTGTGAGGGGGACTGGTGTGCGGCGTCTGGGCATGAGGAAGATGCAGGGGCACTTACCTGGCTCTGTGCCCCCGGCTGCTCCCAGGCACTGCTCCTCTGCTTCCAGTGGCTGTGATTTTGGTAAATGGGAGCAGCAAGAAAAGCCTCCAGGAAAGTGGTTTCCTGGCTGCCATTTCCATGCCCCCAGCCAGGGGGAGGGGCAGCGGCAGCACATGGAGTCCTTTCCTCCCCTTTCTCCCATGAACTGGATCCATCCCATGCAGCGCAGGGTCGTCCCCCCCCAGCAGGAAGCCAGTGGGAGCCCCAAGCCCATGGCCCACCTGCAAGATGGTCGCAGTCCACTGCTGGTCCACAGACCACACTTTGGGAGCCATGGATCTAGTAGATTGGAGATGGGGGAGCTGGAAGCTGGGAGTCTTGGGTCCTGGAAGGAGCTGTTGTTAGACCTGGGGAGGGCCTGGGAGCAGGATCTGGGTTCTCTCCTCAGCTATGGGGGTGTGGTCTCCTGTGGTCAGCACGGGGTGTCCGGATTCCTGGGGGCTGTCCCTGGCTCTGGGAGAGCAGCGTGACTGCTTCCCCCAGAGCAGCTGGTCAGTGAAGAGAGTCAGTGGGCTAAGGGTTAACGTGGCTTGATTCTAGGGGAGTGACCAGCCACTGGCCAGGCTGGGGCTCCCAGATGGGATAGGCCTGCCCTGCACGTAGCCTTATGCTAATGGATTAGCAGTGTCTGTAGCCTAGGGCACAACTCTGAGAGCAGTTGGCAGCTGTCCATGCTGCCGCCTCTGCAGGTTCCCAGGGGTTAGCAGCAGGGTTAACCCCAGAGCTGTCTGGGGCGGCAAGGGGGGGGCTATCTAGCATGGTGCAGTGGGATGGAGTGTCTGAGTTTAGAAGGCGATGGGGGCATGGGACCAGCCTCATCGTCCAACCTTTCAAGGGCTACACAAGATCAGTTGGTTGGGGGCTCCCCTGGTGGGGGACACAGCACACATGCGACTGCAGGGGAGCTGTAGCAACTAGAGTGGGGGAGCTGGGAGCCAAGTTCAGTTCCCCAGCTTGGGGCAGCGAGTGGGCATCCAGACTCCTGGGCTCTTTTGCTGGCTCTGGAGCAAAGCGTCTTAGTCTGGTGACTCAGTGAGGATTTGTACATAATCCTGGGTAATTTAATATTGGAACTTATGATATTTATTAACAGATCCCAGGAATACTGACTGCCAGCCCCTGCTCTAACCATTGAACCACGCTGCCTTTACACTCAGATCGCTCCATGTCATTCCTTCACATGGGTGTCTGTTTCCCATCTGTGGGCTCATGGCCCCACCTCTGTGAGTCTTTGTGCTGCAACCCACCTGCCTTGAGCTCTGCCTGGTTTTCTCTCTGCAGAGCCCTCCATGGCTGAGATTGTGATGAAGAAGGGGCTCCCCCTGGCTGGCCGGACCCTGGGAGAGATCCCCGTGTCCCCTCTTCACTTTGCATCAGCATCAAGAGGCCTCCAGAGGAACCTGGACAGTGTCAGGAGGGGAGTCAAGGTATAAATGGGGCAGGCCAAATTAGAATCAAGGCAATGTAGGGTCAGAAGGAGTCTTGAGGGGGCATCAAGGCCAGCCCTCTGTTCTGAGGTGGGGCCAAGAAAACCCAGAACATCCTTGACAGGTGTTTGCCCAACCACTTCTTACAGCCCTCCCATAGTGGGGACTCCACAGCATTCCCGGCAGCCTGTTCCAGAGCTTAGCTACCCTCAGGCTGTCTACACCACAGCTTTTGCCAGAAGAGGCAATGCAAATGATGTGCTGATTAGCATTTTGTCACACTTCATTTGCATAGTGTATTCCGAGCTGTTTTTGCGCAAGGGTTTTTTGCATAAAAACATGCAGTGTGGCTGTAGCCATTTTGTGCAAAACCCCCTTTTTGTGCAAGATCCCGGGAGGGGCAAAAGGATCTTGTGCAAAAAGGGGTTTTTGCACAAAACAGCCACGGTCACACAACATGTTTTGTGCAAAAACTCCTTGCACAAAAATGGCTCGGAATAGATTATGCAAATGAAGCACGACAAAATGCCAATCAGTACTTCATTTGCATTGCCTCTTCTGGCAAAAGCCATAGTGTAGACAAAGCCTTAGTCAGAAAGTTTTTCCTATTATCTGACCTAAATCTCCCTTGCTGCAGATTAAGCTGACTCCTTCGTGTCCTGCCGTCCTGCCTCCAGTGGGCAGGGAGAACACAGTCCTTTATGTATTTGAAGTCAATTCTCACATTCGATTCCCTGACAGAAGTGTGCGTAGTGGGAATGAGACAAAGGGCCTTTGCCCTCTAGGGGTCACCAGCTCCAATCTGGGCCCAAGGTGGAAGGACTGGATATCCCAAGGGAGCTAGGAATGGGGTCTGGGGCCTTTCTTTTTAGGGGACACTTGCTGATCTGGCTGCAGGGTTGGGGGATCCCCGCCCCCGCCCCCGGCCACAGAAGGGTGATGTTTCTCCCCTTTCCCAGACTTGCAGCCCGGACTGGACCATTGCGCCTGCTGTTGTCTCCAAATCCTTTGTCAGTCCCAGACCTGCTTGCCCAAAGCGTCGGTCTCCTGTGCTGGGGCAAGGGGCTGGCTCTCTGCTCTGGACATCACAGCTGGACCGTTACCTGCCCCTCTCTCTTGTCTGCTCCATGGGCCCCTGGCGCTGGTACCATCAGAACTCTCCTGCAGTGCACAGGCTGACAGCTGAAGACATGCAAAAGGCCAGAGATGCCAAGGTGTCTCCTGCCCAGCCCTACAGACATATGGTAAGGGGTGGGAGTGGGGGATCTGCCAATTAAGGTTCCTGGTTCTCTGTTCAGGGAGGGAAGATGTGTAGTGGTTAGAGCAGGGTTCCATGACTCCTGGGTTCTAGCCCCATCTGTGGGAGGTGAGTGGGGTCCAATGAGTTAGAGCAAGGGGCCTGGAGACAGGACGTCTGGGTTTTATTTCTGTCTGTGATCAAGCAGTGAGTTGGAGTTGTTCTGTGGGTCTGGGCTAACCAGACCCTGGCTCTCTGCTGCCATGAGGTGAGAGGGGGGCTGTCTGGGAGAGTCACTCCCGCTCTGCTTTACAGCTCAGTGACAAATCCTGTGAGCGGAAGGTCCCCACGACTCGGCTCGGCAGGCTGGCTAACTTTGGGGGTAAGTAGCATCCAGCACATGCTATGATAAGGGGACGGGGCATGCAGCACTTCCCCTCTAGCGGGTCCCAGCTTCAGTTTTCACTGTCAGAGGGGTCCACGGTTGAACGGGTCACACAGGCGGAGTGGTGGCAGATGGGTCCCTGTGGGGTCAGGAGAGGCAGGTCAGCAGGGGGCGCTCTCTGTGTGCATGGCAATAGCCTGCTGCAACTGGTTGGGATGGACACAGGACAGCAGGAAGGTCCAGGAAGGAAGATGTTCCCAGGGCCACTCCAGCATTTCCATGGGGTTCATGGGATGACTCAGATGCTTTGTGGGGTGGGTGGCTCTGGAGGTTGGGGGGAGCTTGGTGCTCCCCTTCCCCTGTGAAGCAGGGGGGTAGGGCAGGCTGTCCTGGTGCATTATCCTACGCTTTGTCCCCTAGGCTTAGCTGTGAGTGTTGGGATCGGGATCCTGGTGGAAGCTGCTAAGAAATCCTTGTGGGCAGAAAGGGCTGTGAAAGGTGAGTGAAGGACACTCGAGGCGGCCCACTCACACTCTTGCACAGGCACAATGGGAATCAATCACCCTCGCACACTGACGGTCAGGTATAGACACAATTGGAATCCTCCTCGCACGCTCATTCACATGCACACACACGTACTCTTGTGCACACACTTTGACACTAGCTCACTCCAACCATAGCAGTGATGAAAGCTGACCGACGGTCAGGGGCTCAATGCATGGGCCCTATGCCTGGGCGTGTGCACACTTGGAATCTTACTCCCTGGCTCACATACGCAGTGGGCACACTTGGAATCACACCCACTCCGAGTCTCAGGGTATGTCTACACTACCCCGCTAGTTCGAACTAGCGGGGTAATGTATGCATACCGAACTTGCTAATGAAGCCCGGGATTTGAATTTCCCGGGCTTCATTAGCATAAAGCTGGCACAGCCATTTTTAAAAGCCGGCTAGTGCGAACCCCGTGCCGCGCGGCTACACGCGGCACGGGGTTCGCACTAGCCGGCTTTTAAAAATGGCGGCGCCGGCTTTATGCTAATGAAGCCCGGGAAATTCAAATCCCGGGCTTCATTAGCAAGTTCGGTATGATACATTACCCCGCTAGTTCGAACTAGCGGGGTAGTGTAGACATACCCTCACATTCCCTGGCTCACTAAAAGTCTTGCACTATTGGACACCCACTTCCACGGTGCAGAAGCTGTGTGGAGACCCTGCCCTGTGTGTGAGAGACAGGAGGGGGACACATCTTTCCTGTGACCTCATTGTCTTCTGTGGAGATTGGGGGGAGAAAAGCAGGTCTCAGCCCAAGAGCCTGAGCTTGTGGCTTGGCCTGGAGGCAGGGCAGCAGCTGGGCCAAAAGGCTGGTGTGATTCTAGTACCGAGGTTGGGATCAGAGGGGAGCGGATTTGGATGTGGCAGCCAGGCAGGGCAGGGCCCCCTGCCTGTGGGACTTTCCCAGTGTGTGGGGGGAAGAAAGGAGGGGGGGGCAGAAGGGGGAAGGACAATGCTAGCACTGGCTGGGTCATTGGCATTTTGGAAAGGATTCACTGGGAGGAGAACAAATCATTTTGTTTGGCTTCAGGGCCTCTGGACAGGAATTGTCACTTCTGATGGAAGGAGGCATTGGGTCAAAAAGTCACTTCAAGGTGCAAAATGGCAACACTGTGTATCCCAAAAATCTCAGCAGCCCCTGTGATTGCTCCTGAATTGCGCTGAAAGATTTAAACATGTTTTAAAGTGAAGAAATTGGCAAAATCCCACAGAACTTTGTGAGAGGCCGGGGTAGAGTTGCCATTGGCCAGTGAAGAAACAGTTGGGGTAAAAAGTCACCCAGCTCCAGTGTGCCACACATAGACCCCTGCAGAGGGTCCTTGGCTGCCGGATCTGTGAGGCTGTGGTTGCCAGGAGTTCTGTGCTGGGAGTGGGGTGGCTCCCCATAGGTTATAGGGGGCTAGCTCTGTCTTGACCACTCCTTTGTTTCTCCTCCACCCCCAGGCGATCTGTCACCCTCGAGCACACGTGCTCTCCTGTCTGAGGCCAATGCAGAGCGGATTGTCCGGACCCTGTGCAAGGTGCGGGGTGCGGCTCTGAAACTCGGCCAGATGCTGAGCATCCAAGGTGAGGAGACAGAAGGATGGGGCGGGGGGGCAGCCAATATCCCCAAATCCAGGGTGAGATCATTCCCTACAGTCTATTTGCCCAGGCTCCCTGACACTGAAATCTACTGCCACCCCCAGGTGCAGGGCTTACTGTGGCCACAGTTCCCCAGCCAGCCTCCCCCCCTTTGCTGTGCCCAGTGTCACCCCACTACTCCTTCCTGCAGCATGGCAGCATGAGGAGTGGGATCCCCCACGTCACATCCCCCATACACAGTCTCTGACACTTCCCCCTACTTTGTACCCTCAGATGATGCCCTCATTAACCCTGCGCTCCAGAAGATCTTTGAGAGGGTCAGACACAGCGCTGACTTCATGCCCACTAAGCAAATGATGGTGAGTGAGGGGGAGGGGGCAGACTCAGAAGAGGGAGGACTGGAGGGCATGGGAAGGTGGGGGGCGAAGCCAGAGCTGTGGGAGTGCAAGGGTAGGGGTGATTGGCCCTGACCCCCCTGTTCTCCCCTCTCCATGCAGGGTGTGCTGAACAGTGAGCTGGGCCCAGACTGGCACAGGCGACTGGCCTGGTTTGAGGAGCGCCCTTTCGCTGCTGCTTCCATTGGACAGGTGCATCTAGCACAGCTGCTGGATGGGCGCAATGTGGCCATGAAGATCCAGGTAACAGTAGGGCTGAGGCAAACCCAGATCCCCATGGCAACTTCCATCTTGGCAGGCAAACCCACACTCCCAGTAAGCTGGGTGACGGCCATGTTGGAGGCCAGTTCCCTTGAGCACTGTAGCCATGTATAGAGGTTGGTTCTCCTGAGGTGCTGGTGTCCATGTTGGAGGCTGGTCCCTCTGGGACACAGGTAGCCATATTGGAAGTTAGTTCTCAAGGGCATCAGGCAGTGTGGGTGGCCACATTGGTCTCACACTGTCATGTCAAGCTGCAGCCATGTTGAAGGCCACACACTGGGATGCCAAGCAGCAGCTATTGCGGCTATGTGCCCTTGCTCTGTCATCGTGGAAAGCAAGTCCAGATGCCCTCTTCTGAAGAGATGGCTATGCTGGCAATTGCTAATGCATCCCCTGGGGAGCCCTGATTTCACCCCATCCAATTGGCTACCATGTCCCAGCCTATACCTCCATGTAGATCCTGATACATCATCTCCATGGCTAGTGCCTATTTTCCCAAGGGGATTATGGGAAAGGTCTTCGCATCTGTGTGACTGGACTGAAGGAACTTCTCACACTCGCTTGCCAGTGGCTGCATTTAACTTCCCATCCTGGCTCCTTTGAGGACCTCGATGCTCCCCATGTGCTCTCTTTTGGTCTGCATGGGCAGGGCCCAGCTGATCTAACCCCATTTGCCTCTCCCCCAGTACCCAGGCATTGCCCAGAGCATCGACAGTGATGTCCGGAACCTCGTCTCCCTGCTGAGTCTGAGCAAAGCGCTGCCTGAAGGTACCAGGTCCCAATCCCACAGTCCCCCCCACCCCTAGATGCTCCCACGCCTCTCCTGCTCCTGGTCACATGAGAGCCCAAGTCCTTCCTTCCCCCAAAAGTCAGTGCCCCGGTGTGGGGGGAAGGTGTCGGGGGCCAAGCTTGCTGGGTTCCATCCCAGCTCTGGGAGGGGAGTGGGTTCTAGTGGGTTAGAGCAGCAAGGGCTGGGAGTTAGGGCAGTAGGAGCTGGGAATCAGATCTCCTGGGCAAGTGCCCATCCTGCTGGGTGCCTCAGTTTCCCTCTGGCTTCCATCCCTGAGACTCTGGAAGGAGATCATGACAGAGGGTGAGACTCACTCCGAGCTCTCAGGTACTGGGGTGAGCTGGGCACTGGTGCTGAGGTCCCTTCCTTGCCCCTTTCCCCACAGGCCTTTTCCCTGAACATGCCATTGAGGTGATGAGCCGTGAGCTGGCCCTGGAGTGCGACTACAAGCGGGAGGCTGCCTGTGCCACGAGGTTTCAGTGAGTGCCCATATCAATGTCACATCCGCACTGGCACAGTCGCCCAGGAGATGGCTCTGTCAGCCATTCTGGCCTAGTCACCTGCAGGCTGGTGTTATCAGCCACACTGGCACAATCACCTGGTGGGGTGGTACGGCTGGTCACTCTGGCATATGTGCCCGGGAGATGGTACACATTGGCCCAACCACTTGGTAAAGGGATGGTACAGATGGCCTCTCTGCAACTGCCTTAGGGCAGCCGGGGGGACCTAAGACCCAGGGGCTGGATGCAGCCCCTGGGTTGCATGGATCTGGCCCCTGAGGCCCAGGGCCTCCCTAGCACTGAGGAGCCCATGCTGGCACTCCAGTCCCCCCGATGCCTCTCCATAGGCCCTGACCCCCAACTGATTTTTCTGTGGGTCAGCAGCCCCCAATCCAAAAAAGGTTCCCCACTTCTGCCTTGGGGAATGGTACAGGCAACCACTCAGGCACAGTCCCCCAGTGTGTGTGTTGCGGGGGAGGGTGGTACTGTGCCCACACTGATACAGAATCTCCTGCTACGCTCCCCCCACAGGCAGCTGTTGCAGGATGACCCCGTGTTCTACGTGCCGTCGGTGATTGGTGAGCTGAGCACCCAGCAGGTGCTGACCATGGAGTTGGTGCCTGGCTTCCCCCTCGACCAGGCCCAGGGGCTGGACCAGGAGACACGCAACCGGGTAACAGGGGAGGGGAGGAGGAGGAGACACTCATGTGTAAAAGGGATCCCAGCACCGGGACACATTCCTAGTCTCCCTGTCTTTCACTCCCAGTCGGGGTTCCCCCATTGGTTGCACTCTGCTCAGGCCTGACTCGGGATCCAGCGCTGGAGACCATGCTCCATGCCCGACCCTTTTCACCTTAACTCTAAGATGTGGAGCCGGAGCTGCTGCTGTCAGAAGGGGGCAGTTCCCAGCCTAATCCCAGCAGGACGGGGCCTGTCCTGGGATGGGGTGTAGCACTGGGCTCTCTCTCACTCCCACAGATCTGCTTCAGTATCCTGGACCTGTGCGTGCGGGAGCTCTTCCACTTCCGCTACATGCAGACCGACCCCAACTGGTCCAACTTCTTCTATGATCCACACAGCGGCAAGGTACGGACGCCCTGTTGCCTCCTATGTCAGAGCCAGCGAGCAACTGTTTCCCTGAATTGGGGAAGCTCTACAGCCCCATCCCATGTCAGTCAGCCAGCCATGGCCCCCTTCCCTGATTGAAGGAACCCCCTACTGCCCTCATATTGCTGCCACATTCTCCTCACTAGCATGGGTGGGAAACCCATCACTCCACACATCCGTCCCCTCCCCATTGCACCTCTGTCTTTCTAGGATCATCACTGCATCTACATGGGCATCCTTCAACACGTGGGGGAGAGGAACATAGGACAGGCCCAAAGCAGCACACCAGGGGACAGGAGAGGCATGGGGGTGGGCTGGGGGCATTGGGAGCCATGCTCCCTCTCCATTATTGGGGGATTCCCCCCCCCCTGCATCCTGGCTCCCTTGTATAGGCAGTGATCTCTCCTAGCCAACATGTCCCCCCACTCAAAACCCCTGCCTCCTATTCCAACAATGCCTGAATGGCTGAGGCCCACCCTGCAAGGGCAGAGTTTCAAGAGAGCAGGGGAGGCGGGGGCAGTAGCCAGATGCCCCAGGACGTGGCTTGCCTTTCTTCCCGGTCCCCTGATGGTAAGGGAGCGAGCGGAAAGTACTTGGATTCTGTGCATGCCTCCCATGCCTGGTACTTTCCCCTCGCTCCCTTATCCACAGGGGAAGGGGAAGAAAAGCAAGTCCCATCCCAGTGCGCACAGCTAGTGCCCTGCCCCCGCTCTCTCAAAACTCCACCCTTGCCACCCTGCATGGCTGATTCCACCACTCCCTCCCTCCCTCCCATCAGATCCCCCTCCCCCAGCTGCACCCCTCACCATGAACCCCATAGCCAGGCCCTACTACCCTGTCATGTGCCTACACCATACAGCCTAATCCAACCATGTGGGAGATTTATTGTCTGGAGGCTCAGTGCCCACCTGCCCCTCAAATGTAATGCACCCCCAGTACTATTCCTAGAGCTAAGCTTGGGAAGCTCACATGCTCCCCCGACCGTGGGCAGCCACACTCCCCTTCTCCAATAGTGTCACTCAGTTGGGGTGAAAGGAACTTAAATTTCTTACAGGTACTGTCCTATCGCAACTCAGGTCCCTATCAGCTTTTTCAATAGCTCCCTGATGGCTTTTGCCACAGCTCAGCCAGTTCTTGCTGGAGCTGCGCACTGAGATGCACCCGTTTACTTTCACCTCTGGGATCCAGGCAGCCTGATTCCTATTCCCACGAGCACTAACTGTGGTTTGTGGGGGAGGGGGAACTGACCCTCCAATGCCCCCCACTTCCCATCCCAGACCTGGGTTTCCCAGCTGATTCTAACTGGCTCTTTTCTCTGCTGGACACCAGGTGGCGCTGCTGGATTTCGGAGCCACTCGCAGCTTTGACAAGACCTTTACAGATCAGTACATTGAGGTGAGACTGTCGCTGCCCTGGGCTTTCTCCAGCAGGGGTCACTGTAGGGAGCAGGGCAAGAATTCTGTCGGAAGAGAGGGACCCCGGTTATTCCAGCCCTGGCTTCTCCCAGCAGGAGGCACTGAAGGGAGTGGGGCAGAAGGGTTTCGAGCCCTGTGCTTATCTTACATGGTCTCTGGGCCACTTTGATTCCAGATCATTCAGGCTGCGGCTGAAGGTGACCGGGCTGGGGTGCTGCAGGGATCCATTGCACTTCGGTTTCTCACTGGCTATGAGACTCAGGTGAGATACTTGGATCTCTCCCTGGCCACAGCATGGGGGCTGGGGGGTTAGTGCCCAAGTGTTGGAGGGCAGAACCTTGTTCCCCCAGCCGTCTCCATGCCTCCAATCTCTGCTCAACTTCCCCAGCTCTCCCAGCCTGTTTCCTGAACCCGCCCTTGTCGACCTGTGTGCTTCCCTCAGTCACTGCTGAGCCTTCAGGTCCTGTGTACCCCCACCCATACCTCTCTGCACTCTTAGCTCCCAATGCCCCCCCCTACTATCCACCCCACCCTATGTCTCCCCCTACTCACTGCCTCAGTGCCCTCTATGCCCCCACCCCATACTCTAACTTCCCCATGCCCACCTCTGTCCTGCCACCATATTTCCCTCCAGTCCCTGCCCATCCCATCAGCCATCTCTGTGCCCCTTAGGTGCTCACACCACTTTGGCTCACACCACTTTGGCCCACAGCATTCCTGCCATCTCCCTCCTGCCCCCGGTGTGCTGCCTTGGCCTGATCAATGCTCCTCTCCCTCAGGCGATGAAGGATGCCCACGTAGACGCTGTGATGATCCTGGGCGAGGCCTTTGCTGCTGATGGCCCCTTTGACTTTGGGGCCCAGAGCACAACACAACGCATCCATGCTCTCCTGCCCATCATGATGCAACACCGTCTGACGCCGCCCCCAGAGGAGACCTACTCCCTGCATCGCAAGATGGCCGGCTCCTTCCTCATCTGTGCCCGGCTTGGTGCCCGCATCCACTGCCGGCCCATCTTCCGCCAGGCCTATGCCCGCTACTGGGGCCGGGAGGGCTGAGACTGCTGAGTGTGGGGAGTGTCCTGGTAGGGTGGGGGCCCAGCAAACATGTCAGGGTGTGGCCTCCACAGGGGGATCCTGAGGAAATAGGGTACCATCGTGGAGAGCGCATGGGAGCCCCTGCACCATTGAATGATTAGCGTTTCAAGGGACCTTTCTGGGCAGGACTCAAGGGATTTTTGAGGGTGACTTCATGGAATGATGGGAATTTTGAGGGCGCCCTCAGGACTGTGACAGCTTCAGGGGGGCTCTCATGGATTAGAGGATTCAAAGGGGCCCTCATAGAAGGGTGGGAGTTTCAAGGGACCCCTAAGGTAGGTCACAGGTGAGTTTCAAAGGAATCTTCATGGGATGAGAGGAGATCCAAGGGACTCTTATCAAGGTGTTTCAAGTGAGTTTTGAGGGAGTCCTTATAGCATTATGAGATTTTTGAAGAAACCCTTAAGAAAGAGAACCTCAAACAGAAGGAACTGGGGGGAGTGATTGGGTGATGGTTATGGACTTGAGGAAAGCTGAGTGGTTCCCTCTTCCTACACTGCTCCTGTCGATGAATTCTACACAGGGGAGCCCAGGGGCTGTCCCCTCCTTTAGATTCCTCTGCCCCCCCTACATCTCTGCACCCAGCTGGGGTCCCCACCCAGAAACTGAACCAGGGCCTGCAACTCCAGAGAATCCTCCACTTCCTGCTGCATCAGAGGAGCGAAGGAGTCAATGTCAAAACCCTCCCATAGCAGGGGAGCGACCCCGTCTGTCTCCCAATCTGCCCAGCCAATGTAGCCCATGTGAACTGGTGTGTGTGCTTGTCTTCCTGGAGGGGCAGCACCACGCATGACAGCCCATGCACACGTCACCCAGGTCCTGAGCCAGACGTTGTAACCCATACACTTTACTGTGTGGATATCGTCCTCCAGGGGCTGTTGGTGCATGTGTGCAGCCCATGCACATTGCTGTGTGGAATAGCTCCCCCTACGGACAGAGTTGGGCACTGCAGCCCTTCTGCATTGCTGCGTGTATGTCTCCCCCTATGTGTAACTCTAAGTAATGTAGCACAGGTGAATTGCAGTCTGGGCGTCTTCCCAAAGAGTCAGCTCTGAGGACTGTAATCCAAATGCAACAACCAACATACCCCCAATAAAAGGAATGAAATGCTGAACTGGGGTGTGTGTGTGGCAAAGCCATTGCAGGGAAGACAAACGTCTGGGACATTACAGTGGTATCTTTTCCCCAGCAGCCCAGTGCAAGAGGCTCACTGAACAGGTTAAGGCAAGTATCTCCCCGCCAAAAGGGGTGGGAACATTAAAATATGTGGGTTAAAGGGTGTACGTGGGCTATCACAGGCCTTTTCTGAGAGCCAAGTCTGGGATATGCTCTGGCAGGCTCATCTGCTCTGCTACCATTTGCAACGTGGGCTGAGCTGAAGATGGAGTGACCCCTGCTGGCCAAAGATGCATAGCAGAAGGGAGTCAATTCTAAGCACAAGGGAGAGGGATCAGACTTGTGCCCCCAAAGTGGGCAGTGGATTTATCTTGAGGGCAAGATGGGTTAGACTGGAGCAGACCTCAAACTGTGGGTCAGGACCCAAAGGGGTTGCAACCCCATTTCCATGGGCCACCAGAGCCAGCATTGCTGAGACTTGGAGCTGAAGGCCAAGCTCAGATCCTATCCAGGGCAGGAGGGCTCTGGCTCTGCCCCCTCCCACAGCAGAGGGGGATTGTGGTGCAATGAAATTTGAAAGCTGCTGGGTTAGGGTCCAGAGCTGAGGGGCTATGTCTGTGCATTGCACTTCTTGGGGTGGGAGTGGGGGGTTTCAGCCCTTTTCAGTTATGCAGCTTTGTTCCTGGTGGCAGGAGTAGAGGAGGGAGCCCTAGGCTATGTCTACACAGCAGCGCTATTTTGGGATAGTGGAGGTATCCAGAAATAGCGATCCTGCATCTTAACAAGCAGCCCGTTATTTCGAAATATAACGGGCTCGCTATTCGACTTCCCTGTAAACCTCATTCCACAAGGAGTAAGGGATGTTTTGGAATAGCAGGTTATTTCAAAATTTGGCGCTATTATGAAATAAGCTATTTAAAAAATGACTGAAATAAGCTATGCGATTTGCATAGCTCAAATTGCATAGCTTATTTTGAGCTACAGGGGCAGTGTAGATGCACTCCTAGGGTGCAAGGAAGAATGTCCCAATCCCTCCCCTCAGCCACATGGGGGCTCCAAGGGGCAGGGTACGAATCTGCACTTCTGCCATCTGACCACTAAGTGGCGCGCTGCTACTGCTCATCCCTGGAAGGGCTGATTTGCCCAGTGCCAAGATGCAGCTGCCTCTGGGGTGAGGTGTGGGGATTGTTTAACAATGCTGCCAAATAGCTTAGCGCAGAAGAATCCTGTAGCTCACTGAAACAGCAGTGGGGATGTAGGGAGGCAGCATGGAGTGTCCCTGAATTAGCATTTCCCCTGGACACATAAGATAACTAATGATAAGAAGTGGCCAGGAGCTGAACTTCACTTTGAGGCAGGGCCTGGGCGGGTCAAAGGACCATAGCTACAGAAGAGGGCTCTGACCTTCAGGGCTCTGGCTGCAATGGGCTCCTGTTTCTAGGAAGCTTGAGGGAGAAACCCTTTGTCTGGCAGAGACAGCCTGGGCCAAGCTGCACCCATTGCAGTGACCTGCACTTAAGAGCAAAGTGCCGAGCAATGAATGTCGCTGAAAGGCAGATTCATGGGAAGCCTGGGCATCTCTGTGGCTGCACATGCACTGCTGTACACTTCCCTCTCCATCCAGCCCCCCGCTTGTCTGTCTATGGGCCTGTAATCACACCAGCCAGCCAGACACAGACCCTCAAGCAGCCATTCCCCCTGGCTCCCTTTGCCTTGGGGCAAGGTCCTTTCCAACACGCCCTGACTCTCAGTGCAGGGCTGAGGTTTGTGGCATAGGCCTGGATTCCTGGAAACCGAATCCCTTAGGGATGGGCTCATCGCACACTTCCCCCGCCCCACACCTTCGTATCTGCAGGAAGTGGGGAGTTTACATGCACGCACGCACACACCCTCTGCACTGCCCTTGGCCCTGACATGCCACCCACACAGACAGCTCTCCCATGTGCCCCCAGACCCACCCTGCAGCACCCTGCCAAGTCACAAATGGCCTAGCTGCCTTCTGGAGATAAGGTGGGGGAAGGATCCCCAGCCTTAGCCTCCCCTCTAGCTGGGGCCCATCCCAAAGAAATAGGGGCCCCCCAACCTCCCCTGTGCAGGGGAGCCAAAAGTCAGTACCCATGTAATGCCCTGCTGCAGGATGGTGTGAGCCTCTCTCTGGGGGCACGTCCCTCAGTGGGGGGGAAATGTGCACACATCCTGGGCTTGGGGAGGGGCTCTTCAGTCATGATTCAGGGTGGGGGTATTTGGGGACATTAGTCACAGAATAACTTCGAGCCTCCAACCTCTCTAACCACTAGACACCATTCCCACTCCACATTACGGTTACAACCCAAGAGTCCTGACTCCCAGCTTACCTGCTCTAACTCAGCAGACCCCAGAGATGGGGATAGAACCCAGGAGTCCTAGTTCCTTCTGGGGTGTGGCTCTTTCCCCCCCCCCAACCCTCTGGCACAGGAGTGTTTATCTTTAACCTTTGCCAAGCACTATCTCTGGGCTTAATTGCCCCTCTAAGGGGGGGGAGGCTGAGCTTGCTTCCTTTGCTGGGATCTCTGACCCCGCCCGCAGATAAGGAGAAGGGAATGTGGAAAGAGGGTTTACAGGAATGGGGATAACGATTAATCCTTGGAACCCTGCAGGGGTCAAAGCCAAGAAGGAGGGCGGGGCAGGCAGATTAGAGCTGGGGTCTCAGGGCTCCATCCTGAGCTCTGGGAGGGAAGAAGGGTCAAGGGGATTAAAGTGACGGGGGCTGGAAGTCAGGATGCCTGGGCTCCCAACTCTGGGAGGAGAAGGGAACGAGTCTACTGGGGTGGGATTCAAGATGCCTGGGTTCTTGCTCCAAACTCTAGGAGGGGAGTGGGGACTAGAACCAGGCAGGCCAGGACTGAGCTGATTTATTGACACACAACCACTAGACCGGGTCCTTCCAGGGCAGGCCAAAGCCTTTGACTCCTCCAGAGGGGCTGTGGGGCAGGGCGGGGGTTGTGGTTGGCTGTACTTTGAATCCCGAGGTGCTTATCAAATATTTACAGCCAGGCTAATCATTAACCTGCTGGTGCTTTATGGGCCTGGCCTCCTGGAGAAAAGATAGCCCGGCCCCGCCCGGTCCCATCAGTCCCTTCAGCACACTGCAGGGGAGGCAGACGCAGGGACAGACAGACGGTAGGGAGATGCCAAGGTAAGACCCTTTCCAAGTTTCGTTGGCTTTTTCTTTCTTTCTTGCAATCCACCTAATACCCCCATTTCTCTGAACTCTGCTGTTGATCTTTTAACCCTTTCTCCTCCAGGCAGCCCATCTGCCATGTCTTTCCCCCCCCCTCTTTTGGAGGGACTCAATGGCAATCTCTGTGGCACCCTGACGGTATCCCAGAGTGCTTCACCTGTCACAGTGATGCAGGCACTCATGGTGAGGTGCAGGGGCTGTTTAGTAGGGAGCCCCTTACCCAGCAGTGGGATGCAGAGGTTGCTTATACAAGGGTCTCTTGTATGAGATGCAGCCACTTCTTGGGTGGGACACAGCTGCTATTTAATAGCACACAGCCACACACAACAGTTTGGGATGGGCAGTGGAAGGGGAGTGTGGTCTCTCCTTGACATGGCCTGCGGGATAGCAGAAACTGAGCTGGGATGTGTCCAGCACAAAGTCCTAATGCAAAGTAGCTCGGGATCTGCAATAGACAGGGCAGCGCCCCATGCCAGCGTCAGGACTCTCCTAGCTGTCTGAACAGGAAGTAGATATGGCTTTTCAGTCTGCCATTCGGTGAACCCCTGGGCTCTGTCCCTGAATCTGAGAAAAGAGGGATGTAGGGGCTGTTGGGCATCAGGACTTCTATCCCTAGTTCTGGGAGGGCACTGGGGGGGTCTAGTGGTTAGATCAGGCAGGCAGGGAGTCAAGACTTCTTGAGTCTCTCCCTAGTTCTGGGGTTTAGTGGTTAGAAAAGAGGGGAAGTCCGGATTCGTGGGCTCAATCCCCAGATCAAGGAGGGGAATTTAATGGTTTGGGCAGGTGGGAGGGGGGTAAATGTCAGGAATCCTGGGTTTTGCTGCCCCCTCTCTGCAAATATCCATGTGAATGAATTTGCCTTCCCAGAATCTCTCTGTATTTCTTGCTCCATTTCCGTACCTGCTGGCCCTTGTTCTTGTGTATCACTGTGTCCCCTCCCTGGTACTGTGCCCTGCCTCGACATTTGCCCCAAGGTGCAGGATCCAGACACAGTTTATGAAGGAGAAAAGTCTGGATTATTTCTTTGTGCCTTTCCTCACTTGTGACCCTGGAGTTATTGGTTCATGGAGGAATAAGGCTAAACCACCCATCCACGGGGAGCTCCTCCCTTGAGATTAACTGCATGGTTGTCCCTGGGGCAGTGTAGGGACCAGTATAAATTAACCCCCCCCCCCAGCTTGGGGATCCCACTCTGAAGCAGATCACTGGGCTCAGGGTGGCCTCAGAGCCAGCAGCCGGGACCCTGGTCATGCAGGCTGGTAGCTGGAACCCCATAGCACAGGGTAATAGCAGAGCCCCCACAGCACCTAGTCCCCATGCCTATGTCTTCTGGGACCATCCACACCGGCCAATCACTCTGGCCTGCAGGGCCCCCCAAAATGCGGGGCATGGAGCAGTCACCCTGATTCACCCGTACCCACGGGATGGCTCTGCCACTCCATACGGCACAGCACCCCACAGGCACCGCCCTGGGACACTGACTTTGAGGGAGAGCGCCCCCTATTGAGCCACCATCCTCCTTGCAGCAGTGGGAGTGTTTTCTTTCTCAGCCCCTGCTGAGATCTTATTAGGTCGTTGGGGTCGGGCACAATTAATCAGACCTTAAATCTTTTCCAGAGCCCTACCCCAGGACATTTCCTTGGAACCCTGAACCTTTAGGCATCAAGCCCATAATCTGCCAGAGACCTTGGGTCCCACAGGATCAGAGTCCTTTTATTACATCTCCTTATCAAGGGGCCTTTAACAGCACTTGGCATCCCAGATGCCAACGGGCGAAGTTCAGCTCCCGGCCTGGGTGCTGCATGCAGCGCGGCTTGTAAAGCTAGCAGCTTTCATTGCTTTATTGCCCCGCGTGCCTTATCATCCCGGCTTCCTTATTGCTGGGGAGATGGGCTAACAATCCTGTGACAGTGAACTTGTGACTCTGTGCCAATTTCCAGGGCACTGGTGGCTCAGTAGGGGGAGCTCTCCTCTCACTGCCAATGCCCCAGGGCCGCTCTATGGGGTGCTGTGCAGCAGTGAACGGGGGGGGGGGGGCACAGAGGAGGCGCTTTTCCCTTGCAGCCCGTACTGCTCTCAGTGTCCCAGTGCAGTGCTAGGAATAGACATGCTGTAATGAGCGGGTTGGGGGCCATTCGGGGGCACTCTCTCCTTCCTGTCAGTACTGATTTGACACATTAATCTGGACACATTCCGATTTGGGTAAGTCCATTCTGCATCATTTAATCATTTTTCAGCAAATCTGCTTCCCTTCCTGTCCTGAATTTGTCTGTAGCATTGTTATGTGTGGCTGTTAAACAGCCCCTGCACTCCACTCCAGAGGTGGCTTCATCTCAGTACTGAGTGAGGGATCCCTGATAAACAGTGTCCCCTTCACCTTGTCCTGCATGTCAGTACTGGGGAAGGGGTCTCAGTATAATGAGCCTTTGCACACCACTGCAGAAGCGGCTACACCTCGGTACTGCACAAGGGCTCCCTAAATGAACAACTTCCATTAGTTGGTGTTACAACTTCCACATTTCTGACCAGACATTTGGAACCACTAGAGAAAAGACTGCCCTGGCTTGTACCGAGTCCAGTGCTTGCTGGGACAGGATTCTGGAGTACTGTGTAAGTACATACGTAGTGCAGACGTGAACAACGCTTATGGCTGTGTATCTCACTAGCAAGTCACAACGTTATGATTTAAATTACTCTTAGTAATTTAGCCCAGCAGTGGCTGCATCTCAGTGCTGAGGAGATCTCTCTAGTATGCTTTGGGATGCTCAAAAATATTAGCCTGATGTATTATTAGGCTCATAATAATAGGAGACAGAAGAACAGACAAATCTGTGTCAACTACTGTGTTTGGATAGCACCTCACGCATAGGGGCAATTCCCGGCTGGTTCCAAGACACTTCCATGATAAACATGAAGCTAAATCAATAAATAATGCTAATAATTGGTACTGGGTTCCTTATTCCTTCAGGTGCCCAGTTCAGTCCCCAGCAGGCGACTATCTCCATCCCCATCGGAGTGCGGCACACAGCTCCCAACTCCTGCCGGCGATGGACTGTCCAAGCAGCGCCTGGAGAAATGCTTCCGTTCAAACTCGGATCCTGGAGCGCAGGAAGCCCCATTGAACATGATCCCCAGGGGCTGGAAGTGACCAGCCCTGCAACACCTCCCACAATGGGAGTCTGCCCCCTGCTGGAAGCTGATGCCTATTGGATGTAACAGCAACTCCATGTGGAAGGTTTCATTCTGTTTCCAGTGGGGCTGCTGTTATTTTTGATAGGCTATCAGGAGCATCGCATGGAGCAGGGGGCCAGAAAGGGGAACAACAGCTAGAGAGTGTGGGGGTGGGGTAGGAGATGCTGGGTCAAGCCCCACCTCCTGGAAGTTGTATAAGTCTAGGAATTACTGTAATTCTCAGAATAACGCACATGCCATAATGGGGATCCTGAGCTCAGTTTCATTGTTAGGTGCTACTGCAACACTGTTGCAGATATAATAATGCACATATAATAGAGCCCTGATCTCAGTCAGGGCCTCTCTGGACACTACCATTTAATCACTAATAATGTGCCCTTCACAGGGGAATCCTCAGCTGTGTTAGGACTGTTTGCTATTACCGTAATACTGCTAATAATGTGAATCCCACAATGGAATCAGGCTCTGTAGAAAGAACTTTTATACTACTACTAATGTGCATCCCTTAATAGGACCCCAATCGCAGCTGAGGCCTCTAGGAGCTACCGTAATATTAATAATAGTGGGTATGCCAAAATTTGTTTCCTCACCAAATGATACCATAATGCTGCTAATAATGCATACGCTTTAATGAGATGCATAAAATACACCTAACACAGGATGACAGCAGCCAGTCCTGCACTAGTCATCAGGCTGGAGATTCAGAACAGGCTTCAGACAGCTCACTCTTCGCTGGACTAAGGCCTGTGTTATAGCCAACAGGACAGCTGGTGAGCAAAGACGAGAGGGGGTTATAAAGTTACCTTTCCCCCAGCCCCTGCAGCGGGACTACAAGGTGGCTCTGGGATACAGTGGCTTTCAAACTATATTGAAGCAGGGCAGGCAGAGAGCAGCCCCCTAAGACCGAGTGCACAGGACTATGACCTATGAATTGACAGCCAGTCCTGCCATGCCTTGGCTGTCAGTTCTGTAGGGCACAGGTATGTTCACCTCCATGACTTCGGTGTAGCAATGGGTGGGCATGCCATGGAACCAGGGGTTACGTGGGGCTCGGGTGGGAAGCATGGGGGATGACCATGTGCAAGGGGACAACATGAAGAGGGGAAATAAACTGGATTCCCAGCAAAGACGTCTGAAACTCCTTATTGGCTCTATAATCCATGCCAGGGGCTGGAGGCGGGGGAGAGGGACTTTTCATCAGAGTTTTCCAGGGAACACAAGGTTAATGATATAGCAGGAGTCCTTGATACCAGACTCAACCCCCATCAGCAGCACATTCTGGGGGATGGGCAGGGAGAGCCAGGCTCCGAGACCCTTGGAGAGCTCATATGGGAACGTAAGTGTCACCCTCCATCTCAGGGCCAAGCAGGGGTGTGTATATGTGCAAGGAGGCTTGGGTCAGGCCACTCTGGGGAGCATGCCAGGAGGTACGGACCAGACCAGACCAGGCTGGGAGGTGAGCCTGACAGGAGGTTTGGGTCAGGTCAGATGGAGTGGGGAGTGCCAGGCGGTCTGGGTCAGGCCAGACTGGGGGGAGTGCCAGGAGGTGCAGGCCAGGCAGCATATGTGTGCCAGGACATTAGGGTCACACCAGGCTGCGGGGAGTACCAGGAGATCTGGGTCAGGCCAGGAAGTCTGGCTCAGGCAAGGTTGGAGGGGAGGGTGCCAGGAAGTGTGGGTAAGACCTCAGTGCGTGGGGGGGTTCTGAGTCAGCACAGGCAGGGTGGGGTGCCAGGAAGTCTGGCTCAGGCCAGGCTGCTGCTTAGGGGGTTTCCAGTCCCCCAGAAAGCCACGATAATAACCGTGTTCCCCCTAGCGACTCCACCAAGCCCTCTCGGCCGTAACCAACGGCGTCCACCAGGAGGCGCGCTTCCCCCGCCTTTGTGCAGGGCTCGCAAGACGCTAGCAGCAGAGCTGAGGTTCGAATCCCTGGAGTCCTGACTCTCACGTCCCCCCGCCCGGCTGGAGCTCCCTGGGTTCCCCAGCCAGCCCCTCCCCGCGGCCCGCAGAGACTGGGAGGAGGAGATGAGCTCATTGGGTGTTGGCTGCTCTGCAGCGAGCTCAGAGCGGGCCCTGGCCCTGGGCTGGGGCGGGATTTCTAAGGCCGGCTGCTCCGAGGCTGACGCACGTGGCTTCCTGCTGGGGCAGCGGGGCTGGCCCTAGCGCTGGGACGTCCCACGCCACTGGAGCCCGTGGGAGTCCGATTGCTCGCCCAGCCCCGATCCACCGCCCTGCTTGCCCCAGTGCGCTCCTCCCGCCACTGCGCTCGCTCGCCTGCAGCCCAGGCTTCTCCGGTAACCGCGCTGCAGGCGGTCCCGACGTTTCGGCGTGTGCCACGTAGAGCAGTGTAAACACGCGGTAACGGGTAACTGGTTCTTTGGGAGCAGACCCCTGCCCTGCCGCCGGCGGAGGGCTACTCCAGCCCCCGGCCCACACGTGGGGCCGCCAGTTCCGCGAAGCCGGCGTGGGACTGGGAGCAGGAGCCGTGGGGTCTGGGGGCTGCTCCACCTGGGCTGGAGACCCCACTTAGTCGGTTAACTGGTTGAATATTAAATTAATCTGACGTTTACTGGGTAACTGATTAATTGGAATTTTACATCCCTACTTCTGTGGCATGTTGTAAAATTAGGCAAATGCCCAAATGAGCTGACAACGTGCCCCCTGGAAGAGCTCTGTATGCTTCTACTCTAGGGGTTTGCCTAGCCCTGACTGGGAACCACTGGGTAGAGCAGGGGGCTGTAGTCAGGATTCCTGGGTTCTGTCTGCAGGTCTGGAAGAGGAGTGTGGTCTAATGGTTACAGCAGTGGGGGCTGTGAAGCAAAGTTCTTGGGTAAATCTGGCAGAGGCGTGTAATGGAATAGCTAAGAGTGGGAGAAGGCTGTGAGTTAAAAACTAGGGTTGAAAACTCTCTAGGAACTAAAGATTAATCTTTAATTACAGATTATGTCCTGTGATGAAATTTCCAGGAATATGTCCAACTAAAATAGGCAACTCTAGTCAGGCCTCTTAGGTTCTCTTGCTAGGCCCTGGAAGGGGATTGGGCTCTCATTGTGACTGGGCCCCCCTTTGTGCCAGGTGTTGCCCAGAAACACAATCTCTGCCATGAAGCACTTGGGATCTAAACAGGCAGGATTATTCCACCCCCCTTTTACCTATGGGAAACAGAGGCCATGTCAGTCCCTAAATTGAGCGGGGACTAGACCAGAGCATGCCTAGCTCCCATCATAGCCACAAGCTCATCCTTTAATAGGCTGGGCATAGGGTTACTTGTTCCCATCCACTGTCCCCTGCCTGTGCTGACTGGGATGGAAGCTGTCCTGTGACATCATCTGAAGCTAAATTCTCTGAAAGGTGCGTGGCCGCACAGCCTACTAGCCACAGCACTGCATAGGTGCTAAGTGAACCTACCCAGCCTGAACTTGCCATGGCTGGGGGAGAGGAACCCCTCCCCCGACCCAGTCTGGCCTGGACCTGCGGCAGCTGGGGGAGGGATCAGGATGCCTTTCTTACAGGAAGAGAAACCTTCCTCTCCCTCTCCCCCCAACCCAAGTGCTGCTGTGGAGTGAGAGAATTGGGGAGAGTCCTCGCTCTCTCTACTATTGCCTGGGGAGAGACTGCATCCCAAGCCCCTCATGCCTGGCCCCACCCCCAACTGGAGCCCTCACCCCCCCCCAACTCTTTGCTCCAGCCACGAGCCCCCTCCCACACACAGGACCCCTCGGCCCCACCCTATCACCTGAATTTTGCTATGTGCTCTAATATGGAGGTGATGTATCACATATCACCTCCATATTGGTTCACATAACAAAATTCATCCCACACATGCATGGGAAAAATTGAAGAGAATGCCAATCCTGAGCCAGGATTTTTTGGAAGAAGCAGCCATTCTGTTCAACAAATATCCCAGCCTTGTTTACAAGGTGTGACCAACAGCTGGGGAGAGCTAGGGAAGAAGCAAGAGCAGAGCCAGTGAAGCAGCTGAGGAGGGGGTAGGTGCTGCAAAGGAGAAGGCTCTTTCACTTTTCTCAGTGCTAATATCCCCCTCAGATCTCTCTGCATTCACTTCCCCAGACCCTTTGATCTCCCCCTGCTCACATAGCAATGCTCTCAATGTTCCCTTTCCACTGCTGCGCATGAGCCTGCTTCTCTGGAGCTCTCGTTGTCGGGAACGCACCATGCTGGGGGAAGACGTGCCAGAGACATTATCGCTGTAGCCCCAACCCTCATTTCCTCTGGATTATTTAACTCTGAGCGGAGCTGAGAGTTTGGGGCTCTTCCAGCATCATGCTAAGAGTTACGGCTGAGCCCACCCCTCTCCCCAGAGAAGGAGCATGTTGCTGCATTAAATGAGCAGGAAAGTTTCCTGGTTTTCAGAGCTGGTTAGGGAGTCTAGAACTCTTGGGTTCTGTCCCCAGCAATTGTCCTTCTAATCTTTGCTATCCATGTGCAGAATAAATTATGTGCACCGAGATATGTGTGAATGTGCACCACCAATAGGAATACAAAGTTGGCTGTGGATGCTCAGCTAACCAGCTGGGCAGCACTGGAATATCTCCTGAGTGGCTGACCATGCACGCAACTTACAGGGAACACTGGTCCCCAGCCCTGGGAGCCAGGTCAGGGACAAGTGTGCTCACCTGCTCTGGGTGCACATGCTGCCGGTGGCTGTTTCTTTCAGAGGCTCATGAACTAGGGATGTAAAAGTGTAGTCGAATAGCCAATAAGCAAAATGCTGTAGACTACACGCATTCCTCCCTCTCCCCCACTTGCCAGTAAATTTTTTAGCAGGCTGGCTAGCAGCCCAGCTCTGTTCTGGCTTGCACCAGATCCAGGACCTCAGACCATCCCCTTGACAGGGGCTGCTGCCACCCTGCGCTGATGCCTCTTTTTCAGAGGCAGCCGCACAGGGTGATGGCACATGTCCACAAGGGGAGCTGGGTTTTAAACTGGCTCCTCTCGCAGACTGGTTCCCACCTAGCACCCTGTGCTGTTGTCTCTGATACAGTGGCATCAGTGTGGAGTGGCAGGGGTCTTCTTGGGAGTGAGGCCAGAGTGCACTGGCTGCCGGCCCCACCCCCAGAGACTATAGACTAGTCAACTAACTGATAAGTATTCATGAGGTTACTTGACTATTCAATTAACCGATATTTAACATGCCTATCATGAACAACCAAGGTAGCAGCTACAAGATTGGTGAGCAGAGGGACATCACCTTTGCCAGTCACCAGGCCTCACGGCTTATTCTCGAGTTGGCAGCCAGGGGGCACCGTACAGGAAGTTGTGGCAGGGACAGATGGAGGGTGGGAGAGGTCTTACCCTGCACACAGAGGGTAGGCAGGAGCCTAGTTTCAGAGCAGATGTTGTAGGGGTCAGGACTGTACTTAAGACCCTGTTGTCTGAACCTCATTTCATGGCCATTTCCTAATGAGATGAAGTCTCCTGTCTCCCCGAGCTGGTACTTCCCCCATGGGAAGGGATGCTAACCCCAAAGTCTTAGCCAAATTCTAAGGCACTCAGTTCCATGCTACCTCCTTTCAGCTGGACACAGGGTCATCCTTCACTTCCTGCCTCAAACTGATGCTGCATGCAGCTTCACCCCAGAGATGGCTGCATCTCAGCATTGGACAAGAGATTCCTACATAAATTACCCCAATGCTCCATCACAGAGGCTGTTGCGTCTCAGCATCAGGTGAGGAGTCCTGTATGAAGAGTCCCCATGTCCCACACACTCCCAAAGATGGCTGTTTCCCCTCACGTGGTGAGGGAATTCCTAGATAGCCCTCAGTGCCCCACTCCTGCAGCAGAGGTCCCTTTAAAAACAATGTCCCACCCCAGCGGTGGCTGTACCTGGACCTCCACAAAGTTCAGCTGGATCCTGCACAGGGTCGGTTGAGAGGACTGACCAGGGCATGAGAACCACACAAGCCTTTTGCAATCCCTGAGGGGTGAGTGAGAAGCACAAACAGGAAGTGGAACAACAAGTGCTCTGAACTCAAGGTTAAGGCCTGTGTGGAATGGGAACCTCGCCCTTCCATGCATGCCCAAGCCAGGAGGGGTGCATGGCTGGGCAGGGCTCAAGGAATCTCTGCCATGACCTTCTCCCTCTGAGTCCTTGCTTTTTATTGCCTGCTTCCCCCTTCCTTCCCCACCTCTGCCATGAGGTACAGTTTGCCCTTGCTTGAGAGCCCAGGCAGCAATCTTTTAATAGCAGAAAAAATGAGGCGCTGGCCCCTTCTGGGGAATCTGCAGACTCACCCTCCCATTCTCCCTTATTTGGGAGGAAATCCAGGCTGATTTTGTTCTGGTTTCTTGGCTTGGGTTCTTGGAGGCATTTTTAGCCATCCGCATCTAATCCCCAAGCAGCCCATTGACGCCCCCCCCCCCCCACAGCTGGCTGGAGGGGTCCGCTGGGACAAAGGCTGGAGCAGGGCTTTGCATAGAGCCTTGGTTGCACTAGCCCTTTGATGTGATATGATAGAGGTACATAAAATCATGAGTGGTGTGGAGAGGGTGAATAAAGAAAAGTTCTTCATTAGTTCCCATAAAAGAAGGACTAGAGGACACCAAATGAAATTAACGGGTAGCAGGTTTAAAACTAATAAAATAAAGTTCTTCACACAGCGCATAGTCAGCCTGTGGAACTCCTTGCCAGAGGAGGCTGTGAAGGCTAGGACTATAACAGAGTTTAAAGAGAAGCTAGATAATTTCATGGAGGTTAGGTCCATAAAAGGCCAGGGGATATAAATGGTGTCTCTGGCCTCTGTTTGTCAGAGGCTGGAGCACAAGACAAATCGCTTGATCATTGTCTTCGGTCCACCCCCTCCGGGGCATCTGGTGCTGGCCACTGTCGGCAGACAAGCTACTGGGCTAGACGGACCTTTGGTCTGACCCAGTATGGACATTCTTATGTTTTTATGTTCTTATGTGATTAGAGGCATGGACATGGCTATGTTGCATCAGACCCATGGGCCCACCCCGCCCAGTATCCCGTCTCCACCATTAGCCATCATCAGATGCTTTGAGAGCAGGTGCAAGAAAACTGTTTACTGGACAAGCCGGGAGCAGCTGGCCCCATATGCCAGCATGCCAGCCAGTTCTCTTTCCATTCCAAGGGACAGTAATAATGTCCCAGGGTGAGCCGTGGAGTGAAGCGCCCTAGCACTGGAGTGCTCTCTCTGTCTATCCTTCCCCCCTCCTGAGAAGGACAATGCTGTGTAGTTGGCAGGGGTGAGGTTTGGGGCACCGGGTCTCTATTCCTGGCTCTGCTGTGTGACCTTGACCATCGTCCCATCTCCCTTTTGTGTCCCCACCTGCCCATTGGCTATTGAATATTGTAAACTCTTTGGCGCAGGGACAGTCTCTCACTGTGTGTTGCTTGCAGTGCCTGGGGCAGAGGGGACCCTGATCTCAGTCAGGATCTGTGCAGCACCTGGCCTGACACCACCACAGTCTCAACTGAGACTGCTACTTACTACTGTGACAGAAACAGCAATATAGGAATATAATTACCTCAGACCTGCTTGCTAGGGAATTTCCAAGAGGCTTGACCAGCTTAGGCTCACACACCCTCAAGTACTTGAGAGTTACAGGCCTCTGCGTAATAACAGTCAGTTCCCACTCCTGAGTCTGGTGTCATCTTTTCTGTGAGTATGGGGCCTGGTGACCATTCCAGGCAAGGCAGAATCCCTCCTGCCTTCTCTTCTCCCCAACCTGGCAGTCATGGACGATGTGAGGCATAAGCAGGCTAAGCAATCCCTTAGGGCCCCAAGCAAGCCAAAGAGACCCTCTAACCACATATTTAGGATGTGTTGAGGGGAATAATCCTGCATAGGGCTGTCAGTAGGTTAATGCTGCCTTTGCTGGCAGCAGATGCCCCTCTGAGAATCTCCCTGCTTCAATATAGGGCCATCTCTGACCCTGTGCACAGAGTGGAAAATTCCAACCCCCAGCCATGCCCTTTTGTGACCTGTTTTGGTTAAGAGGAGAAATTGATGCTGAAGTGGGCCTGGCTATAGCTTAGGGCCTTGCCATATGAGGGGCCTCTAAAAAAGAAAAAACTGACTCCATTTAACACTTTATCAAAATAAATAAAGGAGATATGGGGAAAAAAGATTATCTCTAAATATAGAGAACATTTTCATTCAAATATGAGAAAAATGTACACATCTGGCTACACAAACACCCTTCCCCTTCCTTAGTGACTGATGGGAGGCCAGGGCTAAGAAAAAAAAGATAATTGCGATTGTAAAATTGGTACTTCTACAAATCAGTTGGCCATCAGTCTCCCAAGACAGCGTTTTGCTGGCCAGCTGCTATTGGTAAAATTCTGGCCGTGCCTTCATCACTTATTTAAATAAATAAATAATTGCACTGCCAATAAAACTGGAAATAATGAGAGGCCAGAGGTGGTAGTGTCATGAAGCAATCCTACCACGCTCATATGGAACTCGTCTTAGGAGTGACATCATGCATCCCCCCTTTGGCTGGCAATGACTGGAAGGCCACCATCTTCTGTTTACTGTTCAGCATGCTCAGTCATATAATACCTTTGCTCCTGTTTTTCTTCATTACCTTAAGCGGTAGTGTGTTCTTTCTTCTGATTGGTACATACGTACAATTGTGTGTTTTAGTGCACACGCCACTTGCTGCTTCATGTGCTGTTCATGCTTCTTGTGACTGAGTTTGTAGGTGATTGTCTAATGGACTCGGGTCGAATGAATTTTGAGGATGATAAATTTGTGTTGGCTTCCTTTTGTCAGTTTGCTGCATTTATTTAGTACAGCAAAAGAAAAATCCCAACAATCCATTGTTTTGTAGCAAAAATTAAATTGAAATAAACATTTGTAAATCTACTTTATATGGAGTCTGCAGAAACGTTGTATTTCCCTAACAGAATTAATCAACTGTTTTGTTCATTTATTCTATACAAAAAAGAATTTTCCTTATTCGTGGTGTAAAAAGAATGTCATAGCCTCTCCTGTTTTCCTGTGAGAACAAAAAGCTTTTGTGTTTATGGAGTCAATGTCCTTTTTATGAAAATAATATTTTTTTATGATATGAGGCCTCTCACATGTGACATAGCTTAGGGCCTCCGAGTGTCAGAATCTGGCCCTGCTCCTGAGGTGGGGCCAGCTGAGATTTATTCAGAGTTGGTGCCCTTGGTGCCTTTTTCAGTGATAAGGTTAAGATTTTATCATGGTTATCTCTCTCTCTCTCTCTCTCTCTAAAAAAAATTCCTGCGGGATGATAGAGTGATGTCATCACGCCACTCTGCGTCCCGCTGCCCTCCGCACTCAACCGCACAGCCTCCCCGCTGGCCCTGCCCCAGGAGCCCTGACCACATGACTGCTCCATGAAATGGTGGGGGCGGCGGCTCCATCCCTTTGCACCCCCTGGAGCAGCATCCACCTCCCTCTGAGGCCTGCCCCCAGCCTGCCTAGCCCATGCGCCTGCAGTGCAGCTTTGCTCTGTGTAGCCTGGGCCTAGCCACAGCGCTTGGGGGCTGTGCCACAGGTCTTCCCCTGAGCGAGTGGCTCCCGCATGTGCCGGTGACCTGGGGCCAGGCCCCTGGCTCATGCGCGCTGTCCTGGGCCTGCCATGAGCTGGGCTGGTCTTGACAACACCGCACACATGGCCCTTTGGGGATGGCTTGGTTACACTGCACCCCGGCTGCTTCCCTGGTTCTCCGGAGCGGCCACTCTGCACTCCAGGCTCCCTGGGCTCGCCATGGAGCAAAGCTGCCCCAACAGGCCCTTTCAGAAAGGCTGAGCTGGGGACGGGCTGTGGCTCTGCTGCGGTGGCCAGGGCTGTGCTGCCCAGCCTGATGGTGCTCCTGAGGGAGAGGGGCACGCAGCTCAGTGAATTTGTGGGAGAGTGCAGGGTGTGTGTAGGAAGGGAGGAAGGGGAATAGGGTGTATGTGGGGATGGGTGGTGGGGTAAGAGGGGATGGATGGGGTGAGGGGGATATAGGAATGGAGGCAGGGAGATGGGCAGTGTGGGGGTGGGGAGGGGTTAGGGAAGGATGGGTGGGTATAGGAATGGAGGTGGGGGTAGGGATGGAAGGAGGGGTTGGGCAGTGGGCCAGGGAACCCTGAGATAAGGACTGGTGACCCAGATTACCCCACCAGGCTCTCTTCCCCTGTGACCTGGTTCTCAGTAGATTGCAGGCATGTAACGATGGGGGCTTCCCCATGGTTCCATGTCTCTTCATTGTGCCCTTCCTGCTGGCACGTGCGCTCCTGCTGCGGGGCTGGTACATGCTCCATGCAGAAAGGGCGCAATGGAGAGACATGGAACCATGGGGGAGCCATGGAGCACTACACATCTGGAGCGCTGCCGTCCTGCAAAGACGGGCAGTAACAGGGTGCGGAAAATGGGTAATTCCCTCTCTATCTGGCTGCTTGCATGTAACCCAGCCCCTGCCCATCGCTAGTGAGCCAGGTGTCCAGGAGCACCTGGAACGAAAGGGATTTGTTTGGAGTTGGGCCCCATTTTACTAATTGCGTTTGGTTTTCATTTACATGTGAGGCCCACGAGCCCACAGAGCACAACACTTCCTGACAGGTCACTTTTGCATAGACCCATGCTAGCCGCCAGGAGAGGCTCCGAATTCTGCATGCGAATATTTTATTGGTGGGTGGGGCAGGAATAGGAAGGTTGTGGAGGGTGGGGCGGGGAATGGCTGGCAATTGAAGGGCACGAGCCAGTGGGATGTCTGAGAGCATTCAGATATAGGGGCCTGTCAAGGGGTGTGGTGGAGTGGGAGCAGAGACAGGTGTGAGTGACTTGGGGCCATGGAGAGTGCAGCTGGGCTCAGTGCAAGATTGACAGGCTCTCTGGCTGTGAAAGCAGCCCATGAGAGGGCGGTTGGTGAGCGCAGTGAGCAAGGGATGCAGCCCCGTAGTTTTTAGTAAGTCAGGGAAAGGTCCCAGGCAATAGACAAAAATTCATGGAAGCCTATGGCCTACCCCTTACTTTACTAAGAATGCTCTTGACAGAATGGGACTGGTGGGGGTTTGAAACCCCACAATCTATTGTGGGAGGGTTCAGCACCTACTGCCACTGCAGATGATTGCTCTGGTGTGTCCCCAGTGCCCCTGGCAGCTCAGAGCTCTGGGTCCCACCTCATCCACGGTGGCTGCTTTTTTGACAGTACTGATTGTAGTCTAGACGCTCGTTTTTGAAAGAGGCTTGCAGTCTAGACGTAGCCACAGTGTCAAGATTGTTAGATACTGCAGTCACATGGCTATGCAAGTACATGAGAATGGCCATATGGGGTCAGACCGATGGCCCATCTAGTCCAATATCCTTTTGGATAGTGCCAGTACCAGATGCTTCAGAGAGAATGAACAGGACAATTGCAGAGTGATCCATCCCATGTCATCCAGTCCCAGCTTCTGGCAGTCAGAGACATTTTATAGACTTATATCATATTTTCCCTTAGTCATCTCTTTTCCAAGCTGAAAATTCCCACTCATTAATCTCTCCTTATCCTGAAGCTGCTCCATCCCTTATTCCCCTATTCATTTTTGTTGCCCTTCTGTGTACCTTTTCCAATTCTAATATATCTTTTTAGGGATGGGACAATCAGAACGGTATTCCAGGTGTGGCCATACCATGCATTTATTTAGTGACGTTATGATATTCTCTGGTTTATATAGTTCCTCACATTCTTTTTGCTTTTTTGACTGCTATGCATTGAACAGATCTTTTCAGAGAACTGTCCATAGTGACTCCGAGTTCTATTTCCTAGTGGTAACAGCTCATTTCCATCCCGTCATTGTGTATGTATAGTTGGGATTATGTTCTCCAATGTGAAGTTAATCTGCCAACGTGTTGCCCAGTTTTGTTGCCTCACTGTTTACCCCATTTCCAGAGCACTATGAATAGCACAGGTCCTAATACAGATCCTTAGGCGACATAACTGTTTACTGCTCTCCATTTTGAAAAGTGACCATTTCCTAACCTTTGTTTCCTATCTTAGGGTATGTCTACACTACCCCGCTAGTTCGAACTAGCGGGGTAATGTATGCATACCGAACTTGCTAATGAAGCCCGGGATTTGAATTTCCCGGGCTTCATTAGCATAAAGCCGGCGCCGCCATTTTTAAAAGCCGGCTAGTGCGAACCCCGTTCCACGTGGAACGAGGAGTACAGATAGTTCGGAATGGCTACGTAGTTCGAACTATCTAGCCCGTGCCGCGTGTAGCCGCGCGGCACGGGGTTCGCACTAGCCGGCTTTTAAAAATGGCGGCGCCGGCTTTATGCTAATGAAGCCCGGGAAATTCACATCCCGGGCTTCATTAGCAAGTTCGGTATGATACATTACCCCGCTAGTTCGAACTAGCGGGGTAGTGTAGACATACCCATAAACTAGTTATTGATCCATGAAAGGCCTCCTCTTTTACCCCATGACAGCTTACTTTGCTTAAAAGCCTTTGGTGAGGGACCTTGTTAAAAGTTTTCGGAAAGTCTGAATACACTATCTGCATTGTCCACCTTGCCTTGTCCACATGTTGACCTCTCAAAGCTTGCTAATAGATTGGCGCAGCACGACTACCCTAAACAAAAGCCATGTGGACTGTTCCCCAACAAACAAATCATGTTCATCTGTGTGTCTGATAATTCTGTTCTTTACTATGGTTCAACTAGTTTGCCTGGTACTGACATTAGGCTTACTGTAATTGCCAGTATTGCCTCTGGAGCTTGTTAAAATTCTTTTTAAAAATTGGTGGCACATTAGCTACTCTCAGTTTCCCATGTAAGTGATAGGCTACTACAGTTTCAAATTTGAACTGTTGGGTAAATACCATCTGGTCCTGGTTTCATTACTGTTTAATTTGTCAATTTGTTCCAACTCCTCCCCTACTGACACATCAATCTGGAACCATTTCTCAGATTTGCCATCTAAAAAGAAAGGCTCAGGTGTGGAAATCTCCCTTGAATCCTCTGCAATGAAGATTGATGCAAAGAATTCATTTAGCTCTTCCACAATAGCCTTATCTTCCTTCAGTGCTCCTTTGGCACAATGATCATCCAGTGGCCCCACTGAATGTTTGGCAGGCATCCTGCTTGTGATGTCAGTTTTCCAGTCGTTTGCTAGTTCATCTTCAAATTCTTTGTTGGCCTACGTAATTATACTTATATTTGACTTGCCAGAATGTATGCTTCTTTCTATATTCCTCAGTAGGCCTTAACTTCCAATTTTTAAGGATGCCTTGTCGTTTAGCCACAGTGGCATTTTTTGGTCCTCGTACTATGCTTTTAAATCTGGATTATACATTCAATTTCAGCCTCCATTATGGTGTTTTTAAAAAGTTTCCATGAAGCTTGCAGGCATTTCACTTTTGTGACTATACCTTTTAATTTCCATTAATTAGCTTCCTCATTTTTGTGCGAGTGCCATTTATGAAGTTAAATGCTTGTGTGGAGTAACTATGTAAGCGGTCCTCAAAAGATGAACTAAAGGTTTGGTCCACACATGTTGACTGACGATTCCCAGCAACTTAATGGGACTCTCTTCAGTGGCTTCAGTGGGCACTTGATCACACCCTACTTGACCTGCTGCCCCTTTGGAATAAGGAGTTGGCCAACATGTGGGTCTTGCCAGGCTGTTTCTGAGAGGAGGAGTATGTGAAGGGGGTTAAGGAGTAAGTTAAGGAGTATTCTCTGGTGAAATCTTGTTTATTTGCAAAGAATGTCCATATAGTCCTGTGTCCCTGATCACAGCAGGAACAAACAACCAGCCGTGTTCCTTCTCTCAGTTTCCAGGCCTGCCTCTCCAGCCAGCCCTAGGAGCTCTGTCTCTCTGATGCTCCTGCTGTGTGCTGGCTGCCTTTCTCTCCTGATCACAGGCTCAGCTTGCTAAGCAACCTCCCAGCCCCTGCATTTGCAGTCAGTCTCAGGGAAACCTCACACCCAACATGGGTCAACCAATCTCAAGTTTTGCCATACAGCTGATTGCCTTGGGTGGTTTCTGTTGTCTCCAGCTCTCCTGCTCCATAAAAGGACTTGATTGCTCTTTCCATTTTTCCTGAAAGAAAGGTAGTTCACATGGCCAGTGGCTTTAACCAGGCTGCCATTGATACCTGCCATCATGAGCAGAATTGCCCGGGAGAAGGAGCTGAAAGGAGCTGGGTGATGGGGCATAGCAGCAAGCCTTTACGTAACAGTGATTCATTCCAGAACTTTGCTGACTTCATCTGTGATGCTAGAACCCATTGACAAAGCAGGGTTCTAGCTGAGCTGTTAAATGATGCAGAGGGAGGTGAAAGGAGTGGCCAAAGGGGCTGAAATGGAGGAGGGCAGCTCCGGTGAGGGTCAGGCCATCTCACTGTGTGTGTGTATATATATTTAAGGGAGCTATAGACAGAGGCAGTGATAAAGAGGAAAATGGATGGATGGAAATCCAGCATGGATTCTCCAGGAGGAAACATGGTAGTGTCTGGGGGGAGGGCGCGAATCACTCCCAGGCAGGGAAACTCCTCAAAAGCTAGAATAGGAACCTAAGAGTCTCTAATCTTTCTCTCCACTCATCGTCTCTTCCCTGTTTCTTAGAAACACCACAAGATCAGTACAGTATTATTCCCTTCCCACCAAACTGTATCAAACCAATAGGCCCATGTAGTCTGATATCCCTCTTTCTTGTCACCTAAGTTCACCCCACTGGGGTAAGCTTACCCAGTATTCCACCATCACTTTTCCCAGCAGCCCGAGATCAGACCCATGGATCAAATAGCCAGATAGCTTAGCTGGTCAAGAAGATGATGATGTCAGGGGATTTGATGGGAGGATGTCAGGTGGTTTAGGGGATGATTTGGGGCAGCAGCATCCAGCAGAATCAGAGGGTGACTGAGAGGAATAGCGTCAAAAGGTCAGGGGACAGTGTCTGGGATTGGGAAGGATGGTTTCTGGAGGATTTGGGGGTATGTTGGGTGGATTTGAATGACAGGGGCTGGGAGGCCAATGTTGGGGGAATGGTATTGAGGGTGCTTGTGGAGAGGGCTTACAGAGATAGAGTCAGGAGGCTGATGGGTCGTTTCAGTGGACACTGTTAAGAGTTGGGATTTGATTTCAGTGGCAGGATTGGGGAGTTGATTTTGGTGATTAGTGTTGGGAGGTTAATTTCAGTGGGTTGTGTCACAGGATTAGAGATTGATTTTGGTGGGCTGTGTTCCAGAGTTGGGGGTTGATTTTGGTGGGCATTGGAGTAGGCAAGTTGATTTCAGTGGACAGTGTCAGTTGATTTGGGTTTGGGGTTGGCTCTTTTGGGCAACATCATAGACTTTGGGAGTTGATTTTGGTGGTCAGTGTCAGGTGTTTGCATAGGTGGTGGTGAGTAGACTGGCAGTTAGGGGAGGCTAGACTCCTCCCTATCCGCCAGCTCCCCCCCACTTCTGTCCCCTGCTGGAGGCAAGAGTCCTCCGCTGCTGCTGGCTTTCCTCTCCCCAGGTCAGCATCCCCTCCTCATCCAAGAGCATGTAGCAAGCAAGGAGCACAGAACATGTGGCAGGCAAGGAGCGTGGAGTCTGCAGCACCCCCAACCATTCCCAGAGCACGGAGTGGGCTCTGCAGAGCTCCAGACTCCAGTCCCACAGCATGGGGCAGGCCCCACAGCCACAGAGCCCCTAACCCCAGGGCCAGAGTGCGGGATGGGGTGGGTGCTGTAGTTGTAGAGCCCCTGACTCTGGAGAACGAGGTGCCACTGCAGCACCTCCACTGCTGTGCCAAGAAGGGCACCAGCCCAAGACTGGCCAAATCCGTGCAGCAGGTTGTTTGACCCCCACACCATCCCACCTGATCTGCTAGAAGAGCAAGAAGGCTGGGAGTGAAGCATGGGCAGGGCACACCAGGCTGTTTGGGAAGGCTCAGCCTCCCCCTGCCTACAATACTTGCTGCCCCAAGTTTGATTTTGGTGGGCAGTGCTGGGGGGTTGATTTAGAGGGGCAGCATCGGCATGTGAGGTTGGCACATTGATTTTGGTATAGGGTTGCCAGTTTTGACTGGACACATTCCTGAAGGTTTTCATACACAACATAATTAATTTTTGATTCCAGGACAATCCTGGGAGGCTGGCAACCCTCATTTCTGTAAGCAGTGTTGGGCTGGGAATTAGGGTTTTTTGGTGTCTGGTATTGAACTGGACAGCCCGGTATTTGTGCCTTCTGTCTAGTAAAATTCCTGGTCCCGTTTTTTTTCCCCCTCAATAACCTTTCACGTGGCTTTTTTTTTTAAACAGAATTTTTTCCCTGCAGTTTTTTTGGAAAGGAGGGTGGGGTTCGGTATTTTTTGTGAAACCATCTGGCAAGCCTACTGGGAATTGATTTGATGGGCAGTGTTGGGGTTGGTGGATAGTGTGAGGAGTTTTTGATTCAGTGACAATGGTATTGGGGAGTCAGGGTAGTGGTGAGGCACAGTGGGTGGAGACATCGACCCCTGTTGTCAATGTGGCTTTGATCGGACCCCCGCGGGCTCTGAACACGACAGGATCCGGCTATTTCGCTAATGGTTGAGTCTCCTTTGCCTCATTAACTGTCATGGTGGCTAGTGAGGAGCGGGCAGGAGATGTATTGTGAGCTACTTCCGCCTCCATAACTATCATGGCGGCTAGGTGAGGCTCAGGACTGAGACGAAAGAATTTAGAGCTACTTCCGCCTCCGTAGCGGGAAGGATAGGTGGGCCGCCGCGGTCGCAGTGGCGGGCACCAATCAGCTTTGTGGGGGCGTGGCCGAGGGACGACCTATTCATATAAAAACAGGCTCTAGGGCGAAGGGGGGGCGTTGCATTCCGTGGCAAGCGGCTGAGAGGTGGGTGTTGCCGGCCCGCTCAGCTACTCCTCGCTGTAGCGCCCCCGTCCCCACTTGTAACGCACCCCCTCCCCGCAGCCATGTTCAGCTGGGTGAGCAAGGACGCGCGGCGGCGCAAGGAGCCGGAGCTGTTCCGCACGGTCTCGGAGGGGCTGAAGCAGCTCTACGCCACCAAGCTGCTGCCCCTGGAGGAGCACTACCGCTTCCACGACTTCCACTCCCCGGCGCTGGAGCCGGCCGACTGGGAGAACAAGCCCATGGTGCTGCTGGTGGGGCAGTACAGCACGGGCAAGACCACCTTCATCCGGCACCTCATCGAGCAGGACTTCCCGGGCATGCGCATCGGGCCCGAGCCCACCACCGACTCCTTCATCGCCGTCATGGGGGGCGAGACCGAGGGCATCGTCCCGGGCAACGCCCTGGTGGTCGACCCGCGCCGGCCCTTCCGCAAGCTCAACGCCTTCGGCAACGCTTTTCTCAACAGGTGAGCGGCGCGTGGGCCGAGCGGCGCCCTCTGTGGCTGGGGCCGTGCCTGGTGTCCCGCGGTTCCTCGCCCTGTGGCTGTGGGAGGGGCTCAGCCTTCCTCACCGGGCGGGGGGGGAGTGGTGCGAGGCTGGATTTGCCTTTGCCACGCATGGCCCCCTTATCTTCTCGCCCTCCCCAGGTGAGGGGCTGGGGGCGAGGAGTCTTGCGGTGCCCCTCCTACCTGCAGCCGCTGCCTCAGTGCGTTCTTCAATAGGGGAGTCTGGGTTTGTGGGGGGCATCGCGTGGCACCCCAGTTTAGTGCCGTCAAGCGGTGGGACCCTAATGTGGATGCCCTAAGAGCGGGCCTGGGTGCAAGGGAGCCTGCTAATTCTTCTGGCAGCCCCCAGACTCTTGTCAACTTTCTTCATGTGGGTCCCTGTACTAACTTCGAGGTAGTGCCCCCTCTCTGGAGGCATGACTTTGGACGTCCAGTAGCTAAAAGACATGATCACTGGGGTTCTACTCTTAGATAGGATTGAGGAACTGCCATTGTGCATTTAATGCTGGGCTGTACCTAACAAACCATCCTGGTGCCTCCAGCTATGTGTTGGGTTTGAGACAGGCCATAAGCAACTGTCACAGGAACTGACCCTCAACAAATATTAACTGACTCTGTATTTGCCCAAGCTGTAATGGGGGAAAAATAAAGTAACATTAAGCAAGTTAACTTAAACTTCTAAAACTCCATTCCTTGATACCAAAGAGGCTAGTAACTCTAAAAGGGCGCATAATTCATTTAAAAATCTTAATAGGGCAGCTTCCCTCTACAACTGGGAGCCCAGTTATCTGGCCCTGTACTTGATAGCTGGAAGGGGGTTCAGGAACTCTTGGAAACAGAAGAAGATGGCTCTATTACATGGCAGGAGAGTGCCCTACATCCCTGGTTCCTGGCTGGTGCACAGCCTCTGGTTTTTATGAGAAGGCACTGGAATGTAAAATCCCATTCTCTAATCAGTTAAAGATAGCTCCAGCATCCTGGTCAAAAGCAGCTCCTGACCATGGGTGCCTCAAGTAGGGATTGTTCCCATGTCGCTGATGGAGCAGCTGCTGCCTATGGGGTACCCTGGCCTGCTGTAGGCAGAGGCTGTGCTAAGGGCATATCTACATTACCAGGAAGATGGGAGCTGCCAAGGTCAATCTGCTAAGTCAAATATTGGAAGATCTACTGGGGGCATGCTAAATAAATGCTGAGGGCACCCTGTCAATGCTAGTACTTCTTCTTGCAAGGAGTAAGAAGTTGATGGGACCATTTCTCCAGTTGACCTGCCAGGCTTAAAGTATGTTGACTTCCACTATGTTTATGTAGTGGAATTGCATGCCTTAGGCTTACCTTTCCCTATAGTGTAGACCTGCCCTAACTGAAAATCCATTTGTAGGTTTCCAAGCCTTTAGAGTAACATCCCTGTTTTACATATCGAATAACTGAGCCAGGGCTGAAGTGATTTAGCTAAGCCAGCCCACAGTTGGTAGTAAAAGACATGTCTCCTGATGCCTGCTGTATCTTTGCGCTTCTAAAGACTGGCACCCCAAAGCATAACCAATGAGTTGCTAAGTTTAATTTCTCTCAAACTAAACAAATACCTGTTTCAGGATGGGATTCTTCTTGGGTTTCCTTGTTCTTGCACAGAGGTGTAACTTTACTAACCTAGTGAGTAAATGGCTGCCTGAAGCCTATGCAAGTAGACTTTTCTGAGCATATTGCTTTTGCTGCACTTGAAAGGGGAGTTTCATTTTCAGAGGTAAAAATACAAAACCCCTATAAGGAAGTTGAGAACTTGCAGCTGGATATCCCAGAATTATCCATCATCCAGAAATGGATTCCTGCCCTGACACAGTTTCATTGCTGACAATGAGGGCATGATATAGCAAGGCATGAATGAAACACTTGAAAATACTACTAGTGGGCATAGCATGCAGTTTGAACTAACTAATGATCAGGGCCCTCCCTATTAAAGGCTGCTTCATCTGTGCCCAGAATGAGGTTTTTTGCATAATTCCAGATAAGTAGCTACTAGCTGTTTGAGCTAGCTTGTGTATTACTATGCCAATCCTAGAGGGCATTTAAACTCCAGGGTTAAATGGGTCTCTGGAATGTTGTCCTCTGGCCTCCCTGTCGGAGGAAAGCAAAGACTGTTAATGCTTAACCCAAGTTGTCTCCTCAATGGTCTGGTGTCATTAAAAATGAATCTTATGTACTGCTATTTTAAAGTGTATCAGTCTCCACTCATTATCCTAACCAGTGGATTCTTGATCTGATGTCTAACATATGTCTTTCTGCATTCATCCTAAAGCTTCTTCAAGGAGCAATGCAGGGTCTCTGGACTCCAAGAAGTAGTAGGTTTAGTTGCATGGCCTTGTTTTTTCTCCCCTAACTACTGTGCTGTGCTCTCCATTCTAAAGGTGCCTGTATGCAATTAGTAACCAACACTTTTGTGGCTGGAAGATAATGCAGAAATGTCCAGCTTTTAAAACTGTTCAGTACCATAAATACTAAGAATGAAGGCTTACAGTGAGTTTTGTGCAGAAGCCGAGAGCTTTCCTGCCACTTTGTGAAATGTTAGCTCTGTGATGTTGTAGTGGATTGGACTCTTCCTTGCTGCTTAGCAAGCCCAACAGAAAGCAGCTGCTGAGGAACTAAAATTGCTGTGGCCTCAGTCTCTGAAATAAGAACAGGCTAAGATCTTTCCAGTTGATCTGCCTAGTGGGAAAGAGATTCCAGCAAATTATCCTTTAGATGACTCACTTTTCAAGAGAAACTCTGGTAACATTAGGAAACAGTGACCGGCAACATGAAATTACTGGTCATAGCATTGTTGGAGTAGTGTAATGGTTAGGTGACACAGTCTATTGTCACACTTTCTATTAAAACATGTGGTATTGGCATCAAAGCTTGCCACTATCAGTGCACGTTGCAGCTGCTAACTTTCCATATTGACTAATTTCCAGTTACATCATAATGACTTGGATGTAAGCAACAGTGTAACATTGTGCACATTTCCATTACTATAGCTTGTTAGAAGTGACCATTTTAATCACATGTTGCTACTATTCAGATGGCTTGGACAATAAAGTCAGTTTCACTGTTGAGCTCAAAGCAGTGGTTCTCAGACTTCTTGGCCTGTGGCCCACCTTGCTCAACACAGACTTTTCTGCAGATGACCAGCCAACAACCCATAATGACAAATGGGTGCAGGGGGGCGGTGGGTTTGGCTGGGAGGTTAGGAGCAGCCTGGAGGTACATGATCTCAGTGGGAGAGGGGTACATGAAGGTACTGAGTCTGGGCTAGGGATGGTATATTCAGTAAATCGATAATTCATGCTTGACTCTTCAGTTACTCGACTATTTGATAGTCCCAGGGGTGGGGCCAGCAGCCAGTGAGCTCCAACCCCACTCCTGAGGAGCCCCCTGCCTCCCAGTGCTGCTGTCTCTGTATCAGGTAGCAGCGTGGGGTGCTAGGCAGGAGCTGGCACATGAGGAAAGCCAGTTTCAAAACCAGCTTCCCTTGTGGATTGGCTGCCTATCACCCAACAGAGGTAGCAGCACGGGGTGGCAGCAGCCCCTGTCCAGGAGGGGGTCTGAGTTCTCAAACCCAACACAAGCTGGGACTGAGCTAGGCTGCCTGCCCACCTTGCTCCCAGTGCACTTAAAATGCAGAGCTGCAGCAGGGGGAGGTCCTGGACCTGGTGCATGCCAGGACTGATCCAGGCTGCTGGCCATCCTGCTTAAAAAATTTATTAGTGGGGGCGGGGGAAATGTATGTAGCCTATGTACATTAACCAATAAGCTTTTGCTTATTGGTTAATTGAGTATATGGTTACATCCCTTGTCTGCCCATGAGGGCAACATGCGGGGGAGGGGGGGACACTTACCTGGCTCCATGTTTCCTGCCACTCCCAGGGATCATCCCTGCTGCTCCTACTGTTTGTGATTCTGGCCAATGGGAGCAGTGAGGAAAGCCTCCAGGCAAGTGACTTCCTGCACTGTTCCACCCAGTGAGGGGGTAGAAGGAGCAGCAGCACACAGAACCACAAGCCAGATCTGGCCTATGAGGCTTACCTCCTTGCAGTGAGAAGCTGGCATTGGTATTTCCCCCCCTCATAATGGGGGCCTGGGGCTAGAGCACCAGCACCAGGGGGCAGTGGTTGAGCCCTGATCCTGCAAACCACCTTTAAGGCTGTCATGGACCACTAGTGGTTCATGGATCATGCTGAGAATCATTGGCTTAATACTTGTAATTAAACTAGTTCTCTTAGGTGACAGATGTTGAGCTGGTCTAAATCAGAGCCTCTTGAAACTCATTTAGACCAACAGAAGAGCAAGTCTAGCTGTCTTAGACATAGATAACCAAAGTGTCTCTCTAAACAGCACTGCTACAGTATGACTCCCTTGTCCTTATCTTTACAAACTTGCATGGTGACTAAGCATATAAGGCTGAGCTGATCTGTTGCTCTGTACATAAACCTAGAGTCACATCTGATTTATAGAAAACTGACCATTTGGTAGCTTAAAATTGGACACTAATGCTAGTAATTCTGCCAAGCTGCTAAAGACTCAATTCTTTCACAGAAGGAAGTGCAAGAGGTTCACTTCCTTAAGGTTAAAAAAACTGAGTCAAAGGTTAAATTATTTGTAAATATTTTCTACTAGTGCTAATGACAGTCCCTTCTCTTAAAAGCCTGCTGTCTCTTAGCACCCTTCCTCTCCATATACCTGAGGCTTGATTTATGCCCCTCATACCTGTGAGATAATTTCCCTATCTTACAGATAGCAGACACTACCTTAAAGCTCCCTGTGGGGTGAGCAAAGAGATGTGTCCCAGTTCACAAAGAGCATCTGGCAGAATAGGCAATTGAACCCAGCCTGCAGCCTGACAACATAGTTCTCTTTTTGGACTCTAATCTTCTTGCATACCATGGAAGGAAAGTGCCTAGCCTGTCTAATTTGAGTATCTCTTCTCATGTAGGTTCATGTGTGCTCAGCTACCCAATCCTGTCCTGGACAGCATCAGTATCATTGACACACCTGGTATCCTCTCAGGAGAGAAGCAACGCATAAGCAGAGGTAATGGCTTACTTTAAAGGCACTCCACTGCTTCTATTACATAAGGATTCCCAGATGGGATCTGACAGACCAGTGGGACCATGGAGCCTTGAAGCAGGATGCTGGGGGTACCAAATAGTCTGTTTTGATACTAGCTTGAGCCAAAACTGACTCTTTGCTTGCTGCTTTTTGGCCTCTTAGAGAGAGAAGGTTACTGCACTGAGCAAAGGAATTAGGATTTGTTTTAATTTGGCTAAATAGTTAGACCAACTGAGTCCTCCATTTAGCTTTCCTTCTCTTTAGAGCCAGGTTTGAGTTGACACCAGGGTCAAACATCTAGTATAGCAATGATTGGTAAAGCGGCAAATTATATTGCACTGGTGGCCAATACTCCTGTACTGGTCTAGCTTTCTGGGAGCTATATCTTGGGAGTGGTGAATATTCTCAGCTTTTTGAGTTCAGAAGAGAATAGTCAGAGATGATCCCTCACTTGGAAAGTCTGTCCAAAGATGAAACTTGAAGTTGATTTGAGGAGCTGAGACTTAAACTTTGGCAGCTTCACAGTTATCTGATGTGCTAATACAGTGGTTCAGGAATGGACAAGTCAGTCCATCTTAGCATGGCACCCCCTGGATGCACTTATGCCTGTTGGCCTTTCAGTGCTTTAAAGCTATTGAGGTAGAGCAGCATGGTCTAGTCAGTGACAAGGGCATTTGACTTCAGGTAGGGAGAAGTGGTTTTATTATTGGGTCTGCTATTTTATTTAGAAGAGATCTTCAGAGTAACAACTCCCTTGCTCCTGCATGTGGGGTATAATTTTAATAGAAATTAAATAGGAGCTGATGTTGGAGTTCTGACTCCTAGATTGGATGAGGAATGCAGTCTAATGGCTAGACTGGGGACACCTTTCTAGTCCATCTCTGCCTTTGCCCCAGAGTAATTGGCTTCATTTAGTGTGCTTTTTTGTGGCTTAACTAAAATAGGGGTGTCATTCCCATTTTATCTGCGAAACATGATCTGAAGCGCTTGGCACTCACAGCATCTCAATGACTGACTTAGCTGAGCCATTTCTCAAAATGAGAGTAATATGCTTTGTTCCCCGTCTCCCACTGTATTGGAGATGGGGATAATGGCTGGCTGTATTTGCATGTTGGAAAACTTGTAGCTGTACAACTCAACCTAATTGAAGTATTGTAGGTCTCAGATGTGTTAATCCCCTGATTAATCCTGTAATGCCCTTTATGATTACAAGGGAACCGACTTAAAGCAGTTATTGAACAAGCTTGAGTTCAAATTCCTAATGTAGATGCATCTGTGTAACCTAGGAGCCTGGTTATCCTGGGTGCTGGTTATTTAGGATCAGTGAAGACCAGTCCAGGTGTCAGCATTGAGGCTGCAAGCCATACCGTAATTCAGTGCATATACCCCGCACCCGAATATACCCCATGGTTATGTGTGTCTGTGTGTCTGTGTGTAAAAAAAAATCTTGTATATCATATGCAAGAATATAACCTGTGGGGCATACAAGACTTTTCTGTGCCGGGGGTATAGTTAATCACTCACCACCCAGGTTCCAGCACAGCTGCCAGCCTCTGAGCAGGGGAGCACTCATCCCACAGGTTTCTCTGCAGCCTCTGGGTGGGGGAACACTCACCATTCAGTTCTTGTGCAGCCACAGAAAGGGGTGGGGGAGCAGGACCCACCAGCCTCTAGGCGGGGGAACGCTCCCCCGCCCAGTTCCTGTGCAGCTGCAGAAAGGGGCAGGGGGATGAGTACTCCCCGCCCCTTCCTGTGGCTGCACAGGAACAGGGGAGTGAGTGCTCCCCTGCCTAGAAGCTGATGGCTGCGCAGCCACAGGAAGAGGTGAGGGAGAGCTCACTCACCTGGTGAGTGTGTGGTTAAAAAAAAAAATCTGTATACCCCATGGGGAGTGTGGGGTTTGTAAAAACAAATATAACCCACAGGTTATATACGCTAAATTATGGTACTTGTGCTAGTCTTGCTGCTGTTGCCTTCCCCAGGTCATGATGGTACTTTCTGCTAGGGATGCAAATAGGTAGCTAGTAAGCATCATCTTTAACAAGTGATGCTTACTGGGTAATGGTTAACCAGTGCTCAGGAACAGCTCCCCACTTACAGCCTGCTATGGGTGGAGGGCTGCTTCAGCACCATATCGGTTGGGAATCAGCTGCCCTGCACAAAGGCCCAGGAGCAGAAGCTGACCCTCATAACACATGCAGTTGCTGACCCCTGCTGCTAGCCCGCAAAGGGTGGGTAGCAACAGCTGAAGCTTCATGCTTGGGGGTGGCTGGGAGTGGGATCCTGCTTAATTAGTTAAACCTTAGGTTTAATCAATTAACTGATTAACTAGGATTTTACATCCCCAGTAGGAGCAACATATGGCTAAGCTTAGGCTGACTCCCTGCAGCAAGACATACCCTAAATGTAGAGTGAAAATTTCAAAAGTACTTAGCCTACATTTTTGCAGATGGGAGTTGTAAACTTTAATTCAGGTCCTTTGTAGCTGTGTCCACAGCACACAGATAGCTGTAGGTACTCTAGCTTTATCCTACTTGGGGTGTAACAGTGAAGTTGTGGCAACATAGGACATACTGGAACAGCATGTCAGCTGCAAAGCCTAACTGGCGGCCTGGGATATATGATCTGGATGTTGGTCTGAGACCTCTGTTATCTCAAGTGTGGGAAGGCACCAGGCTCTGTACCCCCATCCACAGCCAGATGTGACTCTCTGCCAGTAGGTAGAACAGACTGCTGTATCCTTGTGGACTAAAACATAGAACAGACTTATTAGCACAAGAACTAGATGCAATAAGTACATTCCATCTTGGGGGCGGGGGGGGGGTCAGCGCCTTGGCTGAGCCCCTTCTCCCCATCTGGGCACCCCAAGACAGCAAGGCTCTTAGCAGTTAATCTCCCCTGCAGCCAGCCCCACCTCCAGCCTTTGTCCAGCTTCCCTGGTAAAAGGTGTCTACTGATCACATTCCCCCTCCCAGGCTCAGGTTACAGAAAGCATCAGTCACTGTATGTGCAAAATTCCCATCACCACCTAGCTATTGGTGTAATGCCCAGGAAAATTGAGGCACACAATTGCTATAGGACAGTAGAAATCATATGCAACCTAAGCAGAGTGAATACAATCTGAACTTCACACCCACACTAGTAGATTAAAACTAGCACACTAGTATTGGTCACTTTCATTTGTGGCGATTGTGGAAATTCTACCTCTGGCAAAATTGGCCATGGGTAGACTGATATAGCTACTTGTGTGCTTCTGGGTAACATAACTGCTACATCCCTTTGTCAGGAATAGATGATGCTTCCTGCTTTGGGGGGAGAATTTTCCCTTTCTGCCAAGGATCCCTAACTGATGGTTCCAAAAGTAGTACTGTAATATTGAACTTCTGCATGTTTGAGTTTCTTCAGAGCATTGTCTATTCACATTATTCATCTGTACAGGATTTTATATACATTGGATATTAGATTTGTATAGAATCTGAGGTGTGATAGATTCAGAAACCATGGCAAGATGCTTTCAGCAGAATTTGGACGTTTAGGAACATTAGATTAAGGGGTTGGGCACTATTTCTGTAGGCTAAGTTGAGTGCAGGCACTAGGTGCTCCCTCTGTTCCACCTGTCCATGACATCTATTTGAGGGACTCCTTTCAACACACTTTCCTCTAGGCATGTTAGATATTGTTTGTTTTTAGTAAACTTATGTAGCTGCAACAATTTTTAATGGTTACACAGTTGCTAATCTGCTCCCAACTAGGGTTGCCAGATGGTTGAAACAAATACCGAACACCCCCCCCCCCCCCCAAAAGTCAGGGAAATTCTGCTGGGGGGGGGGGGTGAGAAGAGACCAAAGTTCTTGAGCAGAAAGACTCCAAGGATGTAAGTGCATGCCCCCCCAATAAAAACCTCATGAGTGCAGGAACAGGGGAGTGGTTGATCACTAAGACCCAGGGGAAGAATTGCTTCCCCTAGGTCTTTTGGCTGGCAGCCATTTTGTGCCAGCAGCCTTGGGGAACCAGGTAAGCATGGGGCTGGGGGCTTGGGGGGAGGGGAGGCCCGGTGCTGAGTGTTTGTAGGGTTGCCAGGTGCCCGGCACTTTCTCCTCCTGGCCAGGGAAAAATTCAGAGAATACCGGACAGCTCAGGAGCCAAAAATACCAGACTGTCCAGGTGAATATTGACACCTGGCAACCCTACTCCCTGCTTGGGGTGTGAACAGCCAATGTGCTTCTGGTTCCCAGCCTCACTCCTGGGGAGCCCTCTGCCATCCCATGCTGCTGCCTCTGTATCAGAGGTGGTAGGAAGGAGCTAGTCCATGAGGGGAGACAGTTTAAAAATACACTCACTCACTCTCTCTACTTATCTGTATGTAGTCATTTGGATTAACTGATGAGCCTGGGCTCCTTAGTTAATCATTTAAATGACTATGCTAACATCCCTATTTTCCTCATAGTAGGCATCTCCCCATTCAGTTTGCAGGAGACATTATTCCAGTATCTTCATGATACTCTTGGGGTGGTAGGCAGAGTTGATATGGTTATGCTACAAGGTATTTGGTCTACAGACATTGCAGAGTTGCATAGAGCTGTGGCTGTATTAAACATGGCAGTAGCTTCATGTCCCCCCCACTTCACCCATTTTTGGTTCTGATTTTTCACTCAAATCAACATAGTTCTGCCCATTACCTAGTCCTAAAACATTCCCTTAAATGTTGGAATTGATCAATGTACTAGTAAAAATCACATGTTCAGCAAATGAACCCTCTAGATGGTAGGTCTCTCCATTGTCCCCATCCCACAGACTTGAGTGGAAAACCTGAAGTACTAAATGGAAGCTACTTCTGTAAGTAAGTGGGCAGCAGGGATGGAGAGTAGGGATGTAAGCAACTAGTCAAATAGTTGATTATTGGATAAACATAAGCTTATTGGGTAGCTGAGGGAGTACTTGACTACTCACTTCCCCCACTGCTGCCTCTGTATTAAAGGCAGCAAAGAGGAGCAGGAGTCAGTGCTGGGGAGGAGAATGGGGAGAAAGAGCAGCAGCAAACCCAGAGCCAGTTAGGACTAGGGATGTAAGTGTTTAGTCCCTTCCAGCAGGGAGCAGGAGCTGGGGGGAGCCAGCTTAAACCGTTCCTGCCCCTCCCCCTCTCCTGCACCATCTCCATGGGGGCAAGGAGGTTGGGAAGGTGGGGGGGGGGGGAACTGTGCACATGCTGGAAATAAGCTGATTCTCAGCTTGTGCCCAGTCCCAGATGCTGTGCCTCTTCCTTTTTAAATGTATTAGAGCCTGCTGGCTCTTAACACATTTAAAAATAAAAGTACAGTGGGGGGGGGGGGGGAACCCAGTGGGAGCTGGGAATCAGCTGGCCCTGTTTGTGCAGGGTCTGTCTTGCTGTGCTGCAGCCTTCTAAATGGATTAAGAGCCATTTAAAAGGCAGAGCTACAGCAGGGTTAGCTCCTAGTTTTGGGAGCTAACCCTGCTGCAGTTCCCCTGCTTCTTGATTACTTGATGGAAAATCCATCAACTAGTTGATTAAATGAAATTTAACATCTCTAGCTAGGACACCAATATTTAAAAAGGGCTCTAGAGGTGATCCTGGCAATTACACACTAGTAAGTCTAACTTCAGTACCGGGCAAATTAGTCAAAACAGTAGTAAAGAATAAAATTGTGAGGCATGTGGAAAAATATAATTTGTTGGACAAAAGTCAGTATGGTTTCTGTAAAGGGAATTCATGTCTTACTAATTTATTAGTTCTTTGAAGGGGTTAACAAACATGCAGATAAGGGGGATCCAGTAGATATAGTTTACTTGGATTTTTCAGAGAGCCTTTGACAAGGTCCCTCACCAAAGGCTCTTGTGTAAGTTACATTGTCATGGGATAAGAGGGAAGGTCCTTCCATGGATTGAGAACTGGTTAAAAGACAGGAAACAAGGGGTACATTTTCAAAATAGAGGGTCAGTCCTGGGACCAATCCCGTTCAACTTATTCATAAATGATCTGGAGAAAGGGGTAAGCAGTGAGGTGGTAAAGTTTGCAGATGATACTAAACTGTTTAAGATAGTCAAGACAGAAGCAGACTGAACTTCAAAAATCTCCCCAAACTGAGTGATTGGGCAACAAAATGGCAAATGAAATTTAATGTGGATAAGTGTAAAGTAATGCATGTGCGGGGCAGGGGACCCCAACTATACATACAGTATGATGGGGACTAATTTGGCTATGACAAATCAGAAAAGATCTTGGAGTTATCGTGGATAGTTCTCTGAACTTCCACACAGTGTGCAGCAGCAGTCAAAAAGGAAAATAGGATATTAAGAATTTAGAAAGGGATAGAAAATAAGACACAGAATATCTTACTGTCCCTGTATAAAACTATGGTACGCCCACATCTTGAATACTGTGTACAGATGTGGTCTCCTCACTTCAAAAAATATACTTTGGCCTTAAAGGGTTCAGAAAAGGGCAACTAAAATGAGGGGTTTGGAATGGGTCCCATATGAGGAGAGGTTAAAGCGACTGGGACTTCTCAGTTTAGAAAAGAGGAGACTGAGGGGGAATATGATAGAGGTCTATAAAATCACGAGTGGTGCGGAGAAGGACGATAAAGAAGTTAGTTATTAGTTCCCATAATAGAAGAACTAGAGGACACCTAATGAAATTAATGGGTAACAGGTTTAAAACTAATAAAAGAAAGTTGTTCTTGACACAGCATGTAGTCAACCTGTGGAACTCCTTGCCAGAGGGAGGCTGTGAAGGCTAGGACTATAACAGTTTAAAGAGAAGCTAGATAATTTCATGGAGGCTAGGTCCATAAGGCTATTAACCAGGGGATAGAAATGCTGTCCCTGGCCTCTGTTTATCAGAGGCTGGAAACAAATCGCTTGATCATTGTCTTTGGTCCACCCCCTCTGGGGTAGTTGGTGCTGGCCACTGTCGGCAGACAGGTACTGCGTTAGATGCACCTTTGGTCTGACCAGTACGGCCGTTCTTATGACCAGTTCCAGCTCACACTGTCCCTGGAAGCAAACCCTACCACAGCTTTGGACTTTAAATGTAGTAAGAGCCCCCTATTGACTGAGTAGTTGATGGTAATTCTATCAATTGCTCAATTAGCTTATTAACCATTAATTAACATCCCTAATGGAATAGAATCCTGGTGTACTTATCCTCCAATAATTCCCTGGTCTAAACCACTAGATCTGCTGGCTCTAGATGAGAAGCCAGGAGTCCTGAACGACACCCCCCCCCCCCCATTCTGTGCTCTAAATAGTCTTTCTTCACCCTCCCTCTGACTCACATTTTAGTATGCTTTAGCTTAATGCTTTTACCATCCTGGCTAATCTACAGATTCAGTGGACAGGTTTCAAGATCTTGCAGCTCAGTGTGTGCAGTGAGGCTTCTGAAATACCTTCCTCAGCTGTAGCCTGCAGCACCCGTTAGCTTTAGCATTCTAGAGGTTGCATGGCATCAAACAGCGTCTTGAACTTGGATCCTCTTCCCTGTAGAGTCCCCTATCAGGAAAGCAGCATTCTGAGATCTTGGGTGTTTTTGAGCACCATTGGCTTATGCATCTGGTTCATATTGCTAACCAATAATCTGATTCTTATTGCTTGTCTTGCTAACCAATAATCTGATTCTTATTGCTTGTCTTGCAGCATCCCTAGGCTATAACATGACTGCCAGACTTGAGCTGCTATTTATCTACATGGTTAAATATTGAGGGAGAATTTGGCAGGCAGTAATTTCCTGTGGCTGAGTGTTCTGAGTAAAAATAGGATCTGTTCTACATAAGTTTATACACAGCCCTCAATCTTTTGAAAGTAGTATAGTCTCACCTTTATCAATGTGATACATAGCTCTAGGACAGTGCTTGGAGTACCTTCTAATCATGCATTAATCTCTGAAGTGCAGGGCATCTGGCACCATGGGAGTGAGGCTGGTGGATCACTGCAAGCTCTACCAGTTCCTCTTCTCTGGCTGCTGGCCCCACTCCGGGTGCTGGCTGATACTGTGGAATCCACAGCCTGGGGTAAGCCTTATGCTGAAAAGTTTGGTACTGACCTGGCTCTCAAGCACCATAAATATTTACTTCTAGCCCCCACTGGTTCACATCTGTCTTGAAAAAATCTTTCTGGCCTCTTATTGGTCTATGGGCCTAGTACTAGCTGTGATCCAAGTCCGACTGTACCAAATACCTGACTTTGACCTAGTACTTGTTTGCTTCTATTGGCTTCTCAATATTTCTGCCAAAGGATTTCACCCCCTTCTGTACTCCACAGCTTCAAAACACCCCACTGGCTGTCATTACCCTGCGGAGGAACTGAATGTATCACTTCTGTGCTTCTCTGCACATTCTCTTGTGTCCATCTATGGGCTTGTTCAGATCCCCATGCAGAGTCTTAACCTAGCTTACACTTCTGAGCATCAATTGCATTTCTCCAGAAGCCCCTGTTGTAGTTGTGGCTCTTTTGGTTATGGTAAAGGCCAGAAGGAAAATGACTTGCTTAATCACATCAGCATTTCCAAAATCCTCCTGGGTTTTTTTCTTTCCAGTGACTAGTAATACCTTCAGGAAGCTGCTTTCAAAGATAAGGCTCTTACTACCCTTAGTCAGAGAAACCAGGATGTAACATAAACAAAGCACCATCATATGTGGAAAAAATTCTGCCCCTCCCCTTTACAAACCAAGGCATTTATAATGAGAAACATGCTCTTCCATTAGTGTAGTGAACTGTCTAGGCAACAGTAAAGGGATAGCCAGGTCACTTCAGTACTCAAACATCTTGAAGGAAAATAAGGTCTGATGCCTTAACTTTCTAGATGTTATTGGGACATACATCCCTGTGGGGTGGGGGGGGAAGAGAAGAGAACAAACTACATACCTGTACCACTAGCAGAGACTTCCCCCATGTAAGCCATACTTGAGGCAATAGTTCAAGACATGACTCTACAGGGAGTAAGTGAGAAGTTGAGTCAACTACTTGCTCCTCCCTTGCTGCATCTGTATCACAGGCAGCGGGGAGTGGGGGGAGCAGGATCCAGTGCTTTGGGGGGGGGGGACCAGCTTAAAAGCCAGTTCCTCCCAGCAGTATCTCTGCAGGGCTGCCTGTCTCCCACCCCATCCTGGGGCACTGCTGCCTCTATCAGAGGTAGCTGCATGGGAGACTGCTTCACTGTTCACTGCCATCTGTCCTCTGGGACCCTTCCCCCTCCCCCCCCCAACCGCAGATGGGATTGAGCAATCCTGGCTTGTGCCAGGTTCAGGAGCTAAGCCCCAGGCACCTCTGCAGTTTAAATGTAGTAGGAGCAGGGCTGCCTTAGTACATTTAAACCACAGAGCTGCAGCAGGGGGTAGCTCCTGGACTTGGTGTGAACTAGGACTGAGGAAGCCTTCCCCTATTGACTACACAATTAGTGGATTACCACCTCTTGGCATCCTTACCCTTGCATGTGGACACTCTTATACCAGAATAAATCACTCTTGAGTTTATTCTAAACCCTTCCCAAGGAAAAACTTGAGAAGGCTGCCTTTATACCTAGTGTCTCCATGGGATTGATTATTCCAGTGTAACTAAATGAATGTATAACCCAAGATATGAAATTAAAGAACTTTCCCAAGTAGGCAAAGCTTAAGTTTAGAAAGTAAAACTGATTCTTACTACCCAAGGTCTTAAAAACAAACAGCAATCTGCATTAACACATGGCTGCACTCCCTTTGGCAAAGGTAAGTTATGATACTTGACTGACTTGAAAGATGGGATAAATTCCTGGGATTCCGTAAGACACTAGGCAAACTACTTCTCTATAAAAGGGATATACTTCCTGCCCATGGAGTTTGCTGGTGTTGTCTTTTTTTTGCATAGTATTTGGCACAGAGCCGTTGACCTAGGGTTGTGGGCACTAGATACTACCATTAAATAAACTATCCCAACAATTTAAAAACAAAATGAAGGAAGGAGGTTCATAGCTTACATAACACCTACCCAAGATCCTCTTTTCAGAGTAGTTCTGGATGCTAGACCTATGCAGTGTTCAGCTCACTAAATCTCTCAGTAGTAGTGTCATGAGGCCCTTTATAATGGAGTTCTGGGTCTTACAGAAACTTAAAACAAATGGTCCTGCAGCACCTTAGACTAATAAAACATGTAGATGGTATATCTTGGGGCAGTAGCTCAGTGGTTTGAGCATTGGCCTGTTAAACCCAGGGTTGTAAGTTCAATCCTTGAGGGGGCCATTTAGAGTTCTGGGGCAAGTCTGTCAGGAATGGTACTTGGTCCTGCGGTAAGATCAGGGGACTGGACTCAATGACCTCTTCAGGTCCCTTTTAGCTCTGAGGTATTTCTCCATATAAATGAGCTTTCATGGGCACAACCCACTTCCTCAGATGCATCTTACAAAGTTATCTATCCCTGGAGAAGTGTGAAGAATCCAGCCACTACAGAGCACAACTTCTCCCTCAAACTATTGCTAAATTCAGTCCTTGCATGTTATGTTACCCTTAAAGCTGCTAGTTGAACAGCAGGAGAACATAGAGGCTATATAACAAGCAGGAAAATGAATAAAACAACTTGTCAAAGGACAAGTTGGTTCTTAAATGATTTACACCAATATTGGGAAGTCAGTGTTGGTGCTATAAAGTCCATTGCTGTAAACTGTGCTTGCACATACACCTGTGCAGTTTACTGGTTTTGCTCAGTCTACATCCCATAGTGGAGAGCTCTAGCAGGTAGATCATGGAATGATGGCTGGAAAAAGTTTGACTGACTTGACTGCAAGGTGAGGTAGGGTATGGTGTTCATTGATGTCACTGGATGCACAGTAGGGACATGACTGGTTAACAAGTTATCTAAATGGGTAATGCTTACTGTTTCTAGTTAGCCAGTTGCCAGTAGGGGTTGGGGGGCTGCTTTGGTGGGACAACTGGCTAAGCACTAGGCAAACCTAACATTTAACTGAGTTTTTTTTACATCCCTAGTGTGCAGAACTTTTGGTACTTTTAAGAGCAAGTCAAAGGATGTTTGTATACAACTCCCACCCTACATATAGACACAGCATCTGAGCTACATAAAGCAAGCTGTAGTAAGACTTTCTCTCATTGAGCCCCAAAGCTGATGGCTGACACTTCATGCCTCCAAACCTGGCTTCTTATCTCAGACTGCTAGGTGGCCTGGGAGACAGTTGCACTTGCTGTAAATGAATATCAACAGTCAGGGGCGCATGTGCAGCCCAATCAATGTCTGGGGTATAAGGACTTTAGAACAAGTATCCTTTGATGGGATACTGATAAGCTGCACTAGTGCTCTCAACTAGTGCAGATAATCCTGACTAGGGCTATGTCTACACAGCCACTTTACTGTGCTGCAGCTTGCTGGCTCAAGGGTGTGAATATTTCCCTGAGTGCAGCAAGTTAGTGCTGTAAAGCACCAGTATAAATAATTTTCTGGCATGGAGCTACTCATTTAGGTGGTTTACATAGAGCTCTCCTAGGGCTAGGGCCGTGACCATACTTTCACTTAGGTGTAGACTTGCCTTAACTGTCTGGCTAGTGTGTTAACACGTTCCATGATCTAAGCAGATTTGATAGGAAAAGAATCTTCCTCCAAGCTATCCAGGACATCTGGGTTTTATGCTTTCTGCAGCAAGAGCCTGGGTCATCTGCTGAGATGACCCAATAACGTCTCCCCTAACATGTCCTGCTGTCACAAGGCCTCAGGCATTGAGATGCCTTGGGCCATATACATACCAGTTTAGTGGGTATGTCACTAAAGTGTAACTAAACCACCCCTTTGACTAAAATTACTGTGATCAGTGTGATGACATAGCTACCACTGCTTACAGGGGCTAGAGTGGGGATGGGGAACCTCTGGCCTGGAGGCTGGATGCAACCACCAACTTGCCTGGATCACCCCCAAGGTTGCCCCCATGCTGGCACACTTAGCACCCTCTGCCCTGTCCCACCATGGAGCTGGAGCTTGAGCTCACAAGCCTCTAGCCTGGGACCCGTAGGCTCTGGTGTAGAAGTGGAATGTGGGAGTGTTTTTCCTTCTCAGAGGGTGGGGGGGCACCCATCAGTGTGGGTTTGTCTCTAGTGTGTGTGTGTGGCCCCCAAATATTTCTTTTCTGTGGATTGGCCTCTGACCCAAAAAAGGTTCCCTGCCTGTGGGCTACAGTACAAATCTGTAAGTGGGGGGGGGGGGAGGGGGAAGGCTCACCACAACTTTCAGCTTTGGGCCAGGGTCTCAGACCCTGAGAGAATACCTTTTCCCTCTGGGGGTGGGGGTGGATAGGAGGCTGCTCCAGTCATCTCCGAGCAGGGGTGGACAGGTGTGGGTTTTTGTGGGGCTTTTTCTTGGGAGGGAGGCACTCCCAAGGCTAAGTGGTCAAGGGCCACCTTGCACCATGGAAGGGTGCAGAATCTAGGACTGATGTGGTACAGAAGGGAGTGCAGGGTAGAGGCTTGGGGCACAGAAGGTGTGGGGTTTGAGTGAAGAGTGGGTAATGGCCTGGTCCAGGTCACAAGGGTGCCAGAGAGGATTTTGATCTGACAGAGGGGTATTGGGCCTGGGAGGAAGTTGTACTCCTTCTGTAACAGAGGGCTTGGTGGTAACTCAGGGCAGGCTTTGCCCAGCAGGTGCTTGCCTAGGCAGGGCCAGAAACCCTGAAACCCAGTAGGACCCTCAGGCAGGCTTCCTGCCTATTGCAGCCCCAGGTCACTCAAAGTGGCTGGCTGATCCAGCCATGTGCCTAGGCACCATATACCCCTTGCGGGAGGGGGATTTTCATGCTGTCTCAGTCCCCAGCACAATCACAGCTCCTGTTGGCTAGTGTCTGGACAGTGGGAGCTGTGATTGTGCTGGGGACTGAGGCAGTGCAAAAAGTCTTGCCTTTACAAGGTATGTGCAGCACCTAGAGGCAACTGGCCACTGAGCAGCCTGAGTCCTAGCAGGCCATGGACTGGATCCATCCTGCAAGCTGTACGTTGCCTGCCCCTGGCTTAGAGCATCTGCACTAGCAGCATTAGTGGCACAGTTGTAAGCTCTGTAGCATAGCTGTAGTCTTGGATGCAAGTCTGAGACCCAGACAGACACAGACTGAAATATTGCAATGCTTGTCTTCTAACTGAAGACCTTGGACTCAAGGGTATTCAGGTGACATTTAATGACCTGTGATACACAAGAGCCTGCCTGCCAATGAGGGGTGTAGAGAAGAGGCAAAGGAGGCAGTTGCCCCAAGGCCCAGTGATTCTAAAGGGCCAGGGCTCTTGACTGCCATTATTGCTTCTGCAGCAGCAGTGGCAGCCAGAGCCCCAGGCACTTCAGAATTGGGGGTGGGGGCAGGGAGAGAAGAATGGTGCTGTCTAGACAGTGCTCGAGGCTGCCTTCCAGAAGCACAGAGGACCCCCCCCATTGCCAGAGCCAGCAGTCTGGTTGTGAGTCAGTGTGACATTATCTAATGGTTCCTCCTCCATCTTAAGGTCATCTGACCAAGGATGGACCCAAGAACAATTGCTAATGGCTGCTTCAATGAATATTCCTCCAGGGCAACACCCTGAATAGTTTTAATCATCTGAGAGCCATTTGCTACATGGAAAATAGCCTTTATTTAGACTAACTCTTGCCCTCTGTTCAGAGGTTAGCAAATTGCCCTTCCTTATGTAGCAGGAGTCTTGAATTCCCCTTAACTGCATGAAAGGTGCCAGATTAAGTGCTCTTGAGATTCCAATCTTCAGGTATTTCTGAAATGTCTGCTATTGACCATTCTTCCAGGCAGGAGTAGTTTCATCTGTCCCCTGTGCTGTCCTTGTGGCTAAAATGCTGGAGGATGGAAGGGGGCAAAATGGCTTCAATTTCCAGACTCCCTACTATGGCTTTGAGGCAAACTGCTTTCTGTATGCTTGTTTTCTCACTTACAAAGCCAGAGAACAATCTTTACTTTCCAGGGAGATGGGCTCAGAAGGGATCGGGTTCAAAGGTGATGAAGGGGGAAAATATGGGTGGACTTGCTGACACAACCAGCAATTCTGAGGGTGACTTGGACATGTCTCAGACCTGCCAGCTTCTCACCTCAGATGTTAGTGACTTGCCATAATCTTGGCTAGGGGTCAAACACATTCTAGAGTGAGTGGCCCTGCATTCCTTCCACCCCATGTGTTCTGATGCAAACAAGTCCTTGAATGGTGTGCCTGTAAAGAGCTTTGAGTAGTGCTGGACCGCTACACAGCTTGATCTATCTACTTTCTACCTGATGCTGGCTAACACTTTCATGTGATGGTCTGCCAAGCTTTCGGTGGCAGAGCTGAGACTGGAAGTTGTAGAGAACTGTAATTTACTCAACTCAGCAGGGGACTTTAGAATCAAGAGTATTGGCTTTGGCCTCTGCCTCAGTGAAGGCTTAAGTGCATATCAAACGATCTATAAAGAATGCACAGGTCAGCTGGGTATGTGGTGTTTAGAACTGCTTTTAGCACCATTTGCTTAACTTTCTGTTCCTGAGCTACATAGCCCCTGTTTTGGATTACCTTCCATTGTGGGTCTTCCTGAGTCACAGGAAAGATGGAGTCTGCTACATGCAAACTCCTAATTTGTGTTCTAAAGAGTATTGCTCAAACCAAAAACAAATCCATCAACTCCATAACTGTGGTGGGGAAGGGCTAGTGAACATGTATGAAGGCTGACTCTTGCAGCTATAAAAAGGGGCTGAGTCCTATAGGGTTTAATGTTCCAGCATAAGCATGCTTCAAATGCTCTTGAGTTGGTGTGATTAAACATTGGACTGGGGTGTAAGTGACTAGTTGTAATCGACTACCCAATAAACATGCTTATTGGGTAGCTAAGTGACTACTCAACTAGTTGCTTGCCCCTCTGCTCCTTCTATTGGGGCAGCAAGTGGTGGGAGTGGGAGCTGGTGCTGGGGGAGCTCGCTTAAGCCAGTTCCCACCTGTGCAATCTCCATGGGGCCAGTGGATGGAGAGGCAGAGGTACAGCATATGGGACTGGGCATGAGCCAGGATGGCTGATTCCCAGTTCATGCCCAGTCCCCCACTGGCTCTGCAGCCTTCCCCTTCCCCTGACATTGACCAATTTAGTAGATGGTAATTCCATCCACTACTCAGCTGATTAGATTAAATTTAACATTCCTATACTGGACTAGGAGTCATATGTGAGTTCAGTTCCCATCTTTCCAGCTGACCTTCTGTGATCTGAGGCAAGTCTCTTCCTCCCCACTTCTTGTGTAAGTTCTAGGACCACATGCAAGCCTGCAAGTCAAGTTTTCCCTCCCAGCTGTCAGCCTTGCTGTCAGGCGCCAGCCCTGCTACATTGCTTTTTTTGTGGAAGAGGATATGCAAATCACACTCATTTGTATATCCTCTTCCAATTCTTTGTGGAAGAAGTTTTGCCACTAAAAAGCCCCATGGAGACAGGCCATTTGTTGGGGGGGGGGGAACCCTTTTTCGCAAGATCCTTTAAACCTCAATTTTTGAGTAAGGGATCTTGCAAAAGTGTGTGCTGACAAATGGCCCTGTCTACATGGAGATTTTTAGCTACAAAACCTCCTTTGAAAAAATAATCGAAGAGCACAACTTGCATATTCTCTTCCACAAAAAAGGCTGTAGCCTAGGTTCCACTCCTGGCCCTAGTCAGAGCTGTGCTCCAGGAAGGTAGCCCTGCTACCACCAGCCCCAGTCTGGGCTGCGCTCCTTGCCTCTGGCCCCCCTGCCACTAGCCTGGGCTGCACTTCTGACCCTGGCGGCACCGCTCCCAGCCAGGCTCTGGTCCAGCAACATCCATGGTCCTGCGAGACCACAGATTGCTGGACCAGAGCAAGATCTTGGTCTAATGAGAGATTGAAACTAACTTCTATTGGTGAAAATGGCAAGCTTACACCAAACTCTTCAGATCTCCTAATATTGTAGGATCAACATAGCTATAAGTTTGCAGTGTTGTAGCCAAAGGAGTCGTGTAGAAACCTGGGAAGCTTGTGGACCATTGATTCTGCTTGAACTTCCCTTCCAGGGAAGACAAAGATGGTCTATAAGCCCTACTGGCAAAACTTGTCAGCCAAGACGCAATTTACTTGTGTTCCTTGTCACTATGATCCAACCCAATCTTGCCTATAGACGCAAAGACTAATCTGCTCTTGGCTCAACAGTCTCCAGTCCCATGCAGTGTTTGGCTCTTGTAACCTCTAGTTGTGATCTAGCCAGAAGTGACACAGGCCCTGGGGGCCCCTACTTTAGCAAACAGACAACTACTTCCTCCTAGACTTTAAGAAGCACTATCTGAAAATATTGCTCTTTGCTACTGGCTTACTCCTTAATGTCAGACTTGCTGATTCAGAAGCAGCTATGGGATTGGAATGTCTGAGGTTCCTCATGTACTAGAAGTGCTGATCTTCAATTCTTCATTTGTGACTCTGCAGTTAACCAATGTTGATTTTGTGCCAGGGCAACCTGTGGATCAGGAGTAGCTCAAAAATAAGCCCTGTCTTGAGACCTCTAGCAGCAGGGCTGACACTAGCAGCCAGCAGAGCCCCGTGGGGGGTGGTAGAGGGTCTCTGCACATAGCTCCTGCCAGGTACAGTCTCAGGAGCAGGGAACTGTAGACAATGGGAACTGAGGGGGCAGTGCTGGCATAGCCAGTGCTCCCCACATGGGCACATTGAACCCTTCCAGGAGCAATATGGGCCTGGGGCAGGCAGGAAACCTGTCTTAGCCACTCCGCACCACCAACCAGGATCTGTATGCAGTAAGTGCTGCCTGGTGAGGGACTGCATGCAACCTCAGTCGCCTCCTGACTCGCCCCAGAGCATACATCTGTATGTATAAAAATAGCTGTGGTGTGGCTCTTGAAGTCTCTTGGTTAAAGACACAAGGCTGCAGACCCCAGTCTAAGCAGATGGGTTGACGCTCTTCCCCTTGTCCACAATGCACCCCCTGTACCCGCTAGTATATCTAGCAAGTGCTTTCCTCTATGCAGAAATGTCAGCAAGATTGCAACAGCACTGTATTGGATCCCTCGGGTGCTGTTTGGCAGCCATGTACAGCAAAGGCGTGCACACTGTCTTAAATTCAATGACAGGTCTGTGAAAGGCAACAGTACTCCTACCTTGCTTTAAAGGGCATAGAGCCTTACCAATGTCCTATACAGGTTAAACTTCTGTCCTATAAGCCTGAGAGATGCCCCCTCTCCCCATCTTATATTACCTAAGTGACAAAGCCAAGCACTGGAAAAGTTGGCAGGGGCTTCAAGAAATCCTGAAATTGACAGATCTGTTATCTGGCTTGAGACTTTAGGAGTCCAGCTTTCAGATTCTCCCCTCTAACCATGAAAGCTCCCTTTTATTAAAGGGAGCATTACATAATCTGGTTCTGGGAGCTAAGAATTTAAGAAATGACATCCTGTGAGTTGTCAGTGTCAGTACTGCTATACAATCTCTTGGGTTTTTTGGGGTTTTTTGAGGTTCCTAGAGGAACTGACTGTTTTTGGTATATTGGCTTGTTGTCCTTCAGAGCAAATACAACAGCAGATTTCCCCTTTGGCTTCTGCAGAAACTAACAGTTGGCTCCTTCCTGTTTTCATTTCATTGTCAGTAAATTAACTGATGGGGGGGGGGGGAAGGGGGGGAGATATAACTGAGGAACAATTCATTGCCAGACCAGTGGACTTTAAAGAACACTCCAATTGCGTATACAGCCAGGTATAGGAATGTAAGAAGCGAACAGGATTCTCCCATGACACATGATTCCCTTTTACAGTACAACTGAAACTTGATAATCCTTGTCTTGAGAGTTGAGGGAAATTAGCATAGTCTAGCAAGACAACTGCTAGTGGAGATCAGTGTTCCTTTTCCATCCATGTGCAGAATAAATTATCTGCACTGGGGCATGTTCAGATGTGCACCACTAGTAGAAACCCATGCTGCAAGCTATGGGCATTCTGCTAAATGCCTCCCAGCTGATTTTTCTCCTGAGTGTCATCTCAAGCACTCAGCTTACTGGGAACACTGGTGGGGATTAGGGATGTAATAGTGTAGTAAATTAACTGATTATCCGATAAGCAAAAGTTTATAGGTTAATGCTCTAGACCAGTGTTTCCCAACTTTATTTGGCCAAGGAACCCTTTTCAGCTTCTCAATTTCAAGGAACTCCTGGGTTTGTCAAGCAAAACAAGGAGGGGAGGGGAAATCCCCACCAATGCATGAAAATCACATTCCTTCCAAGACCCTCCACCCCCCTTCCTTGAGGCCTCATTTGCTCTGTTCCCCTCCTCTCCATCACTTGCCATCCCCAGCCCTTATACACTCTCACTAGGTTGAGACAGGAGGTGTGGGGTGGGAATGAGGGATTTGGGTGTGGGAAGGGGTGAGAAGTGCAAGCTCTGGGAGGGAATTTAGATGCAGGAGAAGGAGATGTTGGCTTGGGGAGGGGGCTCCAGGCTTGGGAGTGTTGGGCTCAAGTGGAAGGTTGGGGTGCTGAGCAAGCCATGGGCTTGTGGATGTGAGGGTGCAGGAGTTTGGGCTGGATATGTGAGGGACTCGGGGCAAGAAGGTTGTAAGCATGATAGGTTCAGGACACAGATTTGTGGTGTGTGAAGGGTGCAGGAGTGTTGTGGCAGAAGACTGAGGATGTGGGGATGCAGGAGTTTGGGGATGTGAGAGGCTCAGGACAGGGTTCCAGTGTGTGAAAAGCTCAGATTTGGGGTCAGGTGGTGCAGGAGTGTTATGATGCTGCAGTGAGATGGGGGTTTGGACCCAATTGGGGGCTTGTTGGCCAGGCTTCATTTTTAAATAAATTGTCAAACTCAAAAGGTTTTAGCATTGTCTTTTGAGAGGGGTGAGGAACCTGTTTTGAGTCGAGGGTCACTGACCCACAGAAAAGTCAGTTGGGGCCACGCAAGTGAGATGCAAAAAAACCCAACAACCCTCCAAAAACCCCCAAGCCCCACTGATGTGGTCCCAAATGTGCTGGTGGAGGCAGGGCACAGAGTGAAAGTGTGTTCTGGGGCTGGGGAGAGGGTGCTGCTGGGTGGAAGGATGCTGGCTCAGGTGGCAGGGTGCTGGGGCAAGGTGCTGGGGCAGGTAGGTGGCAGGGTACTGGGGTCAAGGACATGGTCCTGCTGGGCACTAGGATGACAGGGAGGGGACTTGGGTAGGAGTTGGACCTCCCTGATCTGGCACCCTCTGGACCTGCCCTGGTCCCAGATGAGGGATTTTTGGACTGGGGAGGTCATTTCAGGACTCCTGGTCTTCTTCCCCCCCCCCCCCCCCCAACTAGGCTTCTTTGCACTTCTATCCTCTGCAACCCAACTGAGCTGCCCACCCCTGCTGGTTCCCTGCACCTCCCCCAAAACCATGCCCCACAATCCAAGAGGCACCAGTTCCCTGCAGCCCCTCACAGCCCAGCTGAGCTGCCAATCTGTTCCATATGCCCTTCCCCCATCCATCTCAGCCCAGCTGAGCCCTGCAATGGTTCTCTGCATGCCTCCCCCACAGGACTGCTGAGCCCGTTTCCCTGCACCTCCCCCAAGCCCTGCAAAACTGCTGAGCCAAGCACCGATTCCCTGCCCCTCTCTCCCCCCTTGAGTCTAGCCCCGGTTGCCAGTACTTTCCTCCTCCTGCAGCCAAACTGAGCTCCACACACACCCCCACCCAACTCCCCAGACCTCCCCTCTCTGCAACCTAGCTGAGCTCAATTTCCCTGCACCTTCCCCCAACCATGCAGACATGCTGAGCCAGTGCTGATTCCCTGCCCCTGCCTCTCTCCTGTCCTCCCCTTGGCTGTGTCTACACTGGCACAATCTTACGCCAAAGCAGCCGGTCTAGCGCAAAAACTTGCTTCCTGTCTACACTGGCTGCATGTTCTTATGCAAGTACACTGACGTTCTCATGTATGAAATCAGTGCTTGAGCAAGAACTATGATGCTCCTGCTCAGAATAAGCCCTTTTGCGCAACTGTTCTTGTGCAAGAGGCCAGTGTAGACAGGCAACATAGATTTCTTGCTCAAGAAAGCCCCATGGCTAAAATTGCCATCGGCACTTTCTTGGGCAAGAGAGCATCCACACTGCCATAGATACTCTTGTGCAAAAGCACAGCTCGCAAGTACTGAGTTCATGTGGCTTGTTTGGATGTGCCACTGTGGCACCCAAGTTGTTAATATTTTTAAACCTTTACCTTTTCTCTCTACTGCCATGTCTCCTCCCCTTGCTCCATCAGCTCCCCTGGTGCCTGCTGCCCCCCAGCCTCTCACCCTCCTCTGCTGTCATGACTCCTGCCCTTCTCACTGCCCTCAGCCCTCCTGCAACCTGCCCCCTTCCACCAGCCCTTCTCTCCCCCCTGTGCCCACTCCTTTAGTAGCCCCACTCTGATCATGTGAGCTATCCCTCCTCATCCTCTCTTCTAACACCTCCCAGTACAAACCTGCCCTGCCTCTCTCCTCTGGTGCTGGTCCCTCCCCTGTAGGTGTCTGCCCTTCTGCTTCACCCCAGAATCCCCTGGCACCTGCACTTTCTCTGGCACCTGCACCCTCCTGGTGCCTCCCCTTCCCTCACTGCCCCTACCTCCTTTGCCCTCTTTCCCTGATGCTCACCACCCTCTGCCCCGTTTCCCTCATGCCCCTCTGTGCCCTCACACATGACTTGCTCCGTCCCAGCTTTCCTCATGCCCACCCCTTCTTTCAAGCCTTCTCCCAGAACCTCCCCCTCCCTCCTCTTGCCCCCAGTGTCCTTACCCTCTCCCCTCCCAGCATCATCCTGTCCTGCTCCCACTGACACCTTCCCTATTGCCTTTTTCCTCATTGTCTGCACTTGACCCCCTGGTAGAGTCTCTCCTCCACCCTGTCCCTTTGGTGCCTTCCCCTCTCCCCTCCCCCTCCGCACAAGCCCCTTCCTCTCCCAGCTCTTCCCCTTCTGCCTTTCACTTTGAGAGGCTGAAGTTTGCGCTCTGTCCCCGGACTCTGAATCCACAACTCAGCCACACAGCGCCCAGCAGTTTTAAAATCCCAGGCCATGATGTTATGTCACGCCCAGGTGTCTCCCCGCCCACCAGTTTGAGCACGCCGTGCAGGGCGGCGGCAGCTGGTAAGGGGGAGCTCAGTGAAGGTTGCGCATGGCAGGGATGGGACAGGGCTGGGGAAGAGACACTTGGGGGGCAGGGGTGGGAGGACACACGGGGGGAGCCTACTCCAGCTCCAAGTATTGGTGGAGCATGGGCACCACGAGCCCATACAACTCACCGCACATGCCTCTGCTGGTTAGCCAGCTCTCTTTGAGGAGGCAGGGGAGTGCTAGTTCCTCGTGGAACCCCAGGGTTCCCTGGAGCACCAATTGGGAAACACTGCTCTAGACTACACACATTTCCTGCCCCTGACAGGGGCTACTGCCATCCTGTGCTGCTGCTTTCGTCAGAGGCAACAGCACTGGGCAATAGGCAGCTGGTCTGCAAGAGGAGCTGGTCTTTAAGCTGGCTCTCCTCACAGACCAGTTCCTACCTGGCACCTCGTGCCGAGTGGCAGGGGACTTCTCAGGTGTGGGGCTGGTGCACAGGCTATCCTGGAGACTGTAGAATAGTCAACGAACCAATAAAAACTCATGAGGTTACTAGGCTACCAAATAACCGATATTTAACATCCCTAATGGGGATATTGAGGCCTGTTAGCTCTGCCAGTCATCTTTGCTGTGATCAGTGTCAAATATTGTCTCTCAGTGCCTTCCCCTCCTAGCCTCTTGATATTGCAAGCTCTGAGTTAGTGTTGTCTAGGCACAGTGAGATCTTGATTTCAGCTGGAGAAGGCCTTCTAGTTGCTATTGCAGTATATAGTGAGCAGGGGTGGCTCACTCACCCACAGGGGGAGGAACACCTCTCAGAGCCCAGGTGGGCTGTGCCTGGTGCTGCCCCTCTGACTCCCTTGGAGCCGAGGGATGTGGTGAGTGGTATAAAAGCCTTGCTCAGTAGGGCCCCAGCCACTGGAGGGAGCAGAAGCCTGCCTAAAGCTCCCAAGCTGGGAGGCCGCCACGGAACTTGCTGAGGCTGAGCACCATCCTGGACTGCCAGCCCCCCACACGGAAGAGAAGACCTTTCTGCCCCTGCTGGGGGCTCAGACTGTGATGACCCCAAGCATCAGTAGCAACAGTGGAACCAGGGGGGTTTGGAAGTGGCCTGACTACAGTCAGGCTGACTTTGTTATATTTGGTTCAGTGTGTGGGCTAGATCCCTGCTGACCCCAGTGGGCAGCCCAGCCTGCCACTGCTAGAGCCCTGGGCTAGGCTGTGGTGAAGTAGGGCGGGCCTGTCCCCACTCCCACCCCCCCTGCCACTCCAAGCTGTGAGTTGCAGTCTCCCCCCCCTCGTTGCTGATCTCTGGGTTTTTTGCCCTGTACTCGGGGACCACTGGTCATTAGTTTACAGGACTGAGCAAAGTGACTTTCACAGTACAAATTGACTATGGAGTACATTACTTCAGTCCCTTCTTGACACCAGGGATATGGAGTCGCTACATGTGAAGTGCTGTAGAATAGGGATGTCAGTCTGTAGTTGACTATATGATTAACTGATAAGCCCAGGTTATCAATTAATCTTGTTGACTACACATCTCTCTCCCTTCCCTCCCCTCCTTGGCTGCCTATGAGAGGCAGCAGTGGGGTGGGGGTTAGGCTGGAGCTGATATGTGGGAAGCCAGCTTTCAAGCAGGCTGGCTAAGTGGACCCACTTGCCCATAGCAAGGGAGGGGATGCAGGCAGGAGCTCATGCTGGGGGGAGCTGCCTTAAAAGCCAGTTTCTCCCCAGCACCAGCTCAGTCTGCCTCTATCTGCAGCAGCCCAGACTGACCAAAGACAGAGGCTGGTCCACCGTAGCAGCCCCTATCCATGGGGGGGGGGGGGGGGGTCTGAACTCCCCATGGTCAGAAAAGCTCAAGTGCCCCATGGACAGGGTTGCTGCATCCAAGGCAGCAGCACAGGATGGCAAGGGGCTCCCTGGGAGTGGGGCCAGAGGCACACTGGCTGCTGGCCCCACCCCTGGGGACTATTCAACAGTTGTGTAACTACAAAGATTTCATGTGGTTACGTGACTATCCAGTTACACCATATCTAACATCCCTTGTATAGAAGTGCAAGAAGCATGAAACGTAAATGCTGTGGGATGCTTACCAATGCCACTTCAAGATCTCAAACTAGAGATTTGAGCTTAGAGGCAATATGACCCACAGAGGTTGGCACACTGGATTGGGTCTCAAGACTTGGGTTTGGTTCTATTACCTCTACCCCATGGCTAATCAGACTTGGAGAAGCCCCCTGCCCCTCCCCCTGAACATACTTATCTTAATTTCCCATCTGTACAAAGGAGCATTATTCTCATTTTAAAGTGCTGAGGTCTGATCTTTTTCCCCCAATAGTTTGCATAGCAGTAGGACTGCTTCTCAGAATCAGTTCTTCTGAGTCTAAATTCCTCATCTGTTTTTTTTCCACTATCACGTTAACTGAAAGACTTTATTCTCAGACACACTTCACTTTCTGGAAAGTGTGCTAGTGTTTAGAAAAGCACTTGGACAACTAAATGCTCTTCAAGAGAGATCCTTGGGGATGCTCCACTCCAGGTGTTTGTGCATCCCATACCTTTGCTCAGAATTTTACAGCAGTGTCTGTCTGATGTGCTATTGGCACTTGAAACATTGTGTGCACAATTTGGGCTCAGTTCCTGTTCAACTGTCACCAGCACGAGACCTTTCCAGTCCTGCTGGAAACTTCTAGTTTTAGATCCAGGATGGGGAACACTTTTGGATCAGGGGGTCAGCAGCCCCTGATCCAAAGTCAGGGGCCTCAACTGAGAAACAAAGCCTCACTGACGTTGCCCCTGACTGAAGACACTCCCCACATTCCCCTCCCTCACCAGAGCCTGCTACTAGATCTTGTGGGCCCCATAGGCTCTGGAGAGGGGCCAAAATGCAGGGTTCAGTGTGTTGGAGGGGTCTACTGGGAAGCAGGTTTAGGGTGTGAAGTTTGGTAGGGGAGGCTACAGGAGCAGGCTGGGGGTGGGAGGGCTGGACAGGAGGTAGTGAGAGGTATAGGATCAGGTTGGAGACTGGGATATCTGGGTAGGAGTATGGGGGTCTGGGTGACTGGGGGGGCACTTACTTGGTGCAGCTGCTAAGGAATGAATATGGAGTGGTGGGGAGCACCAGCCCCTGCTGCTCCTATTGGCCACCATTACAGCCAGTCAGTGGCAGGGGAAGGGCCTCCAGGCAGTGATTTGCTGTGCTGCCATTTCCCCACCTTGGGTGAAGGTGGAGCAGCAGCAGCATGTGGAGCCACTTTTCCCCCTGCCAGACAGAGCCCATGAATCAGATCTGGCCCTGGCTTGCCTGACTAGCCCACAAGGCTCTGGCTCCCTGATGCTGGGGGAGGCCCTGTGCTAGCAGTCCAGCCCCATGAGGGAGCCCTGCAGATCTAGAGCACAGGCTCCCCCATGCTGGGGGGACCCAAGCCTCAGGGGCTAGTTCCATGCAAGCTGGAGCTGTATCTGAACCCCCCCTCCTTCCAGGCTATAGGTTCCCCATCTCTGCTCAAGATAAGCAAATCAGCTGTTTTCAGAAGTTAAGTTACTCATTACCAGCTACCAGTGTTTTAAACACCTTATTTTACCCCTAGAATAACTAGCTGTAACATGTGAAAATGCCAGGTTCACCAGGCTTGGAGCATACATTGACCAGCACTGCTGCTGCATGTAGACACTCAAGGTGGTCATTGCTGCAGTGGGCACATGGGATTCTCTCATGCACACTGAAGGCAGAGGCATGAAGGGACAGGTTCATGAGAGTTAAACTTGCACTTCTGGAGAAATCTGAGATCCACCTTGGATTCAGGGTGGATTGTGGGTCTCTTTGCTTTACTCTAGAAGCCAAGTGTCACTACTTCATACCATTCTGGAGAGGAAAGATGGGGTCCTAAGGGCAGAGATAGGGTCCAGAATGACTTAGACAAATTGGAGGGTTGGACCACAAGAAATCTGAGGTTCAACAAGGACAAGTGCAGAGTCCTGCAGTTGGGATGGAAGAATCCCAAGCATTGTTACAAGCTGGGAACCAGCCAGTTAAGAAGTAGTTCTGCAGAAAAGGACCTGGGGGTTACAGTGGATGAGAAGCTGGATATGAGTCAACCGTGTGCCCTTGTAGCCAAGAAGGCTAATGGCATATTAGGTTGCATTAAGAGGAGCATTGCCAGCAGATCCAGAGATGTCATTATTCCCCTTTATTTGGCTCCGGTGAGGCCACATCTGGAGCATTGTGTCCAGTTCTGGGCCCCCTACTACAAAAAGGATGTGGATGCATTGGAGAGGATCTAGCTGAGGGCAACCAAAATGATTAGGGGGCTGGAGCATATGACTTATGAGGAGAGGCTGAGGGAGTTGGGTCTGTTTAGTCTGCAGAAGCAAAGAGTGAAGGGAGATTTGATAGCAGCCTTCAACTTCCTGAAGGGAGGTTCCAAAGAGGATGGAGAGAGGCTGTTCTCAGTAGTGACAGATGGCAGAACAAGGAGCAATGGTCTCAAGTTGTAGTGAGAGAGATCCAGGTTGGATATTAGGAAAAACTTTTTCACTAGGAGGGTAGTGAGGCACTGGAATGGGTTACCTAGGGAAGTAGTGGAGTCTCCATCCCTAGAGGTGGAGTCTCCATCCCTAGAGGTGTTTAAGTCTCAGCTTGAAGCCCTGGCCAGGTTAATTTAGTTTGGATTGGTCCTGCCTAGAGCAGGGGGCTGGACTTGATGACCTTCTGAGGTCTCTTCCAGCTCTATGATTCTAAGTTTTAGTGGATTAACTTGGGGCCTAGGATCCTTAGGTTCAGTTCCCAGCTCAAACTTTGGAGGCTGACTTGAAATTGCCCAAACTTCCAAAGGGGTCTACCTCAACTTAAAAGTCTGTAGGGACCCACAAACTGAAAACCACTGATAACAGCACCTGGTGTGCAAGGTCCCCGATTCATTCTAAGTAGGCAAAGGATGGTTATTACCTGCTTGGGAGGGATGGAGGGAAGGCCTATTAACAGGTTACCCTTTAACATCCCTAATAGCTGCCAGGCTCAAGCTGTGACTTGGGCTTGTTAGACAGCAAGCTCTTCCAGGAGGCTCACTGGACTGTATCTAGCACACAGGTGCTGTGATCTCTAGGCCCTAATAGAGGCCATAAGTCAGTGACACTTTCCCTGAGTTCTAGATAGATGTGGATGAATTTGTCAACGCTTCAGTGAAAATGCAAATTCAGTAACCTGCTTTATAAATTAGGGATGCTAGTGGCTAGTTGTCTAACAGTCCTAGTTAATGGCAACAGCCCTTGTGTGCTTTACATTTTAAACATGGTCCAGTAGGCTGGCTCAATTCCAGCCCACCAGTCAAAGAGCACACTAGCAAACCTTCTGTAAGCACAGTGTGATGGCTCCCCAGGAGGGAGAGGGGAGTGCACTGGCTGCCAGCCCTATCCCCATTTGGAGCATTTTAGTAACTGTTACAACTAAAAATTATTGCAGCTGCATGATTATAATAGGGATGTTGAAAAGTTTACTGAACAAGACAGGGTGGGTGAAGTACAGATCAAATCTCTGATCCAGGATTCTCTGGTCTGGCAACATTGGATCATGGATGTTGCTGGACTAGTCCCAGTACAGATGTTGCCAGCAGATGGGTGCAGAGCTGGCCTGCAGGGCAGTTGAGCCCATGGGGTACCAGAACTTGCAGTCGTCTGGGTTGGGAAGCCAGTGAGGGCACTGTAGCCTGTGGGGTAGTAGAGTGCATAGCCCACAGGCTGGGAAGATGGCAGGGCCACTGGAGTCTGCAGGGGAGGGGGACTGCTGACCTCACAGCCAATGGGGCCAGGAAAGGGAGGGCTGCGGTGTTCACAGCTGGCCGATAAGTGCCTGCAGGGCCACTTCCTGGAGCTTGCAGGGCTTCTGGGGCATCAGTGATGGGTAGCTGGGGAGAGGAGCTGGCACTCCTTGACCATCCTGGTCCAGAGAACTCCTGTGTCCGGGACCTGACAGTCCTGGACATGGGAGTTAAGGAAGCTGGGCCAGGGAGGTCCAATCTGTAATAGCTTCTATTGGTGAGAGGCTTTCATGGCAGTTTCACTGCATTGTTTAAGACTCAAACACTGATCTTTGAACTCCAATTTCTTGAAGCTTATTACAATTCAAAACCTGTAAACGGTCAAATTCAAAATGTTTTGGGCTAAACCAAGTAATCTTCTCAAGCTGCCAGTAGATTAAAGTCCCTTTGTCCATCTAATCTTATGGCATATACTGGGATTCTGGAAACATCCAGTTTCTTGGCTGGATGGCATAGCTTGCGTTGGCTGGTCAGTTTAGCTGATCCTGTTGTGCTTGGTGGAGGACACAACTCAGTCCCTGATTAGTGTGCAGTCTAATAGATGGCTTTGATTGGAAGTTCTGGGGCAGTCTGTCTGCGTGGTTTCTGTTCCATGGCTGGCATTGGGGCTCCTAGGTGCTACCCCAACAACTCAGTAAGACAAGATGTGAGGAGACTGAGGCATGATGGCAATGATGAGCCAGAGCCTGACACTATGCCTACACTACAGGGCTTTATTGGAAAAAGGTACACATTGTGCTCCACAATTTGCGTACCTTTTTTCCAATAGCTTTTTCAGAAGAGGCTTTTCCAGAATTTGGCCCATCTACCCTGGGCCAAATTTTGGAAAAACCCTCTTTCGGAAGAGCCCTTCTTCCTCGTGGCACAAGGAAGACAGGGCTTCCGAAAGAGCACATCTTCTGCAAAAAAGTGGAAGAGCAGATGCATTCCATGGACAGTTTTTCTGGAAAACCCCATAGTCTAGACACAACCTCAGTGACAGGACTGGAGATAGACCAGAGTCTTCAGAGTTGCAAATTGATGCTTTACCTTGACTCCTTCCTAGTTATAGTTTATACATCACGACCTTCATCTCCCACAGGCTATGACTTTGCGGCAGTACTGGAGTGGTTTGCAGAGCGTGTGGACCGCATTATCCTCCTCTTTGATGCTCACAAGCTGGATATCTCGGATGAGTTTTCAGAGGTGATCAAGGCCCTGAAGAACCACGAGGACAAAATCCGGGTGGTGCTGAACAAAGCTGACCAGATCGAGACGCAACAGTTGATGCGGGTCTACGGTGCTCTAATGTGGTCACTAGGGAAGATCATCAACACACCAGAGGTGGTGCGAGTCTACATTGGCTCCTTCTGGTCCCATCCACTCCTCATCCCTGACAACAGGAAGCTCTTTGAAGCAGAAGAGCAGGATCTCTTCAAAGACATCCAGTCTCTGCCCAGGAATGCTGCACTCCGCAAGCTCAATGACCTCATCAAGAGAGCCAGGCTAGCCAAGGTATGGTGCCTCAAGCATTCCCTCTCCATTGAGCCACAGACCAAAGTGGGGGGATTTGATCTAGGTGAAGCCTTCTCTGAACAAAGATGATTCTTGACTAGCATTAATGTCCCATTTCAGAGTTCACTTGACCAAGTGCAAGGGTGTGCCTATTATGCCATGTGTCTGCAGGCATGAGTCCCCCTGGACTGAGATCAGTGTCCCCATGGCTATTCAGAGCAGAGGTGAATAACTTAAATTTCTTACAGGTACTCTCCTGTCGCATCCCGCTCCCCCTTGCAGGGAGGGGGTTAGGCATACAACAGTACCTGTGTGAAATTTAAGGGTGGGGTGCAGGGAGGCTCAGGTCAGCCAGTTTGTTTACATAGGGGGTGAGGTGCTAGGGCTGGGTATGGGGATGCAGGAGTCAAGGTTGGGGCTATATAAGGAGATGGCAGCTCAGGGCAGAGGGCTGGGTGAGTGCAGGGGGACAAGGGGGACATTTCAGGGGCAGAGAGGCCATAGTTGCACTTACCCCAGTTGCTGAGGTTTTTGCTGACTAGGGAGTGAGGCAAAGTGCACGGCTTGTGCCTTCCTCCTTTTCCCTCCTTGGGCAGCCAGGAGCAACAGCAGGCTGTGAACCTTGCCTTGCTCCCTGGTCAGCAAACCAAAAACTCAGCAACCAGAGTAAGGGGCTGTGCAGCACCCATCCTGTGAAATTGAGGTTCAGGGGCTCTGGGCTGGGGCAGTCTCAGGCCCTTCTCCTCCCCCTGCCCCCCAGCTAGACTCTCTAACCTGCCAGGCTGCCTGCTGCTAGCATGGCAGCTTGTAGGAAGCTGGGAGCCAGGCTGGGAGCATCCTGCCCATCCCCCTGCAGCTAAGTGCCCCAGCAGGCCAGTTTCTTGCCAGAGCACTACACTGGGGCACACCAGCTTGCTTTCCCCTCTGTCAGAGCCACAATGAGACACTTACCCCTCTTGGGTCTCTCCTCCCACTCTGGGATATTCAGGTGAAATTCTAGAGCAGGTAAGGGCTCACTCAACTTTGCAGAGCAGTTTGCTATTCCCAAGTCTGCTCCTATCAGTGCTGTCTCTAGCTCCCTGCTCTAATCCACTAAACTGTGTCCCCACCACAGAGCTGGAAAAGAGCCTAGGAGTCCTGACTCCTGGTCAATGTTTCTACTACTTAGCAGCATAAGTATAAGCCCCTATTGTAGAATCTATGCAGCAGGGGTGGGCAATTACTTTTGATTGGGGGGGGGCACTCCAAGAATTTTGTAAGCTGTCAAGAGCTGAACTCTGTTAATGGAGGAGGTACAGCCTCTGGGTGGAGGGTCTAGGAGGGGCACTGGTGCAGGAGAGAATCTGACCTGGGGCAGGAGTGCAGGAGGAGGTTCAGAGGGTTTGGGTTGTGACCTAGGGTTGGGAAGTGGAGTGCCAGGCACTAGCTGGGAGTCACTCTACCCTGCGCAGCTCCAGGACTGCAACACAGCAGGACCTTCAGGGAGGCTCCCAGCCTGCCATGCCTCTGCATGCTATTTGAAGCAGCCAACTGCTAGGGCCACATGCATCTATGTATGGAGTGCATCCGGGATGGTAGGGAAGGATGACTAGCATGGCCCAGCCAGCTCCCATTGGCCAGTTTCCAGCCAATGGGAGCTGTGAGGATTGTATTGGAGTTCTGCCCATGCCCCCCAGACAGATGCACGTGGTCTCAGGAGCTGGCCACTTTGGTATACATGGGCATAGCAAGCAGGGAGCCTGCCTAAGGATCCCAGTCGGCTGTGGGGTGTTGGTGGCCCAGAGTATCATGGCTGGCCAGGTCTGGCCTGCAGCACCCTTGCTATTTCAGGCTGCATTGGTGCAGATAGTCCAGTATGAGTGCAAGCCCCTGTCAGCCGACGGTCAGGGCAGTGAGTGAGTGAGTGTGTGTGTGAGTGTGTGTGTGTGTGTGTGTGTGTGGTGTGTGTACTATACACCCGAGACTTCAACTGCTGAGTCCCTTGCAGTGGGCAACCTGGAAGAGGTTGAAGGGCGTCCCAATAAGTGTACAGAGAGCTTATTACACTTCAGATTTCAGCTGCTAGAATTCATAATTCCTTCGCAGCGGGCAGCCTCGGGAAGGCTGAGAAGCGCCCCAATGGATTTTGCCACCTGGGTGTGACACAAATCCAAACGCCCAAGCTCTCCCTATCTCTGTCCCTTTATGACTGGCTGAAGTTCTTTTAAATTGTGCTTGGTTCTATTACAGCAACTGAAGGAGTCAGGTTAAAACTTAAACAGTTACAGGTTTGAGGAAGCTTATAAATCATATGGTTGCAATGGCTATTGGTTTCTTAACTACTAGCAAAATATAGATTTTAAAAATGGTTACAAAGAAGATAAAGATAGAAAAATAGAAATAATGGTACCAAGTAACAGCTTACTCTTTCTATGTGTACACTTAAGACAGAGGACCACATCCAGGTACAATTTTTACCCCTTCTGTGCCTCTCGACTCAAGCATGTCAGGCCAGGGCCGGTCCCTCAATTCCTAGGAAAGACGAAAATACAAGGTGGGCGTCCCCATAGAACCTTGGGAGGTCAAACACCTAACCCGACCAGCAGGTAGAGGGTAGAATGACACTCAAAGTGAGTGTGTTGCTGGACCTATTTTTATACTCATGGAGTCACGTATTTCTCTTGTCTGTCATGCCAAATGGGGCTGGTCTGTCTTTTGTGAGACCAGTTCTTACAAGGGAGTTGTGAACTTAATTCTCACTTGTAAGAGAGAACTAAATTGGAATTACTGGGGATTCTTTTTCTCAGTGGGAAATTCCTCTCCCAGGGACTGTGTGTTCGTATCAACATGGGTGCCAGCCGGGCACACTCGCATATCCTGATCTTGCATCAAAGCTTAATGGCTATGCTGATTGCCTTAATCGCGCTCTCTCTCCACATATCTGTTTTTTCAGCTTCTCTGGATCAGATGAGCCAGCATAGACTATGCTGATTTTACTGCTCTTTCTCTGCCCTGTATACAGACATCTCAGAGGGCAAGCAAGATTGTTTGAGATGGGGGGGGGGGCTGGCTGTCTGGCTACAGCCCCATGGGTGAGAAGTCACCGTTCCAATCCAATAGTAGGTGATAGTCTGTTACGGGGGGAAAAACAGCAAGCAAATGGTCTGGTAGCACTTTATAGACTAAGAAAACATGTAGATGGCCTATAAAGTGCTACCAGACCATTTACTTGCTGTTTTTTAATAGTAGGTGAGGCATAGCTTGTACTGCTCACTAATTAGTAGTGGGTTTTTTCTTACCTCTCCACTTGTCGGTGCACTGCTCCCAGAAGTGTGGTTCTGTGATAAGACAGGGATTTTTTTTGAGTTATATTTCTTTCTTGCCAGACTACTAACAGCTTCATTTTATAGCAGGTAAACCCCTCAGATGAACTTCCCTTGCTGGAGAGTTGAGGCTGTCAGTCAGTTTAGAGAAGTTATAGAAACTTGAGCCATGCTTGGGGAAATTCCATCTTTAAACACCTCTTGACTGGACCCTGCACTGTTCTGGGCATTAGCTTATCTTCAAGTGTGACATATTAGAGAAGTGAAACCCGTCTGGAAAAGTGCAGCTCTTTATGGAACACAGCTGTCTCTCTTTTTTTTTTTATGGATCTTTTCTTTCAGTTTCTATTTGCATTATCCAGGAACAGTAAAAACTTGATTGTTTCGGGGAAAACACAAGGCTCACATTGATATGGGTCAGAAATAGCTCTTAAAACCAGAGCTGAAACTAGGTTTCTCAAACTAGTGCTTGATTCAGCACAATCCACTTCAGAAAGGAATAGCATTTATATGGCTGGTCAGGCCTTCCAAAATATGTGCAGTTTCAAACTCTAACTCTGGTTACAGTCTAACAGAAAGTTTTTGTACGATGTCCATGAAGGACTTAACACAGTGGGGTTCTGATCATTGACCATAATACTTAAATCAGGCTACAACTTTGTTCCTATATCTCTGCTAACTTACTGCTAATGGAATGGCCTAACTGTGTCCTGGAGTCCAGGCTCTGCTATTGGGACTTGCTGGACTAGGGCAGCCGAACTGCCAGGCTGCAGACCTCTGGCTGCTGAGTCACAGTGGCTCTGGGGGCCAGCACTGGTGTACACCACTCTAGCTGAAGCTGTTTGGGAGGCATGTCCTACGCCATCTCAGCCAACCAGCACTCTGCACCAACACTGTGAAGGGACAGGGTCTCTGGGGAGCATCTTCCTGCATGGTGGGAGGTCTGCATGGAGCTGCTCCATGCAAGCCGCCATGCAGGAAAACACTCTTCTGTGACTGGAGGAGACCCCACCCCAGCCTGGTGCTGGTTGGCTGAGAGGCAGGGCAGGATACACCTCTCCCAACAGCCATGTTAAGAGCGGTGTTCCCTGGCCCCCAGAGCCACCATAGTGTGGGCAGCTGTCCAGTCCCAGCTCATGCTGGAACCAAACCCTGTTGCAGTACTGCAGTTTAAAAGGCAGTAGCAGCCAAGGGGCAAGTGTCCAGCTCCTACTGTTTAAATTAGAGCCACCGGGAGTTTTGGTCCCTGCACAAACCAGGACTGAGCAGGGCTGCTCCTGTTTGCTGCTGGGACCCCCACATACAGGGGCTCTTCATGGGCAGATGGTGGGCCTGGGCTAAAGGTGACTTGATCACTGTCTTTAAGACCCTACCTGAGGAAGATTTCTGGTGGTAGATGGCTCTTCAGTCTAGCAGAAGACAGAACAAGAAAGCAAGATTCATACCAACAGGGGCAGATGTTCCCTAGTGAGGGTGACTATTCCAAGGACTGATGAAAGAACACAATAGATTGTCTAAATGGGGTCTCTAAATACTGTCACTCCAGAAGAGATGCTATACTTCAAACTATAGGTTCCATGTGAGAATAGCTAGATGAAGTTCTCAAATATTTTAGTGCCTTACAATCCTAAATATACCTGTAAGCCCGTATGATCCCGATTTTACAGATGGGAAAACTGAGTTAAAACAGCAAAGTGACTTATCTGTCACTTAGTCAGTGGCAGGTTGGACTCAATGCAGACCTCAAGTCCTTAGTTCTCTAATCCCCGTCCCTGGTTTAGTGATCCTCCTGCCTGGGGGCAGCCCTTGGTTTGCCTGGATCTGGCTCCTGAGGCTCAGCTCCCCCTCAGAATTGGGGAGCCCATGCTGGTGTTCAAGACCCGCTGCTGTTGCCTGGGGGCTAGAATGCACAGTCTTCTAGGCTGGGACCCTTATATTGTGGTATGTGGGAGTGTCTGTCTTCTCAGTCAGGCCTCAGTGAAGAGGCTTTTCCACTTCTCATTTGTGTGTAGCCCCTGACTGACTTTTATTTTTCCTTCTGTGGTCCCAATCCAAAAAGAGTTCACCACCCCTGCACTAAACAGTGCTTTTGCTCTGACTTTTTTTATGCAAGAGGCTGGGCTAGTTCAAAGGTCTTCTGGCCTTAATTTCTTATGGCTTAGAATGGATGACTGCTCCATGGGCCATTATCACCCAGATGCTAGTTAGGCACTCTTGATAGTCTTATCTGCAAGAACAGTGAAAGTAAATAGGGTCTAAGGAGTTCAAGTCACTTAGATGATCTTGAACTTCTTTCTTGGGCCAGTGCCAATTAAGACCAACTTGCGTTCCATGGGGAATGAATTAGTAGGTCTGTGATGGCCTGGGTTCAAGTCTCTCTAATATTGAAGCCCAGAGGGAAGAGACTTTCCCAATTCACCTTTAAAATAAAGAATCCTTCTGTGGTGACACAATCCATTGATGCACATGCCCATATTTGCATAGACAGAAGGCTCCCTGGGAAATGATGAGCCCAGAAGCTAAGGCGTAAAGCCACTGCATATGGGGGAGGGGGGCACCAGCAGTCTGTGGCAGCTTCCCCCCAGACTGGGACCTGAGGCAGTGGAACCTGCTGAGTAGGGGTTTCCAAGACCTGTTTCTGTTGGCTCTACTCCTGCCCTGCTGGGTAATCTTTCCCCACCCTTGTACCTCAGTTTCCCCTTGAAGTGAGGATAAAGCTGTTTGCTCTTGTAAGGAAGTACTCTTGAGTGATTCATGGTTTTGCATGGATTTGCATGGATAAGGTCTCTTGGTAGGAATGGGAACTCCATGGTCTTTCTCCTTAGTGCCAGAACATGGTCAAATGGGTTAGAACAGCAGTGAGGTTGGGAGCAAGGATGTCTGGATTCTATTTCCTGCTCTGGGAAGGAATTGGGTTTGGATTAGGGCAGGGAAAGTAGAACATTATGCTATCTACCAGGCATTATTGCTCTTCTCTTCCCCCTTCCCTAGGTCCATGCCTACATCATCAGTTCTTTGAAGAAGGAAATGCCCAATGTCTTTGGGAAGGACAGCAAGAAAAAGGAGCTGGTGAACAATCTGGGTGAAATCTACCTGAAGATTGAGCGGGAGCATCAGATCTCCCCTGGAGACTTCCCCAGTCTGCGCAAAATGCAGGTACAAAGCCATGTCTGAAGGGCCTGAGGGTGGGGGAGTGCCCAAGCCTCCTCCTGCCCTGCCTGGTGCTTTGAAGCACTACATGCTGCACACAGGGCTGAGGGGAGAGCAGAGGAGGCTTTGTGTGTTCCCCTGCCCCCAGGCCAATTAGGGCCTGGAGGCGGGGGGAGCTATGTGAAGCTTCCTTCGCCCTGCCCCAGTCCTGCAGGGAGCCCATGACACTTCAAAGTGCCATGAGCTCCTCACAGGGTGGGAGGGAGGCTTTGGGTGCTCTCCTGCCCACCAGGCCCTAATTGACCTTGGGGTGGGGAAGTGTGCCAAGCCTCTTCCAGGCCATGGGTGGCAGTGGGTTAGCCCTGCCCCCTTCTGTTTAGGCCACACCCCTTCCAGGGTGGCCCAGGGTCACTTAAAATTTCTTTGAAGTGGCCCCTAGGCAAAAACTATTGCCTACCCTTGTACTTGAGCCACTCTGATAGTCAGGCTATGACTATGACTTCTAGGCAGTCACTGATGCCTTTGGAGTCATTGCTAGAGACTTCTAACTGACTAGCCTCTAGCAAGGAAATGAGCCCCATTAGTGGCCCCCCACTATAGATGATTAGGAGCATTCCTGTCTGCCTTGGTTCTCCTGCAGCACAGGTGATCTCAGTTCACTCTAAAACCAGAATCAGATAAGATTTCATGTTTGAGGGAGGGCAAGAGTCCCTCTAACTCCAGCATGGCACTGATACAAGCCAGTGGCTGGATTTGAGACAGGCTGATAGGGAGGTGCTGTTGTCTCTCAGGATCCCAAGTCCTGGAAGAAGGGCTAATCTTAAAATATATTCACAGGACGCAAGATGTCAGGTATTATGGGAAGCTGGTACCTTGCTTAAATACAAATTTCCCCTATATGCTGTTTATCTTCCCACTTCCTATGGTGCATGTGCCACTTTGCAACCACCTCTGGAATGGAGGACAGTTGAGTGCTTCACCTGCTACTTGTAGCTTAAGCAAGGGGTCTGGATGTCTAAGATAAGGGTTGTATTCATTAGGACTAGGAAGGGCCTGATGTAGGGGCATATGGGAATTTTGGGTTGTGGGGATTAATCTATCCATTCAAGGATAGATGGGATTGTGGACAGTTGAGCATGGCTGGATGGGGCAGGGACATGTGAGCATTGAGGGGGTGGGTTGGAGGTGTGGGGTATTAGGATGGGGGAGTAGCCTGCTCCCCAGTGCCAAAGCCCTGAATGCTTATCTCTTCCATTTCTCTCCTAGGAGCTCCTTCTGGCTCAAGACTTCAGCAAGTTTCAGCCCCTGAAGCCCAAGCTGCTGGATGCAGTGGATGACATGCTGGCCAATGACATTGCCCGGCTCATGGTGATGGTGCGTCAGGAAGAGTCTCAGATGCCCACGCAGGTGGTGAAGGGCGGAGCCTTCGAGGGCACCATGAATGGGCCCTTTGGTCATGGCTATGGAGAGGGGGCTGGTGAGGGCATTGATGACATTGAGTGGGTGGTGGGCAAGGACAAGCCCAGCTATGATGAAATTTTCTACACCCTCTCACCTGTCAATGGTAAGATCACAGGTGCCAGTGCCAAGAAGGAAATGGTGAAATCCAAGCTGCCCAACACTGTCCTGGGCAAGATCTGGAAACTGGCTGATGTGGACAAAGATGGACTCTTGGATGATGAGGAGTTTGCCCTGGCCAACCACTTGATCAAGGTGAAGCTAGAAGGGCATGAGCTACCTGCAGAACTGCCCCCCCATCTAGTGCCTCCCTCCAAACGCAGACATGAATGACTCCCCAGCATCTTTTAAATGGGGGTGGGAGGATGGGCAGCAAGATGCCTGGATTCCAACATCTGACAATCTGCCAAAGATCCACAACCCCTAAAAGCTGGTGGACAGCTTGAATTCTTCAAAAGGCACCGAACTTAACAACTTTCCAAATGTGCCCATCTATAGGAGTGATTAAGATCTGAATGAAACCCTCATAATGTCATTGTGCACAAGAATGATATTTTTAATATATTTGAGGCCACATTTTTGTTCCCCTCTTCTCCATTTGAGGTGCTGCTCCAGGAGCTGCTAATGCAACTGGTTTGTCTTACTAAGGTGAATGAATGGCTCCTTGTGGCAGGGGCAGCATGGTCAAGCTGCAAGTATCAGTTCAGTTCTCCTGCCTGGAAGCACTGCTAGCAATGGAATCAGCTTCACCCTTCTGCTGGGGCAACAGCTCTTCCCCAGCTGTCTGATTTGGGAGGGGGTGTAACTCCCATTGTGGTTAAGCAACTGATCTAATTTTTTTGTAAGAATGTGGTCCAAAAACATCAGTTCAATCCTCATCTGATTTTTCTCCCATGTACAGAGCAGTTTTTATGCTAAGGACCTAGGTGGTTTGTTTTAGGGTTAATGTCTCATTTCCCCCAGGGCTTCCTGATCCCACCACTCGTTCACAAGTAAATGAGTTAATGACTCTTGGTTTTAGCTATCAAATGTAGACTAGTTAAAATTGAAAGGGGGGGGAGGGAGGTCTTAGACTGACCTCTCTGAGGGGGAGGGAGAATCTCGGTGCTGCTGTTGTGCCTTTTGCTCCCAGACTCCTTTTTACAGAATACAGCAAGCCTACATACTTGCTTTGAACCCCCTCGGCATCATCACTTCCTCTTAGACATGTCTTCACTGACCTGGCTTCTTGTAAATTTCACAATCCACATCTCTGTTTTGGGAAGCCTGAATTTCTTAAAGATAGTCTAGTCCTGAGGCCGCATCTTCCTTAAAGTGTCACAGGTCTGACTTCTCAGTCCCAGGACTTTCATTGGTTGCTTCAGTTCAGGCTACTCTGCTGTAGCACTTCCTTCCTTCTGTCTTCACCATGGTTTGAGATGTGCAAGGTAAATCCTAATCTGAGCCTGTTAATCCACATTAACTGACACACTTTGCACTGTATCACATGGTCAGATGTTGACCTCTAACTTTGTCTGTCTAGAGAAACACTCATCCTGAGAAGCATTGGGACTAACCTTGAGGTGGGCTCAGGACAGTTACTCTGGCAGCATGCTTCAGTCTGCTAGTGACTGTCACTGAACTGTCTGACGTGGTTGTCCTCCAAGTCTAGACCTGGAACTATTCCCCAAGCACCCGTGGAGAAAGGATGACCATGTTCCTGATCCACTGCTGCACAGGCTGATGGCAATTGCTTAAATTCTTCTTTGGTTGCCTCTGTCAACTAAAGGGCCCTGCCAGAAGTCCTCCAACCACTCCACTGCTTGCAGTTTTAACTACCATTCTCTGTCCCAGCAGTGCTTGACTGAGGCCTACCACGCCACCTATGGAGGCACCCAGTTAGGTGCACTGAATCCTGCTGGGAGTAGGCACCCAATTTAGGCTCTTTGTCAAACTCTCGAGGCAGATTCTTATGAAGCAATGGCAGCACAGTGCTGGGGGAGACCTAAAGGGTAAGCCACAGCATCCTCCTGCCAGGCTGATACGAGGGAGGAGGGTCTGGCTAAAGTGGGGGCCTCTCTATTGATGGGCCTTATTCTTGTGACTGGACTGGAAGCAACATGGATAGGTGGGTTTCTCTTGCTGCTTTCACAGGGGAACCCAGACAAAGCCTTTTCAGCTATCTGCTGTAACAACCTGGCTGTGCTTGGTATGTACCTGGTTTTGTGTGGCTGACACCACCAATGGAGAATAAAGCCTTTTGGTATCAGACCCTCCCCTGGCAAGTATTGCTGGAGCAGCCATGTGCCAGGCAAGAGGCTAAAACTGATACTTCAAGACTGGCTAGAATGTTTCCAGCTGTCCATTGTCATAGCTGTATCCTGGGCTTCATGTGGATTCCTGTGGCACAGGAGTCAGACTTAAGGACTGCACATCTGTCAGCTATGTACCTTGTTTACCTCTTGTGCAGTGAAGCAGTTCTCAAGAAGGGGTTCCCCCAGGCCTGTGCATCAGAGGGAAGTGCATTCTGTTTAAGCCTATATACAATTTTTTGAAACATTAAAATGTATTGGCAAGTTCTGCAACTGAGTCTGTCTTGTTTTATGGGAAATGCCAGGGGAGGTGGCTTTTGAGCTTTGTGAAAGGAATGGGTATATCTTAAAGATCTGTGCTGGCAAGAGCTTCTACCAACGTGGGCCGCCTTCTGGAGTATTTCCTGAGCTGGAGAACTGCTCCTCAGTGCAGGCCCAAAACGCCAATCTAAACTTGACTCTGGGGCTATCTATGGGTTTGGACATTACAGGATGGCTATTGGAGGAGGCAGTGGTGGCCTATCTTGCTCCTGATAGAGGGGAGTGGGGGTCAGCTGACACTGGGATTGGGTTACCAGTTAGAAAGTTACTATGAAAGAGGGGAAGGGACTGCTAAGGTCAATGACAGAGCTGGGACTAGAACCCATTTGGCCTGAGTCTGGGATACAACTGTTGAGGAGCTGCTGCTTGCACTCTAAATGGCTTATTCCCCTTTACGCATGCAGCAATTGAGCCAAGCATGTGTGAGGGGAAGCTGGGTTTTGAGGGCCCTGGCCTGAAAGTCAGGGTCTTTTATTTACCACAAAGCCACCTTTCCCCTGGGGAAAGGCTACATGAGGAAGAGGTAAGGTTCTCTCACTACATACAGTTTAACTTGCTTCTGACTGCAGTTGCTGTAACATGTTTCAGCACCCCCCCCCCCTCCAGAGTGAGCTGAAGATACCACCAGGTGAGCAGTAAGAGTGGGGAAGGGAACACTGCACAACTGGAGGGGGGAGGGGAACATGAGCAGAAGCTGCTGAAGGATGGGCACACAGGACTGTTTGAAGAGGAATCTGACCCTGTCAGCATATTTATGCCTCCTGCTGTATCACTTGATAAAGTGATCCGGTTCCTGTGTGTACATGGAGCTACCCTTCCTGTGCTGCTGCTTTCCTCTTTCCAACTGGTGGAGAGATGGGATTTTTCCTGACCTGTGCTGCATCTTAGTCCATGGGCTTCACCATCCTTCAACACCCAGCTCCTTTTGTTAACAATTGTCCAGTCTAATGCTTGGCAGGTTACATGTGGAGAGGAGGGCCTTCTGTACTGCAGGCAGTGTCTGTCTCCTTCTGGAGCAAGATCAAAGGTTCCCTGCCCTTAAAGAGGAAGGATCCACAGTCCTACCTAGCAAATGTGCAAGTCTGCAGGTGGGCGTGGAGATGCACATTCCTCTCCACAGTAGTAATTGTTTGGGATGCAGGTGGGGGAGGTTGTGGTGCCCTCCTGGGGGTCGGACAGTGGCACCAGCATTGTGAAAGTCTGAGTGTGGGGATGAGATGCAGCTGCCCTTAGCTGTGGGGACAAATACAGAGACAAATATGTTATGTGACCTAGACCCAGCTTGGACTAGTCAAGAGGGGAAGGGTTGGATGTGGTTGCCCTCTGCTGGGTGGAATGGGTACAGCACAACATTCCAGAAACCTTGTACAGCCAGCCTCCAAGAGCACAGACTCCTGTCAAAGCTAGCTTTATTTAAAGGCAGGATCCAAGCTCTGCCATCCTTGGTGCACAGCCTGGCTGCTGGAGTTCAGATGGAAGAGTCTCTGCCCCCCCGCTGCTGAAATGTAGCTGTCACTTAGCTGCAGAGAGTTGTGACTTCAGGACATGATATTGGGGGCTGTTTGGCACAAACAACCCTCAACAATGGGTGGGGGATGTATGAAGTGCTTGGCAGAGTTGAGACCTACTCTGGGGGCTTTTCAACTGAGGGTAGAATCTAGATTGGGCCTTTCTATTAAAAATAAAAGGGCCTGCTTGTACGGCACCCACTGGAAGTCTGCCTATGGGGGATAGGTCTTAGGGGCAAGGTAGCATGACTTCTCCCCCTAATGGCCAACTGTGACTGGCAGCAGCCATTCACATGTTCTAGTCTTCCATGCAAGTGCCGTTTAATCAAAACACTTTCTGGGAATGTCCACTTCCTCAGTGGATGGATGGGAGGAGCAGTGGAAGAGTCAAGTTGTCACTGAGACTCCCTCATTGTAGCTGGGCTTAGACTTTGCTGTAAAGTCCATTTAAAATGTTCAGTAGGCAGTACAGTATGTTCATATTAGTTAAAGCATCAACTCAAAAGTGAAAGGAAATGTTGAAACTTCTAGGGGTTTTTTTTTGCCCAACTCAGAACTTGAGGGAAGGATGAAAGTTTTATAATGATGGGATTTTATGCAGCGTGGAAGTTCTTAGAACAAAGTGTTTTCACTGATTTGGGGAGGTCAGTGAAACCAGAACTCCTCATATTCTCTATGGGGGGAGGCGGAGGACTTGTGCTCAAGGCTGAAACTGATTCTACAATACAAATCAGCAAGGGTGCATCTGCACTGCATGCACATCTTATTTCAAGTTAATTTTGAAATAGCTAATTTTGTAATTTGGTGCTGTCTACACAGCCCCGAACTTCAAAATAGAATGCTATTCTGAAACATCTCCTCATACAATGAGGTTCTTACAAGGACGTCAGATTAGCTAGCCTGTTTTGAAATAATGGGCTTGCTCAAAAGACACCGAATAGCTATTTTGGGATACTTCTGGTGTCCCAAAATAGCTCCACGGTGTAGACGTAGCCCTAGTGAGTTGCTGTAGGACAACTTCTACTATCATGTGCCTTTAACCCTTTCCTGTTGCTAAGTAGCACCTACTCTCAGCTGAGCAGAGTCCCTGATTCCTGTCATTCTTAGGAAACCCTAGTGCTATACTGTGGGGCTACGTCTACACTGGCCACAATTTCTGGAAAAGGGATGCAAATCAGGTAAGTCAGGATAGGGAAATCCGCAGGGGATTTAAATATCCCCCGCGGATTTAAACAAACATGTCTGCCGCTTTTTTCCAGCTTGCGGAAAAGCTGGAAAAAAGCGTCTAGACTGGCGTGATCCTCTGGAATAAAGCCCTTTTCTGGAGGATCTTATTCCTACTTCAAAGTAGGAATAAGAGATCCTCCAGAAAAGGGCTTTATTCCGGAGGATCGCGCCAGTCTAGATGCTTTTCCCCAAGCCGGAAAAAAAGCGGCGGACATGTTTGTTTAAATCCGCAGGGGATATTTAAATCCCCTGCAGATTTCCCTATCCTGACTTACCTGATTTGCATCCCTTTTCTGGAAATTGTGGCCAGTGTAGACATAGCCTGGGTGGGGAGGGAGGTGGTCAACTATCATTAGATCTACCTTTGCAGCCTTGGCTGTGAGGTGTAGAAGTATGGGCATCTGGAACTATGGCAGCAGTGAGAGGAGGACTTGCCTGAGGACAAGCAAAGGTCTGGTAAAAGCAGGTATAGAATCCTGAACCTTAATCCTAGCCCAGTGTCTGGGAAAGCTCCAGTGCATCTTGGTTCAAACAAAACAAGCTGCCTGGGTCTGGTATCAGCTGGGGCTGCTCTAGTCCCTGCTTTCTGCTGTGGTATCCTGAAAGTAGGGAAGAGTCTCTCTCCATTTCTAAATGATAGCTGGGGAGTAGGATGGAGCCTCTCCTGGTTAGCTTGGTGTTAGCTAACTGTAATGCAGTCCTCCAGCAGGGGGTAGTATTGCTTCATGTAAACTCTCCCTCCACTCCACCCCCCCCCCCCCTCCAGCTTACATGGCCTCTGGTTTAAACTATAGAATCATAGAACACTAGAACTGGAAGGGACCTTGAGAGATCAAATCCAGTCCCCTGCCCTCATGGCAGGACCAAGCATAGTCTTTATCATCCCTGTGTAGTAGGGATGTTAGATGTCATGTAATTGAATAGCTGTGTAGTCTTGTAAACATTAAATGTTAGTGGTTATTCAATAGTCCCTGGGGGCAGGGCTAGCAGCCAGTTTGCTCTGACCCCACTCCTGGGAAGCCCCCTACTGCCTCTCTATCAGAGGGAGCAGGATGGCGTTTTAAAAAAAGCTCCCCTTATGGACCCCCTGCCCTGCTGCCTGGCATGGTAGTAGCCCCTGTCCACAGGGGGTTTGAGCTCCCCATGGACAGAGGCTGCTTTGCTGCAGCCTCCTCTGCCCTCCCCCCACCCACACTGCTGCCTCTTGGGGAAGGGGCAGGAGGCACCATGGTGCTGGGGGGGGGGGAGGAAGAGGGCCAGCTTTTGCCTACTTTCTCTTCTCCCCCCTCTCCCCCCCCCCCCGGCTGCCTCTGTAGGAGGCAGCAGGGACAGGGCAGATGGGTCCATGGGAGCTGATATGCGCAGGCTTTCTAACCAGCTCCCTTCGTGTATCTGCTCCAGCCTGCCTGCCCTCACCCTCCATGCTGCTGTGTGTTTATCTGAGGCAGCAGTACATGGGGCAGGTGGATATGGTGCTCCTGGGGAACCTGCTTAAAGATAGCTCCTCATGGGTACTAGCTCCTGCTCCCCCTTGCTGCCTCTGATAGAGTCAGTAGGGGGAGAGGGGAGTGCCTGTAGTCGATTGGGCTTATCAGGTAATTCTGTTTTATCAGTTAATTGTTTACTTGCCTATATGCTAGCATCCCTACTATGTAGCCACTGCCTGATGGGGCTCTAGTCACTACCTTGAAGCCAGTGCACCCCTCACTAGCAGTACTATCTGAACAGCAGCTGCCTCCTTCACAGGGTAGGAAGCTGAGAGGAGTCTGAGACCTCCCTGTGCTTTGCCCACAGCCTGAGATTGGTCAGTCAAACATCAGTCTCTTCCAGTGCTGCCTGACTTGCTGTCAGCTGAGTTTGTGGGGTCTCATCAGAGTTCCCAGTGAGGAAGGGGCTTATCTCAACATGGTCCTGATATGGGCAAGCTGCCCCTCAGTAGCAGAGGAGAGGTAGGGGTTCACCTCTAATTTCCTCTTCCCTCTTTTCATTATTTCAGTAGTGGGCAACCTTCTGCCCGAGGGCTGCGTGTGGCCCAGGAGATGTTCTGTTTAGCCGTGCGCTCGCGTGCGCACACAGTTACTAAATTCTACTGGTTTTCAGATGGGTTTTTTTGGTTCATTTTTTCCTACCACTATTGAAGAAGTGACATACTTAAAGCAAGGCCACATGAAGTGAGGTGCATGCTGACTACACGCAACATGGAGAAGTGTGTGCTCCCACTGCGTCCAATCAAATCACTGCTACCGTTCCATCCAAGCACTTACAGGGTCTAGGTTGGCAAGCACAGTTAGCAAAACTACCCTGGCCCGGGAGCCTGGCCTGGTTACCACACTCATGTGGCCTGCTCGTTTGCCTAGCTTGCCCCTCACTGTTTTAATCTCAATCTCTCTCTCCCCGTCTGTCTCTCTTCTCCCTCCAGTGGCTCTCCCCGTCTGTCCATTCACCCCAAATCCTGGCTCCACATCTCTTCTTCAGTCTCTTGAGCTACCCTTCCCTGAGCTGCCCATTGCTTGCAGATTTGGCTCTCCGTTCCCCCCAGGTGTCCCCTCTGTCCACTCCACCCCACCCCCCTCTGCACACCTCCCTGGGGGCTGTACTTCAGCTCTTATCCATGCCTCTCAACTTGCTCTGCTGTCCTCCCCAGACACGCCATTCCTCCCTCTGTTCCCTGTCTCTTCCTCCCCCCGCAGCCGTATCAGTCTCCGACTTCCCCCTCTCCTTCATCTCTTTTCCCATCCCCTCCCTCCCCAGCCCCGGGGGCGGGAGCTGTCAGAGCACATCTGGCACAGCTGGCCCCGCCCCTTCCCCACCTGGCCCAGGTGTCTGGAGCTCCCTCCCCATTGGGGGCCGGCCGGCAGGGGCGGGGCCCGGCCTGCGGGAGTGGGGAAGGGCAGGCAGGCAGCGAGGCTGGAGCGGCCGGACTGGGGCAGCATGTGCAGCCCGGTGGAGCGGCGCCTGGCCGGGCTGCGGGAGCTCCTGCAGGGGCCCGGGCTGGAGTCGCTGCTGGACGTGCTGCTGTGCCTGTACCGGGAGTGCAGCGGCGCCCCCCTGCGGCGGGAGCGCAGCGTGCAGCAGTTCTTGGAGTGGGGTAAGTCTCCTGCCCCCACTCCAGTGCTCGGAGTCCTGCCCCCAGAGCTCCGTGCGGTCGGGGGCGGAGCAAGGAGGGGGGCGTCCTGTTCCGTCCCTAGAGCCCCATGGGATGGGTGGGGCTGCCCCTTTTAGCTCCTTGCAGCGAGAGAAAGAAGCCTACCCTGTAAGACCCCGAGCCCAGTGCAATTCGGGGGGACTGCAAGGAGGGGTCTGCCCCAGCACGCAATGGGGAAAGGGCCCCCCAACCCCATGCAGTGGGGTGAGGGCTGCCTAGGGGGTGCAATTACAGGATATACTGCAGCCCAGCACCTTGCAAAGGGGGAGAGGATAATGGAAGGGGACAGGTTTGGCCCCTCACCCTGTGGGATGGCTAGGGGTGTCCCCACCTTGGATAATGGGTATCTCACTGGGGCATGGGCAAGGCAGGAGAGGCCCTGTACTCTGTCAGTGGGGGTCCAATGTGCCCATTTCTGGGTGCCACCTATCCCTGTTCACTATGGGGCAGTTGGAGGGAACAGAGGCATGAGCATGTGGCACAAACTCACATGCTGCTTCCTTCAGGGCTCTCTGCTTTCCTCCTCCTGGGCTGCAGGGAGAGTGAAGGTGGCTGCATTTGTTTACTCATTGGAGGTGGAGGGACCTCCTGAAATGACCCTCTAGAAACTTAGCCTCAGACTTGACAAATTCACATCGTGCAGCCCTCCCCCCCTGCAGTTAGGCTGAATCTGGATCACTGTTAAGTGTTTGGGGCTTGTTAATACAAGGAAGCCATTCTGGAGTAAGGTAGCATGTGAATTTAAAGCACAATAGTTATTGTGAGTAGCTCACTCTCACTTGGGACTAGCAATTCTGGTCAATTGCCCTGTATCACCCAGGCCTACCAGGGCTCTTGTCCCTCCAGTATCAGAGTCTCTTGGCCTGGCTCGTTTATCCTCGAAATGCCTATTGACTAGCGAACCACGTATACACGGGGGCAACCAAGGCAGAGAGGATGTAGTGTCTCCTTCAGGGTGTGATGAGGGGTTGGGGCAGAACTGGGGATTGAACTCTGATCTCCAGTCCCTTAACCACATGGCCATCCTCAAGCCAGATGTGTGGTGCTGCTTTTTGAGGGCAGTGAGGGATTGAGAGGTGGTTTGATCAGAGAGAGGAAACAGCAGGTTGTAAGGGCTCTGTAATGTAGTGGAGAATGCGAGGAAAAGAGCCAGTGGCTGGAAATTAAAGTCAGAAACATTCAAGTTAGAAATAAAGACTCCATGTTTCCCCGAGACACTGAAAGTAAGAGGGGGAGGGGATTTTTTCCATTGCATGATGCTGCCAACTCCAGACTGGCTGTCCATCTGGAAGGTGCTTTAGTCAGATGTAGGTTCATAGATTCCATGGCCAAAAGGAGCTAGTGTGATGATTTAGACAGGCTCCCTGTACAGAACAAGCCAGAGAGCTACCCCAAATCATTCCTAGAGCAGATCTCTAAGAAAAGCACAAGCAGCGGGGCTCAGTATAGGTGTAACTGCTGTGGTATTTTCTGACCTGTATTAGATAGGAGGTGAGAGTCAGTGCTCTATGGTCCCTCTGACCTGACTCTGATTGACTGAGTCAGTCTATCCTTGTCAGTGTGTGGTAGGCCCATTTTAGTTCAGACTGAGACACTCCTGTTTAGCAGCCAACTTTTCTAAGTACTCAGAAATCCACCTGCTGCCTCTTATTTAAAAACACAGACTCCCCAGCTTCAGTCCATCCAGGGATGGCTGTAGCATCTGGGACAGCATCCTCCCACAGAAGGAAATTCACACATTTCATACCAGAGCCTGTAAAAAGCTTGTCAATTTCTTGTTTGGCATTAGCCTGTTGCCTCCCAGCAGCTTGGCCCCTCTGATCCAGATGTGGAGTGAATGATGAGAGGGCTCATGCTTTCCAAAGTGCAGAAGGATTTCTGGGTATACGAATGCAGCCGTCCTTTAAAGGGGCCTTGCGGGAAGGTGTCTTTTTAAGGTGTGTCAAGTTTGACAGATCCAAAATAACTAAATGGCAATTTGAAGCCATTTTGACTACAAAGGAGGGTCCCTTCCCATAACCTGGTCTAAACACAGAAGGCAATGGGATGGGGAGGGACACTGCTGAGTGCTACACTTTGGTTCTGAGGGTCGTTGTATTTCAAGTGTGAAGGGTTGGCCACAGCATCAGTATTACCTGAGGTCTCTTTCGGTGTCCTGCCATCTGCAGCCAAACTCTGAAGCCCACAGAGCTACGTTCATTTGCACTAGCTATGGATCTGTCCTAAAACCAGCTGCAGCCTGTAGAACGGGGGTGGGGAAACTCGCGCCTGGGGGCTGGATGCAGCCCTCAGCTTGCCTGGATCCAGCCCCCAAAGCTCAGGGCTGCCCCAGCATTGGGGGAGCCTGTGCTGGTGTGCCAGCCCCCCTGCTGTCATCCTGGGGGCTGGAGCACACACAATTTGCTAGGCTAAGACCCCCGTAGGCTCTGGTGAGCAAGGTGAATGTGGGGAGTGTCTTTCTTCTTCTCAGTCGGGGGCCAGAGGGAGGAGTTTTTCTGCTTCTCACTTGTACGTGGCCCCTGACTGATTTTTTTTTGTGGGTCAGTGGCCCCTGACCCAAAAAAGGTTCCCCACCCCTGCCGTAGAGCCCAGTAGATGGGGTGCATTGTAATGTTCTGCTCGCACCAGTGGAGGATGGCTGCTCTTACGCCACAAACCTCCTGGGCTGAGAAATGATAAAGGGGGGAGAAAATCGATCAGGATCTCCTGGCCTCATAGCTCAACAACAAGGAGCCACAGTGAAATCTGAAGGAAACAGACAAGCACTACATGTTGAGAAGGAAATATCAGATGCAGGGCTATACAATGGGAAATGACTAGCACTGCTCAAGAGAGCTAGGGGGTTGGAATGAACGTGAGCCAACAGAGTGGGGCAGTTGTTTACCCCCCCAAAAAAGCTCGTATTCTGGGTTGCATTAACAGGGGACTTGTTTGCAAGACTTGGGAGGTAATTGTTCTGCTCTCTTTGGCACGGGGCGGCCCTCAGCTGGAGTGCTGTGTCCAGTTCTAGGTGCCACACTTTAGGAAACGTGGACAAGCTGCAGAGTCCAGAGAAGAGCAACAAAAATGGTAAAAAGTCTTTAGAAAACCTGACCTGTGCGGAAAGGTTAAAAACCTGGGCGCATGTAGTCTTGAGAAAAGGCTGAGTGGGGACCTGACAAGTCTTCTCCATCCTCTTTAAAAACAGCCCTTAATGTATTTGCTCAGTTGTCCACTAAGGTAGGACAAGAAATAATGAGCTTAAACTGCTGCAAGGGAGATCTCGGATCCAACATTAGAAATCAATGTCTATGTCTACACTGCACATCTTACAATGGCACAGCCGTGCTGCTCCAGCCATGCCAACAGGTGCACGATGGGGCTGCTCTTCTGTACTAGGAGCTTTCCTGGTGACAAAATAAAGCCACCCCCAGAGGGGTGGAAGCTCTGTCACTAGGAGTGCAGCTTCCTTCAGCAAAGTGTTGTCCACACGGATGCTTTTCATCACTAAAACTTTTGTCCTTCGGGGGGTGTTTCTTCACATCCCTGAATGACAACGTGCCATGGTAGACATAGCAACTCTTAGGGGTGTTAAAACTCTGGAACAGGGAAGCTGTGGAATCTTCCTCATTGGAGGCTGCTAAGAACAGGTTGGATAAACACCTGTCAGGCATGGTTGAGATTTACTTGATCCTGCCTCAGTCCTGGGGTTGGACTTGGTGCCCTCTCAAGGTCCCTTCCAACCTGACATTTTTATGATTTTATGAAACTCACAACTGATCAAAGGGTAGACTACGTCTAGACTATAGGACTTGCTCCTACAGGAAGTCACTGAGGCTTCAAAAAGAGACTGGATGGGTTATATTAGGATGGGCAAGATATGGTCCATGGGCCTCATCCAGCCTGATGAGCCTTTTAATCTGACCTGCTGCCCACCCCTGCAGCGTGGAGCAGCTCCATGTTGCTCAAAGCATCTGGCTGCTCCCTGTGGCTCTCTGCGCTGTGTGAGGGGAGGGGAGAGGCTTACTGCGCTGCCTCTGCCCCAGCACAATCTCTCAGCTTCTATTGGCTGGAAATGGGAGTTGAAAGATTGTGCTGAAGCTGGGATTGCACATGAAGATCCCTGGCCCCTGCAGCACAGAGAGCCACATGGAACAGCCAAATGCTTTGAGCTTTGACAGGCAGGGAGCCTATTTGAGATCCTACCAGGCTGTTGGCTGGGAGGCACTTACCTAAGCAGCTTCCAGCCAGAGCCTGCTTCTGGTATCCCACTCCCTGCTGCACCCCAACTTCCTCCAACCCCCTTCCCCCAGGCCAGAATCCCCTCCTGTGCCAGACCCCCTTCTGGACCTGGCACCCCAATCTCCTGCTCCTTCTTCACCCAAACTCCCTCTCAGAGCCCCACGCTCTCTCTGCACCTTAGTCCCCTACCCCAAAGCTCCTTTCTTCACCCAACCTCTGTCCCTGACCGTGTGTGGCCTTGACCACTTTCCAAACTCTTGGAGTGCCCCCCCCCCAAAAAAAAATTATTGTCCATCCTGGGTTATATGGTTAACAAAACTATCCAGTTAATGAACTTTGGTCGGGATGTCATACCTCAGGCTTCAGGATTTAAGCTAATTTTGTTAGGGATCAGGAGACCTTCACTGGGAGAAGGTCGTCCTACATTGGCTCCCTGCAGCCTCCCAGCATTGTCCTCAAATCCACTGGAATCTACTGGCCACTTTGGGGATGTTTTGTTTGCATTGCTGTCGTACCTACAGACTGGCTGATGGGGTGGGCAATGGGGGCAATTGCCCTGGGGCCCGGCAATTCAAAGGGGCTGGGGGCTCCCAGCTACTGCTTTAAAGCATCGCAGAAGCACCATGGTGTGTGCCTTGGGCAGTTCTGAGGGTTGAGAGGGCCCATCCAACCTTGCCCAGGGGCCCGTGGAGGCTGTCGGTGCTCCTGAGTGCCTATGAGTCTGCAGACGAAAGCTCAGATGTGCTAGGTGCAGAACAACTGTATTCCTGTCCCCAAATTATGATGATCTAGGTCAGAGTTGGGCAATAACTTTCAAGTGGGGGGGCACCTAATTAATTTTGGTACTTGGTCATGGGCTGGCCCCACCCCCTGAAGGGGCAGGGCCTGCACAGAAGGGGCAGGGCTGGAGACTAACCCCCCCCCCCCCCCCCCGAGTTGTCTGGGGCCAGAGGCTTTGAATTAAAACACAGCAAAGGGGTCATGGCTCCCAGGCCCACCTCTACCATGTTGCCTGGCAGCTACTTAGGGTTGCTGCAGCTATTTAAATGGCTCACTGCTCCAGTCCCTGTCAGGGTAGCACCGCAACCATGAGCCACTTAAATAGGATCCTGCTGCCTGGAAATTTGGTGGTATGGGCAGCAGGATTTAAATAGAAAGCTGCCAGGTGTGGTCTCTGGGCCAGATTAAAGTGTTAGGTGGGCTGGATCTGGCTCCTGAACCACATCCAGCTCTGCTTTAGGCACAGGGTTAGACAGCGCTCAGATCTTTTCAGATTGGGTCAGACTAATGTTCACAGGTCTGCCCCCTCCTGTAAAACTCAGGCTGATAGTTCAGATGCTGTAAAGGGTGGGTCATGATATTTCATTAGCTAATTGTAAAGTGCTGTGTTCTCTCCTTCCACTCCCTGCTAGCTGGTTTGCTGGAAAACAGGAATCTCTGTGCTGCATGAGTTTGCATCCACTCCCACTGCTTACGTGTTTTCTCCATGCTGGGAGTGATTTATGCTGCTGGAATGAAGATTGGAAGGGAAGGGGTGTGTGTGATGATTCTGTTTCCGTGTTCTTTGTTTTTTAAGTCCTTTTTTCAGAAGTAAACATGTGGGAGAGCTTCCAAAGGAGAAGGCATGACTCTGTGCCCCCCTTGGGTGTGAAAGTGAGATCCGCATCAGGCTCTTATATCTTGCCCCAATGGTGTATCTGTCCCCTTTGCAATGCCATTGTCCTAGGACTAGCACTGACTGAAATTTGGGGATTCTGGGTTGCAAGAGGCTTTGGTTTGCAGGAGATGTCAGACTTTAAAACAGTGTTTCCAAAATGTAATCCCTACCCCAGCAGGTGCTCAGTGGAAACTGACATCTTTCTTGTCAGTTTCACTCAGCTCTCCACTGAATGACCTGGAGGAAGGGGACCTGAATCATGTGAGCAGCTGCTGAGGGTGCTGGGGATTGCCACTCCTGGGTTAGTATCCCTGCCAAGTCACTGGGCCCCCAGGACTCCTGGCTTGCCAGGCCAACTGGTTCCCTGGGCTGTGTGGGGACCCAGCTTCCCCAGAAGATGCTCATAGTAGGAAGCCTGAGAGACCTGGCTAAAGCAAGAGTTTCCAAGCTCCTGCAGTGGGGCTGAGAACTGAGCCCCAATTAGAGGCGCTGTCCTCATGCTCTCCATTCTACTGCAGGGTGCCTTGAAGCCCCAGTCCCTCTCCCAGTCTGGGACACTCCATGTGGTGGGGCTGACCCGGAACCACAGACCTGGAAATGTGGTTCCCCAGCAGCCTGCGAGGTGATCTGACAGGGAACCTGGCAAGAAATCTGCCTGTGATTTGACAAGCAGGGGAGCTCAGAGTGTTTGGGAAATGCTTCAAGTTCACCAACTAGCATTTTTGTGAGGAATCTCAGAAAAATTCCACACAGCTCTTGCTAGGACAGGACTTGTTAGGGACTTTTGAATGGACCGATGCAGCTCTGGGGAGTGCTATGGGACTTAACAAGTCAAGTGCATCCTAAAGGCAATGTTATGCCACAGGGGCACACTGGGCCTAGCTGCAGGGGCAGCTAAACAAGTGGACAGATCTCCTGATCTCCAAGATTTGCAGAGAAAATTTTGAAAATATGATCTGGTGCAGCAATGGCTGCGTGAGATGGCAGAAAGCCTGAACTGACAGCTCTGGAGCCTGCCTGCTGGCTCTGTTAGCCAGCAATGGCACAGCGGAGGTCAGCATTGTTAACATTCTCACTGCTGCTCAAGACAGACAAGGCTGGCAGAATCTTACAGAATCTGGCCTGCTGGAAAAGACAGGCCATAGAATTTCATCCCGTGATTGTGGTGCAGAGCCGTTGTCTTTCCTTCACATGTTCCAAGGGGAAACCCTGATCAGGAACATGGCCCGGGGACAGGACGTGTGTGTTCTCATCCCAGTTTTGCACAGGCCGGCTGTGTGACCATGGGCAAGACCCTTCCCCGAGTGCTGTCTGTTTTTCATCCCACCCCCTTGTCTTTTTACACTGTGAGCTCATTGGGGCAGGGACTGTCTCCTACATAAGATCTGCCCTGTGCCAGGTACAATAGCAGAGCTGGCTCTTGGTCATAGGGTCCAGGCGCTGCTGCACTACTGGTGTGCCAGTTACAGCAGGAACAGCTCTGAGGATTCAGGAAAACACTGAATTCCACCATGAAACCTCAGCTCATGGTGAGATGCCTTAATTTTAGCAGATTGAGGGGTGGAGAGGAAGGAATAGTGTGAGATGGGAAATGTGCCCCTTTAAAGCTCAAATCCACAGGTGACAAGAAAGACCCACCATTCATTATGACTTTACCTTAAAGAAACATGAGCATTAATCTCATGGGGGGGGCTTTGGGGGGAGGGGGCTGACTGGCGGTTTTGAATGCCTAGTGTTGGCAACACACAGAGAGCCTGATTTCTGGAATTCCTTCAAATCCTATTAGCTCCAATGGGGTTTCTAAGTATTCAGCACTTTAGAAACAATAAACACTTTAAAACTGTGAGCTTTGGCGCATGGGCTGGGGTTCTTTGGGAAGGTACCATCTTGTGTGTGGTGCTTAACCTGAACAGAGCTACAACGGCTTTATGCTTCCACAGGCAGTGGGTATAGCACTGGACTGAGACTTCAGAGTCCTTAGTTTTAGACTCAGCTCAGCCCCTGTCCTTGGCTGAGTCTTTGCTCCTTTCTCTGCTGCTGTTTCATCCTTTGTAAAATGGGGCTACTAACGTTCTTTTGTAAAGTGCTTTGAGATCCACAGATGAACACCACTATTGCTGCAATGTTTAACAATTGTAGTTAACAAGAGATAGTTCCAGGCCCTTTAATTTTAACAGACATTTACAATTTGGCACTTGATGGAAATGAGAAGCAGGCAGATAATCAAGGTATTGATTTTTTGGGTCAAAACAATGCCATTCAGAAATAAAACCATAGTTTCGGACTGATTTTTTAAGGTCAGAAAGGTCTACCATTGGCCCCAGGATGTCCCTCAAGTAACTTCTGGTTGGACTAGTGCTATTCTGTAGAAACACGTCTAGTCTTGATTTAAACATTGCCAGAGATGGGGAATCCCCTGCAACCCTTGGTTAATTATTCTGTCTGTTGAAAGGGGCTCCTCCTTTCATTCTGAATTTGTTCAGCTTCCTGCCACTGGGCTGTATTTGACCTTTCTGTGCTAGATGGGGGAGCCCACTTCCAAATTTGGATTCGTCATGTAGGTACTCGGAGACTGGGATCAAACCACCCTTTTCCCTTCCTATTTGTAAGCTCTATAGGGCGAGCACTTGGCCTTTCAGAGGTGTGTGATAAGGGGGGAAAACACCCCAAGTTGTTGGACTAATTCTACCCAGAATGGATCTGTCTTGATACATGTCAGTCAGACCCAGCCGCCCCAGCCCCAGCCGGGGGCCCATTGTGCTAGGTGCTGTACAAACAAACAGACCAAAAGATGATTCCTCCCCTGAAGAGCTCACCCTTGAGCTAGTCTGGCTGTAGCGCAGCAACAAGCTGTTTGTGGAACCCAGCCCCCATTTAGTTTGTTTCAAAGCACCCTGACTGTGTGTTTGAGGAACCACCGGTAAGTGAAAGGCAAGCTCCTCCCAAAGGTTTGGGCCAATGGCCTCCTTCCATAAGCATCTTTAGTACTCCCCTGCAAACAGCTGACATCTTCCAAACATTCCTCCCAGCTTTTGCAACTCCCGCATTCAGCTACAGCCACCTCATTTGATACCAGCTGTCACAGGTGACTCATTGTAGAACTTGGGTGGGCACCGCCCCTCTGTCTCCCCACCAAACCAATTGCCAACTGGGGTGCCCAGTAACGCGCCCTCCCTGTTCCTCTGGGTGGCCCCACCTGCACCCTCTCCTCCCCACAGGCACCAGTCGCCTCTGCCAGCTGTCCTTTTGAGTAGGCCAGTACCACCTCCGGTCCCAAGAGAGAATGAATGTGTGTGAGGAGGAGGCGAGGGGGGTAACTAGGCAGCAGGGGTGAGCTAGTTGCTGGCCAGACCCCTGCACTGAAAGCAGGGCCAATGTCCTGTTCCAGCTGACTAAAAGCATGTCTCTGTCCCGGTTGTGCTAGATGCTGCCCAGCCCTCCTGCCTTTGGGCAGAGATATGGCCCCATGTGGCCAGGTTCTGTGCTGGCTTCTCTTGAAGCACCACTTGCCCAAGAGAGCTTACAAGCCAAGCGGAGTTCACAATTTAAGGTCCAGCCCAGAAGGGGGCTGTTATAATGGTCTGACTGGGCCTCATGCATCCCCCAGGCTGGAGCATTTCTCCTGCTGCTTCCTGAGTTAAGCCCACAAGTCAGGGAGGGTCCAGATCTATCACGCTGGGGACAAAACGTCGAGGCTTGATTTAAAAGCTCTGCATGTGATGGGAATCAGCCACCTTCCTGGCCGTCAGACAGAATTTGCTTTGGCATTTCCAGGGTGAATTTGAATTCCACTCCCAGCTGCTGGCTGTTTAACCCTGTGGGTGGGGGAGAACTGGGGGCCCATTTGCCCTCCTAGTTAAGAATAATTTCCTTAGTCTACCCAGCCATTGTGGACCAAAGGCCTGGTCCCTGAAAGAGATGGGTATCATCATAGGGGAAGCAAGGGAATGAGACATATGCTTCAAGTTAAACACATGCAGGACTGAAGGTGTCCATCGGCGAAGGAAAAGCTCGGGCCTGGCCTACCCACAGGTTTTGTACTCATGGCTGGGGCATGGGGGAGAGATACTCATGCCTAGCACGGCTGCGGTTCCAGAGAGTCTAAGGCCAGAAGGGACCATGAGGTCATCTAGTTTGATCCCTTGGTGTATCTCAGGCCCTTTAAACTTCACCCAGCCACCTCCGTACTTAGCTCAATGACGTTAGTGAGACTAAAGCATTTCAGTCCTGAGGTACCTGACCTCTCGTGAGCCCTGGGCCCAGAATAGGAGGGGCCACCAATGTCTGACGCCCCAGGTATGGCCAGGGATCATTGAGGTGAGACGTAGCCAGATGATCCCAGCAGGTGACCCCCATGCCATGCTGCAGAGGAAAGCAATCCCCCGTCTCTGTCACTCTGAAGTGGGGGGGATTCCTTCACACCCAAAAATTTGCTGCTTAGTTAGAACCTGAGCACAGGAGCAGGATCCACCAACCACGTGTCAAGGCCAGAGAGTTCTTGGGACCACCTTAGAGCACTAGTTCAACTCCTGCTCCATCTCCAGCAGTGGCTGATCTTTGATCTGTCAAGAAGGTGAGAAAGTCCCAGCTACCTCTGGCCACTTTTGCATCAGAAGAAATTTCCTTCTCAGATCTGTTACTGAGGCTGGTCTCGTTTCTTCCCCTTCTTCCTGTAGGGCCGTGGTTTTCAAACTTGCCGTGCACCCTTTTCCAAATAGAGGCTACAATCTACCCCCATCTGAGACAGGGTCATAATCTATCCATAGTTAGAATGGCAAGTCTTACTAAATAAAGTGTAGTGCCCACTGTTACAGAGTTTTTTATGTGTAGACCCTGATGAAAACTCACATACCCCTTGGGGTCTATGTGCCCTGGTTTAAAAACCATTGCTGCATGGACAGCATTGCCCTAGCAAAAGTACATTGATAATAGTAGAACTCTGACTATGTCAGGTGCATTGTTCCATTTTAACTACACCAATGGAATTAAAGTGGTACAGATACTGTATGCAGACAAGGGCTTACAGCAAGGGTAGTCCACAGATGGGCTATGGGCCGCATCCAGGCCATCAGATGTTTTTGAATGGACAGCAAAATCTTTCTTACTTATACAAAACAGGACTATGTAGCACTATAAAGACTAACAAGATGGTTTATTAGGTGATGAGCTTTCGTGGGCCAGACCCACTTCCTCATATTAAAAACCATCTAATAAACCATCTTGTTAGTCTTTATAGTGCTACATAGTCCTGGTTTTTGTTTCAGCTACACCAGACTAACACAGCTACATTTCTACCACTTTCTTACTTATGATTTCTTTAATTATTTTTCTTTGAAGTTTGGATCTTGATCAAGGAATTTAGCCCTTACCCCCCAATAATGGATTATCACTTGGCTAAAAGTGAAGGTGTGTGCTCTAGGTGAGTGACGGGGAGGGGGCAACAGGCTTGCTATTGAGAACCCTGGGTTCTAATCCTGCCTCTGCTACTCCTGTGATACACAGGCTGCAAATGCTCTTGTTTAACATCTGTTTGATGTAGAGAAAGAGCTGGCAAGTCACAGATTGTCTCTTCTAGCACGGAACCTAAACTGGCTCTTGTAGCTTTTCCTCCCTCCATGTGCATCTGCTTCAATCTGAAGCAGATTTGTGGGTGCCTTTTATTTACATTTGGAAGAAGAACAGTTTGAAATTGATCTAAAAAATCTTTTTAGGGACCATTTCTTGTTCCGTGTTTGGGCAGTACCAGACACAAGGGGATCCTGGGTTGTGAGTGAGGTGCCTTGGTAACCTTACAATGCATGTTATAATCTAGATATTACTTCCTTGGCTCCTTATTTGGCAGACCTCTTAAGATCTCCAGCAGTCTATAGAATGGCCCAGTGGAGACCAGACTTTGCTTTTCCTACTATAATAATACACCAGAAAAGGACCCGCGAATCACATCCAAGGTAGCATCTCGCAGCTTGCTGCCTGCCACTCCTGTCTCAAACTCTGGGCCATAGCAGCCTTTTAAAAAAACATCTATGATGTAACGCTTACCTCTGCTGGCTCCTTCTTGCAAGGCAGTGGAAATACAATTACTCACCCTCCCCAACTGAACAGGACTTGTTTTTCTGGTTTAGGCGCTGGCTGCATTAGGTAAAGCACTTGATCGTGCTGGAGATCTTGTAGGAACCAAACTTCAGAAAACCAGGCCTGGCACTTGGCAGGAAATTACCTTTTATTTTTTGCTAAAGTTAATCAACCATTTCAGGGGCAAAGCATATTCTCCATGGGACCACAGTAGAGGCTTATGTGACTAACTTGAAAGCAAATGTGATTTATTCAGCTCCTGATCTGTAGCTCAGAAATGATGTCTGTTTAAAAACAGCTTTTGAAATCCCTGCCATTTTAGTGCACCTGTGTCTGTATCCCTATGAGAGAGGGAAGGGGGCCCTGGTGTGCCAGCACTGGTCCAGTTGGGGGGGGACCCATTATAGCAGGTGCATGAGTACTAGTCGCAAGGTAGAACCAAGATATGATGACCAAGATCAGGGTTCCCCTATGACACGCATGTAATTAATAACACTATGGTAATGCCAATTACATGGTGTGCACTATTAGTAGTAATATGGTATTGCCTTGTTGCTGCAGCTCCGTTGGTGGGGGGAAGGGTTGCAATTGGGCCAAGTGTTGCCCCAGGGTGAGGTTGAAGCCCCATTTATGGCATGTGTATCCTTGCCCAGACTGCATCTGGGTAGTGCCCAGAAGGCCCAAAGGAGATCAGGGCCCCCTTCGCAGGGAGCACTGCCCAGACCCCAATCCCTTGACTGAAAGACCATCTGTACCCTGCTGAGCTCAGAACTTCAGCCATTAAAGGGTGTGAGGAGAAAGGGCCCAGCCAAGGTCTCCTCAGAAGGGCAGTGGCAGAGCCCCTCCCTTCCACAAACCCCCTCTTTTTCCTCAGATCCCCTGTAAGGCTACTTTTGCTATAGCACTTCCTGGGCAGGAACGACTCCTGCTCCGTCCCAAAGCCGAGCTGGGCCGTATCAAGTTGCCAGGTTGGATGAAGTGGCAGCTTTCTGGTGAAAGCACCACACAAGCCTGCTGGACTTCTGGCCTCAAGGGCTGGCTCTGCCACACAGTGCTTGGGAACCCTCTGCCACGTCACTTCATCTGGGCCTCATTTCCCTTGTCTGCAAAATGGGGTGAATAATCCTCTATCTGCTTGGACTCTAACCTCTTCAAGGCAAGGTCAGGCTCCCATTGTGTCTGTGTAGCACAGCTTGAAGGGGGGGAGTAATTCCCCATATTTTTATCTGGGGGGGGGTCTGTGTTGTAGCACGTGGCACAACGTGGGGCTCCAGATAATACTTGGGGTGTGTCTGGGCAGTATCTGGCATGAGGGGGCCCCTTTGATCTCTATGGAACCTGTATGTCTGTGCAGCACCTGGCATGGTGGGAAAGCCAATCTCAGAGTAGATGCTTAGGCACTGCTGCAATACAAACCTCTCCCTGTACCTGTTGCTATCAGCGAGGAGAGCTAATGCATGTTTAAAAAGAGAGCCCAAGTGTCAACCGTGCGCGTGTGTTGTTTTGTCACCAAGGTAACCAGGCTGGAATCTTGGCAGGTAATTTTTGGATACAACAATAGCTGTTGATTTCAGAGGGCTCTCTGCCGAGTGATTGATTGACTGGTAAAGAACTGAGGCTTCCAGCAAACTCTGAGCTGTGAAAAGGAGACATCACCGATTTTTAACCCTTGTCTGTTCGGCTCCAGCTATGTGAGTGTTTGGTTTGCCTCAGCCTTGCACTGAATGTGCTGGAGCACCAAGGGGCTTGCAGTAAGAACGGAATTGGGGGCCTTTTGCCAACACTTCTGTTCAAGTTCCATTTCCAAACAGGCTTTTAAGAGCTAATAACTCACTAGGTGTTCTAATGAATGGCTGGTCAATTGTTACAACTGCTCAGCACTCTCTTTAACCCTTTCTGAGAGGTGTTTGCTACACACACTCATCAGGCGCCTGATGTCCCATTCAGCGAGGTTACTGTACGTGTGGCTAACTTACTAGATGCATTACGAAAGCACACGAAAAGCCCAAGCATAGGAGCTTGTTAGGGGAATGCACCTTATTAGTAACATTATAGTAGCACCTGGGGTCCCACCTGAGAGCAGGGCCCCTATGTGGCCAGGTGCTGCAGGGACATGCAAAGAAACAATCCCGGCCCTGTAGCACCCACACTGGGACTATAGAGTGGGAAGGGAACTTGGGGCACAAAGGGGGGAAGGAAAGAGACTTGCCCCAGGTTACACAGGAAGTCTGTAGCAGAGCAGGGACTTGAATCCTGGTCCTCCACAGCCCAGGTTAGTGTCCTAACTGCAGGGCCGGGCTTCCCCCGGAGAGCTCTTTGATTCATGATGCGTGTCTCCAATGGGTGTTAGGGCTATTTTCTATTTTCCTCAGGGTCCAAAGTTAATTGTGGAAGTAGTTGGTGAGATTGTGTGTGTGTGTGTGTGTGTGTGACAGATAATACAGCTAGTGTGAGAGCACAAGGGGTTTGTGAATAGCTGGGATGTGTGTGAATGCAGCTGTTTTTTTTCTTTCTTTCTTTTTTTTTTTTTGATCTGAGGAAGTGGGTCTGGCCCACGAAAGCTCATCATCTAATAAACCATCTTGTTAGTCTTTAAAGTGCTACATTGTCCTGCATTTTGCTTCAGCTACCCCAGACTAACACGGCTACATTTCTATCACTATTCTAAATGCAGCTGGTGTGAGAGCACATGTATGGTGAGCCTGGATGTGTGTGTGTATGGAGCTGGCGTGAGAGCATGGCCATGTGCATGCATGTGTGTACATGGCTGGTGTTTGAACATGCATGTCACTTCCCCCCCCAGAGCAGAAAGGGCAGGTAAAGGATGTACAAGTGGGGGTGCTGGTGGTATGGAATCCTCCTCCTTTGTGCACTTCATTGCAGGAGGCCCTGCATTCAGGCTCCATCTCCCAGCCGTGCCCAGCGGTCACTTTAGGATGGCAGCATCACGCTGGGTTGTTAATGATCAACTGCAGCAAGCACAGCAAATGTGAGTCACGCTGTAACCTGCTGGCATTGGGCTTTGGGGGGGAGGGAACTCGCTCAAGAGTCGGTGCTACTCCTGCAAGCCAGGACTCTGCCAAAGCCTCTCATTAACCACTAACAGTATGGCAGCTGTCGTGGCTCATGGCCCTTCGACATGCATGTGGCTTGAAGAGTACATGCAGAGCAGAGACAAGGATCTGGAGCTGGGGTTCAAATCCAGGCCGGGGAGGGAGAGAGGTCAGTGCTCCTAGGCTCCCTCTGTCCCCTGGTGTAGCACAGAGTGGGGCCTGCTCTTTAGGGAAGCAAAGGGTGGGAATCTGGACTCCTGAGTTCTGTTCCTGGTGTGGATGGGCATGTGGGCAGGGGGACTAACAATGTGTGGTTAGAGTATGAGATTAGGTACCTAGGGTGCAGAGGTGACTTGTGGTAGCTCCCAAGAGTTGCACTGTGCCCTGCCAAAACTGTGATTGCTGAATTTTGCCATGCCCCCTCCTTGGTCCTCTGGGTGACTTTCCCTGCATCCCTCTCCTCACAGGAGCCAGTCATCTATCCTAGGGCATAGGGTCTAGTGGTCAGAGCAGGGAGACTGGGAGCCAGAACTCCCGGTTCTATTGCCAGCTCTGGGATGGTGGTCTGAGCACAGCAGCAGGAAGAAGCAGGGCACGGGGGGTCTTGTGGGTAAGTCACACAGGCCTGGGACTCAGGAGAGCTGTGCTCAGTTCTTTGCTCTGGCATAGGCTTCTTGTGTGGCCTTGGTCTAGGGTTGCCAGATGGTTTAACCAAAAATACCGAACACAACCCCCCCCCTCCAAAATTCTGATTAGGGGGAAAAAAAGGGGGGGAGACCAAAGTTATTGAACAACAAAAATAAAAGGACCCCAAGAGTTATTCAGCAAAAAATAAAATAAAATAATAAAAAAGCCCAGCATGGCCCCTTTAAGAAATGCCTTTGAGGCTTTTTGGCCCTAACAGGTGGCCAGTGGCCATCCGCCATCTTGTCTTCCTGCTCTGGGCCAGACAGTTCCCCTGTGGAGCCAGGTAAGCACCCGGTATTTTTGCCTCCTGGTCGGGAAAAAATCAGAAAATACTGGTGTCATTTTAGGTGTCTGGTATTTTCTGAAATTTTTTACCGGACAGGAGGTGAAAATACCAGCCCGTCCAGGTCAATACGGACACCTGGCAACCCTACCTTGGTCCCCCTTTCAGCATCTCTGGGTCCCCACTGTAGAAGAATCCTTTTGTCTGGGAGAGTGTAACGTGCTTGGGGCAGGAACGGTCCCACGTGGTATGAAGGAGACCCTGGTCTTCAGGAGAGGGGATGGTTTGTGCAGTGCTTGGCATGACGGAGGGCCCCAGTCTTTTTTTGGGGGTGTCTAAGTAACAGGACCCCCCATTTCATTTGGGGCTCCCAGTGAGTGATTGGGGATCAGTGCAATGCCCAGCATCCAAGGGACAACTTTTATCTTGGTCAGGGCTGAGATGAGCCAACTGATTGTACAGGAAACCACACTCCCCCACAGGCTGCCTCAGTCTTGTGACTCATGGGGGAGCATGTGCAGGAGCTCTCTAGCTCCCAGCAATAGCGATAAGCCAGGAATGAATTGGCTGGTCCAGCCGGACATTCCAGCTCCCTGACACAGGAGCTTTGTTGACTACCTGCTGGAGAGCTTTCCAATAACTGGATCACTGCTAAAGGAAGCGCAGCTGCAGGACATGGGAGACCTGGAACTATTTTATCGACCACTTTGCCAACACGCCCAATAGGGTGTGAATGAAGGTGTGAATTTTAACCGGTACAGTTATGCTGGTTTAGCCTCACCTGTGGTGTTTGATTAAAAAGGATGTGAAAAAATCCAAGTGGGTGTGGAGAAGAGCCACACAAATGATCCGTGGGCCAGCCAGCGAGAGCCTGAAGGAGCCCAATCTGCTTAGTTTATCAGAAAGAAAATCAAGAGGTGACTTGCTCACCATGTAAAGCACCTTCATGGGGAAAACCAGCCAGAGACTAAAAGAGCCTTTTAGAGCAGAGAAAGGCAGAAGAAGACCCAGTGGCTGGAAGTTGAAGCCAGACTTGCTGTGGTTAGAAATAAGACAGCAGAGTTTCCCAGGGACAGGGATTAACCACGAAAACTCCCAACGGCAGTGGTGGAGTCTGTCTCTTGATGTCTCCATGTCCAGTCTCCTCTCGCTGTCTTGCTGGAAGATTCTTTCGCCGGACATGAATTATTGGGCTCAAGACATGGGGAACGGCTGGGTGAAATGCTCTGATCTGGGATATACAGGTTAGACGAGATGGTCTTACGGTCCCTTCTAGCCTTGAATGCTGTGAAGCCAGCCATGCTAGTTCTAGTATAAGAAGGACTTTTTTTCAGGTTAACTAATGTCACTTGGAAAGGGTTCAAGCTAAACCCTATAATGCCTCTCTTGTACTGATAAACTATAATCAGTAAAACTTTCCTGAGTGGCCAAGCCCCAAGGAACAGGCTCTGGGTGGCGAAGTGACAGGAAGTGCTGTTAAGAGGTTGAAGCAGGGCATGCTGGGAGGTGTGTAGGGGGCTACAGAAGACAGAGAGGTCGTCAGAACTCCTGGGTTTTATTCACAGTTCTCTCATTTCTGCTTCTTCAGCTACAATGCACAGTTGCTGCCACCAACAATCACTTTTTGCCATCTACAGATGGACCTCAGACATGTCCGTTTTCCCTACCCCATGCTCCAGTTTACACTGATTATTTCCTTCCTCTAATGGATATACTGCAAGGGGCGCTAATCCTCTGCTACAAAGGGGTGGGCAGAGTTCAGATTGCTCGTTAGCAGCATTTGTCTATCAGTGCACGTGATAATGGGTGTAAAGCAAGCGGGTTGTGAAACTAATGTAACTCATTTTTTTTTTATATAGCATCAGTGATGCAAACAGAATCACAGTCCTAGGTCCTCCAGGCTATTTAGAGAGACTCGAGGCTTCAGAGAGAAGTGGAAGAGGACATGCTGAATGAAAGGGTAGAGGAAATGTGGCCTAGTGGCTAGGCCCTGGCCTGAAATGCAAGAAACCTGGCTCCAGTTCCCAACTCAGCCATCCACTTCCTCTGTGACCTTGGGCAAATAAATCCCTGCCCCTCTCCGTATCTCACTGTCCTCCATTCTGTAGGGCCCTGCACACACAGACCCTGATGGACAGTGGGGCCAGGTGCTGCACAGAGACACACAGTCCTTGTCCTGAAGAGCTCACAGTCAGATCAGACAACGGGTGGATTATTTAGAAGGGGAGCCTGTGGCCAGGAGGGGGAAAGCAAATTCCTCAGGGTCATGCAGGGTGTCTGTAGTACAGCTGGGAATCAAGCCCAGCTCCCAGACTAGTCCCCTAGCCCTCTGCAGATCTTCTGCACTCTAGCTCAGCTGAATAAGCTACGACTGTTCTTTGATGGAGCTGCCAACCCTGGAGATTTTAGCAATGTTCCCCAGGCACAGGCAGGGCGTGGCTTGCTCTGCGTTTGCCAGCAGGCCCACGGCTTCATGCTGCTCCTGACCTCCGTGAGCCACTCACTAACCTGCTGCACAGTGGGTGCTGGGCGTGCCTCCCACCCAAGCGTCCTGTCATCTTCTCATTGCCTGCTGCCCGAATCCACAGCCTGGCACTGACACCAGGGTCTGAGAAGCTCCTACCAGTCTGACTCTGCAGTTGGTAATTTGGCTGTGAAGAAGATGTAGGACTTGGCTAACAGGGAAAGTTGCAGTTACACATCCATAATTATTGCTGTATAACCCCCACCAGGGAGGATGTACCCATGGCTAGCATGCTGGCCAGGGCCTTAAGAGACCCATGTCTACTTGCCAGCCCTGTCACGATCTTCCTATGAGCTACAGGGCAAGTCACTTACACACTTTGTGCCTCAGTTTCCCCATCTGTACAATAGGGATAACCATGTGCTACACTCAGGGATGGTATAACCGTGAAGGCCTTAATGCTAATGAGGTGTTCAGACAATATAGTGATGGGGTCAGATAAGGCCAATAGCAAAACTACTTGTATGTAGTAAGCACACAGGTATCGCAGGGTGCAGTGTTCCCCTGCTGGGCGCACTGCACTCTGGGGTGTTTCACATGGTGTATTCTTGGATCTCCCATGAGTCCACTCCAGCTATCCCACAATTCATCTGGTTTTCATGAGTCAATGCTATTTTCAAACAGCTGCCAGCTTATTTTCAAACCACAACGAGAGAGCTTCGCACTCTGGGCAGCCAGAACTGCTAGGGGGATGTATCAATACAACACTAGTGACTAAACAAATCACACCAGGACAGACATAATGCAGTGTGCCAGGGCCCTGGCTGGGTGGTACATGCCTTCTGTTGGTACAAGAATGACTTTTCTGAGGCTGGCTTACATCCCTTCTCAAGAGAGCCAAACTAAACCAAAAAGGGCACCCATCCCAGAATGGGAGTCCTCACGAGAGGGGGTTGCTGTGGTAGAACTACATCAGTTTTCATTCACACTTGATCTGATACCGACAAAGCTTTCCCGTAGACAACAGATTCACACTCAATGTGGTATTTGTGCTACTTCAGTCACAGGCGCAAACGGGAATTTCGAGTAGGAGTAGAGAGGTCATGTTACTTCTGTAGTTGGCTTGGGTGTGGTTGCTGCTGGAATCCTGCTTCCAGCTCCAGTGAGTGCACTTTGGGAAGGCTATGGCTGAATTAGGGAGAGGTTAGAGAAGAGTCATGAGAAGGATTAAAGGGTTAGGAAACCAGCCTTCTTGTGAGAGACCCCAGGAGCTCCACCTGTTTAGCGTAATATACAGATGGTGAGGGGAGACTTGACTGCGGGGAAGAGGGTCTTGAGCCAAGGCTAGCTACGGATGGGAGGGTTTCTAGAGTGAATCAAAGCGGGATTAGAAGAGAGGGCTAAGCGCTGTTAGCCCAGGACTCCAAGCTACATGAATCCTTGGACCTTCCCACAGCTGGGAGTGGAGTCCTGGTTCCCCACCCACTCTAACTAGTAGATGCTACTCCTCTCCCAGAGCTGGGAAGAAAGCCCGGGAATCTTGACTTCCAACTGTCGCCTCCCTCCCCTACCAGGACTCCTGGCGTGTGGGCCTCCCAACAACAGAAACGCCTGCCTTCTCCATGACAGACTATTGGCATCCCCTGCTCTGCAGCCACAACGTGTCGGTCACACTCATAACTGTATGACAAGCCCTCAGCTAGCGAATAACGGGCGGCTCAGAGAGGCAGGGACTTGCCGGAAGCACATGCTGTACTGGCTGCAGAGGTGGGCATTGAACCTGGGAGTCCTGGTGTCTGTTTTCCCTCTGTCTAGCCAATCTCCTCCAAGCCAGGGATAGATGCTGAGAGCCCCGGCTCCCCGTCCTGTGCACAGGCTGGCTGCTGCCCCTGTAACCTCTGTCTGCAAACATGAAACCCTGATCTCGGCGTGTGGGCTGGAGCTGGATCTGTTGGCTTGAGAGAGGAGGGAGTGCTTGGGCAGGAGACATCCCAGTGACTGCAGGAGTCAGAGTTTAATCTGGCTCCTGCCTGGCCACAGAGTTGTTACGAGGGGGCTGGCAGCGGAGCCCAGCCATAGCTCTTCCCCTCCTGGTGCTTCCCTGTTGCCAACTGCCGCTCCCAGTGCGCTGGGCCCCCAACAGTGCCTCTGAAAAAGCCTTGGGGTCCCAGTGATTAACCTGCTCTGATCCAAAAGGGGGATTCATGCAGGGATTCTCCATGGTCGTTACACGGGAGGTTGGTCTCAATAATCATAATGGTCCATGGAACTCGTGAATCTCATGCTGCTTCCTCCCCATTGATCCTCATGCCTCTTCATGCTGCCTCTGCCATCCCCATGCCCCCGCCTCCTAATTCTGTCTCTGGTTCCTCCTGTTCCTAACCCCCCTGCCTCCCACCAGCCCCCAAACCTGCTCTGTAGGGAGCCTCCCTGTGGCTGAAGCAGAGATTGTTTGTTTTTTCTTGACACTGCCGGTGCCTGTGACTCAGCTGGCACCTGCCCCAACGTGCCTGGGCACCATCTCTCTCTCCTGTGGCCCCACCAGGGAGCTGGACTCCTCCCAGTGCTCACTGCTCCTCCAGAACATGGGGGATAGAAGCCAGGTGCCCCAGCTTCCCCAGTGCTCTAACCCCCCAGCTCCTACTGCCCTCATAGCACTGGGGCTAGAACCCAGGAGTCCTGGCTCCCAGCCCCTGCACCTCACTGTTCTAGCCCCTTCTCTCTGGCACTAGAACTCTGGAGCAGGGTCCAGCTGTGAGATGGGGTGAGGGGCTGGATGGGTCAATCACCAGCTCGGGGCATAAGGCAGGGCGGTGTCCAGTGCACGGAGCAGGGAGGGCTGGACTGAGGATGCTCAACCTTGCAGCATGCTGGCCAGTAGATCTGAGTTGCTGCTGCCCTCTACTGGCTGGCATCAGCCTGCTTGGCTGTGTGTCATGAGCCCCACACTGCTAGTGGCTAATGGCATTTGTACATTAGCTGAAGGACGTAGGGTTTTAGCAGCAGAAGGTGCTGAGCTGTCTCCTTGCAGCTGCTGCAAAGAGATGAGTGGCCTCGGCACCCCAAGCAGCATTATTAATAGGTACCTACCAAACTCACGGCCATGAAAAACGTGTCACAGACGACGAAGTCCGGGCTGCCCTGTGAAAGCTGGTTTTATGAAGTGCGCTTTTACCCTGTCCCAAGCAGACCTCACAGGAGACCAACCTTTCTCACATGGGGGAGTTTCTCAAACTGACCCGCAAGGCAGGTGGCAGGCAGGTCCCAAGGTTATTTAGGGGAGTTGCAGTGTTGCCCTCCCGTTACTTTTGTGCTGCCTCCAGAACTGTGTGGCCAGAGAGTGGTGGCTGTCGGCCAGGCGCTCAGCTCTGAAGCCAGGACCCCACCGGCAGCAGCGCAGAAATAAAGGTGGCAATGCCACAGCAAGTCCCACTTACTGCTGTGCTGCTGCCCTCAGAGCTGGACAGGCTTGCCAGATGCTTTCACCAAAAATCCCGAACACGGAGAAAAAACAAACAAACCCAGAAGACCAAACTTGTTGAGCCCCCCAAAAAGGGGGGGGCACCTTTAAGGAATCCCCATGCTTTCCCCCTACCCCCACCAGATGCAGCAGGGGAAGAATGTCTCCACGGGCCTTCTGTCCAAAACAGAAAATACCGGACATTTTATATGCCTGGTATTTTCTGGGGTTTTTTTACCGGACAGGGGGGCCAGAAAAAACAGACTGTCCAGGCGAAAACTGGACACCTGGCAGCCCTAGAGCTCAGCTCTGCAGGCAGCAGCACAGCAGTAAATGTGACATGCTATGACAGGGGTCTCCAAACTTTTCAGCCCGAGGGCCGCATTAACTATCAAACAGCATTTCGGGGGCCGATTACACACTTGAGGTCCAAATAAAAAACAATCAAAACATGGATGTTGTTTTTAATTATTTATTTAATATTATTTTATTCAGTTATTATTTAATAACACATTGATACACTACACATGAACACCTGTATTAGTGTGAATGGTGAAATTGTTTCCTGGATGCCAAAATAGCAGACATTTCTGGCTTTAGATTTGTTGTCCCTAACATCAACAGTGACCTGAGATTATCATCGGACAAGTTTGTTCTCAAATTGTTCTTCACGTAATTTTTTTTCCGTAGACAAAAAGGTCTCCACGGGCCGGATGAGAGGGCCTCGCGGGCCGGATGAGAGGGCCTCGCGGGCCGCATCCGGCCCGCGGGCCGTAGTTTGGAGACCCCTGTGCTATGACATTGCCGCCCTCACTTCTATGCTGCTGCTGCTGGCAGGGTGCCAGTTTTAGAGCTGGGTGCCTGGCTAGCAGCCATCCCCTCCAGCTGCCAGCCTCCACCCTCCAGCACCCAGCTCTGAAAGCAGCACAGAAGTAAGGGTGGCAATACCACGATTGGAGGGTCCAACTCCCGGCCAGTAGCTGCCGTTCTACAGCTGTCCAGCTCTGAAGGCAGCCCTGCCAGTAGCAGTGCAGAAGTAAGAGTAGCAGTATCATAACCCCGCCAAATAACCTTGCAACCCTACCCCCGCCAAAGTTCTTTTTGGGTCAGGACTACACCGTGAAATGTCAGATTTAAAAAGCTGAAACATGACATTTATGACTTCAAAAACCCCATGCCTGTGAAACTGCCCCAAGAGGACTGAGAATTTGGTAGGCTCCTACTTATCAAATATTGCTGCATTACACACAAGCTCTGGAGTGGGGGGAGGAGGTGCTCCCATGTGGCAGTTTGTGTAGGCCGAGTTCCTCACCTAGCTCAGGGCGACTTGCCTCCCTCCATCTCCCACCAGCTCCCTCAGACCACCCTCCTAGCACCCATCAGTTCAGGGACTCCCTACAACTCCCCCAATAGAAGTGCTTGGTGCCCCAACCTCTCTCATAGGATTTCCTATTCCTCCCCAAAAGCCACCAGCTCTGTGTGTGTCCCTCAGCCCTTGCCACTGGTTCTGTGTGTGCCCCTCAGCCCCTGCTACCAGCTCTGTGTGTGCCCCATGTCTGGCCCCTGCCACCAGCTCTGTGTGCCCCTAGTCTGGCCCCTGCCACCAGCTCTGTGTGTGCCCCTCGGTCCCTGCCACCAGCTCTGTGTGTGCCCCTCAGTCCCTGCCACCGGCTCTGTGTGTGCCCCTCGGTCCCTGCCACCAGCTCTGTGTGTGCCCCTCGGTCCCTGCCACCAGCTCTGTGTGTGCCCCTCAGTCCCTGCCACCGGCTCTGTGTGTGCCCCTGGTCTGGTCCCTGCCACCAGCTGTGTGTGTGCCCCTCGGCCCCTGCCACTGGCTCTATATGTGCCCTAGTTCTGCCATCCTGTTGGGTCTTCACTGTGTTACGCTCTCTGAGGAGGATGGAGCAGGCCTGGTATAAAGCCTGAAGCGTTAATAGGTGCCCTTGACCAGTGCTCTGCTCTGCAAGCATTTGCAGAGTGGCTCAGAGGTCTAGCTTTACGGAGGCACCAGGGCCCCCTTTTTCCAGTTTCCTGATTTGCTCCAGAATCCCCCAGATGCTGGGCAGTAACAGACTGACCCTCGTTCCCTGCCACCCTCAAGCGATAGGCTGTAAGTGATGAACACTCAGCCCAGCCCAGTACAGCCAGGCAGAGCCAGGAATGCCAACTGAGCGTCAGGCCTTCGCAGGCTGGGCCAGGATTTTGGGCCTGCCAACAGCAGGGCCCTGTTACCGCAGGCATCTTTTCATTCATGTGCCATAGTGCAGCAGGAGTGTGCACTGCTGGTACCATACAGTGCAACCGACAGACCCCAGCCTAGTGCAGCTCCCCATTAGGTCATGCTTCTTATGATGATTACAGCAGCACCTGGAGCTGAGCTTGGAACACTGTGATCATGTGAGCCCAACTAGCCTGGTATCGGCAGACTCTCCCTGCTGCTCCCCATCAGACCCAGGAGCTGATTAGGTCAGTCACTGTTCAGCTGAGTTCCTAGTGGCTGAGCAGGGACCTGTGCCCAGGCTGTGAGAGGCAGATCTGCCAGTCCCTGCTGTGTGGTTCCAGACCTGGCACTGTTGCTGCGCCAGGGTCCTAGAGGGAGGAATGCAGCAATGCAGGTTCTCCCAGGCACATCCAGACCAGACCCCACCCTCCATGCTGTTTACAGTAGACACTGCCCATCACTATTACTGTGCCCAGGTGGGAAAGAAAATTGTGAAGACCCAAGACAAGCACCCAGGTATCCTGTCTCTGAGTCTACCTGTTGTAATGCAATAGGCCTTACTACCCCCTTCTACAGCTGGTCTAGAACCTGCACGCTCTGGCTCTCCTGAGCCACTCACAAGACCCCACTGTTCCATCAAAGCCAAGAGCATAAGCTTTGGTTTGTTATTGTAGGGTAGTCTGCAAAGGGCTGTGCACACCCAGAGATTTCCCATCCAGCCACTGTTGGGTGTCTCATGCTTGAAACAAGTTTGGCAGGTCTCATCTGTGTTCCTGGTGAAACCAGCGCACTCTTCCTGAAACTGGCACTAGGCTGAAATAACCTCAGAGTCAGACTGTCTCTTGCCACTTCTAGGGACTATCCCAGGCCCTGTCGTGGGTGGAGGGGGGGCACAGCATGATGGGGCATGCCCTGAGCACACCAGTCCTTGGGGTGCTGCAGAGGGGTGGGGAAATGGGCATCTGAGGCAGGTGAACAAGTTGGTGCATAGCAACCACAAGCACCTAATTGGAGACAGTCTGGAAAAGTTGCAACATCATAATTCACTTTTGTGTTGTGCTCGCTACTGTGGGCAGGTAGGGAGGCTGGACTTCTGGGTTCTGTAGTGGCTCTGGAAGGAGTGTGGTCTAGTGGTTAGAGCACTGGAGCTGGGACTCCTGGATTCTATTCCCAGCCCTGGGACAAGTGTGGGGTCTGAGCTGAGTGGGAGGGAGAGTGATTTATACAGGCCCCCTCCCTGAGCCATGCAAACAGCACTGAGCAAGCATGTTTGCGGGGGCTACAGCCAGGCCACTCTCCCTGGCTCATTTTCTCACCTGCTTCATGCAGTAGCTAGGCTTATGGTGCTGGAATTCTGAGCTCAGCAAGTCTCTTGTGGCTTTGATCCAGTCACTGGCTGAGCCATCGGGGTGCCTCTCCTTTTGCCCAATGTCTTGCAAAACATTTTTGCTCCATGGAAGGAATAATTGGAATTCAAAACACCTGCTGGAAGCCAGTCAGCAGAGCCCATGTAATGCCCCCTCGCTGGGGATTAGCCAGTTTGTTTAGATCATCATATATAATCTATGGAGGCCCTAGCTAGGAAAGTCCTGGGCTCTAGTGGACAGGGCACTAGGCAGCAAGTCAGTGCTCCTGGGTTCTAACCCTGGGTCAGGGAGGAACATGTGGTGTAGCAGGTTGGGGAGGGGAAGCAAGTCAGGCCCATTGGGCTATGGCTAAACTATGTGCTTTGCTGGAAAATGCAAACAAAGCACTGATTAGCATTTTCTTGCACTTCATTTGCATAATCTCTTCTGGTCCGTTTTTGCACAAGGGGTTTTTATGCAAAAACAAGCAGCGTGGGCATTTCCTTTTTGCACAAAACCCCCTTTTTGCACAAGATCCTTATCCCTCTCCCGGCTGGCATAAGGATCTTGTGCAAAAAGGGGGTTTTGTGCAAAAAGGAAATGTCCACCCTGCTTTTTTTTTGCGCAAAAATCTCTCTTGAATACATTATGCAAACGACGCACAACAATATGCTAACCAGCACTTCATTTGCATACTCTCTGCCGGCAAAGCATGTCGTGTAGACAAAGCCCAAGTACATCTGCACAGCAAACTGCCACCCATGGTAGGGCATCTTGGGGCTTGGGAATCCACACTTGGACTTGTGCTTTGGGGCTAAAAGGAGCTGTGCTGGAGCTGTGAAGCCATGGAGGTGGGTGGGCTCTGAGACACGTTGCTGTGGGCTGCTGCTAGAGTGACCAGAGAGCAAGTGTGAATAATTGAGAGGGGGTGCGGGAAATAGGCACCGATACAGGACAAAGCCCTGAACGGCAGGACTGTCCCTATAAAACTGGGACAGCTGCTCTCCCTACTGGCTGTAGGCAAGCCCCTAGAGTCTGTTCCCTGCCCTGGCACTGAAGGGTTGTGTGACTCTAGGTAAGTTCCTTCCCCTCTCAGGGCCTTTGTTTCTACTGCCACCTGTGTCTGTCTTGGCTGTAAGAGCTTTGGGGCAGGAACTGTCCCTCACTGTGGGTCTGTGCAGCACTTGGCCCAAAGGGGGTCCAGCCTCAGCCATGGGTTCTGCATGCTACTGTGCTACTGCTTAGAGCCAGAGGTGCAGTCCCCCAGGGTAAGGTGAGAGGCTGATGGTTTTAAAACTAGCAGTCCTGGCTCTAATTCCCTGTAGTGCAAATAATCCAACCAGATATACTCATGTTTTGGCCATGCCCAGAGGTTTTAAGAAAGATCTGGGCCCCGTTGTGCCAGGCGCTGCACAGACCCGACCGAGATCAAGGCCCCGTTGTGCCAGGCGCTGCACAGACTCTGGCTGAGATCAGGGTCTCGTTGTGCCAGGCACTGTGCAGACCCTGGCTGAGATCAGGGCCCCGTTGTGCCAGGCGCTGTACAGACCCTGACTGAGATCAGGGCCCCGTTGTGCCAGGCGCTGTACAGACCCTGACTGAGATCAGGGCCCCATTGTGCCAGGCGCTGTACAGACCCTGACTGAGATCAGGGCCCTGTTGTGCCAGGCGCTGTACAGACCCTGACTGAGATCAGGGCCCCATTGTGCCAGGCGCTGTACAGACCCTGACTGAGATCAGGGCCCCGTTGTGCCAGGCGCTGTACAGACCCTGACTGAGATCAGGGCCCCGTTGTGCCAGGCGCTGTACAGACCCTGACTGAGATCAGGGCCCCGTTGTGCCAGGCGCTACACAGACACTTGCGACTGAGTCTCTTCCCAAAGAACTCTCAGTCTAACTAGACAAAGGGAGGGTTGTTCTGCCCATTGTACAGATGCACTGCACCAATCGATCCCGTTCCTGGATTCAATCCAGTAGCCCCCCCTCTGTGTCTCCAGGCAGTGCCCTCATTTGCATAGCCCCTGGGTAGCACCAAGGCAGCAGGCAGTCCCCAAACTGTGCTCTTTGTGTCCCTGCCCAGCCACCCCGCTGGTCAGCAAGGTGAAGGAGATGTGCCTGCACCGGGAGGACTTTGAGATTCTGAAAGTCATCGGGCGAGGGGCCTTTGGTGAGGTGAGCGCTGCCGGCCATCCCGGCTTGGACTCAGGAGGGCTAGTGGTCCCCAGGTATTGCCACAGTGCCAGGCACAGCCTGCGGCTGTATCCTTCTGGGTGCTGTCACTGGCTGGGGCTGGGGCTTTGGGTCCCGGCAGGGTGCAGTACCACCTGCTGTCACTGGCTGGGGCTGGGGCTTTGGGTCCCAGCAGGGTGCAGTACTACCTGCTGTCACTGGCTGGGGCTGGGGCTTTGGGTCCCGGCAGGGTGCAGTACCACCTGCTGTCACTGGGGGGGCAGGGATGGTCCTGGGGCCTGGAGGTAACGGAGGGAGTGGGATTATTCCCAGGGAGGGCGGGGGAAGCAGCCATGTCCTTCCTGCTGCTCCTACAGCTATTTCAGGGCTCATTCAAACCAGGTCCTGGAGTCCCCTCATTGATCCCCTCTCTCGCCCAGGTGGCAGTGGTCAGGCTGCGGAACAGCGAGAAGGTTTACGCCATGAAGATACTGCACAAGTGGGAGATGCTGAAGAGAGCAGAGGTACCTAACCCAAGCCCCACCCATGCTTCTCTCCCTGTCATCCCACAGATCCTCTGCCTAGTGGCAGGGAACAAGGGCAGGTACTCCATTTTCAGGCCTGATGGATTGGCAGAGGATGGGGGAGGGGTACTGGTCAGGATAGGCCCATGGGCTGCTCTGGAAGGGTTGGTGGTTAGGGGATACCAGGCTGGATGGGCCCATGTGTCTGATCCAGAAGAGCAGGATGTGGGGAGATATTGGGCTGGATGGGCCCATCACTCCAATGCTGCAGCACTTTCTGCAGTGGCTTTGTAATGAAAGAGCCCTGCAGCCTCCCTCCCCTGGGATGCATCTCCTGAGCCTTCCCCGTCTCCCTGTGATCCACATGCAGACAGCCTGCTTCCGGGAAGAGAGGGATGTACTGGTGAAAGGGGACAGCCAGTGGATCACCACCCTGCACTACGCCTTCCAGGATGAGCAGTACCTGGTAAGACTCTCCCCTGGGAAGTTGAGGAGAGCTTTTGCATTGCTAGGGGACCCCCTGTCCCTCGAGCACCATCTCCTTGTCCCCATGTGTTGGATAACCCTTCCCTGGAGCAAGCGGCTGCACAGCCTGCCTGCCTGGTTTCAATCCAGTTGCAGTCAGAGGAATTTTTTGCAAGGCCCTATTCTGTGCAGTAGGTGGCGCTGTGTGGCTGGCTGGATGTTCCCAGCAGGTGGCGCTGTGTAGCTGGCGGGGTGTTGCCAGCGGGTGACGCTGTGCATCTGGCTGGGTGTTGCCAGCGGGTGGCACTGTGCAGCTGTCTAGGTGTTGCCAGCGGGTGGCACAGTGCAACTGCTGGGTGTAGCCAGCGGGTGGCTCTGTGCAGCTGGCTGGGTGTTGCCAGCAGGTGACGCTGTGCAGCTGGCTGGGTGTTGCCAGCGGGTGGAGCTGTGCAGCTGGCTGGGTGTTGCCAGCAGGTGATGCTGTGCATTGCTAGCTGGAGAAGCTACCAAGCTTTGGGTGTTGCCAGCAGGAGGAGCTGTGGTGTTGCCAACAGGAGGTGTGGGGGGCAGGCTTGGTGGTGCCAGCAGGGGGCACTGTGTGGGTGGCTGGCATTGCTGGTGGAAGGAGCTGCAGATGCTGGGTATTCCCAGAAGATGGCTCGTAGTCGCTGGGAGTTATTTTTCATGTCCTGCAAGGATTCCCCCCTCCCCATTTCCCAGCTAACCCTGCTCCTGTCTGCAGTACCTGGTGATGGATTACTATGTGGGTGGGGACCTGCTGACCTTGCTGAGCAAGTTTGAAGACCGGCTGCCCGAGGACATGGCCTGCTTCTACCTTGCCGAGATGGTGCTGGCCATTCACTCCATCCACCAGCTGCAATACGTGCACAGGTACAGCCTGGCTCCCAGCCACAGGCACAGGAACTAAGGGCTGTGGGAGGTGCTGCTGCACCCCAGGTTTTAGCCAGGGCTCTGCTGCCGGTCTTGCCCCCAGGGTCCTGGCTTTCCCCCCACCAGTTTCCAGCTGCCAGCCCTGGGGCTCTACTCCTGGCTCAGTGCCCACTCCCAGCTTGGGGGGCAGGAGTAAGGAGGCTGACTTTGAGCACCCCCACTAGTAAAAGTGTTCCTGCTCCACTTCCCCTCTGCTCTAACCCATTGGACCCCACACCTCTCCTGGAGCTGGGGTACAAGCCAGGAATCCTGGCTCCCAGCCCCCCAGCTGTAGCCCTCTGGTCCTGTATACTTTATAATGGTTGATGCTTCTCTGCTTTCTCCCCTCTCTCCCCACAGAGACATCAAGCCGGACAATATCCTGATTGATCTAAACGGGCACATCCGTCTGGCCGACTTTGGCTCCTGTCTTCGTCTGCGACCAGATGGGATGGTGAGAGGCACAGACTGCCGCAGGCACTGAGCGTGTGCTGCCTGCAGAGCAGGAAACCCACAGACTCAAGCCTGGATCAGCCCCTATGGCATATTCCTCCCAGTGGGGAGGGATCGGCCCCTAAGGCCTATTGCCCAGGACTCGAGTTAATCTAGAGTTACAGTTCCTGAACAATAGGGCTCCTGGCCCTTCCTTCCTTTGAGGAGATGGGGATGGATTGACCAGCAGCTTCTGTCTGCTCTGGGCTGAGGATCCCATGGGACAGGGGCTGCCATGGCTGCACACAGAGATAGACGCCCTGTGTCCCCTCCTGGCCAGGTGGAGTCTGCGGTGGCAGTGGGGACCCCTGACTACATCTCCCCTGAGATCCTGCAGGCCATGGAGGACGGGAAGGGGAAATATGGCCCCGAGTGCGACTGGTGGTCCCTGGGTGTCTGCATGTACGAACTGCTCTTCGGGGAGACGCCCTTCTACGCTGAGTCCCTAGTAGAGACCTATGGCAAGATCATGAACCATCAGGTGAGCCTGGCAGGGCAGGGTGCCCTGGCTAAGCCTTGCTGAGGGGGCCTCGGGAACCGGGGATGGACAGTGCGGGCTTTGCTGCAAAGGGGTGGGCGTCTGGGAGGATCCGAGAGGAGGTGGGGGGGGGGCGTGGGTGTGTAGATGGGGGTGGACGGATGAGGAATGGGCATGGATGGATGGGTGGATGAATGTGAGTTATCTGAATGGATGGATATAGATGGAGGGAAGAACTTGGGTGGGTGGATGAGTAGGTGAAGATGGATGGATTGGTAAATATGGGCAGTGGATGGATGAATATGGGTAGCTGAGTAGCACAGCTGGATGGGGAATGGGGTAGATGGATAGTAGACGGCTATGTGCAGATAGGTGGTTGAATGGGGCTGGTTGGGTGGATGGACAGATTGGGGTGTAGCCACAGGTGGACCAGAGTGGGCCCACTTTGTATCCAGGCCTACCCTGTTCTCCAGCCAGGGAATGGGGCTTGGGCTTAATCCACATCCCTCCTGTCCCGCTCCTCTCCCTATTTTTGTCCACCTACCTGAAGTTGGGGCCACTGGCTATGTCACTGGAACAGGTATGTGAATGAGGATGTCTAGGTGAATGGATGGGTGTCTGCAGGGAGATGGGTAGATGTGAAGAGAGGGAGGGATGAGTGGGTAGATGAAGATGGGCGAGTAGGAGTGGAGGGGAGGGAGGGTGGGTAGATGCGGGTGGGGAGTAGGAGGAGTGGAGGAGGCAGAGGGATGGGGAGGGGAGGGAGGGTAAGTAGATGCTGGTGGGGAGTAGGAGGAGTGGAGGGGAGGGAGGGTAAGTAGATGCTGGTGGGGAGTAGGAGGAGTGGAGGGGGCGGAGGGAGGGGGAGGGGAACGTGGGTGGGTAGATGCAGGTGGGTACATAAGAGGAGTGGAGGGGCAGAGGGGTGTTTGCATGGATGGATGGAGGAAGACTGGATGCGTGGGGATGAAAACGGGTGTAGCATGGTGAAGTCTGGAGAAGCAGAGGGGGATGGATACAAATGCATCTGCCTGCATTTGACTAAACGGTGCATGCAGGAGAGTGTCTTGTGTGGCCATTTGGACCAGTTGAGTGTGTTCATGTTCATTTGAACACCTGGGGATCCTGTGGCCGATGTACTGACAGCTCTGTCCAGGAATCACCAAGCTCAATGGGCACAAGGGCATCAAGCTAGGAAGCCAGCAAGGAGCTCCGGCCTGACTCCCCCATCAGTGCCCTTGCACTGAGCCCCTTTGGCTTGTGCCCCGTCCAGGACCACCTGCAGTTCCCCCCAGATGTCACAGATGTGTCGGAGCCAGCTAAGGACCTGATCCGGGGGCTGCTGTGCCAGCAGGAGCGGCGACTCGGCCAGAACGGCATTGAGGACTTCAAGCGGCACCCCTTCTTCAAGGCCATTGACTGGGACAACATCCGAACCAGCACGCCTCCCTATGTGCCTGAGGTCAGCAGCCCTGCAGACACCTCCAACTTCGATGTGGACGACGACACGCTCAAGGAGTTGGTGAGGAAGGCACTAGAGGATGCTGTGCTGCAGGGGGGTGGGAACTTGGGAGGGGGCACTGTGCTGCAGGGAGGGGGTGGAGGGACAGTAAGGGGTGCTGTGCTGCAGGGAAAGATTAAAGGGACAGTAGGGGGCGCTGTGCTGCAGGGAGGAGGTGGAGGGACAGTAAGGGGTGCTGTGCTGCAGGGAAAGATTAAAGGGACAGTAGGGGGTGCTGTGCTGCATGGAGGGGGTGGAAGGAGAGTAAGGGGCGCTATGCTGCAGGGAAAGGTTAAAGGGACAGTAGGGGGCGCTGTGCTGCAGGGAGGGGGTGGAGGGACAGTAAGGGGTGCTGTGCTGCAGGGAAAGGTTAAAGGGACAGTAGGGGGTGCTGTGCTGCATGGAGGGGGTGGAAGGAGAGTAAGGGGCGCTATGCTGCAGGGAAGGGGTAAAGGGACTGTAGGGGGTGCTGTGCTGCAGGGGGTGGAGAGACATTAGGGGCATGGTGCTGCAGCCAGGGGTAGAGGGACGGTAGGGGCTCTGTGCTATAGGGAGGAGGTGGAAGGACAGTAGGGGCACTGTGCTGCAGGGAGGGGATGGAAGGACAGTAGGGGGCGCTGTGCTAAAGGGGGTGGAAGGACAGTAGGGGGTGCTGTGCTGCAGGGAGGAGCTGGAAGGACAGTAGGGAGCGCTGTGCTAAAGGGGGTGGAAGGACAGTAGGGGGTGTTGTACTGTAGGCACAGGGTGGGGTTTGGGAAGGGGGCTCTGCCTTTGCAGTTAGTGCTGGCCGCAGTGCTGTGCTGGGGAACATTCTCCCCTGAGGCTGTAGGTTCATTGAGGTTCCTCAGCCCCTGCGCCCCACCTGGGAGAGGGGTGTATCCGCGCTGGCTGAGGAATACGCAGCTGCCATGTTCTTTGTGACGTCCCCTCTCTGATCTCCAGGAGACACTGCCTCCCATTTCACACAATGCATTCACCGGCCACCATCTTCCCTTTGTGGGGTTCACCTTCACCACCGGCTGGTGAGTACAGGCCCCAGGCAGGACACCCCTTCCCCTTCCATAGCTGATCCCGTGGGCGCCAGAGGCATTATCATTTCAACACCTGTCCGTAATCCCCCCTCTCAGGCTCAGACCCATGGTCTCATCCCGTCAGTCTCCGCTTCCCCTGGTCCGATCCAAGCTAGTATCCCTTCTCCTGGCTGCACTGAGCCCATCCCTCCTGGTATCCCCTCATGGGCCATGTGTGAACTTAGTGCCCTCTGGCCAGGATTGAACTTGTCACCCCAAGATCTAGAGACACAAGACTCTAGGGGTCCAGCTGAAGGACCACCCAGCCTGAGGATGCCAAGGCCTCTGCTATTTTGTGCAGCCACCAGGGGGTGACAAAGAGCCACACCCTGGGCTAAGTTGACCAGGCAGGATACTCATGTGCACCCCCTACTTCCACCATATCCCCAGCCCCCTCTCTGTGAAGCCCCTGTCCCCCTCCATGTCCCCTGCGGTGGCCCAGCTGGAGAAGAGGATCCGGAACCTGGAGCAGGAGAAGGTGGAGCTGGCCCGGAAACTTAGAGGTGAGGCAGGTGGTGGCTCGGAGGGTTAAATCCAAAAAATCTGCCTTGTCTAGTAACTTAGAAGCTCCCCTTCTTACACCCTTATTCCTGTGGTCTCCACACACCAAGGTGTGGGTGTTCTGCACCCCCAGCAGACAGAGGAAGTGACAGTGAGTCTGGGATCAGACCCAGGTTGGAGCCCTACCTGCCAGCCTCCTCCTCTAGACCCTAAAATCTTCAGAGCTGGGGACAAAACCCAGGAGTCCTGACTCCCAGCCCCTGCTCTAACCCCTCTCCCCTCCCAGAGGTTGAGACCTTTCTGCTCCTTCCTGCTCACTCCATTTCACCCAGTTTTGGGGGCTGACCCCTTTTGGCTCTGCCTGACGGTTTCGTATGCAGATGTGCTGCCCCGATCCCCCCTCTCCCACTCGCACCCCTAGGTTTCCACCTCCCCAGCCATGGACTCAGAAATGGGAGCTTGCAGAGAGAAACAGAGATGCTGTGTAGAAAGTTGACAGGTACCGATGCCTGCAGGAAAGGGGCCATGGATCAGCTGGGCCATTGATCTGACTGGGGTCTGGTCTGGTGTGGGGGGTGCTGGGGGAGGATACTGGGTTAAATGGGCCCCTTGTTCTGATCCAGGGCAGCAGGAGGGGGATACCGGGCTGGCTGGGCCTATGTAAGGAATCCTAGAAAATTCCCTGGTCTCTCTCTCATGCTCAGAGAGCCAGTCGGAAGCCGAAGACACATTAAAACAGCGACTGGAGGGGGCGGCATCGGGGCAGGTGAAAATCCTGGAGAAGCAAGTGAAATCACTCAGACAGGAGAGGGACCAGGCCTTTAAGGTGAGATGTTTCCAAGAATCCTGCTGCTGCCCCCTGTTCCACCCGCCTAGAACTGGGCTCCCTTGCCTGGCAGAGATACAGCCCCCACTGTGGTGGGGAAAAGGGGCTGTTCCGAGACCGATCCCTCACCTAGTGCTGAGATGCAGCAGCCTCTGGGGTGGAGCTCAGCAGTTCTCTTTAGCTGAGATTGTACCCCCGCAGGAGCTATCGGAGGCCCAGGAGAGGCAAACGGCCCAGGGCCAGGAGCTGCAGGAGCTCCTGGCCAGGCACAAGCAGACAGTGGAGGAACTGCGCTGTGCTGAGGCCAAGTGCGGAGACCTGCGGGCCCAGTTACTCCGGCACATGCGCCAGCTGCGGGAACGGCAGGAGGAGACCGAGGCAGCTGCCCGGCGCGTGGATGGCCTGCGCAAGGAGCTGGCACGGGTGGAAAGTGGGCGCAAGGAGGTAACTGGGCAGTGCCCACCCCATCCTGACTGCGCCAAGCATGGGTACCTCCTCCAAGTGAGGCCCTTGTGTGTGTGTGCAGCACCAGGCCTTGTCCTGCCCTGCTGCATGCAGGAGATGCCCCCTGGGGGATGCCCTTCAGCTTTGCATTGTGCCGCACCAACCTCAGCTTCCCTGTGCTAAGGGTGGGACTTCCCCTGATGCCTCCTTGTACCCATGCATCATTCAGCACCAACTGCATCCCCCTGGCACCTCCTGCTGGCAGCCCATCAACTGTGCACCATGCTGCATCGCATGTCTCTTGTGCTGAATGCACAGTGCCCCCTGCTGGCCAGCACTGACTGCATTCCCCAAAGGGGGTGGGGGACAGGGTTAAATCCCAGTTACCTGGCATGCAGGGACAGCTGAGTCTAATTAAGCTGGGAGCCTTTAAGAACAGGCAGGGCACCTAGAAAATACAAACTCTTTGCATCACAAGGGCTTTGCTGCTGCAAGTCCTCCAATAATCCTGACTCCTCTGTGCTGTCTCTGAGACTCTCTGGGTGGCTGAGGCCTAGTCTACACTAGGAGTTTAGGTCAAACTTCACCACATTAGGTCGATTTTCTAAACAATGAGTCTGCACCACCAACCCTGTTCTGTCAACTTGAAGGGCTGTTAAAGACAATTTTGGTACTCCTGCTTGTCATGAGAAGTAATGGTAAATTTGACCTTGCATGGTCGACTTTAGAGTAGTACAGATGCAGCACCGTGAAAGGCAACGTTCTTGGCCTCCAGGAGGTGTCCCACAGTCCCCCAGTGTGATCACTCTGGCCAGGACTTTCCACTCTGCTGCTCTCCCTGGGAAAATTTGAATTTCCTTTCTTGTGTGACCAGCGTGGTGAGCAGCCCTCAGAGCCGGCAGTCCACCTCAGCAGCACACCTGACTATGAATGCCCAGGGTCACAAACGAGCTCCAGCATGGAGCATGCCGGAGATCCTGGGCCTCACTGCCTTGTGGGGAGAGGAATCTGCTAAGGCAGAACTATGAAGCAGCAAAAGAAACACTGATATCTCTGCCGAGAATGATTGCACGGGGCATGGTGGAGAAAGGACACGCCATGGACACCCAGCAGAGCTACATGAAAATAAAGACACTCAGGCAGGTGTACCAGAAGACAAAGGAGGCAAATGGATGATCTGGGTCAACATCACAAACATGCCGCTTCTAGGAGCAGCTGCATGGGTGTCTAGGGGGGCCCAACCAGTGTCCCATCCCAGTCCATCAAGAGACTCTTCAGGCAACAGCCTCAGACAACAGTGGGGAGGACAGTGTGGATGACAGAGGAGAAAGAGAATGTTGAGCAGGCGAGCGGAGTATCCAGTCTCACCCACAACCAGGACCTTTTTATAACTTTGGAGCCAAACTCCTCCTCCCAGGATGTATTGCTGCCGGGCCCTGATGGTGAGGAGGGCTCTTCTGGTGAGTTCATATTTTTAATCATGCTACAAGAGGGTTAAGGCAATCGGGTGTGATCTGTAGCAGCCACTCTGCCTGTACAGTGGGGGCTCCTTGGAAGAGTTTATTGACGTATCTGGAGATGGAGGGGGAATCCTCCCTGCACATCCCCATGAAGCTCTCATAGAGAAACTCTTTCATCCTTCTCACAAAGTTTCTGGGGAGATCGGCCTTATTCCGTCCTCCATGGTAGGGCACCTCCCCACGCCAAGCCAGCAGTGAGTGGCCTGGCATCATTGCGGCACAAAGCACTGTGGCCACATTCAATCAGCATCTGCTCCCTAGCTGTGTGATTCAGAGAAGACTGATGTCGTGCATGGTAATCTGGAGGAAGCAGGAGAAGCTCTGTCACTGATTCCACAGTTTGCTAATGCCCAACAAAGCATAGTTTGAGCTTCTGTCCTGCTGCCATGCCCGGACCCCCTCCCGCTCCTGCCCGCAGGCTCCGTGGGGTCTGCGTGAGCACTTGCCCTTCTGCCGCGCCTGGACACCATCTCAGCTGCAGGCTCCTGTGGGAAGGGAAAGTTGCACTTTCCCGGAAAACAGGGGGCACCAAACACTATGTCGCCATGTGAGCACCTGCCCTGCTGCCACACCACTGTGGACCTTCTTTGCAAACATACATGCTTGACTAGCTGCAAGAACTGCTATTTGCAAGCACTGTATTGCACATACTTTCAAAGTAGAAGCAAAAGGGAGAGCCCCAACCTGTCCCTTAGCATGCCAGCTGCCAAACCGAATCTGGCTGCTCCCTTAAGGTCTCTGTGGTGTAACCTGATACACAGTGGGCCCTTAAAAGCATAACTTTGGCCTCGTGTATGACACAAACCTATTGTCTTGGACAGATGTTCTTTTATGTTAAAAGATTAGGGTCTACGTTCTACGATGTATCTCCTGTCAAGCCCCCTCACCCCCACCCCCAGCCCTGTCAGCTGTTTGGCTAGCACAGATACGAAGGTAAAAACGCAAGGAGGATGTCACATTCAATGCCATCCACCTGCTTGGACAGGGGGCAATTAAATGAATAGAGAAGAATGCTGCTGCAGGAGATGTAAGCAGAGAATAAGGACAGGAAAGCGTGCAGGGAACGCAAAGTGAAGATACAGGAGAATGTCTTGAGGATCATGGCGGAGCTGATGATGCACCTGGTAGACTCACAGAGAGTCAGATGCACAGAGACCCCCTCTGGCCCATGCTGAACCACATTCTCTTCTCTCCTCGCCAAGTTCCATAGCCTTCTTTCCAAGTGCCCTGGGGGGGAAGTCAAGGTCAGCCTCACACTCAACCCCCTCAACAAAGACTGTCATTCTCACAGCTGTGTGATTGCTGAACAGGGGAACCGTTGTATGCCCCTCCCCCCCAAAGCTCCTGCCTTGAACTCCATTTCTGTCCCTGCTTCCTTGTGTTCCTTTAAATAAAAATGCATGATTTCTCAATAACAGCATCTTTATTACTTGTGTGGAATGGGGGGGAGGGGATTAACAGGCTAGCACACTTAATGCAGGGAGCACCTTGTGAAGAGCAACGTGCATGGCTGTCATATCACTGCCTGGCCATTCATAGAGCTGTTTTTCAAAGCCTCTCTGATTTGCAGTGCCCTCAGTGTGCTCTCCTTATTGCCCTAGTGTCTAGCTACTCATAACTAGTGGGTAGATGTTGTGCTTCAACTCCCCAACCCTGCCATAAAATCCCCCCCCCCCTTACTTTCACAGATATTATGGAGCACACAGCAGGCTGCCACAACAATGGGAATGTTGCTTTCACTGAGGTCTAACCTAGTCACTAAACTGCAGAACCTTCCCTTTAAGCATCCAAACCCACATTCTACCAACATTCTGCACTTGCTCAGTTTGTAGATGAACTGCTCCTTTCCATGGTCTAAGCCGCCTGTGTACGGCTTCCTGAGCCCACGGGCGCAAGAGGTAGACTGGATCTCCAAAGATCACCATTGGCATTTCAACACCTCCAAAAGTAAAGCAATTAGCTTAGGAAAGAAGCATCTTGAAAATGTGTGTATTTAGCAGCATGTTGTACAGATGTGAGACATGGGTGATAATGAAAGATTCAAAAAGAAGGATATTGGCGTTCAAGAGGAGTTGTTATAGAAAGATCCTGAGAATAGGATGGATGCAGAAGGTCACCAATGAGGAATTATATAGGAAGATACAGCCGAAAGAGAACCTACTACAGAGGATTATACAATGGAAGTTACAGCTATTCGGGCATATCTGCAGAATGAACGATGAGCAAAAAGTTAAGACCCTGGTATTCGGCATAATGGATGGTCCGAATAGGAGAGGCAGAGCCCACAGAGAATGGGTAGATGATATAGTGGATCGGTGTGGAGCTAGTCTACAGAAACTAAGCCACTCCGCACTGTACAGGGAAAGATGGCAGGAAATAGTGAGGGAGGCATCGGACATGAACGGGCGTTGAGCCCATGGTTGTTGATGATGATGAATGTTAATTTTCCAACCAGGGAAGAAAGTTTCATCATTCTTCTTAGGGAGCAACTTTCTGAAGAGACGGAAGATCCTCAAGATGTGTGTGTCATGCTCCTTTCCTGACCATTCCACACTGGTGTTGGTGAAATGGCCATTGTAACCCACCAGCACCTGCAGCATCGTTGAGAAGTACCGTCTGCAGTGGTTATACTCGTTGGCAAGGTGGTCTGGGGCCAAGATAGGGATATGCATTAGATCTATCACCCCACCACAGGGAACCCCATCGCAGCAAAGCCTACCACAATGCCCTGTACATTTCTCACCATCACTACCCTTCATAGCAGAACTCTGATGGCCTTGGCTACTTGGATCACAGCAGCCCCCGCTGTAGATTTCCCCACTTCAAATTCATTCCCATCTGAGCAGTAGCTGCATTTCAGGCCAGAGAAGAGAAATTTGTACATGTACATGAAAGTGGCCTTACACATGCGAAAGTTTTGCAGCCACTGCTGATTGTCCCATAGCTGCGTAACTATGCAGTCCCACCAGTCTGTGCTTGCCTCATGGCACCAAACCGGCGTTCCATTGTGTCAAGAGGATAGAATGCCGCCAGCATCTCTCAATTGCTCAACTCAAGTGCTTCACACAAGAGTCTGTTTATGGCCTCCTCAGATTCTTCCTCGCTCAGACAAGCCCTGGACAGGCTCTGGACATACTGCAGCATAAGGCGTGAGAAGTTTGCTATGATCGCCATAGTTTTTTGCTGCTTAACAAGGTCCACGCTTGCCCTGCTATGGCATCTGCACAGATAACCAAGGAAAAAAGGACACAAAAAGATTGTTTGCTATTGCTTTCAACTGTGGGGGGGATGGGGAGATAAGTGCATTATGGGATGCTGATGGCATGTACCCAGAATCAGCTGCTGCACTGTTTTGGTCCCATCAGGCGCTGGAAGCCTAACCCTGAATGTAAAGGGGCAGCAGGAAATGTGGGTTAGCTATCCACAGTGCATCACTGTCAAAGTCGATGGTAGCCATCCCACTGGGGATGCACCATGTCACACACTTGTGCACAGTGGGGACATGCACCTTCAACTTTACAAAACTGGATGCTCAAAAATTGACCTTAATACATTGTACCTTATCTCGAGTGTAGACAAGGCCTTAAGGAGAGGGAACAGAAGCCAGTCCCTGTGGGAATTGCTTTAGGTCAGGAGGGGCTGGAATCCTGGGGGGTGACTCCAAACAGAGAGGGGGTGTGGCAGGGTCTGAGGAGGGTCCCTGCTTCCTTTGAACTTGACTCCTGTGTGGATGTTTGGGGTGGGGGCAGGGAGTGTTTGGGGGCAGGGAGTGTTTAGCCTCCCCTCCTTGTCCTTGTCCTGGCTCCTATTGGGACTTGCTATCTTGACCCTGTTCTCCCCCACCCTCCGGTGTCTCTCCCCTGAGGCTGGGCAGTTAGTCATGGTCCTTGCTAGAGACTTGTCTGAGATGCTGCAAACCTACATCACTAGGAGTGGCAGCAAGGGGATGACCTGAGGGTGGGTGCGGGGGAAGGGTCCATATCCCAACCTCACCCTGAGGCTGGATCAGTATAGGGAGAATGGCCTTATGTCTCGTTCTCTGCCCACTGAACCAGCCACTCCTCCTCCCATGGGGCTGGAGCTGGTGCTGACTGTAGGGGAAGGGCCCAAATGCCCCCATGCCCTTGCCTCAGGCCCCCATTCTCCCAGCCCTGGGGCTGTGGGGGGTTCTGGGGGCTGATTTCCACCTCCCCACAGCTGGAGTCTCGGATTGAAGGTCTCTGCAGCGAGGTGTCCAAGCAGCGGAAGCTGAAGGAGAGAAGTGAGCAGCAGGCAAGGAAGATGAGGCGGGAGCTGGAGGGGCTGAAGGTGAGGAGGAAGGGGCCTGGGTATGCATGTGTGGGTGTGGGGTAATGCACTAGTGCCCCTTGCACACGTAGGCAGAGCGTGAAGCCCCCAAAGCATTCCCCTTCCCTGCCCAGCAAGGGCCTCTGGGGCAGAGGTCGGTGAGCACACGAGGGCTCCTTGTCTGGTCCGTGCAGACCCCGGGGAGGGGGGCTGTTGGTGGGTGCATAAAGGCCCCTTGCATGATCAGCGGAGCTCTGGCGGCAGTTTGTGAGACTCTAGCAGGGTGAATGGTGGGTGCATGAGGGTCCCTTGCCTGGTCAGTGAGGGTGCCTGGAGGGAGCTTTTGGGCCCCTTGCAGGCTTAGGCATCCCAGTTTTTAAGGCTTTACCCAGTTTTTAATACCACATGAGTACCCCCCACGGTACTAGTCAAGGGGGTGCCTGTGGATGAACTCTCTTGCCCCCTGCAGGCAAAGCATGGCACTGCCTCTCTGGAGTCTTCTGGCCCCAACCACACCAAGGACCCCAGCTTCCTGCAAAGGGACTTGCAGACCAAGGGGGAGCGAAGGAGCCTGAGTGAGCCACTGCAGGAGAGGGAGAGCCAGCTGGGGGCATTGCAAGGGGAGCTTGCCCAGCGTCAGGGAAAACTGGAGAAAGTCAGGAAGGAGAGGTAAGTGGGGAGGGGTGATTCGAACCTACAGCCCTCTCCTGGGCTCAGCATTCCCACTATCCCATTGGTCGGGGGCAGCAAGTGGAATTATTTTTTTTCTGGGAGAGGAAGGGGAGAAAGGTGGATTTTTCCTGTGAGAAAATTTATCTTGGGGACATTTTGCATGCAAGAAAAAAATTGGAGTTTTTCTTCATCTTCCTCTTTCCTTTTTATTCCGTCCTCTCTCAGCCCCTTTCATTTCATTTCTCTATGTCTGGCACAGAACTGGACAGCCCAGTGATGATTTCTTTTTGCACCCTAGGAATTGTTTCCCTTTTTCCTGCTCTGTCGCCTTTCAGAAATTTGGGAAGTTGTACTTCGTGAGGGTGACAGAGTGAGGGAGGAGGGGGAAGAATCATTTATTCAATTCCATTCAGTGGCTAAATGGAGGGAACAGAGTCAAATTATTCATTTTTTCCTATTTTCAAATTTAAAGAAAACATCCCTAAAGAAATCTGCATTTTTTAAACTCAGAAATATGCATTTTTAATAGGGGGGGACTTGGGAAAGAAATATCCTTCAGACACAGTTGTTATGTGGCTGAGTGGTTAGCGCACCAGACTGAGTTCAGTTCCCAGCTCTGCCACTGGCCTGTTGGGTGACCTGAAGAAAGTCAGTACCGCCCTGTGCCTCTGTTTCCCCATCTGTAAAATAGGGATAATGTTATCAATCTGGCTGCGTCTACGCAGCTTCCTCATTTTTTCAGGAAGAATGGCTCTTGCACAAAAACCCCTTGTGCAAAAATGGCTCTTAATTAATTATGCTAATGAAGTGCAGCAATATGCTAATCTGTGCTTCATTTGCATAGACTTTTGCGGAAGAGGGAAGCTGTGTAGACATAGCCTCCACTTTGTGATACAGTAGTTCTCAGCCTTTCCATATGACTGTGCCCCATTTAGGTGTCTTACTTGTCTTGTGTACCCCCAAATTTCACCTGAATTAAAAACAACTTGTTTACAAAGTCAGACATAAAAATACAAGAATGTCATAGCACTCTTGCTTGTTTTCTCACTTTTACTATATAATTATAAAATAAATCCATTGGAATATAAATATTGTACTTGCTTTCCAGTGTATCGCATATGGAGCAGCAGAAATAAGTCATTATATGCAATTGTAGTTTGTACTGACTTCATTAATGCTTTTGCTGCAGCCTATTGTAAAACTAGGCAAACAGCTAGATGAGTTGATATACTCCCTGAAAGACTTTGGTGTTCCCCCAGGGGTATGTGTACTCCTGGTTGAAGAGCACTACTGTAAAACATTTTGAGATCTATGCGTAGAAAGCACTGCGTACAAGCTAGGGGTTAATATTATTATTCCTGTTGGTCGTGGCTCTAATGTTCTTTTCCAACCCCTGGGTTCTAGTTTATGGGAACACAAGGAGCTGAAAGACCAGAACGAACAGGAGACAAGTTTGCTGCAGGACAAGACCAGTACATTCACCCAGGAACAGGAGAGGGTAAGAGGAATTTGAATCTCTCCATTTCTCCAAGGGGGACTTGCTAAGCATCTTCCAGCCCTTTGCAACCTGGTCACTGCTGGGTTGCATGGCTGATGTGCTGCTGTCACTGGGTAGCTGCAGGGGCTGCATCTTTGTAAGGTGCAGTATTGCCTGCTACCATAGGGGGCATCTTCTGATGGGAAGGTCCTGCAGCCTGCCTGGTTTCAGTTGGCAGGATTGCCTATGGGCTGCAGGTGGTAGAAGAAAGGGTCTTGGAGCAGGGAATACAGCTGCAAGCACTAGGTCTTAGCCCCCAAAGGAGGGGAGCAGGAGCCCCTGCTGCATGCAGGAGGAGGCACAGAGTCTTATCCCATGTCATAATGTAACATCGGTACGCAGAATCGAACCTGGGACCTCTGGAGTTTAGTGCATGAGCTAAACACTGAATACCTCTCAGCTAAGGCTGTAGCACACACTCATCATTCTCGCTGTAGGTGGTCTCAGTGCCATAGAGAGACAGCGTACCACAGCCAGTATAGGTGTGGGGGTTTCACTGATTGGTACCTGAGGGTTGCTCTGTCTCATCTCATTGGCCAGCTGAGCAAATACTGCACTGCACTCGGAGCTGTATGTGGGCACTTATTTGCAATGGTGTGCTACAGCTTGAACTGGCTCTGGCAAGCCCAGAAATGATGCTGCCTGGAACACTGGCAATGTTAATGGCTATTTGTTGTCTGTATGCAGAGCTCTCCCATGGATAGCACTCTCTCCTGACGCTCATTAGCTGCTTTGTACAGATCTTGCCCATGTGTTGCTGCCACTACAGCTGTGCTGTAGTTAAGCTTGAGAAACTCTTTCTGTTTAAAGGTATTAAGTGCTGTAAAACCCACAGGCTTAAGTGGATTGCCTCGAAATTTGGTTTGCCTCATGGGGGCACAGAGTAGAGTTAGTGATATAAATTTGGGGTCATTCAAATAAGAGGTTCCTGAAATACAGGTGCCCCCACCCCCCTGCCTCCCAGCATTTCTTAATGCTGACATTTCTGCCAACTTTGATTGCATAGATCTGGGGCTCAACTGTGGGTCTGATCATGCCCTAAAGCAGGGCTACTCAACTTTGGAAGCCCTGGGGGCCATAATAATACTCACAGCACATACCGAGGTCCTCAACTTAAGTGTGGTTACGTATACATGCAAATATATATGCAAATATATGCAGATAGTTTCTTTCACACTGAAGGGTATGAATACAAAGATTAAGGCAAGACTACACAACATGCAGGCCCCATCTAAGTCAGTTCTGCTGATATCAATAAAATGCAACATTTACCCGATTTCCACCCATATGACAGCACTTTTAATGAGCAATGACAGCCCAGGAATTTAACTACTAAACGCATATCAACAGAAGACCATTATATTGGCTACTTTTTTGTTTTGGTTCCCACCCATGGGCTGCGTGTTGAGCCCCACGTAAATCCAAACCACACAGCGAGCTGCAAACAAATGGGCCACGGGCTGTATGTGGCCTATGGACCGCGTGTTGAGTAGCCCTTTCCCAAAGGGTCCCAGATTCCAATCACTTGTCATTTATTCCAACTAGTGCTTAGTACCAGGTGCTTTTGGGGAGAAGCCATATTACAAATGTGATTGGGAAAAGAGTGAAGCTGTCTGGCGAGGCGCGCAGGCTGACTACATTGCAAGGCAGGTGCGCAGAGAGAATAGCCAAGAGAGTTTCAAGTCAGTCACTGTTCTCATGAGCTGGGTGGCTGCAGGGGACGCCCTGTGGCCATGGAACCTGGGCTGCATCTGGGCAGTGAGCATTTAACACCTCCTCCAGAGCGAAGATGGGGAAAGACCCGCTGGTGGTGATCCAGTCTGTCTCCATCCAGGGAAGAGGGAGCGAGGGGCAGTTATTTGAGGGAAATGGAATCTGAGACCAGCAGATAATTAGCAAAATGCTTGTACCTTAATTCTAGATGTTCTGGTTTTCAGCGCTTTCAGTTTTGCTAAATGTGATGGTCATGGACAGCGGGTGAAGGCCCAGCTGAGGAAGGCATCCAAAGCCTCACCCATTCCACTCTAAGCCACACCCCTTCCCTGAGACCATGACCCTTCACAACCTTTCCCCCACCCTCCAGCAAAGCCCCACCCAACCCAGCTGAGGGCTGGGGCTGCCACACTGTGTAGCCCCAACCTTCCCCGGCTGCCTGGGAGCCAGGCTGCTGTGCCACACGGCCCCAGCCCCTCTGGGCACCTGAGCAGTGTAGGCAATTTTGGGAAGGCAGTGCCTTCCCTTGCCTATACTAGCCGTCCATGCTGATGATCTGGCACAGCACAAGACCAACCATACCTCTGCATTAGTCAAGGTTTTGGTCAGTAAATAGAACACGCTAGTGACACTCAGCCAACAGGCCAGCTACAAGTGGACTGAGCTATCTCTTGCGGCATCCTAAGCTAAAGGAACAGGAAGGATTTGAGGGGAGGGCGGAGGTAGAATTGGTCACAATTTTTCCATCAAAATGTTTTTTTCAGTGAAGAATGCAGTTCAGGCAGGTTGAAATGTTTTGTGAGTTAAGAGTCAACTTCAGAAAATGGTTTCGGTCAAAATCAAATAATCCCCAAACCAGAAATCTCCAAAACTTGAACGTGTTGATTTATTGATATGAAATGAATTCTCATTTTGAAATTACCTTTAATTTTTGTTTTTAAATATTTAAGGGGGAGTTAAAAATGACACCTTTCAACTGACCTGACAGAAAACTTTTTTGATTTTTTGATTAATTGAAAATTAAAAAAAAAAAAGTATTTTGGGATCGACTCGATATAATTTTTTTCCTGATATTTTGGAATGGCAAAGGAATGGAAGCCCCTTCTCCAGCCAGCTCTACCTGCAGGGGTCTTCTCTCCTACAGTCCCATTAGCTCTGTCTTGTTCTTTTACTCACAGCTCCTAGGTCAGGTGGAGAAGCTAAATACGGCCAACAGGCAGCTGGAGCAGGAGCTGCGCTCGCTGGAGCAACGGAGAGAAACAGTCACTAACTGGGAGGCCCAGATCGCTGACATCCTGCAGTGGTATGAGCCCCCCCACACTGCGCCGGGATTAGAGCTCCAACGGGGCTCGCTGTGGGTGGGGTGACAGCATCCACAAGCTTATCCTGCTCATAGATGAGACACATTGTCCTAGGAAATGGCAGTATAGCCTGGGAATCAGGACTCTAGGTTCTGCTCCTAGCTCTGGAAGGGGAGTGGTGTCTAATGGTTAGAGCCGGGGGGGGCGCAGCCGCTGAGAATCAGGACTCTGGATTCTACCCCCAGCTCTGGGAGAGAGGTGACGTCCAGTTGTTAGAACAGGAAGGGCTGGGAAACAGGACACCTGGGTTCATTTCCAGCTGCACTTCCCCCAGATCACTTACCTGGTTGACTTGAACGTGCCGGGCTGGGGGCTCCTTTCTCTGGGGCTGGGGAATAGATTGCAGGGGCAGAGGCTGCTGCCCAGGCCCTGCTGGAGTTGATCTCGTTGGTTCCTGGCAGAGCTTTCTCCAGACTGTCTCTCCTCCCCCAGGGTCAGCGACGAGAAGGAGTCCAGGGGCTATCTCCAGGCTCTGGCCACCCGGATGACGGAGGAGCTGGAATCCCTGAAACACATCAGCACACAGCCCTCTGGTGCCAGGACCCCGGTAGGAGTTCAGTGGGGCTGCATGTGTTGAGTGGGACTGGAGCCAGCGCCCCCAAGAGGGGAAAGGCCCCATATCCCATTTCCCAGTTCACTGGGACTGGACCATTGCTCCCTAAAGGGAAAAGCTGGGAGTCCCATTCCCTCTGACCCAGCCAGCTCTGAGTTTGCCCTCTCTGAAGGACAATCATTGGAAGGCCAGACGCCTGCAGAAGATGGAGGCCTCGGCCAAGCTGGAGCTGCAGTCAGCGCTGGAAGCCGAGATCCGGGCCAAGCAGGGCGTCCAGGAGGAGCTGACTGAGATGAAGTCTGCACACCTGGCCACTGAGCGGTGAGATGCTGATACTTGTTAGCCAGGGAAGGGGTGGGACCCCCATACCTTACGACACTTGCCTGACAGCTGGGGGTTTTGCAACGGCTGAGAGAACCTGGCTCCCAGGCCCCTCCTGCTCTAACCACTAGATGTCAGTGTTGTCTCAGAGCTGGGAGCAGAACCCAGGGGTGCGTCTAGACTACCGCGTTTTGTCGACAGAAGTTTTGTCGACAGTATCTGTCGACAAAACTTCTGTCGACAAAGAGCGTCCAGACACACTGAGTTCTGTCGACAAAGCAAGCTTCTTTGTCGACAGAACCCTGTAGTCTAGACGCAACCCTACAGGCAATAACACCTTCTGTCGACAGAACTCTGTCGACAAAAGGTGTTATGCCTCGTAAAATGAGGTATACCAGTGTCGACAAAACTGCTGAGTTCTATCGACATTATGTCGACAGAACTCAGCGGTAGTGTAGACGCTGGTATAGTTTTGTGGACAAAAGTCCACTTTTGTCGACAAAACTCAGTAGTCTAGACACACCCCAGGAGTCCTGGCTCCCAGCCCCTCCAGCTCTAACCACAAGATTCCACTCCCTCCTGAGCTGGGGTTAGGACAGAGGTGCCACAGCCCCTGTTGCAACGCTAGACAACACTACTTCACAGGTTTCATCTCCTGCAGTTTGTCAGGGTAAATCTGTCTCCAGAGGGGACACCTCAGCTGTGTGGGCTGCCCTGGCCCCTTGGCACCTTTGGAGTAATAAAGATAATTCTTTTGTTGTTGGGTTGTTTTTACTAGAAAATTGCAAGAGGCCGAGGCACAGAACCAGGCCCTGAAGCTGGAGCTGGAGAAGCTGAAGGAGGAGCTGAAGGTCAGGTCTGCGGAAGGTGAGACCCCGGAATTTTCAGCCTGGTTGAATATTCACACAGCGGCCTGGTCTCGGGAGTGGGGGGCTGCTGGGTGGTTACCACTCTAGCCAGGGGAGCCCCAGACAAGATGTGGGGCAGGAGCCCTGCCAAGTGCTATAGACTCCCCTAAGACAGGGACCAGAGACCCCCCTACAATGTCAGGGCCTGCATGGTGCCTGCAATCGAGATCTGGGGGGATGACAAGTGTCCTTCTTGGTGCTGTCAGGCCCACCCTTGCACGAGGTCATTGGCTTACCTGTTGTGACAGGTGCAGCACAAGCCTTCCTGACCTGTTGTGACAGGTGCAGCACAAGCCTCCCTGACCAAAATCAGGGGCCTTGTTGTGTCAGGCAGTGCACAGACTGAGATCAGGGGCCCATCATGCTGGGCACAGAACAGATTTTTGTAATCCTAGCCCAAGAGCTCCAGGCAGCTCTGTGAGGCAGGGGCTGTCCCTCACTGTGTGTGCAACAACGGAGGGGAGGAGGTATGTGCTGGGCTTACTCGGGGAGGGGGAGCCCCGGGGACCCCCAACCTCATTTGGGGTCTATAGATGCTATTGTAATAATTCAGTGCTGGTGGGACACTTAGAAGTGAAAACTCCCAGATCCCAACCCTAACCAGCATGTCATGTTCTCATTGAGGTCTGTGAATTGCCGTGTGTGTGTGTGTGTGAGAGAGCATTGCCTGCAGATCTAGAGAAGTGTTTATTCCCGTTTTTTTGGCACTAGTGAGGCCACACCTGGTGTATTGCGTCCAGTTCTGGGCCCCCCACTACAGAAAGGATGTGGACTCATTGGAGAGGGTCCAGCGGAGGGCAACCAAAATGATTAGGGGCTGGAGCACTCGACCTACGAGGAGAGGCTGAGGGATTTGGGCTTATTTAGTCTGCAGAAGAGAAGAGTGAGGGGGGATTTGATAGCAGCCTTCAACGTCCTCAAGGGGGGTTCCAAAGAGGATGGAGAGAGGCTGTTCTCAGTAGTGACGGATGGCAGAACAAGGAACAATGGTCTCAAGTTACAGTGGGGGAGGTCTCGGTTGGATATTAGGAAAAACTATTTTACCAGGAGGGTGGGGAAGCATTGGAATGGGTTACCTAGGGAGGTGGTGGAATCTCCATCCCTAGAGATTTTTAAGTCTCGGCTTGACAAAAACCTGGCTGGGACGATTTAGTTGGGGTTGGTCCTTTGGGCAGGGGGCTGGACTCAATGACCTCCTGAGGTCTCTTCCAGCCCTAGGATTCTATGAGTCTATGATTCTCCTTTTGGGCAAATAGCATCTACACTTTTGGGAGGGAAAAACTGGAGTTCTCCCTGGGCCATAGACAGGTGGCTGCTGAGGTGTAACACTGGCGCTGTGTGTTACAATCTTTCCCTTTCCTCTAGGTACAAAACAGCAAGGGCCGCTAATTCCCTTCCTGTCATTCTGGAGTGCGGAGGTATGTCTGTCAGGCTGTGGCTGGAGCAGGGCAGGTGGGGAGTCTGAGACAGAATGGAACCAATGAGCCCTGAGAAGCAAGGGCATTAAGACTCACGGGGTTTCCCCCCAGTTCTGGGGGAGGAATGGGGTTTGTTGGTTAGGTTGGGGGCCTGGAAGTCAGGACTCTTGGCTTCTATTTCTGGCTCAGGTCTCAAGACACGGACAAGGGAGACTTTGAGCTTTAGTTGGGGAATTAATAGCCCTCGATTCATATAGTTCCCACTAGTGCCACTCTGAGGTCAGCACTGTCTGCAAGGGCACAACGACCCCTACTGAGCCTCTGGAGCATCCCCCCCAGAGCTGCTTTGGGTTGATAACTGACTGAAAAGGAACAGCGCCCCCTACTGAGCTGCCCATTGTCTCCAGCACAGCGCTCCCTAGAGCTGCACCGGGGCTAGCACTGACTCAGAGGGGAGAGCGCCCCCTAGTGCCATTCTGAGGCCTCCCTGCCTTACATGCTACAGATGCAGGGTTGGGTTTGCACGGTGCTTTTTCTTTGGCAGAAGGAGGCGATCAGTTTTGGGAGCCCCCCAGACCCACAGGAAAATCGGAGATCCGCTGAAGAGACCCAGCTGCGCCCAGAAGGGAGGAGGAGCCTCCGAGCCAACGTGAGTAGTAAATGCCAACAGCCTGGCTGCGTGATGCCCCATAAGGGGCTTAAATGGAGGTTGTCGCTCTCTGCTCCCCGGCGCTCACACTTCTACCATGGCCCAGCCCTCGGCAGTCTGTCCCCAGCCCTGGGAGGGGCGGGGGTTGAAAGTCTGGGTGGGGGCAGGGTGCTGGCGGGCATTGGGATGTGGGCGCAGTGGGTTAAAGCAGCGTGGGGTTCAGTGCAGGACACCTGGGTTCTATTCCCAGCTCTTCTGCAGCTTTGATGTGGAAAGAGCCACTTGTGGCTCCTTTTGCTGAGCTCTGACGCTAACTCTGCTCTCTCTCCTTGCTCCCAATGCCTGGAATTGTCACAGCTGGCCCCCGCCAAGCCCCCTGCACATGTGGCTGTTGCTACAGAAGGAAGCAGCTCCAGTGCACTCAAGGTAACCTGGGGTTTGTGGGTGTGTTTCCTCTGTTGGGGAGGGGAGGGCGTGTGTATGAGGGAGTATATTGCTGGGTGTGCTAGCGCAGGGCTCCCCAATCTTTTTTATACCATGGATTGGCAAACCCATTCACGAATTTTTGGTGGACCGATAACATTTTATTTGCATATTCATGATTTGCATAATAAATATGTAAATGTGCAAATAAAACATTACTTGTCCGCCAAAAGCCCTAGCCCCCAGAGCCACCATGAGCATCCGGCTTCGGCTCCATCAGTGGCCACATGGCGGGCGGCTGCCGCAGCTGAAGCCAGCTGTTTGCAGTGGCTCTGGGCACCAGTACTAGGGTACACTCCAGTCCACTGAGCCCCCTCAGAGCCAGCCCTAACCCCTAGTGCACCCCACCTCTCCAATACTCCCCAGCACCAGCCACTGACCCCAGAGTCCCCTGCACCCAATCCTCCCATGCCAGCTTCCCACCCTCAGAGCCCCCCAGTGCCAGCCCCCAAACCAAATGCCTCAGTGCCAGCCCCCCACCCCTTAGAGCCCCTATCACCCCAGTGCCAGCCTCTGGCTTCCAGAGCCCCAATGCACCTAGCCCCCTGAGCCCTCTCCAGCATTAGCCCCCTGTCCTCAATATTATCCCTGGTCCCAGAGCCTCCCAGTGCCAAGCCTGCCCCCATAAGCGCCCCCACTACTAGCCCCACCTCCAGAACCCTCAGTGCCAGCTCCCCACCTTGGATGCCCTGTGTCCCCCAGTGTCACCCCCTGCCTCTTAGAGTCCCTCACCCTTTAGAGCTCCCCAGTACTTGCCCTGCCCCCAGAGCCCTTTGTATTAGCTTCGCCCCCAGAACCTCCCAGTGCCAGCCCCCCCCTCTCTTAGAGGCCCCCAACCTCAGAGCCCCCCGGTTCTAGCCCCACCCCCATCACCTAGCTCTGTGCTGCCCCCCAGCTGCCAGCTGAGCACTGCTGCCCAGGTCACCACTGTTATAAGGCTGCTGTGCTGGGCTCCGCACAGCCCCCTCGCTCTTCTGCGCTCGGGAGGAGGCCCCATTCCTGCCTGGCTCTGGTTGGCGGAGAGGCGATGTAGGACACTCCTCTCCCAACAGCTGTGGAGGGGAGGGAGGCGCGGGGCCGTGTACCACAGTCCCAGAGCCACTGCAGCCTGGCAGCCTGTGGTCCATGTCCCATGTTGGGAACCGCTGTGCTACAGCAGGGGTAAGAAGGGCTGGGAGTCAGGGCTCAGTGCTGTGTTTGTGGCATTGCTCTGTGTGTGTCTGTATTTTTTGTGGTCTGTTCCTGGGAGGCTTTAGGTATGAAAGTTTTTCTGTTTCGCAGTCGTGATCTCTGATTGTGCTGCTATGTAAGATCACAACTGTCCTTTTTTCCACGCTTAGGCAGATGATTGCTCAATCTGCAGCTGGTGTGATGCAGTGGTTGAGTGGTTCAGCTGCTTGGCCGCAGCCTCCCACGATGGGGGTTTGAGTCTTGCTTGATCTCACCCAAACAGGCCACCCCTGGTCCACTCAGCTAGAATGCCTGTTCCATCAGGGTGGGGAGGCCAAGTGCATCTGGTTGTGGTGCCAGCTGCACCTGTAGGTTACAGGAAACTGCCGGACCGTAACTGTGTCAGCCTGATGAGCTGAAAGTAATGGAGGGTGGATTTTATGGTTGAATGTGCGAGATAGTTGGGGTGTGCTGGACACCTATGTAAGCATCTTTGGGTCTGCATGCATGGCTACTGGAGAAATCCTCTCTTGCCTTTTACTAGTGGCTTTGCATAAGTGTGTGTGGCATGAATGTGTATTCATATTGGCATGTTCTTGTGGTTTCTCTCTGGTGTGTGGCGTGAAATACAAGTGAAATCTGAGCATTTATATAAAGAGGATTTATTGTGTATTTGTGAGGGTGTCATGGAGAGGGTTTGTACCATGGATTGTGTACGTGTGTGTTACCTGTGTGTAGCAGTGTGGACAAGTGTGTGTACACTTGCTCAGCTCAGATAACCCCCTGCCTGTTCAGCTGTCATGTGGGTATTTTTTTCTGCACACATTGCTACATTGTGGCTGTGTCTACACTGGCATGAATTTCCGGAATTGCTTAAAACAGAGTAGTTTTCGTTATAAGTATTTCCGGAAAAAGAGCGTCTACATTGGCAGGCTGCTTTTCCGGAAAAGCCCTTTTTCCGGAAAAGCGTCTGTGGCCAATGTAGACGCGCTTTTCCGGAAAAGAGCCCCGATCGCCATTTTCACGATCGGGGCTTTTTTCCGGAAAAGACTACTGGGCTGTCTACACTGGCCCTTTTCTGGAACAGTGTTCCGGAATAAGGACTTATGCCCGAGCGGGAGCAGAATAGTTTTTCCGGAATAGCGGCTGATTTTGTACAGTAAAGCGTCGTTGATTTTCCGGAATAAGTGGCCCAGTCTAGACACAGTCTGTGTGTTTTATGCCTGCCTGTTCTATGGCAGGGGGTGCTTGGAAGGTGTGCATGTGTCAGATACATCTGCTGGGTTTCCCCGATATTGTATTTTTTCTGCCTGTGTTGCAAGTGCTGATGCATATTTAATCTAGCCGGGGTGCATGGTATATATTTCCATTATACATGTGCTGCGTGTATATATGAGGTGTATATGTAGATTATGAGCATGCATGGATGTGTATGCCAGTAAGCTGTGAGCATGGGGATGTGGCATATGCCCCAGTATATGTGTGTTGTGTATTTGTTGTACACATGTATGCTGTGTGTGTAGATATCAGCCTAGGGGTGTGTTTAGCTACGCATGTCTGTTAGGAGCATGGGTCTGGGGCATGGGTCTGTGCAGTGGGTGTGGGATGTGCTGTGTAAAGATGAATGTGGGTGGTTAGTACATGTGTGTAGAGCACTGTGTGGGTCTGTGTGGATGCAGTGTGTGTATACACACATCAGACAAACACCCATTTATACTCCTGTGTTGGTGGCTTCCCAAAATCTCTCCTCTGCTGCAAATCAAAGGCCCCTTTTTGTTTCCCCCCCTGTTTTCCAGCCAAAATCTCACAGCTTCAAGATGTGGAATTTCACGGTACCCACCAAATGCTCGCGCTGCACCGCACTCATGGTGGGGCTGCTGCGTCAGGGCTACGCCTGTGAGGGTGAGTGAGGCCCAGGGCTGGCTCTGCCCCTGCAGGGATCCAATTAGGGCCTGTTCCAATTGCCTCCCTGAGGCAAATTCCTGAAGAGAGCAAAGCTAGGCACTGAGCCATGGGGCTGGTTCACGTCTTCTACCAGGCAAGGCATGGAGGCCTGGCATCTGGGTCTCCTGCCAGCCAGAGATGGACGCTGGGTCCTGGGGGTGGTACCTGGGTCTCTGGCCCCTCTCCCTACATCAGGTGCCTGTTAAAATCCCTTCACCTATGCCCCACATCCTGGCTTCTCCCTGCAGCTTGTAACTACGTCTGCCATGTGTCCTGTGCTGGGGGAGTAGCCATTTGTCCCACACCCCCCGAACAGCTCCGGAAAACCATGGGGGTCAACCCGGTTACTGGGACAGGCACAGCGTTCGAGGGGTATCTGTCGGTAAGTCCCCCACCCTCAGCGGGAGCCCCCATCTACCTGGCTGTTGTCTGAGGTGCCATGGCATGGCAGAGAGGGTTCTGGGAACACCCATTCCCCAATCTTCTCGGCTCTGGTGATTGTGGTTGAAGCAGGGGCACAGACGTCAGGACTTCTGGGTCCTCTCTGCAGCTCTGTGAGGAAAGTGGGGCCTAGTGGGTTAGCACAGAGGGGCTGGGAGCCGGGACCCCTGGGTTCCATCCCCAGCCATACTACTGACTTGCTGTGGAACTTCGGTCACTCACTCACCCTTCGGTATCTGGTTCCCATATGACAGTCACCCCGTCGCAGGGGGAACAGAGGCTGGGTCAAGTCCTGTTGGGTACTATTGCACCTGTGCTGGTGAGCCAACTACTGGCCAAAACTTCCTGTGGCGAATGGGGCTGTAACTCTTGCTGCCGTCTGGCCCCTCCCCTGTCCCTGCAGGTGCCGAAGCCAGCGGGGGTGAAGAAGGGCTGGCAGAGGGCATTCGCCATCGTCAGCGACTTCAAACTCTTCCTGTACGACGTGCCAGAAGGCCGGGGCTCCCAGTGTGGCGTCAGCATCACGCAGGTCGTGGATATGAGGTAGGGGGGGCACAGCGCAGGGAACGGGGACCCAAGAAGAGTCTTTATTGGTCAGACCACTGAGCCCACCTGGCCTTGTAGCCCTCTCTGCCATCACACATCAGCCCCTGGGCCCTTCCAGCCTGGTATCCCCCCTCCTCTGCCCTGCGTCTGACCCCTGAGCCCTGCCAACCTGGTATCCCTGCTCCTCCACCCTTAGACTGACCCCTGGACCCTCCCAGCCTGGTATCCCCCCTCTCCGCTCTGCGTCTGACCCCTGAGCCCTGCCAACCTGGTATCCCTGCTCCTCCGCCCTTAGACTGACCCCTGGACCCTCCCAGCCTGGTATCCCCCCTCTCCGCTCTGCGTCTGACCCCTGAGCCCTCCCAGCCTGGTGTCCCCCTCTCCAACCTACCAACATCCTGCTTGAATTAAGGTCCCCAGATCTGGGCCTCATATTCCCGCAGTGGCCATACCAGTGCCAAATACAGAGGTCTCAGAACCACCCTACGTCGAGGCAAGATTTCCATGTTTCATATAAAGCAGCAACTCTTGAGAGGCACCATGTTGTAAGTGGGGAGAGCGGCATCCTTGCTGAGCTCGCAGGCTCTGTGCCAGGGCTTTGCCAGGTCCAGTGCCACTTGGCGCTCACATAATCTGGCTGAACGGCTGTCCTGGGAGGGTCAGACCAGTTCAGGCTGAAGTTAAAGCTGCGCTACGCTCAGATGCCAGTGAGGGCAGCGTGGCCAGATCATGGGCGATAGCAGTCTCTTCCCCACACTGGGCTACATAGAAATGTCGGGCTGGAAGGGGTCTCGAAAGACCATCCAGGCCAGGCACATGAGCCAAGGCAGGGCCAAGTAAACCCAGACTAGCCCTGACAAGAGTTCGGAGAACCCACTGGTGCTGGCGATCCTGCCATCTCCGTGGTAACCTGCTTAACTAGCCTGGCAGCTTTCCTAGTATCTCACCTAAATCTCCCTTGTTGCAACCAAGCCGCTTGCTCCTCGTCCCACCCACGGTGACATGGAGAACGACTGATCCACCGTCGTCCTCCTGACAACCTTGGATGCATTGAAAGCTGCTGTCAGGTCCCCTCAGCCTTTGTGTGGTCACCCCTCCGGACTCTCCACCTCTCTCTTACAGGCCTCGCCCGTGCTGAGCAGAGGACAGTCACCTCCCGTGTGTGACTATCATGGGGTGGCCGGTTCCTTTAATGGGTGCTGGCCCCTTTTAGGGCTTCTTTAAGGGGAATGAGCCCATCTCAGCCCACCTGTGAGCAATTAGCTGCCTAGGGGCAGAGGGATTGGATTTGAGGGCCAATGCAGGGGGGCGTTGCGCTTTGTAAAAAGCATCAGTGCATGAGACTCGCCCAGCAGGTAACTCGTTCTCAGTAACTGGGCCTCAGTGCGCGGCTGCACCCTCAGGGTGCCCAGGGCTGTGAACCCACAGGGTGTGAGGATGGTGCCCTGCCACATGCAAGATCATCTACAGCGCACCCTTGTGACAGCAGCATGGACATGTCCTGCGCCCCCAGCACCAGTCTAAGCAGCAGTGCAGGAGGTGGGGTGCTGCTTAGGGTGACTAAAGACAGGCCTGAACCTAGGGGCAATACTTGGGTGGATGCTCTCTCCCCCACAGCTGGCTGCTCACCCAAGCTGTGCTGCCACTTCTGTGCTGCTCGTTGTAGTAGTGTAGTGTCCGGCTGCCTGCCCCCTCCTAGAGCTTTTCCCCACTGCAGGGGAAGGGCTCCGGCAGCTGGGAAGCAGCAGGGAAAGGCTCTGGCATTTCCCCCTCTCCTCCCAGTGTAAGAGCCTTTCACTGACCCGTGGAGCCCCTGCTGTGGCTCTGCAGAGCGGCCCTTATTGACTAATCGTCTAGTCGATACAAATTGTATTAGCCAGATAACCGCCATTTAACATCCTTAGTGCCCATGGCTCTTGTCTTCTCTTTAAAGGGATGAACAGTTCTCAGTGACGTCGGTTCTGGCCTCGGACGTCATCCACGCCAGCAACAAGGATGTGCCCTGCATTTTCCGGGTGGGTAGTGGCGTGGGGTGCTGCCGGGCCAGCTCCGCAGCTGCAGTCCTGTCACTCCAGCACGGGTCAGGGTGTGATCCTGGCAACTTCCATCCCAGCCCTCTCGCCTTATCGCAAGGGGCAAGTGCTACTGGGCTACACCACGGGGACCGAGCTGGAGTCACTCCACTCCTGCCAATGGGCTCGCTGCGTTTACACCAGGAGCAACGGACATCAGACTCCGGCCCTGACCTCACTGCAGTCAGGGCTTGATCCCAGATTGACCCCAGTGGAGCTGAGTTCAGAATCCGGCCCTGTCCCCATTGCGGTGAGGGGGTGACTCTGCATTGACCCCAGGGGAGCTGAGATCCAAGTCCAGCCCTAAACATCTCCATCTTTTAGAGCAACACTAAGCTGCCCTCCCCTGCTCCCCTTAGATCACATCCTCCCAGCTGGCCGTGCCCCCCACCACCAGCTCCCTGCTGCTCCTTGCAGACAGTGAGGCCGAGATGAAGCAGTGGGTGCAGGTGCTGATGGAGCTGCACCGGATCCTACAGGAGAACCAGCACCACGACCGCTCTGTCTATATCCTCAAGGAGGCCTATGACAATGGCCTGCCGCTCATACCACAGGCCCTCTCCGCTGCTGTCATTGGTGAGGTGACATCGGGGGCGAGGATGAGTCACCAGGGAGGACAGTGGAATCTGCTGGCTGAGGGGTGGAATGGGAAGCCAGGATTCCTGGGCCCTGGGAGAAGAAGTGGGGGCTAGTAGTTAGAGCAAGGAGGGAGGGGTCAGGACTCCTGGATTCTGTTTCCTGCTCGTTCACGGACACCTATAACTTCAGGCAAGTCCTTGTGCCACCCTTTGCCCTGTTTCCCTGTTTGGAAAATGAGGAATAATAAAATCCCCAGCTTCCAAGGGGATGTCGTGACTCGAGCAGCATCTGAGAGCAGTTGGGGCCTATCGGGAGGAGCCAGTCGGCCTGTGCAGCCCAGCCTTTCTCAAGGCCCCTGCCTGACTCTCACACTTGCCCTGCTTGCAGACCGGGAGCGGATCGCACTGGGAACCGAGGAGGGGCTGTTTGTGATTCACCTGCTCACCAACGGTAAGAGTGATCCCGGGGGTGCGTTCGCAGGCCTATGGGAGGGGTTTTGCATTGACACACCTGCAGCTGGGCTGGTCCAAGGGCCAGCACAGGGAAGAGATGGCTAGCCACACCTGGCACTAGTCAAGGCTCTGGATCTGGTGTAAATCTAGAGTTGCCCCCAGAGAAATCTTTGAGGCAGACTTTGGGGTTCAGTGATGTGTCTTGTTACATAGAAACGGCTAGTAAATCTGGTGTAGCTGCACTTAGGTCAGTGGACTTAGGAGCACATTGATATTCGTTACAAACTGGAATAAGTCCACAAAGTCATTTTGATACATAGATAATCTGCTATGAACAGGGGTGCAGCTGGGTAAGTCAGATTTTGTTAAACCTGGTGTGAATCTGGAGTAACTTCATTACATAAATTGGGTTTAGAGACCATGTTCTGCGTTCAGTGACCTGTGGAGAAGCTTCCTTTGAGGTCATTAGAACTGTCTGGTTTTTGCTACATATTGGTATAAATCAGGAGTGAGTCCATGGACTTCACTGGGCTCCTGATTGCATTCTGACCATGGTTACATGCTCTCTCAAGTAGCTGCAGTCAAGTTGTTGAGCCAGAGTCCAGCCTTGGTCATAAACCCGGTGTAAATCTGGAGTAGCTGCACCGAAGTATTCTGATTTACTCAAGATTTACTCCAGTGAGCAATCCATTCTAGGTAATTAAGCCAGTTGCTGATCTCCTTTAATGCTGCTGCAACACAAGATGAATTCCACTGAAATCAATTATACTCTGACTTTATTTTGGAGCATCGGGTCACCCCCAATGTTACGCATAAATTCGATGTAATCTCCACCGAGCCAAGTTCCGATGGAAGTTACAAATCACTGTAAAGGCAGAGCAGCTCATGGAGTTAATCAGAGTCGCTCCAAGTTGACACCTGGGTGTAATTCTGCCAAGCCAGAGGTTGATCCTGTTTACACACCAATGTGATTTCTTACAATATTCCAGAATTAATTAGGGATCACTCCAAATTTACACCGGTAAAGAAAAGCATCTCCCTTCCAGTGCAGCCTCCCTGGCCCTGTAGCAATGCTGCCCCTTGTGATTGCACCTCTCTGACTCATCCTTGTCCGTCTCTCTTTGCAGAGGTGTTCCAGGTGGGCGACTGCCGGCGGGTCCAACTGCTCCTGGTCTCTCCCCAGGCCCAGGTCCTCTCGGTGCTGTGTGGTAGGAACCACAGCGTGCGCCTCTTCTCCTGGCTCGAGCTGGAGACACCAGAGTCCCTGGGAACCAAGATCGCTGAGACCAAGAACTGCCAGGCCATGGTGTCGGGGCTGATCTGCCGGGGCACTACCTCTGTGCTGTGCGTGGCCTCCAAGCGCCAGGTGCTGTGCTACCAGCTCACCCCCTCCCGGCCCTACTCCCAGCGCATCAAGGAGATCCAGGCCCAGGGCTACGTGCAGTGCTTGGACATCATGGGTGACCGGCTCTGCGTGGGCTACCCTGCAGGCTTCTCCCTCTATCCCCTGCTGAACGAGGGGGCGCCCGTCCACCTGCCCCACCCTGAGGACCCCCGTGGAGCCGCCGTGGCACAGATGGAAGCCCTGCGGGCCGTGGAGGTCAGCCTGAGTGAGCTGATCCTGTGCTTCAGTGGGCTGGGGCTCTACGTGGATGGGCAAGGCCGGAGGACGCGGCAGCAGGAGCTAATGTGGCCAGCAACCCCCCTGAGCTGCTGTGAGTGGTGCCCCCTTTGGGTCTGGGGTCACCGGAGGTTGGGGGCAGGCAAGGCCGATGAGGCAGCTCCTGCTTGCAGAGATGCTGCGTGCAGGGAGAAGAGGAGAGCACTATTCTCTCCAGCAGGGGGCAGCCCCATAACCAGAATCTGCTGTCCCAGATCACACCCCAGGCCCATCTGGCCTGGTAGCCTCAGGGTACGTCTAGACCAGTGGTCCCCACCTTTTCAGGTTGGCGGGCGCCAGGGGGCGTAGCCGTTCGCCCGCCGGGCGCCAGGGGGCGGGGACACTTGCACGCCCGGGGGCGGCGCCCCCCAGCCGCATGCCCGGGTGCGGGGTCCCCCCCATAGCCACGCGCCCGGGGAAGGCGCCCCCCCGTAAGCGCCACGCGCCCGGGGCCGGCGCTCCCCTCGTAAGCACCGCGGGGCCAAGGCCAGGGCACGCGCGGCGCCCCCGGGGGGGGGGGGCAAGGTCGGCGCCGGAACCGGCAAGGGCACGCGCGGCGCCCCTGGGGGCGGGACCAGCCATGCGCCCGGGGCTGGCACCTGCCAGCCCAGATTGCTCCGCGGGCGCATGTAAAGAGCCCGGCGGGCGCCATGGCGCCCGCGGGCACCGGGTTGGGGACCACGGGTCTAGACTACCACGTTTTGTCGACGGAAGTTTTGTCGACAGATACTGTCGACAAAAGTTCCGTCGACAAAGAGCATCCAGACACATTGAGTTCTGTCGACAAAGCAAGCTGCTTTGTCGACAGAACTCCGTAGTCTGGATGCAACGTTACAGGCAATAACACCTTCTGTCAACAGAGTTCTGTCGACAGAAGGGGTTATGCCTCGTAAAATGAGGTTTACCAGCGTCGACAAAACTGCTGAGTTCTGTCGACGTTATGTCGACAGAACTCAGCAGTAGTGTAGACGCTGGTATAGTTTTGTCGACAAAACTAGGTAGTCTAGACACACCCTCAGTCTCCACTTGCCTGCCACCCCTGGGCCTGTCTAGCAGGTATCACTCCACACCCACTGGCTCACACTCTGGGCCCGTCTACCCCAGTATCCACACCCACACCCACTGGCTCACGCCCTGGGCCCATCTACCCCGGTATCACCGCACACCCACTGGCTCACACTCTGGGCCCATCTACCCCGGTATCACCCCACACCCACTGGCTCATGCCCTGGGTCCATCTAGCCTAGTGACTCATCTCTGCCAGGCCAGTCAGATGCTTCAAAAGAAGCTTCCAGAAATGCCATTGTGGGCACCAAGGACCACAGACTCATCTCCCTGCCGCCCTTTGGCATAGCAGGCAGTAGACAGCCTGAGCTATGGGAGGATGTATCCTGCCTATAAACATTGCGTCTCTTCAGCTAGAGCCCTGCCTACCATACTCCTCCACACAGACACTTACCTACTTCAGTCACTTGGGGCTGAGGATCCTCTTGTGGCAATGAGTTCCACAGGTTAACATGTCGTCTCATTTTTAAATGAACTGCCATGTATGTGTCTTCTGCTGTCCCCTTGTACAGTGCGAGCCAAGATTGGAGTAAAACGTCAGAGGTATTTAACAAGCCATTTTCATGCCAGCCAGTCCCGCCATGAAACGGACAGCACTATTAGCTGGGATTTGCATGAGTTTAAAATGCCTTTGGTCTCTCTACTCCTAGGCTACAGCGCCCCCTACCTGAGCGTGTTCAGCGAGAACGCCCTGGATGTGTTTGATGTGCGGAAGGCTGAATGGATACAGACGCTCCCTCTGAAGAAGGTGAGGCTTTTAGGGGAAAGAAGGAAGCCCCGTGTCCCAGGATTTAGCCAGGTCTGGAATGACTGTGGAACAGCTTGGCTGATAAAGTGCAGCAGAACTTTTCTTGGATCATTCTTAATTTAATGGGGCTGGGAGCCAGGACTCCTGGGTTCCATTCACAGCTCTGAGAGGGGAGCAGTTTCTCATGGTTAGAGCAGAGAGGGCTGAGGTCAGGGCTCCTAGATGATATTGCCAGCGGTGGGAGAGGAATGGGTCTAGTGACTGGAAAAGAGTCGTGCTGGGAACCTGGACTCCTGGGTTCTCTTTTCAGCTCTGCCATTACCTCTCTACACCTCAGCGTAGTGGGATCCAATGACCTGCCTTCTGGGGGGCTGCCGAGTGGCTCTTTGGGACCAGCAGTGCTCGGGAATGACTCCTGTTCCTTTGCTCAGGTGCGGTCCCTGAACTCTGAGGGCTCCCTCTGCACCTACGGCAGTGAGAAGGTGCGCCTGACCTACCTCAAGAACAAGTCTGCAGGTAAGCCCCGCCCCCGCCCCGCCCCCCAGGCCGTGCAGTCAGAATGCTGGCGGGCTCAGCTGGCAATGCCCCAGGGCAGCTGGACACGGACCTCCCTCATTTACACTGACCTCAGTGTGGAGTAGAGTTTGTTCGTCTCTAGGGTGCTACAGGACCACTCACTTTTTAAGATGTTTTTTTAATCCGTGGAGTTCTGTGGATTGGTAGCCGTGTACCAGCAACAGGCACTAGCTGCTCTCAGAGGTGGGATACAGCTAGGAGCTCACCAGTCGGTTCTGGTTCCAGCCATGTGCCTGGGCTGAGAATCATGCTGCCATCTGGAGCCCCCGCAGCAAGTACTAGTGCCATTATGAAGCAGTGGCGCCTAGGGTCCCATTGTGGCATGTACATTATTAAAAGTACTCCCTTTTAATAGGCCCTACAGGAGTGTGCCCTAAACTTTTTAAGTCATGACCCGCCTGAGGCTGAGGCAAGAGCTGATCTTGGGAGCTCAGGTGTGGGCCTCATTTAGGAGCCAAGCCTGGGTTCCGGGACTGGAGCTTCAGCTTGAGGTGGGACCACAGCATGGAGCAAAGTCAAGGCCAGGCTAGGGTTGGGAGCTGGGGACCAAAGCTGGTGGAGTGGGACTGGAATGGGGCTAGGGGCAGAATGGGGCTGGGTGGCACTCCCTCATCACCACTCTGGGAGGGGCTGGCCAGACCCACTGCATACCCCTCCATAGTGGGGCACATCCCCCCATTAAAGGCCCCTAAGGGAGATGAGGGCCCCATTATGTGCTGTCCATTATTTGTAGCCTTGTGGTAGCATGCAGTGGTCCCATTAGTGCCATTACTGCAGCGCCTGACGGAGATGTTGAGTGCTGCACTGTGAGAGTCAGTCCCTGCCTGGAAGGCCTGAACAGACACAGCTCGGAGGGGAAACAGAGGCACAGAGAGCGAGCGCAAGGCGCTTTCCCGAGGTTAATGGCAGAGTCTGGAATAGAACGTGGGCGTTCTGACTCCGGCTCCCGTACCCAACCCACTAGTCCAGGAGACACTGACATCTAGTGGCTGAATGGCGTCACTACAAGCATATCCATCTTCGTAGTCTCACTTCACCCTCTGCTCCAGACCAGGACGAGTTCAATGTTCCAGAGACCACAGACAACACCCGCCGGCAGCTGATGAGGACTAAGAACAAGCGGAAATTCTCTTTCCGTATATCAGCAGAGGAGAGGCAGCAGCAGAGGAGGTGAGGTCAAGACTGGGGGGAGGTGTGTATCCTGAACTCCCCTCCTGTCTTCCCCCAGAAGCCTGTTGGGCAATAGAGGCTGGTCATGCCCTCCTAACTAGCTTGGCACACATGCTATCTGTAGCCATGAGAGTACTGTACATGTCCCAGTGGTGCCCATACCCCTCCCCCAAAAGGGTCCCATCGTGCTGTGCGTGGTGTTAACCTCCAGGCCTAAAATTCGGGCAGGAGTCCCATCTTGCTGGGCATGATGTGGCCAATCCATGCCTCAAAGAGCTCACAGGCAAGCAGATAAGAGGATAGGTCTTATGATGTTACAAGTGGGAAAGTGAGAAATGGGAAGGGAGAAAGTGACTTGGGCAAGGTCACACATAGAGCCTGTGGCAGAGCCAGGAACTGAGCCTTGGGCTTTTGCTCCCATGCTAGCACCCTAAATCCAATGGAAAAGCTAGCTGGGTAGGGGGAGTGACTGCCCCACTGCCCACCTTGCCCCCCAGACGCCATCATGTAGGTGTGGTGCGCCGAGCACAGTACACAGTGACAAACAAAGGGGTGCACCATGAATGTTCTCACAGCTGGAGTGAGCCTGCCCCCCTACTCCTCCATGGCAACAAATCCTGTCCAGTCAGGCGAGGCCCAGGCCATGCTGGGGGCTGTGTTCTGGGCCACGGGATCATAGGCATGGCCTGGTCCAATGCCACTTGCTCACAGTTTTCCCAGCCACCCGTCACACTAAACCTGGGTGGTGCAGTGACCCTGTGCGCTGCGGCACAATGTTAGGGTGGGGACCCCATGCTGCTGCTGCTGCCTGGCGCATGCTGGACAGATTCACTCCCCAGTGCCCCACTCCTGATCAAATGCCCCTCTCACCTCTGCAAAACCTGCCTCCACCCACTGCTTACATTGCTGTTGCGCCTTGAATCCAGGTGTTGCTATGCACAGGTTTGTCTGTGAGCAGTTCATGCATGTCTCCGGAGCTGTGTGTGTCTGTGAGCTGTTCATGCATGTCTCCGGAGCTGTGTGCATGTGTGTGTCTGTGAGATAGCCCCGGAGACTGCATGAACTGCTGTGTGCATGTGTGTGTCTGTGAGCAGTACATGCATGTCTCCGGAGCTGTGTGCATGTGTGTGTCTGTGAGACAGCCCCGGAGACTGCATGAACTGCTGTGTGTATGTGTGTGTCTGTGAGCAGTACATGCATGTCTCCGGAGCTGTATGTGTGTGTCTGTGAGCTGTTCATGCATGTCTCCGGGGCTGTCTGTGTGCATGTGTGTGTCTTTGAGCTGTTCATGCATGTCTCCGGAGCTGTCTGTGTGCATGTGTGTACATGCGTGTCCCCTTGTAGGGGTGCCCCTGTGTGTCATTGTGTCTGTACACAAATGGCTGTAAGCAGGTCCCTTCTTGTAACTGCGTGTGCCCAGTCAGGGAACTTGCCAGCTATTATCTGCTCCTCGCCGTTCTCCCTGCAGGGAGATGATGCGAGACCCCAGCGTGAGGTCGAAGCTCATTTCTGGCCCAACCAACTTCAACCACCTGGTGCACGTGGGGCCGGGCGATGGGCAACACCGGCTGCAGGACCTGCCCATGGTGAGCACAAAGGAGGAGGTGGGGCTACAGCCAGCTCTGGAGGTGCAGGGAGGGCTGGATCTTCGGCCAAGGTGATGTTTAGTCATGAGAGACCCTACAGTAACAAGCCAGCGTGAGTGAGGGGAGCAACTCTACACTAATTAGCTGTTGCAGTGAGCCTTTGGTGAACCTAGAGTAACAGACTGTCTCTGGTGGGCCCTCAGTGACCGGAGAACCATTCTTTGCTTGGAGGTGTAACCTCTATAGAAGGCTCATCTCTGAACAACCAGTGGGAGAGGTGAGGGGGTTACTTGCCAGGCACCTCCCCCCATGCTCTCCTGCTTAGGTCCCCCCCACCTCAGGTCTTCCCCTTTATGTGCATCCAGCCCCATGCTATTTGCATCTCACAGGCCCAGGAGGAGAAGAGACGGGAGTCCCAGGCCAAGCTGCATCGGCGCAGCTTCACCGAGACCCGGCGCCCCTCGTCCTCCAGCAGCGACACCGCCCTGGGGGACTCTGCATCCGGTAACAGGCTCCCACGACTGGAAGGGGAATGAATCAGGGAGGGAGATGCCCTTCAGGTCCTGTCTGGCCCAGTATGGAATTACTTCCCCCAGGGACAGCCAGTCCTGTGAGACCAGCTGTGCTGTTCTGCTTTAACCACTGGGAATCGCTGCCTCTCCATATACCCCCAAGTCCCCTGAGGCCTCATGCAGGGACCTAGAACCACAATGGTACTCTGAGGCCTTTAGAACAGGACAAGAATTCCAAGTGGGAGGGGGAATGGGGTCTAGAGCAGGGCAGAGGGCTAGGAGTCACAGCTCCTGGGTTCTTTCCCTGGCTGTGCTTAGGACTGAGGAGCCAGACTGGTGGGGGGTCACAGATTCCCTGTGCAGGAGGTGGGAGGGTTTGCACCTGGCAGTGACTATGACTCTGTCTCCTTGCAGCAAAGCGTAAATCCGGCAGCTCCTTCTCTGATGACTCCTTCACCTCCCCACAGGGCCTGTTCATAGGCACTGACATGCTGACAGAGGTAAGAGGCCCCAAGCAATCAGACCCAGCCGACGAGGGACAGGCCTCCTTTGCCAATACGCTCAGCACCACCCCTCAGAGTTGAGAGGCTGCCACCTTGTGGAGCTTAGCCCAGTTCTCCAATTGATCAAAGTTGTTCTGAATTCTTATCCAGTCCTCCAGCATGCTCACAACCCCAGTGTGCATTGTCCACAAGTTTTATAAGCAACCTCTCTTGTCCATTATTTTCATTAATGACTTGGCTGGAGAATAGTACCAGACCCCAAACAGGCTGGAGAATAGTACCAGACCCCAAACAGGGAGATGGCCCCTCTCCATTGCAGCCCCTTAGTTTAACAGTGAACTGCAGCAAACTACTTTTTGGAGTACAGTTTTTCATCCACTTTTGTCCCCCTCCCCATAATAGTTCTATCAAGACCCCATTTCCCCTAGTTTGCTGTAGAGAATGCCATGTGGGACTAAGTCAAATGCACTAAAATCAAGAAACATCCCATCTTCTGCTTCCCCCAAGCCACTCGGCTGGTTGTCCTGACAGAAGAAATTATGTTGGTTTCCCAAGGTCTGCTTTTGACAAATCATCTTGACTATTCCTTAATCTTTAAGGTGCTTACAAATTATTTAATAATTTTGTTCTAATATCTTGCCTAGTAACAAAGTTAGCCAGATACTTTGTAACTCCCTGGGTCTTCTTGGTTCCCCTTTTTCAAAGCAGGGACTTTGTGTGCCTTTCTCCACTTATCTATGAACTCCCCTCCCTCCCCAGAGTTCTGAAAAATAATTGCTAACAGTTTCATGATTGCTTTAGCTTAGTTCCTTACATAGCCGAGAGTAAATTGTAAATTTCATCAGGCCTTGCAGATTTGACGACATCAAACTTAGCTACCTATTCTTTAATCTGCTCTCACCCTCTTTTGGCCTGTGTTCCCTCATCGCTGCTAATATGTGTCGTGTTGAGCATCACCATTAACATTTTTAATGGGGAAGCAAATAATACTGTTAATAATGTGGATGTTGTCTGGGAGCCCTGATTTTGGTTGGGGACCCTAGGTATTAGTCATCACCCACCTGGTAATTATAACAACCTGGCCTGCTGCTCTGACTCCTTGCTTTTCTCTCCTTGCAGATCTCCGATCAGACCTGCAGCCTCCAGCTCTCCATCAGTTCCAGCCAGGGCAGTTCCAGTTCTTAAGGTGTCAGCCCTAGGACCAATGCTGCAAACCAGACCCTCTTGCACATTTATAATCTGTGTTAGCCAGCGATGCCACGAAAGTTGCTGTCGCCACTGCCGTCTATGAAATATTCCCCATGCTGAGGCTGTGCTCAGGGCCTGAGGAATTTGTCCATCCTATATTCTGAAATTCAGAAATGATGGTACCAAAATATTTCCACCCTATTTCCCCTACCTCCCTGCCCCCTTCATTGCCTAAAAAATCTTTGCCGTGGGACACAGCCCTTGCACCCTTGTAGCAAGAGGAAGCTACAATCTGCTAATGAAGCATATGGGTGAAGAAGAAGAAAGCTCCCACACACGCAGGCATGCTGTCCCAGGGAGCACAGCAGCTTCTTCCTTGGCTCTGGATACCCCAGGGGGATGATGCAACAAGTGGAAAGGGAGCAGGTGAATCTGCCTTCTAACCTACCTGGGCAGTGGGAGCTGCATGGCCTGAAGATTCCACTGCTGCCTGCCCTGGGTGCTACTTCACTGTACCTGGAACCCATAGAGTGGAAAGCATCAAGGATTGTGGTGCGGGCCTTGCTTCTCCCAGCAATTCCCAAATCCTGGCAGCCATCTGAATTGGGGCTGGATTAGGCCCTTTTTTTACTGCTGTGTCACATAAATGAGTCCAGATGGGCCAGATTCTGATCTCGGTTATCACCTGTATCGCTCCATTGGAGTAAATCTGGTTTCACAGGAATTGGATTGTCATCTGCCACTGCGTATTCAGGTTCTTGTCGAACCACTCAGGGATTGGGTTGCTTTGCTGAGTCGTCATGACATTGTTTAATCCTGGTTGTATTTCCTTAAGTGTTTTTTTAAATGTTCACAGTTCTGCAAGAACAAAGAGATGCCGAAACCAAAGATTATCTATTTCCATTCAAAGGAAGGGGAAAGAACCCTTCCAGGAATGCTAATTCTGGGGGACACTAATTTAAAGGTACAGGGTGAATCAAAGACCAGATATATTTAGGAAGCAAATGTGTAAATAATTGGACAATTGCACCATTAAATGCTGTGCAAAGGTTTGCAGTCTGTTCTGGTCTATACAGCAAGGGAGGATGTGCTGAAAGAGGGACTGATACCTGTTGATATAAGGATCATGGCTTGTGGATGCAAATAAGGCTTTGTGTGTGTGTGATAAATAGGCAATAAAGCTCAGGTATTTAATGGGGAGGGCGCGCAAGCTTTGGAAACGTTGTTCAAGGATTGTGAACTGAGTGCTGGCAGTTTTACAGCAGGATTGGCTGCTTTTCTAACAGGCCTGCGCACATTCAAACAGGAGTGGGCTCTTCTAGCTTTCAATGCTGCAATGACACCAGTACTTTTCACCCATATACACCTACTTCTGCAACTGTGGCATCTGGCTCCCCTTTGCACACAGAGGCTCTGTCTAGACTGGCAAGTTTTTCCAGAAAATCAGCCACTTTTCTCGAAAAACTTGCCAGCTGTCTACACCAGCCACTTGAATTTCCGCAAAAGCACTGATAATCTCATGTAAGATCGTCAGTGCTTTTCCGGAAATAATATGCTGCTCCCGTTCGGGCAAAAGTCTTTTTCCAAAAAACTTGCGCAAGAGGGCCAGTGTAGACAGCAGAGATTTATTTTCCGCAAAAAAGCCCCGATCGCGAAAATGGTGATCGGGGCTTTTTTGCGGAAAAGTGTGTCTAGATTGGCCATGGACGCTTTTCCGCAAAAAGTGCTTTTCCGGAAAAGCATCCTGCCAATCTAGACGTGCTTTTCCGAAAATGCTTTTAACAGAAACATTTTCTGTTAAAAGCATTTTCGGAAAATCATGCCAGTGTAGACGTAGCCTGTGGTCCTGACGTCCTGCATGAAACAGAACAGGCCCCAGGCTGCTGTACGTGACCTCATGCTTCCCCACAGGCAGGATGATGTTTTACCCCAGTGCAAATCTGAAGTGCTGGCAGGGAGGGCTCCAGTAACTACTCTAAAGCAGCCCAGTCCCTATACTGTTGTGTGACTGAGCCAGGGAACCACCAGTAGGTGCCTGGCTGACAGTGACCCGCATGGGCAAAGGGGACTGGTGCTCTCAGGAGAGGGGCCGGCTTTCAGTGACCAGAAGCAAACTACAAACATTCCCCCTCTGCCAGGGTGGGGAGCTCAGCTGCTTCCTGCGCTGGGGCGACTCACAGCCACCTCTTTCCTGCCCCCTAGTGCCATTTCCATGCACAGCCACACCCAGCTGAAAAAGCTAACAGGCGCATGCACCTTGGAAACAAGGCGGCAGTCCCAAGCAAGTGATTTTTAAACACATCAAGCATTTCCTGTTGGTTATGGCTGGTAGCCAATGGGGAGCCAGGAGCTGGGTACAAACCAGGAAGTGGCCTCCCTGCAAGTAAGTGGCAGCTGCACAGCATCCAGTGTAAGGATGTTAAGGACTAGTCAACTATCCAATGAGGAAATGCTTATCGGCTAGTCAAGTCAACTAATCGATTCTCCCCTCCCCCTGCAGCTAGAGGCAGCAAGGGGGGAGGGAAAAGGGGGTACTTTAAAGTGGCAGTGCCGCACGGAGCCCATATCTGTGCAGTGCTGCCACTTTGAAATGCTGCCACAGTGTTTGCATGGAGCCTGCAGTCAGCTGGGGACTCCCCAGCTCTTCCTGGGTTCCAGCGTGGAGTCCCCAGCTGATCCTGTGTCCTGCGGAAATGCTGTGCGGAGTCTGGGATCAGCTGGAGAGTCCCCAGCTGACCCCGGGCTCCAAGTGGCATTTCAACGCGGCAGCAGAGCATGGAGCCCAGGTTCAGTGGGGGACTCAGAGTCTCCCGCTGACCCCAGGCTTCATGAGGGCACTTCCGCTTTGAAATGCACAAGAACCCCTGCTGGGGACTCTTGTAGATTTCAAAGCTGGCACCCACGTGCAGCCCGGAGTCAGTGGGAGTTCCTGCTGGCCCCAGGCTGCACACAGAGTTCCGTAGTCCTCCTTTGGGATGTACAAAAGTCCCAGCGGGGACTCATGTACATGTCAAAGGAGGAATGTGGAAGGGCCTAGTTAAATAGTCAATGGAAATTCCATCAACTACTCAACTAGTAAATAATTCGATATTTAACATCCTTAATCTGGAGCAGGGGAGAGAGTGAGCTGCAGCCCCAGGTTGAGGGTCCCTCCACCACAGTCCATGCTCACAGGGCGCTGTTATCACTCCTGGCAGCACCTGCAAGAACCCTTCCGATCTTTTGCCCAGACAGCAGAGGTCAGGCCTCACAGGCTGCTTGCACACAGATACTTCCTCTGTCACATACACAGTATACTGGGGGCGGGGGGGGGATTGTGTGTGTGAGAAAAAGTTGGGGAGAGGAGGGGCTCCATGTGAGAGAGAGAACGAGAGAGGGGAGACTGTGTGAAAGAAAGAAAGGGTGGTGGTGGAGTGAGTGTGCGTGAGTGAGAGAAAGAGAGAGAGAGAGCGTGTGTGTGTGAGAGAGAGAAAGACTGACTTTGTGAGAGGATGAGAGAGATGAGTCTCTCAGGGATTCATTCTGATTTAAACACAGATCATTTAAAATTAATTTATTCCTACATCCTTTATATACAACAAGGAAGACTGCAGCACATACAAGAAGAATGCAAATAGCCACACAATCACCCAGCTGCTTTTTACTGAGAAGCACGCAGAATAAATACAGTAAAACCACAAATCTGTGCATCCCTGCATGCAAGTGTACCTGGTTGGTGGAGTGGCCATATTGCTGATGTATGTATAAACTAACATTCTAAGAACATATATACAAGCTATAACTAGAGCTTCCACTGTCATGTTGCCCGTCAGTCCAGTTTCCTGGCTCCCAGTTTCATAGGTCCCTTTGCCACCTTCCTGTCCGCCCTTTTAGCTTCCATCTCCTTCTTCCGCTCCTCTCGCTTCTTGCGTGCTAATTCTGCCCTGCTGAGCCCTAGGGAGACACAAGAATTCCCTGCTAGTAGGAATAATGCTGGATGGAACCATCATAGGCAACTTTCCCACTTCAGCAACTCACCCTGGTCAGAGTCCACGGATTCCCAGTTTTCCTCTGTACCCCACTCACCAATGGCGTCCAGGCTTCGCTAGCAACAGAAGTTAGACTCAGAATTAGCACGGTTATGGCCTTAACTTGGCAGCAAATGTTTTAACAGTGAGGGGGTGACAACACAATAGTCACACACAAGGCCACTGTGTAGAAGTGGAATGGGGCTGACTTGGCCCTTCCCAGGCTATTGTGGGGTTTGTAAACCCCCCTTCGTTGTGAGACACGGAGAAACTTACCTGGGTCTCTGCTGTTGACTTGTGAGTAGGGATGATGGAGAAGAACGGATCTGGTTTCTCTGCACTCAACGAGCTGTCCCAGTCATATTCACTGGCCAGTTTGGTCCCTTCTGGCTGGGCCACAGGAGCTTGCTGTGAGGGGGCCAGTTTCTGTGCTGTCCAAGAATCAAAATCCTCCTCCCAACTGTCCTCTGCCACAGAGCTTTGTCCCTGAGCACCCCACTTCTTGTGGCTCCAATTAGATCCAACCTCCCAGCCAGAGCTGGTCCAGTCTGATTCCTGTTTCTTGCAAGAGCTGTTGGTCTGTTAACGATAAGGGGGAGCAGGGGCGGGGAACGAGAAGATTGATCAGTCCCACAGAAAGACGACAAACAAACTGTGAGACAGGAACTGAAGGGGCTTCCAGACACGGCCACTCTAGCCACTAGATCACACTGTCTCCCTCCAGACTACAGCACAGTGTTCATTGTTTCTAGTCTGAATGAAGGACCATGATCAAGTTGCATTTTAACCTTCTCTGGGATAAACTAAACAGGCTGAGCGGCTCAGGTGTCCCCTTTCCCAGGCTCAGTGCTCTGCTGGCCTTTTCCAAATGGACAGCATCCCATTTTGGAGTGCGGCCACTGGAACCAGGCACAGTATCCAGTTATGGTGTCACCACTACCACAGGCAGGGATGATACCTCCCCCATTCCTTTACTCCTACTCAATATTACACGTTGCACCTCCCTTAACCATCTCATCTCTGTCATCCAACAACATTCAGGATCTGGCAGGACCACAGATGCTCCTGGGATGAGAGAACCCCGGAGCAGGAGGGCCAAGAGCTGGGGGCTTCAGAAGCCAGGGCAGCCCAGGCAGCAGTGGAGCGCTATCTGGGATGCCTGCCGTCTGGCTGAGGGGCCAGGACCATGGCTGCCCAGTAGGGGAAGATTGGCTGGGGCAGCACCATGATTGGGACAGCTGGGCTGGCCGTGGCAGCCTGACAGAAGCAGCACAGCTGGGGCCATGTGCCTCCCAGCAGCAGGGCTGGGACTGTGGATGCAGCAGCCTGGGAGGGGCAGCCTGGCAGAAGCAGCACGGCCAGTCACGTGCCACTTAGCAGGTAGCGGGGCTGGGGCTGGCCAACAGGCAGCCTGGCTGGAAGGAGCAATGTCAGGGGACCTCCCGTTGTCCGGCAAATTCCCTCATCCAGGCCCAGTCAGGTCCCAAGGGTGTTGGACCAGGAAAGTCCAACCTGTACCCTGCTTATACATCCAAGATTGTTTCGATGTCACTGTAGTCCAAGATACAGTTATCCTGCCCCATTACAGTGATCTAAATTCTCTGTTCCCAGATGTTATGATCCTTCATTCTTATGCAGCACTCTTCCTCGGTAGACGTCAAAGCACTATTATCTCCATTTCCCAGATGGGGAAACTGAGGCACAGGTGGCCTCTTAGTCCTAGTCTAGTGCCTTATCCACTAGACCATGGAGCCCAGAAAGGGATACTTGCACTTAAGACAGCATATGGTGTAGTGTCAGAGTGAAAACATGTGTGGAAATCAACCTACCATCTTGGCTGCTGGCTTCTTTGACACCAAGGCTGGTTCTGCCCAGTCCGGGGTGTTCCAGTCATCCGGGCTCGCCTGCTCTTTGGATGACTCAGTCTCTTGCTACAAGTCAAAACACAGAAAAGGAGGCTCAGCACATGAGGAGGCAGAATCTCCAGTCGGGCAGCAACAGCCAATACAGCAGAAGTCACCGGATGGCATTGTGGTGCACACTCTTCTACGTGTGTGCAGTAGCCAGTTTTGGAAAACGTGCAGTGCTGCAGTTCGCTTGGGGAAGCATGCATGCCTGCTTTTCAGGGGCTATTCCAAGCTGTGCAGGGTGTTTGCTGCCTGCCTTTAATCTTTTTAGCTACAGCAAATTCTTGGGGCAGAATTGCTTCTGGGGAACTGAGAATGGGGCACTAGCACCTAGACCAGTGGTCCCCAACCTTTTGGAGCTGCCGGGTGCCCAGGGGCGGGGCCGCGCATGTGCCGCATGCCCGGGGGCGACGACCTCATGCACCGCGTGTCCAGTGCTGCCAATTCGCCACGTGCCTGGGGCCGGCACCCCGCATGCGCCGCGCGCCCGGGGCAGGGCTGGCCCCGAGCACTTGGGACCACTGACCTAGACTGAGAAACTTGAAATGAGATTGCCCTGCATACCTTTTGTGGCTGCCTCTGCCTCAGGACTGTACAGGCAGTGTAAATAAACAAACTGCATTAAAATTACTCCCGCTCCACTAATTTCCCTCCACACAGTGAGGTAGCCCACCTGTTATCCTAAAATAAACTCTACTGCAGATGAAAGGGTGTTGCTCACCTCCAGGCTTCCCCAGTCTTCCTCATCCCATCTATCTGTGGAATTCTTGTCTTCCTCAGTCACTTCCTCCTCCAGATCCCACTGGCTGGATGGAACAGGAGCTGCTGGTACTGTTGCTGGAGAAGGAATGTGGCTGGCTCCTTAAAGAAAAAAGCCCTCAGTATTAGAAGGTGTCTTTCTCTGAGAGTGGCCTGCATCAAGTGCATTAGGGGAACTGTGCCCAAGTTTTCTCCAAACTCCTGTTAACAGCTGGTGCATGACTGCTATAGCTACACTGGCCAACTTCTCAGGGATCCCTTCCAAATCCCTTGTTCATGTATTTGTATGTTGGAAGGTGCTAATTGCTGCCATCACATGAGTCCTGGATACAAAAACATTCACAGCCCTAATTACAGTCAATGGGTGCACCAAGCAGATTCAACAGAAGAAGCAATTAAGCCATTCTATGTAGTAGAAACAGCTACAAAGAATGGAGGAATCAACCAATGCATGTGGTAGGTCAGAATCGAGACTGTGGAGACTACGAGATCAGTTGCAGACAGTGTGTGTTGGAGGCAGAAAGCCCAGAGAAGCACTGAGCAATTATTTTGGAGGGTAATGTGATCTAAGACCCCACATGGGGAATAGAAATGGGTCAGCACACAAAGGCCTAAAAAGAACCAATAGCTGGAAGGGGAAGCTAGAAAAATTCAAAAGGGGTATCAAGCATACGTTTGCAATAGGGTTGCAGAGAGAACTGAGTTAAATAATGAAGCAGGAAAGTTGGATTAGGGCTATTCCTGTTTTACATTTGGGCTTTTAAATTATTTGCCTAACCAAATTATTTTCACTGGTTGTGATCATTAAAACATGCACCATTCTTACCTTAAATGTGATGCTATTTTTTTTTACTAACCAGCAGGATACACTACACATTTATTTAAGCAATTATATAGCTTGATATATATTTACTCAGATTTTTAATTGTTTCTTATTTATTAGGCAATTAATTGTGATTTGTGGAATTCAATTAAAAATGAGCAATCCCAGCTTTTTAATGTTTGTAATAGCTATATAAAACTATTTTAAATGTGCTGGAAAATGAAAGTATATTAAACATATTTTGTATTTAAAACAAACTGATGTTTATTCATAGACTGGAAAAGAGAAAATAAACTATCCTGCTTTTTCAACTCCCAATCACTTTCTCAATTTTGAATCAACTAGTCATTGAACTGAAGTACAGGTTGAACCTCTGTAATCCAGACTTCCGTAGTCTAGCAACACCCTTGATCCAGCATCTTCAGCAATCCTGTAGGTGTTCTAGGACTGGAACACTCACGGGGAAAAACTGGCGGGCTGGGACCAGGGAAGAATGGAATCCCAGTGACCTAAGAAAGGGATCCCGGATGTTAGGAGCAGAGGGGCTGGCACTGACGTCCCCTGATCCAGAAAATTCCCTGGTTTGGGACCAGTCAGGTCCAAGGGTGCTGGACTAAGGAGGTTCGACCGCTGCTTGAATAAAGTGAAATGAAGAAAATATTCTCTCTGCAGCTCCAGAAGAGGCTACTGTGATCAAAAGTCATTCAGCACTTCAACAAATTCTGGCTCCAAGTTCTTCGGTGGTGATTTCCACCAGTTCAGTAGTTTGATTTTCTTTAAAACTTTGGCGCCAGGTATATACTACTGAATTTGTTTCCATTTAATTTAAATGCTTTTAATAGACTCCAGTATTTTTAGGCTTTAACATAATTTATTAAGAGATCACATTTAATTTTAAGTAGGTTTATTTTTTAATTAAAAATTTAAAAAATCTGATTTCTTCAATTATTTTAATTTGAAGCAATCATTTCTATCTACCACGACAATAAGGTAAAGCAAGAGTAATAGAGCAAGTTACCAAGAATTGTAGTGGATTTTCCATCACTGTCAATTTTTGAATCAAGATGGGATGTTTTCCTAAAAGATCTACTCTATTTCAAATAGGAATTAACACAAGGAAATCCTATGGCTTGTATTACACCAAAGATAAGAGTAGGATCAGTGGTTCTCAAACTGCGAGTTGCAATCCCATTTTAATGGGGGTGCCAGGGCGAGCATTTGACTTGCTGGGACCCAGGCTGAAGCTCAAGCTCCTCCCCCTTCCTCTCACCCCCAGGAGCATGTAGTAATTTTGCTGTGAGACTGCAATTAAGTTTGAGAACCCCTGAACTAGGTCACAAGGTCCTTTTTGGCCTAAACATCTGAGTAGGGGGCAGAATTGAGGATTTCTGAGCAAGGAAACTGCTGTTGTTAGTTTCTACTTGTGTTCAGGGAAACGGGACTTTCTGTGCATTTTTAATAAACAGACAAAATTACACAAAGAATAAAACTGGGCAAAAAATTTCAGCAAATAGTAAATTAGCTAAGAAATGCATTTTGAGGGGCACTAAAACTATATGCCATATTCAACCTTAACTTGCAAATCAACTTTTTGTTTAGAAAAGTTTTGGTTACAAATTTAGCCAGATTGATTTCAAAAATTGTTTTGTGTTTTTCGTTTTACTTCAGGTGTTTTTCTGAGCTGACTCAGTTTTTCATTTCAGCAACCAACACTGAAAAACCATCACTTATTCACTCAACTCTAACTAACAATATACCTGACTTGCATCACTGATTTCCACCATTATGGAAACAACCCTGCAAAGTCCCAAATACTGGCCAAGCGCTTGAGCCAAAGGGACACTGATCCTTATTATTACACACTGGCTAGTCTTCTGCAGGCTAACTGCATGCTGCACACACAAGTATTTCTTTTTATCGCTTGAAATGTTGCTTCTGCTGGCTTCAGTGCCAAGTGCTGCATGGCTATTCCTAGAAATTCTGAGGCCACCACCCAGAGGAGACTGGTGAAAGGGGTTGGGGGGAGCCACTGGCCACGTGACTCCTCTGCCAACCTGGGGAATGGCCAGGACAACTCCCCTCCATCCCAGGCCCCACCTCTCCCTTGCACCACCCCTCCCCACTTCTTCCCTGCCCTTGCACCATCTCCCACTCCACCTCTTCACATGCACGCCCCCCACACCCACTGGCAGTGGTGGGGCAAGCAAACAACGCAGCCGCAGCTTGCTTTGCTTCTTTGGCTGTGTTGCTGAACACCTGCTGTGGGCCCCAGTCTTCTCACAACTGCTGGCTGGCCCCTTGCCCCTCCTGCCCACAGCATTTGGGGGCACTTGCCCCCACTAAACATCATCTATGCCACCACCTCCAAGTGCACAAAGCCCAACTCAAGCATTGAGATTACAGCTGTGTAAAGACTGACCAACACCTGGTGGCTCCAGTGCACCTCCGGTAGGGGTTTCCACAGCTGTCTGTCCTGCCGAGGTCCCAGCATTGGTTCGGATTAGCTTTGACGTGAGTGATGAGACCCCTGTGACGGCCCAGCCTGCCCAGCTGGCAGCTGCTCCAATCCCAGGGCTCGTGGAAGCTGCATGAATGTCCTTTTCTGCAGAAGGAGCAAAAAGAAAAAAGGGAAAACGTGCATTAGTTTTGTTTGGTATTTAAAGGCCTGAAGTCTTCAGTGCAGGATTAGGCTTGCTCACCCAGTTCAGAGAGCTGAGATGGGTCTTCAGAGACAGCTTCTAGCTTAGTCATGAAGCTTCGAATGGCCTTGAACGTCTAGGAGATAGAGGCAAAGTTACTGGGAGCCCTTGTGGCACCAGTGACTGCCCAGATCCCAATAGAGGTTGGGTGCCAGCAGCCAGCATCACAGTAGGCACCAGAATGGAGTTGGCCAAGACTGGAGGCCCCCAGTGTGCTGGACACTGGAGCTGGAGGCTGGGAGTTAGTGGCTCTTCCAACTGCACTCCAGATCCAACTCACCTGATCCCTGACTGTCTTTTCAGGGTCAACTGTCAGCACACAAAGAACTGGTAGTATTTTGAATGCACAGTCATTCATAGAGTAGAAGTTGTGAGTGGCAGCAAATCCCAAGACACCTGCTGCCCGTGAGGGAGCAAATGGGTCTTTTGTGGCACGGCTGAAGGCAGAGATCAAAACTCTTTGTCTAGTCTGGAAAGAAGAGAATGGTCAATTTATTATGTGTATTGTAGTAGCACCTGGAAGCCCCTGTGACAAATCAAAACCCTTTGTGCTAACCCTGCACAAACACACAAAAAACAGTCCCCGTTCTTAAGAGCTTTTAATGTAGACAGACTAGCCAGACACAAGGTGGAGAAAGAAAGATTACCTCTGTTTTACAGCCAAAGAACACTGAAGCATTTTGACCAAGGGGTTACACTGACTTTGTGGCAGAGCTAGGAATCAAACCAGGTGGTACTTTAACCACAAAATCCTCCTGCTTCTCCTCCTGAAAGCTAAAGCATTGCTAGGATCTCCAATCCACACTTCCCCACTTAAAGTGGCCACAATCTTCCTCTGCATCATATGAGCTCTTGGTGGGAAATAGAGATTTTAAAGGGAATTGGTCCAGGGAAAGAAACCAGGGTCTGTGTCCCTATTTTCCCCGTCCCGCCCAGCACTGGGTCCCTCTGGAGTGCAGGAAATTGTCTCATTTCACTCACGCTGGCATTGAGGTAAGGACCAATCTTTCCAAGGCACACGGTGGTGTTGCATCGAATGGGCCCCTGGTCATCCTTGGCTTGCAGACGGGCAAAGTGCTTCATCAGCTCCATGTTGAGGTTGTTCTCATTCAGCTTGGGGGCTAGAAGCAGCATCGACTGTGAGGGGAGGAAAGAGGCTGGTCATGGGGTAGCTCAGGTCTAATAACATCTAACTCTTACATAACACTTGCCATCAGTCACTCTCAAATGCTTTACAAAGGCGGCTGATATCAATAACCCCATTTTATATATAGGGAAACTAAGGCATGGGGTGTTAAAGTGATTTGCACAAGGTTACCCAGCAGGCAAGTGGGAGAGACAGGAATTTAACCCAGGTCTTCTAAATCACAGTCTAATACCTATCCATTAGGCCATGAGGCTTCCCTAGTTCACAGGATGTGTTGAAAGCATGGCTAACAACATGGGGGCATCCCTTGTACAGCTGCAGCAGGGCTTTTATCCTCAGTAGGATGCTAGTATTATGCAACACTTCTATTGGAATGGAACTTAAAGGGTTTATGCCCCATTGTGTCAGGCACTGAACAAACAGAACAATTATAGCCGGAGAAAACCTTTTTGACAAAACAGTTTTCCGCAACAAAGCACAGTCTAGTCAAAAATGAAACAACGTGAGGTGATGTGGATTTTGAAAACATTCTCAATGAAAGAAAGTCCAAGTGATTAGACTGTTTCAACTTTATCATTTAATTGTATTTAGTTTCTACTTCTATATTATATTAACTTTAATATTAGATTACATTACAGGCACTGTATTTACTTACATTTAATACTGTAGTGTTTTGACAAATCAAACTATTCAACATTATTGAGAGCAAATGAGAGGCTACATGATTCACTTTATTACATGAACTTGTATGTTATATATTTATATTTACAGTATAATTTATATATTGTTTTGATATAAACTAAATGCTTTTATCTTTTTAAAATGAAATAACTTGGCATTATCAAAACAAAACATTTCAATGATTCCAAATCAATTTTTTTCAGAGCTTTCATTCCATGGGAATCAGAAGAAGAATCATTTTTGAAATGTCAGAATTTCCCATGGAACAGAAATTTCATTTCTGAGCCAACAAATAACATCATACTCCCCGCCCTCAGAGAGCTTAACAAGGGGTCTGGCCCCATTATTTCAGGCACCACACAAATATGGTCCTATCTGTCCCAGATCACATATTATAGTCAGGCAACAGAGTAACAGCCATTGGGGTTTGGAATTGACATGTCCTGTAGAGGCAGATAATTCAATAGTCCTTTGTCTGTCAATGAAGCCCCTTAATATCAAGGAAAGGGCTGAGTTAAACCTCACTGAAACTGGGAGAGAAGGAGGTAACTGCTACGCTTCATTAATGGTGCATGTAAGAAGCCATTAAAGCTTCTTTATGAACTTAGAGCTGAAATATTAAGGAGCCTTCAACCATTGTTCCCTGTAGGGATGTAAAAGAATAGTCAAATAGTCAACTTATGCTTATCAGGTAGTTGAGTTGACTACCTGCATTTCCTCCCACTCCTTCCTGCTGCTATATCAGAAGCAGCTGGGGGGAGACGGAGGAGCAGGAGCTGGTGGGAATGGCTTAAAAGCTGGTTCCCTCCCCGGGTATTGTCTCTGCAGTGGGGACGGGGGGCAGGGGAGGCAGAGGTGCAGCTGTCTGGAGCAGGTGTGAGGCAGACGAGGTGTGTGCTCCAGTCCTGCAGTAGGGTGGCGGTGGGGCTGGAGCGCCAGCATGGGCTCCCCAATGCTGGGGAGGAGCTCTGAGCCTCAGGGGCTGGATCCAGGCAAACTGGGGGCTGCATGAAGCAGTCCCAGCTCATGCCGGGTCCCATGCTGCACCTCTGCCTTTTAAATGTAGTCAGAGCCGCAGAGGGGGTAGCGAGCATCCCCCCATCAACTACTCGATTAGCTGGTTATCCACAATTTAACATCCCTAGTTCCCTGTAAACTGTGCAGTTGTGCAGCTGCTCAGGAGAAATTCAAATGTTGCCCTGATGATTAGTAGAGCACTCACAGCGAGGCTTCTTGTTTCTCCTGATGGTGCACATAAAAAAAATTCATTCTGCACATGGATGGAAAAAATCCATACATGGATAGAAACAGAGGGAACATTGGTTCTAATAAAAACAAGTGTGTGTCAGCACGTATGCGGCTGCCCAGGCATTTGAATTCAGGGGACAGAGGGGCCTTCCTAGGCATTGTTTTAGCAGAGCTGTGAGAGAAAAAAGACACCAGCTACAGGAGAAGGTGGCAAGGAAGCACCAGACACAGAAGCACGGGAAGAGGGTTTTGAGAAATGCCCTCACTGATAAAAATGGCATCTTATTTCCAGTCAGACTTTTTCTAGCTCCAACTTTCAACCACTGGATCTTTTTAGATGTTTCTCTGCCAGACAGAAGTCCATTAATAAAGATTTGTTGCCCATGGGGGTATTTATAGACAGTGACTAAGTCACCCATTACCCTTCTTTTGATAAGCAAAATGGATTGCCAGTAGGGATGTAACAGTACAGTTGATTAACCGATTAGCAAAAGCTTATAGGTTAATGCTATAGACTACATGCATTTTCCCCTGTATTTGCCAGTACATTTTTAGCAGGCTGGCCAGCAGTCCAGCTCAGTCCTGGCTTGAAACAAGTCCGGGACCTATCCCTGCTGTGGCTCTGCATTTAAAGTTTATTAGGACCCAGGTGGACAGGCAGCCTGGCACAGTTCTGGCTTGCACTGAGTCCAGGAACTCAGATCCACCCTAGACAGTGGCTGCTGCCACCCCGCACTGCTGCCTCTTTATCAGAGGCTGCAGCACAGAATGACAGGCAGCTGGACCACTAGGGGAGCTGGTTTTTAAACTGTCTCCCCTTACAGACCAGCTCCTACCTGGCACCCTGCACTGCTGCCTCCGATACAGAGGCAGCAGCACGGAATGGCAGGGGGCTCCTCAGGAGTGAGGCCAGAGCACACAGGCTGCTGGCCCCACCCCCGGGGACTACAGAATAATCAACTAACCAATGAGAATTCTTGAGGTTACTCGGCTATTCAATTAACCGATATTTAAGATCCCTAATTGCCAGATGCAGTCCCCAGCTTGCTTGGATCCAGCCCCTGAGGCTCAGAGCTCCTCCCAGCATTGGGGAGCCCATGCTGGTGCTCTAGCCGCCCCATCACCATTCTGCCGCAGGGCTGGAGCACACAAAATCTACTAGCCTGGACATCACTAGGTTCTGGTGTGGGAGCCGAGCGTGGGGAGTATCTTTCTCCTTCTCAGTGGGGGCCACACCAGTGAGAGGTTTGGGGATTTTTTTTCTTCTTTTTGGGGGGAATGGGGTGGGAGGGGTTGGGTTTTTTTCTTTTCACTTGTGTGTGTGGCCCCCAATTGATTTTTCTGTGGGTCAGCAGTCCCTGACCCAAAAAAGGTTCCCTCTAGCCCCGTCCTAGCTCTTTTCTGAACTCTCTACTTTATCCACATCCTTCTTGGAAGTGTGCGTGTCAGAACAGGGGACAGTATTCCAGCAGTGGTTACACCAGAGCCAGATATTAAGGTCCAGAACCACCCTATGCAAGATCCCCCTTTATACATCCAAAGATCACATTAGCCCTTCTACTGTTCTACCTTCACTGTCTGCTCACGAATGGCCGGGTTGGTGTCCAGGAAGCCATGCACAACGTGGGGAAAGATCTGGGTGTTGACAGTGGGTTCGTTGAGGTATTGAATGAAGTTTTCCATCTGCAACACAAACATATATGCATGTGCTGCCAGTCAGGACTTAAATGTTCAGTCTAGTTCTGAGCAAGATCTACGTATAGTCAAAATTATGAGGACTCAACATCATCTGGGGAGAGCCAAGAACAGAACCCAGATGTCCTGATTCCCAAACACTACTTCAACACCTTTGACATCAAACCTTTCCAGACCTAGGACCAGAGCCAGAAATCCTGGCTCTGAGTCACAGCGGCAAGACACTTCTTCCCAGAGCCTGGCATTGAACCCAGCTGTTCTAATTCCCAGCCCCCTCAACCTAACAACTAGGCGATACTCTCTCCCAAAACAGATCCCCAAAGTCCAGTCCACTAATTCTGCGATCTAGCCACCAAGCCACTCTCTTTCCAGAGCTGAGCTGAATCCAGAAGTGGCAGTTCACATTCTTCTTGGTTCTAAACCCTAGACAGACCCCACTCCCCTACCAGAGCCAGGAACAGAACCCAAGTCCAGACTCCCCATTCCCTCCCTGCTCTAACAAGAACATAAAAATGCTGTTCCTGCCAGGGCCGCATTATGACTTTCGTGGGCCTTCGGCACTTTTGCCTTCATGGGCCCCTCCCACCATAATAATATCAATATTAAAAATTATTTTTGATATAACTTTAAATACTTCAACATTTTTTTTTTCTGTTTTAGGCAAAATTTAATAGATTTTCGTGGGCCTTAAAAGTTTCATTTTTTTTCTGATGTTAGAAAAAAATTAAAACATTTTCTTCCACCCTAAAAGTTCATTTTTTTTCTTCTGATTTTAAAAGAAATTAAAACATTTTCATGGGCCCCTAAAAGTATCGTGGGCCCTAGGCACTGTGCCTACTGTGCTTCATGGATAAGTCGGCCCTGGTTCCTGCTAACCCATCTGACCCCTGGATCTGCCCAAGTATGCAGGCTGATCACTGACCTGCTGCAGCAGTCGTATCCTCATGGCTCGGTCGGTGGAGGAGAACATTTTGACGATGACAGGAATGATCTTCTGCTGATATTCTTCTGCGTTCAGGAACTTTCCTACCTGCAGGAACACTGGAAGTTAAAAAGGAGGCTTTGGTCCTGGAGGAGATGTGGGACATGCAAAGCTCTACCAATAAATTAATCTGAAGATGCTCCTGGGGTACCGTTGTCAGCTCTGGGCATCATCTCCTCCACAGTCCATGCTGGTAGGCCTGGGAAATATAGGATGTTCAGATGTTCTAGTTTATGGGGAATGGGGTCCCCTAATTTCCACAGCCACTCCCCTCTTCCCACAAGATCATGTGTCAGTTCATGAGGAATGTGTAGTGGTGGCTCAGCTCTCTGGCCTCAGTTTTCCTTCTCCTGGCATGGGGGAAATGAGAGAGCACACGGAACCCTGGCATGGAAGACCAATCAAGGACTCCGATGTGGAAGAGTGAATGGGGCTCTTAGTGTCAAGCCTGGCCTCTAAGGATGGAGATTCCACCCCCTATTTAACCCATTCCAGTGCTTCATCACCCACCTAATAAAACTTTTTCCTAAAGTCCAACCTAGACCTCTGCCACTTCAACATAAGACCACTGCTTCTTGTTCTGTCCTTTTCCACCACTGAAAACAGCCTGGCTCCATCCTCTTTAGAACTCCCTCTCAGATAGGTGAAGGCTACTACCAAATTACATCTCATTCTTCTCTTCTGCAGACTAAATAAACCCAATTCCCTCAATCTCTCCTCGTAAGTCACGCACCCCAACCCCCTAATCATTTTCATTATCCTTCACTGGACGCAATACTCCAGATGTGGCCTCACCAGTGCCAAATAAAGGGAAGTAATCACTTCCCTTAATCTGCTAGCAATGCTCCTACAATGCAGCCCAATATCTCATTAGTCTTCTTGGCAACAAGGACACACTGTTGACTCAGATCCAGCTTCTCATCTACTGTAATCCCCAGGTCCTTTTCTGCAGAATTGCTGCCTAGCCAATTGGTCCCCAGCTTATAGCAATGGATGGGATTCTTTTGGCTTAAGTGCAAGATTCTGCACTTGTCCTTATTGAATCTCCTCAGATTTCTTTTGGCCCAATCCTACACTTTGTCTAGGTCATGCTGGACCTTATTTCTAACTCCAGCGTTATCTACCTTTCCCCTGAGCTAAGTGTCATCCGCGAACTTGCTGAGGGCACAATCCATGAACTAGCTGAGGGTGCAATCCATCTGATCATCCAGACCATTAATAAAGATGTTGAACAAAACTGGTCACAAAACCAACCTCTGGGGTACTCCACTTGATACTGGCTGCAACTAAACAGTAAGCCATTAATCACTACCCACTGCTGCCAACAATCTGGCCAGCTTTCTATTCACCTTATAGTCCATTCATCCAAGCCATACTACTTTAACTTGCTGGCAAGAATACCGTGGGAGACCATATCAAAAGCTTTTCTAAAGTCAAGGTATATCACGTCCCCCACTTTCTCCAGATCCACAGAGCCAGTTATCTCATCACAGAAGGCAATTAGGAGAAAATATCCCTTCTCCCAAGCACTCCAATTTCACAGGTGGAGATCCAGCCATCTGGGGCTCTAGCCAACAGAGCAAGTTTGTCCCCACTTTGAACTGTCCCTCTAGGCCTACTTTGTGTTTTCCTGCCTCCTTCCTGTCTCAGTCCCACATCTCCAGCAGCAACAGCTCTCCCCTCCCCACAAGTAAAGTCCCCTTGCCAGCAGTCTTTGCTCACTCTAGGAACTACAATCCACAGAATGCCCAGAGACAGGAAACAGGCTGGTAACCATGTCCCCTAAAGAGCCAGCACAGTCACGAGATGTAAACAGAGAAATGTCACCATTAGAACAGCAGCTCACCTTGAAGAGTGGGGTCAAAATGATGGCACCAGCACTACCAAACTCAAAGGCTGTCAGCAGCTGTGGGAGGATCTTGTGCCGGCAGAAATCTTCGGGGAAAGTATCTAGGTTGTTGCTCAGCTCCTGGAAGAACTTCTGCCGTTCTGCTGGTTCCTTAATCTGTGAGGACAGGGGGAATGAGAAATGGAGTCACTGGGCCAGATTAGCCTGCTCCTTTGGGGCTGCCAATACGAGAACTAATGGCAACGAAGGTTTGGATGGTGCGGTCTCCTCTCCCACTAGGAAACAGCTGGGAATACACTAAGGATGGTAAGTATCTGGTAACTGACTAATCAAATAGTTGATGCATTTGTCCATCAGCTATTCAATTAGTCAATAGGGCACTTCCGCCTTTGAAGTGTAGCAACAGCCCTAAGTTTGTTGCTACACTTCAAAGGCAAAATCACCGAAGCCTGGGGTCAGCTGGGGACTCCCCCACTGGCCCCAGGCTCTGTGCGGCGCTGACACTTTGAAACACCGTGGTGATGTTTCAAAACGGCAGCGCCGCACACAGCCCGGGGTCAGGAGGGAGACCCCAGCTGATCCTGGGCTCTACGTGGTGCTGCTGCTTTGAATTGCCACAAGAAGCCTGACGCTGGGCGCCCCACAGCATTCGAAGCGGCAGCGCCACACAGCGCATCTGACCCCAGGCTCCATGCAGCGCTGCCACTTTGAAGTATCCCCTTTTCTCCCCCTCTCCCCGCACCCTTTGCTGCAATCTGACAGGGCAGCAAGGGGGGGAAGCGACCAGTCGACTATCTGATAAGCATTTGCTTATTGGATAGTCAACTAGTCCTTCACATCCCTAAAATACACCAAGTTCTTGTTCTTCCATACAGAGGCATGAATTTCCATCTCTACTAACAAGGGCTGATGTCAAACCAGTGACTTAAAAGTGAAGTGGTCTTTATCCTATTTAACCTTGAACCTGCCAGTCCCTTCCACAACTTGGGGTCACATCAGAACTAATGCCTTGTGGAATAAAAAGGCACTTTACCCCCTTTCCCTGCCTCCACAGTCAACCAGTCCCCCTTCCTCCCACCCCTCAGCAAAACTGACACTGGTACTCACTAGAGAGGAAAGACCTCACATCCCATTCTCCCTCCCCACTGTGAGGCTAGACCAGAGCTGGTGTTTTTTAGAGTGGAAAGGCTTCATATCCAATTCCCCACTCAAGCCAGTTCCAACCTCCTCCCCTACAAAATTAACTCTGCTCTGGAAGCCACTTTTTCCTATGAAGCGAGCCTACAAATGGAGCCAAGACAAAGGTCAGTACTGCCCAAGGGGGCATCTCTGGCCCACACAAAGTTCTAATACTTTCCATCCAGGGGGTGATGAGACTACTAAGGCACTGCTCTTACCTGGATCTCTTCCAGAAAAAGATTGGTCTCTACAAAGCTGTTCTTCATGAAGCCACTGGGGCCCCTGCAGTTCTGTAGGAACTTGGCAGGGTTGGGGCGTATTCTGGGGTTGGCCCCCACCAGTTCACAGTAGTGGGGGACCAGCGACTTGGGGATCTGAAGAGAGGAGAGTACAGATTCTACAGTCAGGAAGAGGTGTCTTTCATGTTGGTTAAGCATTCAGTAGGGATGCTAATTCATTTGGGATCTTTTCAGCTTGGGGCCAGTAGATACCATTATCCCTGTTTGAGGAATGAGGAAACTGGGGCCTAGGGAAACAAGCTGAGCTGTCCAAAGTGACACAGCAACTCCATGGCAGAACTGGGAAGAGAACCCAGCAATCCTGATTCCGGTTCCCACCTCTTCCAAAGCTGGAGATAGAATCCAGGAGTCCTGGCTGCTCTTGTTTCCCCCACACTAATCACTAGACTTCCCACCTGCCCCCTTCCTCCTAAAACTAGGAGTAGAACCCAGGAGCCCTGGCCTTTGCTCTCCCCCCTAGATGCCTCTCCCCGCTAGAGTTCCCACTTCCAGTCTAGTGCTCTAACTATTGCCCTACACTACTGTCCAACACCCCAACCATAAACGTATTTGCAGTTGCACAACTCCATCAGGGACTGCTTAAAGCAGTGGTCTCCAACCTTTTTACACCCACGATCACTTTTTAAATGTCAGAACAAGCCAAGATCTATCGCCCCATTCTTCCCCCAAAACCCCACCCCTTCCTTGAAGCCCCACCCTCTCTATTTTGCTCCTCTCCATCACTTGCTATCCCCAGACCTTATACACTCTACACTGCCGCTTTTTTTCTATTCTTCTGTAGGAAGAGATTTTTCCAACATTTGGCCTGTCTAGGCTGGACCAAATGTCAGAAAAACCCCTTCTTTCGGAAGCCCCCTTATTCCTTGTGGAATGAGGAATACAGGGGTTACTAAAAGAGCATGTTTGCTCTTCTACTAAAAAAAGCAGAAGAACAAACGCATCCCTGGACGCAGACCAGTTTTTCCAGGATGTCTCTGGACTCCTGGAAAAACTCCTGCAGTCTGGCCGTACCCTCACTGGGTTGAGACAGGCTCTGGGGCAGGAATGAGGGATTTGGGTGTGGAAAGGGGTGAGTGGTGTAAGCTCTGGGAGGACATTTGGATGCAGGAGGAGGTGGAGAAGGGGACACTGGCTCAGGGAGGAGGTTCCAGACTGGGGAGTGTTGGGGTCAGATGGAGGGTTGGGGTACTAAGCAAGCCACAGGCTTGTGGATATGAGGGTGCTGGAATTTGGGTTGGGGTCTGTGAGGGGCTCAGGGCAGGGGGTTCTAGTGTATGTTAGGCTCAGATCTAAGGTGGGGGGTGGTAGTGCAGGAGTGCTATGATGCTGCAGCCACATGGGGGCTTGGCCCCAATTGGGGGCTTGTTGGCCACAGGCTTCATTTTTTAATAAAATACTATGGCAAACACAAAAAGTTTCTGCATTGTCTGTATTTATGAGAAGGGCATAAATACAGACAATGACCCACAGAAAAGTCAGTTGGGGGCCACACAAGTGAGATGCAATAACTCCTCCAAAAACCCCCCAAGCCTCACTAATGTGGCCCCAACTGTGCTGGTGGGAGCAGGGGACATGGTACTGGGGAAGGGTGCTAGTGGGTGCTGGGGCAGGGTGCTGGGGAGAGGGGCAGGGGACAGGGTTTTGCATCAGGGGACAGGGTGCCAGTGGGGACAAGGTTCTGTATCAGGGGACAGGGTGTTGCTGGGGGCAGGAATTCCCCCGCACATGCCTCCTGCCGAGACTCCTCCGGGGACAACCCCCCTCCCCCCTGCAGAGGAGGGAAAGCCCCAGCGTGTGCCTCCTCTGGGGACGACTCTCCCCTCCTCCCACAGAGGAGGTTAAAGCCCCAGAGCACGCCTCCTCCCCCCTGCAGAGGAGGTTAACGCCCCGGCACGCGCCTCCTCTGGGGACGATTCACCCCCACCAGTTCCCCACCAATGCACCCCTAAAGAAAGCTGCACTGACTCACTCTCATGTTAACAGGGTGAAGCTGATGGTTAGCGCCGGGGCACATGGCCTAGCAAACTGAGATAAAAAAAGACTTGGGTTCTATTCCTGGCTCTAGCACTGGCCTGCGTGGTAACACTGTGCCACCTCTGTGCCTCAATTTCCCCATCTGTAAAATGGGAATGAGTCTAACCTACTTAGCTAAGTAGGGATGTAAGAGACAAGTCAACTAGTGATGTGACTAGCCGCTTCCCCTGCCTTGCTGCTTCTATCAGAGAAAGGCAGCAAAGCGGGGGGAGCAGGAGCTGTTGCTGGGGGGGAGCCAGTGTAGAAGCCAGTTCCCCCCAGCAGGGGAGGTAGAGGCACAGCAGGAAATGGGGCGAGCGGGGACTGAAGCAGTCTCTGCTCATGGCACTTCTACTATAATTCTGCATTTGAAATGTAGAAGAGCCCCAGTGGTGCTCTTGTACATTTCAAAAGCAGAAGCCTCACAGGGAGAGTGGGACCAGTGGGGGAGTCCCATGCTCCCTGCGAGGCTTCTGCTTTTGAAATGTACAAGAGCCCCTGGGCTGTTCTACATTTCAAAGGCTCAGGTACTGCAAGGAGCATGGGGCCAGGGAGAGTGGGGGAGGGGAAGAGTCCCCTGCTGATCCGACATTCCCTGAAGGGCTTCTGCTTTTGCACTGTAACCGGCGCTTGCTACAGTTGAAAGGCAGAGGCACTCTTATAGACTAATCAAATAGTCGATGGAAATCCCATCAACTATTCAATTAGTTAATTAATCTAAACATAACATCCCTATTGCTAAGCACTTTAAGATCTACTGATGAAAAGTGCCACATAAGAGCCAGTACTATTTCTGAATTCCACGGGGCCTGGAAAACATTCTTTTCCCACAGCACATTGCAAGATCCTCCAGAAATCAATTTTCCCTGCTGGGTCCCTTTCATGTGTAACTCAGAGCCACTCCATCTGGTGCTCTGTCCTCCTCAAGCCATTGCTGGGCCAAAGACAGCGATTAATGAGTCTGCTACAGCCCCCCCCCTTTTTTTTAGCAACATCACAGAGGCTCCTGATTCCAGGTTTGAGTCCTATTGCTGACAACACACCCAGCGAAGTAGTATTAAGTAGAGGGACTGGATCCAGGCAGATGTGCTGATTAATTACTTTGCCAGGCCCTATCAATAGAGAGGGTGGGAAGGGACTGACCATATTACCTTGCCAAGGGATCGCAAGGAGGATGAGCGGGGTAGGGTGCCATTGAAAACCTCCCAGATGAGGCAGCCAAGACGCCACATGTCTGCAGACCTGGGACAGCAGAAGAACCAATGTAACTTTCCCAGGCATTTCCCACAGGAAAGGAAAATGTTTCGCATAGCATCAGTCCACAGAAACCACATCCCTAAGATACTTTAAGCAAACAATAGTGGGGGGCTTGAAATGAGATGGAAGCCCTTGCTTGCGCATGCACTGTCAATAGGTGGCAGAGATTAGATAAGCAGAGGGGAGTAGAGGGGTTACAGCAATTCTGCCTGCAGACAAGTGTCTCGCACACACAGAGAAGAGAAGGCTGATGCCGGCTGAACTGAGAGGAGAGCAGAGAAAGATGCAGGGAGGGATTTCTGAGAGCAAGGGGCTACAGAGGAGAAGGCTCTTGCACAAACATATAGCGGGACACTGTGGAAAAAGAAAGACCAGGTCATGGAAGACGACTGGAGAAAGACCACAGAGTGTGCTAACAATTACGGGTGTAATATGAATTCAGTCCCTGAAATAACAATAAAACCCCAGCAATGCATGTATGGAACAATAAAGCAGCGCTCACAGCTTCTTCCTTCCATAGCCTGGGCTTTGATAGCAATTGGGTTCCATATAGGAATCACAGGGAGAAATTCTCTGGCCTGCGTAAGCAAGAACAGTCCCTTCTGGTCTTAATACCTACTAATCTATTATAATATCTAGAGAGGCCCCAACAAAGATTAGTGCTCCACAGACCTCACTCCGCTAAGATCAGGGCACCAGTGTGTTGAGCACTGCACAGGCACAGTGAGAAAGTCGCTGCCCCCAAAGAGCCTGCAGGCTAGCTAAGGTGGGAAAAGATTAATGGGTCCTTCCCCATGTCCCACTCACCATTTCTCCCCAACGGTTTTGCTGCTATCTGTTTTCTCTGGCGGGTCGAATCTCTCCAACTCAGGGATCCCTTTCCGAGGCGGGATGTTGTCACCTTGGGCTGAATACATGTAATCCAGGCCACCCAGCTTCCACTCACCAGCACGGTCCACAAAAACAGCAGCCATACACACATTATTGTGGATGAGGTTGCAGTCATTCACCAGGAAGCTGAGAGCTTTCTGGGAAGGGAAGGACAAATGAGAGACAGTAAACTGGGAGCCCTGCGAAAAGAATCTTAAGAGACAGAATGGTCTAATTGAGGGACTCCTGGTCTCCATTTCCAGTTCTAGAACAGGAATGGGGCCTAGTGGTCTAGAGCAGGGGTGACTGGGAGCCCAGGGTTCCATTCCTAGCTATAGGTCAGGAATGGGATCTAGCGATAAGAGAAGGATGGGTGGGGAAGCTGAGAGTCAGAACTCCTAGCTAGCTCTGGAACAGATTCCCTGTACGCTCTTGGACAAATCACCTCCCTTTCCCATACCTCAGTTTACCCATCTATAAAAAAATACTGTTATTCACTTGACTCATGGTTGGTTTATCCCAGCGTCCTGGATCAGACAATATGATATCATAGTGGAAAATGACAGAAGTCTCTTTCAAACCTCAGTTGGGTCTAACCTAGACAGTTCTACTCCCAGACAGATCAAGCGATAAGTGGCAGGACAGCAGCCCTCAACAGCTATACCTGCTTAAAGAAGATGACACGTGTTCTGCCTGGGCACAACTCGAAATCTCAGCAGAGTGCAGTGAAATAAAATTATCTTTACTACTATGTCAGCACACTGCTCTATTAAAACTACATTAGGAAAGATTAGATTTTTATCGGTAAATCTTGATTTCACCATACACACAAATCAATGAAAAAAATATCTCCTTCGACTATTGAAATGTACAGATAAGTAAGAAAAACGCTATTTAAGCACATAGTAACGTTTGATTAAAGGATCGCTACTTTTTATATTTTAACCTGCGATGTTGACCGTTTTTTTAACAGCTATAAAGCCTTAACTTTTTTAATCTCAACATCTACTGCCATTATACAATTAGTCTGAGACCCCTATTCTCCAACACCACTTCCAGAATTTACTGCAACTCTGAAAAAAAAAATCGATAAAAATTGAAAAACAGGTTAAAAAGAAAGATCAGTATCATCTGTCAAAATTACAAGCATTAAAAATCTAATTCAAAAAAGCTTGATTAAGACTGACAGGCAACCAAAACTAGGAGCTGTGAGCAGAGGAGTTGATAGTTTAGGGATGTCCATGCAGGCACAACCCATCTGCTTGAAATCATTCATTGTATCTTACCACAATCTGATGGAGACCCCAAGAGATCTCCTGTTCGCTTAATCCTCCAGAGTCAGCTTTCGACTTCAGGTAAGTGCTCAGAGGTGTCACGGGCTCTGTCACCACATGCAAGCATTTCTCTGTCTAGCCCAGGAAAAAAAAACACACACACCATGTTTCTTTTTGTTACTGAAGCACCAGGAGGCTCCATCCAAATGAGATCCGAGCTCCTTTGTGCTGGGCATGTTGTTAGTAGCATTACAGTAGCACTATGAAACCCCAAACAAGATCCTCTTGGACCTTGTATTGCACAGACTACCCCTACAACTGAAATCAGGGGTCCTGTCAGGCTGACACCTCCGAGACCCCCCCCTCCTTCACACACACAACTGAGATGAGGGAGGCATTGCACTGATCAGCCCCCAACTGAGACTGGAGACCCCTGTTTTCAAGGCACAGCGCAATGGCCTTCCTTCCCCACCAATTGAGATCAAGCACCCGTTGGTGCCAGCCACTGTGCAGAATCTCCCAAACAAGATATGGGACACCACTGTCTCAGGCACTGCAGGGACACATACCCCCCAGCAAGATCAGGAGCTTATACTGTGCCAGGCTCCACACAGATCCCTCCATCACTGAGATCGAGGCCCCTTTGTGTCAGCCACTGCCCCAGCCAACACTGACTGACCCGTCCCCATTGGGAGGGCGGGTCCATGCAGCTGCTGGTATGGCAAGAGGCCCAGATCTCTGTCAGGATCACGCAGTGTTCCAAAGAGAATCACCAATCTTGTTCACGGTTGCTGGGCCCTACCAAGTAAATAGGTAAAAATAAATGCAAACATTATAAGAAGCCAAAAGTGCTGTGGTGGCCCACTGCAAACTGGACATGTTGGGTCACACTGCTTTATCCAGATTCAGGATTGGCTGCAGTTTCATAAAGGCTGTCAATATATAACATCATTCCATACAGTATCAACCCAGCAACCTAAAAATTGTTTTTCAACTAAGGATGCTAAAATGTGGTTAATTGACTAGTCGATGGAATTTTCATCGACTAGTCCATAGGCACTTCTGCATTCCTCCTTTGAAACATACAAGAGCCCCTGCTGGGATATGGAGTTCCTCATTCCTCCTGCTGGGGCTCTTGTACATTTCAAAGGAGGAATGTGGAACTCCACCTACAGCCAGTGGGAAGTCCTGCTGACTGGGACTGCATGTGGCCTGCTTTGAAATGCTCCATACTACATTCCATGCTGCTAGGAGCCCAGGGTCAAGTGGGCAGTCCCCAGCTGACCCCAGGTTCCGAGGAAATGCCTCCGGGAGCCCAGGATCAGCTGGGGAGTCCCCAACTGACTCTGAGCTCCACAGCTGCCCCTTTGAATCATGCAGAGATGGCAGTTTTAAAGGGGAAGCTGCCGCACAGCAGCGCTGCCACTTTGAAGTACGCCTTCCCCCCACTTGCTGCCTCTATGAGACTCCAGACATGGCCACAATGCAAAATTGTAAATGTCATAGACGCTAGATACCACCACAAATCAAAATAATAAACAGTACCTCCAATCCATCAATGTAGGACAGAATATTGGGGTGCCGGAGGGTTTTAAAGCGCTTGAAAGCTGCCTTGGCGACCTGCGTCTGTTCATCCGAATTAGGTTTAATTTCATAGACAAAAACAGATACCAGATCCCCTGTAGTCTGAAGAAAAACAAAGAAGTGTACATGCTATTTATTTAAGGATGTCTATGGCCCCATAGTTTCTGAGCAGTACTATTATCCCCGTTTTACCAAGGGGGAAACTGAGGCACAAAATAGGGATTTGACCTTGCCAGAAGGCGGGAATTGGTGGATCCCGTCATACCTGTTGTGTTAATTTCCTCTGAAGTGCCTGTAAGAACACAGGATATAGGGCTAGATGGACATCTGACCCAGTATGGCCATTCTTACTTGCCCAGGGTCACATGGGGAGTTTGTGGAATTGAACCCAGGTTAACTGAGTCCCATGGTGGCATCCAAATTGCTGGCTCATCTTTTCTCCCATGCAGGACAGTGTGTGTGTGGTGGGGGGGGGGGAGAGATGACTACGAGGTGGAAGTCGGGGATGGTCTGCCTGTGGGAGGCAATGTAGTCTGGTGGACAGAACATTGCACTCTGGGTTCTATTCCCAGCTCAACATGGGCCTGCTAGGTATTTGGCAAGTCCCATCCCCTCGTTATGCTTCAGTTTCCCCACTTGTAAAATGGGAATAATGATATCAACTTGCTTTGAAAAGGGATTTTGTGATCTGATGAAAAGCTGTATATATATCACCACTAGCTATTACATATTACTAGTATTAGATGGACCCTATAATGAGGGTGTGTCAGCCACTTTGGCTAAACCATCCCATTTTCATGGTGCTGTTTGTCCCCTGAGTCTGGAGCAGTGTTTCTCAACAAGTGGTACGAGTACCCTAAGGGGTTCTAGAGAGAAGTCTGGGGGGAACGTCAACACCTGAAATTTGGAGAAAACTGAATTTTTGTTTTAAGTTTTACAGCGCTTTATTATTTTTGCACTTTTTACACACAAAAATGTCATCGCCCACCCGGCTACAATTAAGTTGTTTAAACAAATGCGTTGCAATGGTAGAAAAAATGTGTGTGTCTGAAAACTGTAGGTACTAAGGGTACTTATAATATTTTTTAAAAGGGGTACTTTATAAAAAAAAAAAAAAAAAAAGCTTGAGAAACATTGGTCTAGAGAACTGCAGTTAGCCCTAGACTCCATGGATATCCCCCTACTGCTTTTGAAAGGGGTGTGTTTGTACTGGAGAAGCCCTGGACCATTTATATTTGGGAATGTTCAAGAGTGGACAGAGTTTGAAGGGGCGCTGAAAATCCTTGTTATCCAGGGGAGAACCTAAAGGGCCCCCTGAAACGTTCTTCCACCCTAGAGGGGGGCCCCGGACTCCTCCCTCTATCCTAGAGAAGAGTAGCTGAGTGGGGTCTTGAGCCTCACCGACCCATATACAAGGGGAGAAGCAGAATTTGGGGGATTATTCAACACTTTTTCTGAGGGGGGGTGTTTTCTGCTAACCCGCCTCGGTCCAAGAGCTCTCTGAAACTGCCCTTTTACACACACCCTCCATTTTTAAGGACTGAACAAAATCCACCTTCACCCCAGACTGGGGAAGAGGACCCGAGGGCCTGGAAACCCTCAATCCCGGTCTTCGGGGGGGATGGGGTGGAAACCTCCTATCCCGGGCTGGGAAGGGGGAGGCCTGAAACCTCCCTCGCCACCCCCCGAACCCCGAGCGGGGAGCCTGGAAACCTCCCTCCCCCTCGCGCCCGTGGCTGGGGAGACTGGAAACCTCCCCCCGCAGCCCGGGCTGGGGTCCCCATGGCGGCGGCAGCAGGCCGGGGCGGCGCCGCCACGTCAGGCGGGCAGAGGCCAGGCCGGGCCCGAGGGGGGGGATTCACCTTCCTCTTGCCCCGGTGCAGCTGCCAGGGCCCCGCGGGCTCCCCCCGCTCCGCGCCCGCCTCCGCGCCGAACTCATAGGGGAAATCCCGGACCGGGTCCCGGGAGAAGAACCACATCGTCCGGCCGGGCCGCTGCGGGACCGGATCCGGCTCCTCCGGGCTGCGCGGAGCCGACGGGCCGCCAGGGGGCAGCGGCGAGCGGGCAGGGGGCGGGGCTGGAGAGAGGGGGCGGGGCAAGGGCGGGGCGGGGCGGGGCCGGCCTCGCAGCTCCCGCCCCCGGGGCTGCCCGGTAGGGGCTGGCCCAGCCACCGCGCCGCTCTGCCCCGCCGGCAGCCTCCCGTGCTGCGCTCCTGGCGGCTCGCAGGGCTCTACAGCGAGTCAGTGACGGGACCCAGGAGTCCCTCCTGCCGCCCTGTCTCTGTTCCTTCTGGAGTCAGGACAAAACTGGGCGTCTTGTCTCCCAATCTCTGTCCTAGCCATGGTGACCCACCCTCCACCTTTCTTTCCCCCCCGTGGGGAGGCTGATTTTCATTTGTCTCATATAACTGAGGAGTCAGATGAGTTCTGTTCCTGGCTGTGCTGGGTGATGTAGGGCAAAGCATGTCCCCTCTCTCTGTGCATCGGTTTCCCCTTCTGTAAAATGGGTGTAATGACACCATCCTCCCTTGACAGACACTCTTCCATATAGTAATGCATATGAAACTTAGGTATTATTGTGAAGCTTGACAAATCCAAATCAGAGATAGAGTGCACATTTTAACAGATTGACTGGAATAGCTGTGGAGTATTTTCCATCACTTGGAGTCTTTTCATTAAGGCTAGATCTCTTTTTAAACAACCTGTTCAAGTGTAAACAGAGATTATTAGTTTGTTGCAGAAGTTACTTACTGTGTGAAGATCTCTGGTCTGTTGCTAGTCAGACTAGATGATTCTGAAGATCTCTTCTGGTCTTAAAAGCTAATTTGAACTAGTTTTTTAGTCTGGATCCGTTAGTTCGAATTAGCTTAGTTCCCAAACTTTTTGGCATCGCGCTCCCCTTTTGATTTTTGAGAAACCCTCATGCCTCCCCACCTCTTCTTTACCATCATCCAACCCCCCTTTTAACAAAAAAAAAATTCCTAATTTACAATTAAAAATAAACAAAAAAACTTGGTATAAAAATATTTAAAATTAAAAATACGCACAAATAGTTTTTCTTGGCTCAAAAATTTAATAAATATGTAATTTAACATAAGAAATAGCAGAAACAAATCGAATTTAATGTGAAGGATGATGATGCATTTTCTTCAGGAGCTGGGAAATCCTAGGTTTGAAATGACGGAAAGAGGGTTTGGGGTGTGGGAAGGGATAAAAGGTGAAAGCTCTGTGAGGGAATTTGGGTGCAGGAGGAGGTGGAGAGGGGGCTGCTGGCTCAGGGAGGGGGCTCCAGGCTGGAGAATGTTGGGGTCAAGTGGAGGGTTGGGGTTCTTAGCAAACCACAGGCTTGGGGACATGAGGGTGCAGGAGTTCAGGTTGGGGTGTATGTGGGGCTCATGGCAGGAGGCTTGGGAGTATGATGGGCACAGGACACAGATTGGCAGTGTATGGATTGTGCAGTAGTGATGTGGCAGAAGACTGAGGATGTGAGAGGCTCAGGACAGGGGGTTCCAGTGTATGAGAGGCTCAGGGTTGGGGAGGGTAGGTAGAACTGAGGTTCAAGCCTCAGGCCAGATTAACTCTTCTGGGGTTCCAGAGTAAGTGGAATTTGTGGGCCCCTCTACACTCTGAGGTGGGGCCAAAAATGAGGGTTCCAGTGTGCAGAACAGGGGATCCAGGGTGCCAGTGAGTGGGATAGGGATGGAGTGCAAAATCTGGGTGGAAAATAGGGTGCAGGAGCAAGCTGGGATGGGTGTCTGGCAAGGAGGGAAGGGGCAGGAGCAGGTTGCTGATGGGTGTCTGGCTCTGAGGCAGAGGCAGGGTGCTGGTGGTGTCTGGCCAGGGTGCTCGATGGGGTCTGGCCAGGGGGCAGGGTGCTGGTGGGGCCCTGAGCAGGGTGCTGGTGGGGCCTTGAGCAGGGGGCAGGTGGGGTCCTGGGCAGGGTACTCATGGGGGTCTGGGCAGGGTACTTGTGAGAGTCTGGGTAGGGGGGCAGATTACTTGTGGGGGTCTGGGCGAAGGGAGGGGACAGCTAGGCTGGTACCTGGGATTCCCACAGCTGCGAGCCAGGTCCAGGGTCTCAGGAAACACGTGCACTGCTTCCCCTCCCCAAACAGCTGGCGTGCTTCCTGAAAAGTCAGATCTGTTGTGTACCGGCGATTTCCTTCTGCCTGCTGCCTTCCTGTGCAGGGGGGGGAAGGAGGGAGTGGGAGTCCCGGGTATGCACCAGCTCCAACTGCTCAGGCAGTGCACAGGGAGTGAGGAGCAAGGCACGTGCATTTTCCTTTCAAAAAGCAGCGGTAGATTTAAGTTTTAAATACGACAGTGATTTGAATGCCCCGGAAATTTCATCAGAGATTCAGAGTTTTAAATATCAGGCGTTAGTGCTGTTGCCAAACATTTCATCTGCGACTAGTTTGGACTGTCTACAGTTAATTCATTAAAATAATCTGGCTGAATCTTATCCAAATTTGGAAATTGCCCTATGAATATTTCTCTGCTTGCCAGTGACTATGGCTTCTTGTGAAAGAAGTTTTAGTAAACTAAAATTAATTATTGCTATTTATGTAGTTTCCCTTTTTCCATGAAATAACTACTATGAATATATAAACATGAGGGGGCACAATTTTATATTCTTGCCTCAGATGCAAAATTAGCTAGTTATGGCCCTGCAATACTCACACCCGCCTTCTTACTCTCTGAAAGTTCCCCAGCACCCTGTGTTGCTAGGCTAGCTCCCCTGGTCTTCCCCAGACAAGGCACAGGGGGTAACCACTAAGGATGTTAAATTGCGGTTAATTTACTAGGCGAGTAGTTGGTGGAATTTCCTTCGACTACTTGGCACTTCTTTATTCCTCCTTTGAAATGTAGACGAGTCCCCACTGGGACTCCTGCACACTTCAAAGGAGGAATGTGGAACTCTGCATGCAGCCTGGGGCCAGCGGGAAGTCCCACTGACTCCAGCCTGCATGAGGGCGTGCCTGCTTTGAAATGTACAAGAGTCTATAGCGGGGGGGGGGGGGGGGGCTCTTGTGCATTTCAAAGCCACAGTGCCCTCATGGAGCCCGAGGTCAGCAGAGGACTCTGAGTCCCCTGCTGACCCAGGGCTCCATGCTACGCTGCATGCCGCGCAGAGCCCGGGGTCTGCACGGTATTTCAGTGGAACCCGGAATCAGCTGGGGACTTCCCAGCTAACCCCTGGTTCCACGCAGCATTTCCCCAGAAATTGGGGTCAGCTAGGGAGTCCCAAGCTGACCTCGGGCTCCATGGCACTGCCCCTTTGAAACGCCAAGGTGACGTTTTAAAGGGGTAGCACCACATAGCTGAGTCGGGGATCAGCTGTGTGTTGCTTCTGCTTTGAACACTGCCTTGGGGTTTCAAAGCAGCAACGCCGCACAACTGATCCCCAGCTCAGCTGTACGGCAATGCTGCTTTGAAGTACTTCTTCCTCCCCTCCACCTTTACTGCCTCTATCTGATAGAGGTAGCAAGGGGTGAGGAGAATTGACTAGTCGACTGACTATCTGATAAGCATTTGCTTCTTGGATAGTCAATTAGTCCTTAACATCCTTAGTAACTGCCCCTCTACAGAGCAATGCAGACGCTGAATCACTTCAGCTCTGGGAGGATGCAGTTCTAGGGCACAGCATCTAGGAAACCAACCCGCAAATGGGACCAAAACCCACTTAAATAAATCTGTCTTGTGCTGTGTAAAAGTTTTACACAGGGAAAGCTCATTAAGATGTTCACTCTTTTGATCAATGAAAGAGAGATATGCACACTGGTCATTCTCCCCAGGTAATGATTATTTACACTGGGCCTGATAGTAAACAAAAGTGTTTTTTAAGTGCAAACAGTAGGATTTAACTGGTTACAAGTGAAAACAGACAGATCCAAGTTATTAAATTATAATGAAAGGAAACACGGGCTACATCTAGACTGCAAGCTTCTTTTGGAATAAGCTTTTCCGGAAGAAATCTTCCAGAAAAGCTTATTTCGAAAGAGAGCATCCACACAGCAAAAGCGCAACAAAAAAGCGATGTGCTATTTTGAAAGATAGTGTCCACATTGATTGGATGCTATCTTGCATTTAAGGCCATCCAGAACCAGTTTAGGGCATTAGGTCAGCACTTACTTCCAGGTGCTGTTGCATAAGGCTAGCTGAGATGTGTGCTTAAAGGGGCACCCCAGTCAGCCGTTTCTCAGCAACTGCTTCTTGCTTGCCTGCCTCTCCAAGGGACAGCAAAGTTTTTGCAGTGAGTGCTCTGGTTGCCCAGCTTTTGGACGCCACAGCATATTCCTTGCCATGGAGCTGGAGCTGCCTCTGGGCATGCAATGTTCCCACACTGACATAATGTAGTTTGTGCAGGCTGCCTTCCTGGCCCTGCAGGAGCCTGACACCAAGGTCATCATCGAGACCCTCCCCCTGTGTGCGAGTAAAGCCCTGGCAACCGCACCCCACAGTGGAGAGAAGGTTTGGGACGCTGGACATCAATTCGACTGGTGGGACCAGCTGGTCATGGAGCAGTGGGATGACCAGCAGTGGCTTCAAAACTTCTGCATGAGGAAGGCCACCTTCATGGAGCTGCGTGCCTGGCTTGTCCCTGCCCTGCAATGACAGGACACCCAAATGCAACCCGCCACCCCCCTGGAGAAGTGGGTTGCAATAGCCGTCTGGAAGTTCGTCACCCCCGACAGCTACCAGAAAAGCATATTTCGAAAGAGAGCATCCACACAGCAAAAGCGCAACAAAAAAGCGATGTGCTATTTTGAAAGATAGTGTCCACATTGATTGGATGCTATCTTGCATTTAAGGCTACCCAGAACCGGTCGGTAGGCAACCAGTTCGGCGTGAGAAAGTCCACCGTCGGGGCCTTCCTCATGGAGGTAAGGCACTCTTGGGCTGCAGTCCTTGCGGGCAGAGGGAATACTGGAAAGGGGGACTAAATGCAGAGCTGCAGCAGAATCTGGGTACTGGTCTGGCTCCGTCAGTCTGTTTTTTCACTTCTCATTTACTTCTCACTTCTCATTTACAAGTTTGATATGTACCATAGAGGTTTAAACAATGTCCTTAATGGATTACCGGCTACATTCCACATCCTAATGACATAAAAAAAACAAACATCCATACTTAAGAGCACTTAATACCCACTGCATCAGCTTCATTTAGCATGGACACTCTAATTGACAATATTTGTTTCCCTTTTGTTCCTTCTTCCCACCCCCCCATCCCCTCTTTCTCTGCAGGTTGGGGCAGGAAAGGGCTGGAAGTCAGGACTCCTGGGTTCTCTTCCTGGTTTGGCCATGTTAAGCATCAAATTTAATAGTAGTTAACCTCCTCCTGGAGGAGCTAATTAATGAGTCCACACCAGCCAGCAATTGGTTGCAAACAAGCAATTGACCATCATGCACAGAGAAACAAGATACAGCGTGATACTGTTTTGCACGGATGCATCTGTTCATGATGGGATAGTGATGGCTTCCCAGCAGTCCAGTGACTTTGCACATCACACAAACATGCCCAAGGCTGTGTTAACTACAGGAAAGATTTACAAGCTCAAACTGTCAGCCATCTGACCCTGGGTCTGATTACACTCACCAGCACTTTGCAGTGAACATCTTAGGGACTTGGACGTGTGCCAAGGAAGCCGGCCTGGGATTCTGCTCTCTCTCATCTCACACATATCCAAGGCCAGCAAAGCACGTTTCTTTGCACAGTGAAGTTTCAAATGTCCTCAGCAAGTCTGTTATGTATTCACGGCCAGACTGGGGATTGCTTTAATAGAGCAGGCTTCAGTCTCACTCACCACAGCTCCAGTTCTGACCCCACTTCTAAGAGCAGCTTTTTCTGGGACTGACAGGGCCGGTGAAACCAGCTCCTGAAGAAGATCACCATGAATTCAGTTGTGCCAGGCAGTGCACAGACCCCACCCCTGACTCTGACTGCATCATGTTAGGTGCTGCACAGACCTGGACCAAGATGGCTCCCCTTCTTGCTGAGCGCTGCACAGACCCCCTGACAGGTCAGGACCGTGGTGTCCCAGCCAGTCCCTGCCCCAAAGACCTTCCAGTCTCAGTCGTCAAAAAGGAATAAGTATCCCCATTTGTTCAAATGTGGAGGTGGAGGCAGAGCGAGATTAACATTCCTGTGGCAGGCAGGGACTGAGAGTCAGAACTCGGGCATTCCCTCTGCTCCTAGAGCCAGGAATAGAAGCTGAATGGGCTAGAACAGGAGGTGCAGAGCTTCAGCACCCCTAGGTTGTGTTTCTAGTGCTGAGAGCACAGTGGGTTAAAGCAGGGGGCTGGGAGTCAGAATCCCTGAGTCCCACCCCGGTTCTAGGAGTGGAGTGAGATCTCATGGATAGAGATGGGAGCAGGAGCCATAACTCCTGGCTCTATTCCAGACTTGCTCTGAGAACCCTGGGCAAGTCTCTTGCCTGCTCTAGATGGGTTAGAGCAAAAAAGCAAAGAGCAGAAGTCAGGCCTCCTGGGAGGGCTGTGGGGTATGGTGGGCTAAAGCAGGGGAGGCAGGACTCCTGCGTTCAGTCCCTGACTCTGGGCATGTTGTCTAATGAGTTTAGCTCCCCTCCACTGGTCCCTGCTCTTTGCAGCCTATTCAGGGGTGATGGTGGAAGGGTCTCTGTGCCCATCAGACCAAGTCAACAGCAGAGTTTGCTGATTGATGAGAATAAAGTAGATTTTTTGTTGCCATGGAAATACTCCTTCCCCCACACTGTTCAGCCTATGGTCCCTCCACTTCCCCACATGCCCCCTGAACCTCACTCTCCTCCCACCCCCGAGGATAAAATCCAGAAGCCTGGTGCCCAGTCCCCAAATCCCCCCTCTGATCCTAGATCTGGTGTAGGGCATCCTGGATTCTTTCTTGTGGCTCTGCCTGTCAGCAGCATGACCAACCCCTTCACTCAGCTCCTCACTTTTCCCATTTCCCTCTGCTTCACCTCCAGCTCCCAAGTTACTGCTGCTCCCAGGCAGTTACCCTCCCCAAGGTGCTAAGATGCACGGAAAGTGGGGAGACCCCACATCACTCAGGACACTGCCTACCCTGGGGGAACAGACTGTAGGAGGGGTGATCCTGCCAACCCAGGCAGCCAGTGCTCCCCCAGTGCTCTGGCACAACGCCAAGAGGGAGCAGGGGCTTAGCAGGGGGTTCTCTCCCCAGGCAGGGTATGTCTACACTACAGCACTAATTCGAACTAACTTAATTTGAATTAGTTAATTTGAACTAAGCTAATTCAAATTAGTGCATCTAGACCTAAAAACTAATTCAAATTAGCGTTTTGCTAATTCGAAATACCATGTCCACACTGAGTGGACCCTGAACCGAAGTTAAGGCTGCATGGAACCAGTGCCGGCAGGGCATCAGGTTAGGACTTAGAGTGTGGAGCTGCTGCCTCAGGCTAGCCAAGGGCTGTGCTTAAAGGGACCCGACCCCCACCCCGAACAGACAGTTCTCAGGGTTCCCCACTTGCTTGTCTAACTCAATGAGGGACAGCAAAGCAGTCCTGTCTTGGAGTGCCCTGAGTGCCCGCACTCGGCACATCACAGCACTTGGCCATCAGCCCGGCTGCACTTGCCGTAGGCTGCCATCCTGAGGGGCCAATTGGGGGACTGTCAGGATCCAAAAGGCCCTGCAAGAGGGCTTCCACCCCGAGGAGCCCGCAAAGCCACCCCAGTCCTCCCCATCGGGGGCTCGTGCCCCATTCCTCCCTCACCTCCTTCCACTTACCCCTCCCTAGCCCCCCTTCCTGATATAAAAAATAAAGGACATGTGTGTTCAAAAATAGAAACTCTCTTTATTTAACAAAACTGGGAGGGGGGGAGATTAACCTCTGGGGAGACTGGGAAAAGGAGGTGGGAGAGGGGAAGAGAGAGGGTGAGAGAGGGGAGGTGGAAACCTGGGAGGAGGGAGCTGGAAGGGGGAAGCCTGGGGAAGAAGAAGGAGGGGAAGTATAAAACTATGATACGCCGTATCTTCAGTACTGTGTACAGATGTGGTCTCCTCACCTCAAAAAAGATACTTTGGCCTTGGAAAGGGTTCAGAAAAGGGCAACTATAATGATTAGGGGTTTGGAACAGGTCCCATATGAAGAGAGGCTAAAGAGACTGGGAGTTTTCAGCTTAGAAAAGAGGAGACTGAGAGGGGATATGATAGAGGTATATAAAATCATGAGTGGTGTGAAGAGGGTGAATAAAGAAAAGTTCTTCATTAGTTCCCATAATATAAGGACTAGAGGACACCAAATGAAATGAATGGACAGCAGGTTTAAAACTAATAAGCGAAAGTTCTTCTTCACACAGCACATAGTCAACCTGTGGAACTCTTTGCCACAGGAGGCTGTGAAGGCTAGAACTATAACAGAGATTAAAGAGAAGTTAGATAAATTCATGGAGGTTGGGTCCAGGGAGTGCTATTAGCCAGGGGGTAGGAACTGTGTCCCTGGCCTCTGTTTGTGGAAGACTGGAGATGGATGGCACGAGACAAATCACTTCGTCATTATCTTTGGTCCATCCCCTCCGGGGTACCTGCTGTTGGCCGCTGTCGGCAGACAGGCTACTGAGCTAGACGGACCTTTGGTCTGACCCAGTACGGCTGTTCTTATGTTCTAAGCTCAGGGTCGGGGGTCTCACTGGACCAACTTGATTTTCATGCAAACCTGCTCCTGGGTTTGCATGTGGCCTTTGGTGGCCAGGCTGGCAGCTATCCTGCCCTAGATGGCCGCATTCCTGTGCCTAGTGCAGAGGTCGTGGACATTGGAGGCCTTCCCCCAAACCTCGATGAGATCCACGATCTCCGCACTAGACCAGGCGGGCACCCACCTCTTGCGGCCCCGGGCAGGCTCCTGGGAGCCGCCAGCCTGGTCCTGGGAAGAGGCGGAGGGCTGGGTGGCAGCAGGCTTGCAATTAGCACAAGCACTGTAGCCAGGCTGTGCCCCTTTAAGGGTTCCGGGGCCGGGAGGGGGGCAGAAAAGTTTCCCTGGTTTGGCCCAGAGTGGCCACCAGGGCAACTTGGGAAGGGCTAGCCTCCCACTAGTTCGAATTAAGTGGCTACACAGCCCTTAATTCGAACTACTTAATTCAAACTAGGCGTTAGTCCTCGTAGAATGAGGTTTTCCTAGTTCAAATTAAGCTCTCCGCTAGTTGGATTTAAATTCGAACTAGCGATTTGTATGTGTAGCCCCTATGAAAGTTAATTTGAACTAACGGCTATTAGTTCGAATTAACTTTGTAGTGTAGACATACTTGCAGTCAGTGCTGGCCCCAGTGCCGTGCTTGGCAGCTGTCTTGCAGGGGGCTCAGCAGGAGGCGATGCGGGTGTGCGGCTCAGCAGAGGAGTTTCAGGATGTTCTCATAGCTCAGGAAAGTCACCGCATTAACGGGGAAGGCACGGATACTGTTCAGGGACAGGCCCTTTAGAAAGACCTGGGGTCCCTCATGCCGAATGCTGGTGTGGATGCAATCCAAGACCCCGCGATAGGACACACCCTTCATGCCGTCCATCTGCAGCCGGGCCTTGATCACATCCATGGGCGTGGCTAAGGCCCAGGAGGCTGTGCCTGCGCAGCCGCCAGCCACGAGAACTGTTATCGGCCCTGGGAGCAAAAGGAAGGTAAGAGAGTTGGGGCTTGGCCGCAGGAGATGTGGGGCTCAGCAGGGGGTATTTCTCCTCAGTCAGTGCCATCCCCCAGTGCGTTGGTCGTGGTTAATTACAGCACGGTTGTTCCACACCTGTTAGTTTCCACCCACAAAGTGGCTGCATTTCAGCACTGTATGAAAAGATCCTCCTTAATTGTTCAGGACCCACAAAAGCACCACCCACCTTCCACTACAGGAATCCCAGTTCCCTGCAGTCTCTTCCCCTTGCTTTGGGAGGGAGGGCAGCCCCCTACACTGTATTCTCGTCTCACCAGGTTCCCGCCCCTGCGCTGTCACAGCCTGGCATAGGCTGACGTAGGTGAGGAAGTAGATGGGCATGGTGGGTGTATCTCGCAGCACTAGGGCCCAGGTGCCCCGGAACAGGCCCAGCACCCCCTCCTTGCGGAATATGCTGACACCACAGTGCAGTGGGCCCCGGTAGTGGGCTCCAGGGCCCATCGCTGGACTCCTCAGCCAATAGGGGTGAGTCTGGTTCTGTAGCCGAACTTTGATCAGGTCAACAGGAGCCAGGACCACGACCTGAGATATTGCAGGAGTGAAAGGGAGGGAAAAATGAGTCCCAATTAGTCCCTTCATGGAAAAAACTGACATGAAATGACGGCTGGGGCCTGGGGGGAGAAACCCAGTGCCCTGACTCCCTGTCCCACTTGCATAGGCGGCGAGTTATATGGGCTCGTGGTGCCCATGCTCCAGGAATATTCAAAGCCGGGGGCCCGGCCCCAGAGTGTCCCTGACGGAATGAAAGCTGCACATGGCTCTCCCTTGCCCATTAGGCACACCCTAATGAAGGGGTGGACTGGCAGACGGACCGGCTGGAGGCTGCTGGAGGAGGAGGGGTGTGACAGGGCAAGCCCGTCCCCCCGCCCCAGCAAGAAGACACCGGCAGCCGCAGCGTCAAAAGCTGCGCAGCCCGGCGCGCCTTGGCACTGCTGCGCATGCTCCAGCGGCCCCGCAGGCATTTCAAAAGCCAGGGCCGCACAGTTGAGAAAGGGGGAGGAGCACGTCTCCATGAGGCCGGCGGAGGACACGGGAGGCTGGAGGGAGCCAGGACCCCGAACCCAAGAGCTGCCCCCTCGGTGCTGGGGCCTGGGGTCTTGCCGCTAGGGCAGAGCCATTCGCCCTCTCCCGACGGTCAGTGGTGGAGCTGGGGCCAGAGCCACTGGACGTTCATAAGAACTCTACCTCTGAATTGGACATGGCAAGTCTCCTGGATGACTTCATTTCAAGAACCAAACAACAACAAAAAGTGTTTGCTGCCTCCTGAAGAACATTGCAAAAGAAGGGGCTATATTTGTTTTAATTTTAGAAAGTATTTGCTTTTGAGGGTTATTGATCAAAGAGTGCTTGGTTGTTTCCATATTCAAAAGAGTCTTAATAACGTTGATACTCTTAGTTAAATAATTTTTTCTTACGATAGTGATAGTGTGCAATAAAGGGAAACTGTTAAATGCTTACGGTTTCCAGTCCATTTTTACATTATTTAATAAAATATATATCAGCTTACAGGGTGGGGGGGAGGGGAACTAGACCCATTCTGGGCAACACCAAAAATTATACAAACCTGCCGCCCCTGCCCACTTGCTATAGTCTCCTTACACCCCACTGAGCTGGGCCAGAACTCAGGAGTCCTCCTGACTCCCAAACCCTCACTGCTCTAACCACTGGACCAGACTCCCTTCCCCTCCCCAAACTAGAACCCAGGAGTTCTGCTCCCCTCGCCCTGCCTTTGCACGAGCTGCGTGGTCCCTCACCTGCATCAGGCCAGAGAAGCAGCCAGCAGTGAGGATGTGGGCGTAGCTGGGGGGGTTGGTGCTGCGGTCACGGTGGTGGGTGGCAGTCAGGTACAACAGGGCATTGCTGTAGGCCCCGAATATCACTGAGTTGGCTACAGCCACACTCAGCAGTGGGAAACTCATCCCCTTAAAGAAGCCTCGAACCTGCAAGGAAAAGGGCAGCATGGTGGGATCCATGGGCAGCAGGTAACATAGGCAAGGGAAGATATTGCTTTCCCAAAATTGCCTATATTATTCAGCTGCCCATGAGGGGTCTGGGCTGTGCCACATGGTAGCCCTGGTGGTTGGGGCTGTGCCATGAAGTAGCCCCAGCCCCGAGGTGGGGTTTGGCAGGATTTGGGAAGGGAAGGCTATGAAGGGGCATGGTCTTAGAGAAGGGGTGTGGCTTTGGATGGAAGGGGCGGGGTTTTGGCTGCCTTCCCCAGCTGAATTTTCAACCAGCGCCCATGGTGGGATCAACCCCTGCGCTAGGGATATGGGGCCCGAGCTCGGAGTGAGCCATGGTGAGGGAGTGACTGGGGCACAGCCTCCCTGCTGATGCCTATGAACACACATGGCACGCCATCATACAGTACAGGGGTGGGGCTGATCTCAGTTGGGTGGAGATGCGGCACCCAGCATAAGGCTGGCTTCGGCCACGGGGCAGGGGTCTCTTGGCGCTGTTGTTATACAAATAATAAACGTGCTTCCTCCAACCGTTTCGTTGCGGTACATTCTCATCACGCAGTCCAGGATCCCCCGGTAGCCAGACTGTGTCTGCAGCCGCACCTGGAACCAGAGACAGGCTTTGCAGGGAGGTATTAACAGCAGCCGTTTATGCGAAAGCCAAAGTCCTCCTGAGAGGCACTTGGAGGTGGCATTTTCTAGACAATGGGGGGCGGGAGGCGGGGGAGCAGTGGCCTGGGACTTTGCACTCCCAGCTTCTGTTCACAGCTCTGGCAGAAGAGAAGTGTCTAGGAGAGTTAAAGCAGGGGGTGCTGGGAGTCCGGACTCCTACGTTCTCGTTCTGCTTTTGCCAGGGACATGGGGCAAGTGCCTTTGTGCCCTTGTCTAATCGGACTATGGACTCGTGAGGGGGAGGGATTCTCTCTGGACATGGGTCAGTGCAGTGCCTGGCATGGGGGGTGGGGTGTTGTGCAGAGCCTCCCTTAAAGGGTGGAGGGCCCTGATCTCGTGGGGGGGGGGGGGTCTGTAGTGCCCAGCCTAACAGGGCAGCCGGCTCTCAGGCAGGAAGAGTCTATGCAGACGAGGCCCCCAAGCTTGGTTAGGGCCACCATAATAAGAAATAATTGTGTTTAAAAAATTAGCTATTGCTTGCTCTTTGAGGCGTGGGGCACGGCTCTGAGCGAGGCCCTGCTGGGGAGCTGGCTATCTCCTCATCCTGGCTATTAGAGATAAGGGTGCCCTGTCCCTTCCCACTCCCACAGCAGCATCTGCTTCATATTCACCTTCACTGTGTCCACTGGGTGCCCCAAGGCCAGCCCCACAGCTCCTGCATCCAAAGGAAAACCAAGTCAGTTGGGAATTAGCCCCCACTGACCTCCCTGGAATGAGCACAGAAGCCAGGTGCTGCACGGACCCAGAGTTACAGCAGCAGGCCCATCAAATCCGACCCTCCCCCACACCCATACACACCCCGCTGTTTTCTTTGGGATCCCAACGCTGTCAGCAAATGTCACAATGTTGTAAATGCACACAGACCCCCAGGGGCAGGCAGTGTTTGGTTATTTTTAACTCACTTGTCAATGAGCGATTGGGAACTGTCAAATCTTTCTCGACAAGAAAACTGAACTTGAACTTCAATTCCACTCTTTTAAAAATGCCACTAAATAGGGGAAGGAGGCATCCAGAGAACCTGACTCCCAGCCTATCTTGGGCAAGTCACTTCTCTGCCTCAGTTTCCCCCTTTATAAGGGGAGAATAATATTTCCTTTTGTCTATTAATTTAGATCTGGATTCTCAAACTTCATCGCACTTCAACCCCCTTCTGACAACAAAAATTACTACATGACCCCGGGGGTGGGGGCAGCCTGAGACTTCCTGAGCCCTGCTGGCCCAAGTTGTGGGGCCAGGCCAAACCCCAAGACCTATTGCCCCTGGCAGGAGTCCAAAGCTAAAGCCTAAGGGTTTTGGCCCCAGGCAGGGGGGCTGTAACCTGAGCCCTGGTCCCCAGGGTGAAGCCCTCAGGCTTTGGCTCTGGGTGGTGGGGCTCTGGCCTCAGCCCTGGGCCCAGCAAATCTATCGCCAGCCCTGGCCACTAAGTTGGTGCTAAGCTGAGTGGCCTTGCAGCTTCCCATTGAGCCCCGCACAGGGACTCGGAAGCACCTCTCCCAGCCAGTCCCAGCACAGAGCTGCCATGGCCAGCAGGGAGGGGCCACTCTCCCCTGTTGGGGCAGTAGCCAGTGCAGCACGTCTGGCTCCTAGGTGGGGGAACTATGGGGCTCCACATGCCACGGAGCCTCATGCTCCCCCGCAAGGTGCCAAACCTGCTGGTCGCTTGGTGCCTCAGGACAGACAGGCACCAGGCAGCCTGCCTTAGCACCACTGACCAGGAGCACCTAGGTAAGCCCAAGTCCAAACCACTCACCCCACTCTAAGCCCCCCCCAACCTGGAGCCACTTCCTGAACCCCAAACCTCTCATCTCTGGCCCCACCCCAAAGCCACACACCCAGCCCAGAGCCTGTACTCCCTTCTGCACCCCAACCTCCAGCCCTGAGCCTCTCCCCAAACCTGGAGCCTCCTCTTGTAACCCAAACCCCATATCCCTGGGCCTACCCCAGAGACCTCACCCCCTCGGATACCCTAACTCCCTACTTCAACCCGCAGTCCCCTCCAGCATTCTGAATCCTTCAGCCCCAGCCTGGAGCCCCCTCCTGTCCCCCAAACCCCTCAGTCCCAGTGCCCTTGCACCCCAACACTCTGTCCCAGCCCTGAGCCCCTCATCTCTGGCCCTACCCAATAGCCTTCACCCCAACCCTCTGCTCCAGGTATGAGCTCCCCTCACACACTCAAACCCCTTGGCCCCACTCCCATCATATGAATTTTATGTGCACCAATATGAAGGAGATGTCGCACTCCACACAGGGGTGGAAAAAAGAGGGAACACTGCCTGTCGATCCCATTAAAGTGGGGTCACAACCCACTTTGGGGTCTGGACCCACAGTTTGAGAACCCCTGATTTAGATTATAAATTCTTTGGGGTACAAAACTGTCTCCCTATGTGTCTGCAGTGCCTGGCACAATGGGGACCCAAGTCTCAGTTGGTGGGGGTCTGTGAAGCATGTAACCCAGGGAGGGAGGGCCTGTCTCATCTGTGCAGCCCCTGATATGGCAGGGTCCTGACCCCCCAGCAGCAGAAGGGTGTCTGGATGGCACCTAGGAAGGTGGGAATTGGATCCTTCTTATTCTTACCTGAAATCCAGCCAGCCACAAACTCCGCCACGGACATGGTGAGTGTAACTCAAGGACTGCACAGGTATCTGGATGAGGGGAAAGCTTTGATCAAAGTTAATCCATTTAATTGCTAACTTGCCCTCCTGGGCATTTCAATCTTTAACCTGATCCTCCCCTGCCCTACGAATTGCCTTTTTCCTGACAGCCAGTGCCCACGGGCACATGGTGTAATGGAAAAGCAGGAGATTAAGCGGGGGTGTGATGGCCACACTGGCCAAGGGGAGGCTAATCAGGCCTGCTAGGCTGAGAAGGCCCCCCCCCCAGGCATGCTCCAACTGCAGGGCTGGTATAAAGGCCAGAGGAGCAGCTCAGTTGGGGTGGACCCCTGAAGGGGAAGGGGTGCCTGCTGGACCACAGGAACAGCCAGAGCTACAGCCCCAACCACTGCACCAACACCAGCCTCCACACCGACCATGGCTTGCAGCTATCCTAGCTGCCATTGCCCCACCAGCTGCCAACTCACCAGATGCTGCTGCTGCACCAGCCACTGGATCAGCTGTCACTGATTGGGTAGGAAGTAGCCCAGGGCAGGGAGCAGTAGGGGCCCCGGAGGGCTCTGTGCATTTTTGGGAAGGATTCCCTGCCAAGCCAGTGGTGGGAACCACCAATAGGGCCCTGGGCTGGGGCCCGGTGGAGAGGGAGGGTCTGGATCCCCCTATCCTGCCACACCATATTGAACTCTGATAGGGGGAGATTAGAGACTTGGCCGCTGGGCCATATGGGCGCGCCCAGGCCCCGTAACGGGGTGATAATACAGACCTAGGCTAACCAGGGAAACCCAACTGCTGCAGTATCTCACTGAGATTAAGGGCTGGATCCACTAGCTGAGCTGGCAGGCCCCCTCTCTCCACCCCTGTGCCTGTCATCTGCCAAAGGGGCCAGATGCCCCCAGGGCTCCCTCTCCAGCCCACACTCAGAGCTGGATTTTCCAAAGCCCTCAGGCCCCAGCACACGGAGCTTCTTCGAAAACCAGCCACTTAGATGCTGAATTGAATGCTCACTGTGCCATGTAGACAGACAGCGCTCTCCTCAGCGCCTCTGGCAGCCACCCCGGCTCAGAGAGGAGCAGAGCCTGCCTTCTGCTACATTGCAGTTGTAAGGGGCTCATGAGAGTTGGTAAGGGACTGAGGGCCGTGCTAAGCAAGTGCCAGGCAAGATTCTGCCAAGGCTTGTGCGGGTGCTTCCTGGGAGGCCCAGATCCTCCTAGCAACGGAGGCACCCAACTCAATGAGGTACAGTTGTCAGCAGGGCCAGGGGGGTTCTTGGCTTTTCTCTGAAGCCCCAGAGAACCTGCTCGGACGTTTCTCTGGTGTAGCTGGCTGGAGGGGAGGGGGTTTGTTCAGTCCAACTGGTGACCTGATTTGGCAGCAGGCAGGAATTTTCCCTGTAGGTCAGCATGGCAGGGAGGAACCTTTCACCGTTGAGTCTGCAGCATGAGGCACCTGCTGTGTTCACCAAGGTCTTACCCAATAAATTCCCCATGACACCAGGGTCCTGGTCCCCTCCTGCTCTATGCTTGGGGCTCACAGCTCCTTGGCTCTGAAGGCTGGGAATGCTAAAGTGATTGGGCTCCACCTATGACTGACTGGGTGAAGTGTAATGGTCTGTCATACCCACAAGTAGGGATGTTAGATTTCAATTATCAACTAATCAAGTAGTTGATGGAAATTCCATTGATCAATTAGCTAATTAAAGGAGGGGGGCTCTCGCTATCTTTCGCGTCTGCCTTTTAAATGCAGTAAAAGACCCTGTGGGGCTTGTCATGATTATGAGGGTTAGCCAGCAGCCTGGGGATTAAGGGGTTAACTACACCTAGCCAGGTGGAGTGACCAATAAGAATGTAGGTGGGACTTTTCAAACTGGGACAAAGGAATTTGGGTTTTTTTTCCTTTCTCCTTTTGTCTCTCAGGAGGAGTTTTTTGCAGCTACAGAGAGGGACAAGCATGTCTCTCTCTCTCCAAGACACCATTCTTCAATTTCTGTAAGTAGGGTAAAGTTTAGGTAGTTTTGTTAGGTTTTATTGTTTTATGGATTGGGTATGGGATCTGAGATCTGGCACTGTTTAAAAGATGTTTTGGCTTTTTTTTGTAACTAAGTTCTAGGCCCATGGAGTTTTTCCATGAGTATATTTTCTTACCTCCCTATCTAGTCATTATGTTTGCAACACGAATTTTGTTGTAATAATAAAAGCTCTTTCTTTTTTTTTTTTATTAACCTAGCAGTGGTTAATTGTGTGCCTTGATTTTTATTTTAGGGGTAAGATTTTCCAAATGATCTTTCCCCTAATTTCTTTATCAACATTTGGGTGGTGGCAGCGGAAGTTTTATTCCCAAGATCTAGGGTTTTAAGATCTTGGGGAAAGTTTTATACCAAAGCCTGGTAGATAAGGCTTTGGGGTACACCTGCTGGCCCCCACTTCTGCATTTATCATGCCAGAGTGGGGAAGGAGCCATGACAGGGCTCTCTCTACATTTAAAAGGCAGAGATGCAGCAGTTGGACCCGGCGCGAGTGGGGACTGCTTGAGCCCTTCGTGCCTTTTCCGCCGCTGTGCCTCTGCCTCCTCTGTCCCCCTGCAGAGAGGAACCGGCTTTTAAGCTGGCTCCTGCTCCCCCTTGCTGCCTTGGAGACAGGCAGGTGTCCCCTGCTGCCCTCCATGAACCCTCTGCAGAGCAGGGACTTGAGGACAGAGCTCAGCTCAACATGGGAGACACAGAACTGCTGGCAGCTGCTGCTGTGCCTGATGGAACATACCTTAGGGCCGGTGAGCACCAATCCCTTGAAGGGACAGCGTGCTGTCTCCCCCACTCCTCTTTGGGTCTCTCTAAAGAGGAGAGTCAGCAACATTACAAGTGATGCTCTCTCTCCTTGCAGGGGGTATCTGAATAGAATAATTTTAAAGCAAAGGGACCAGACTTTGATCTAACTTTCCTCCATTAACTTCAGTGGAGTTGCTCGCAGTTTTACATCAAGGCAATGAAGCTCAAGGTCTGAGTCAGTTTGCCAGGTTGGACTTACTATACAAAAATCACTCTGATGCTTTACTGGGCCCAGGCATCATGGACCACATGTCTCCAGTGCCTTGCACTTGGCACAGGTTTAACTTGGCGACTGAGCAAAGCACAAGCAGGGTAAGTATAAAATGCTACTGGAAGAATAGGAGTTTATACTTTGCATGGGTGAAAGTGCCTGAACAAGCCCGTGGAGAGTCTGGTGTTGTCTATACAGCAGTATACCAAATTAGGGATGCCACAGAGGCACTTTAACATGGCTGTATAGCTTCTTGTGTCTAAAGTTAGATACATGAAAGCAAACCTTTTAGTAGCTAGCCTGGGACCAGATTGAATATCAGTTTGCCACTGTTAATCCAGAGCAGCTCTAAAGAAATTGTTCTGGATTGACGTTGCATAATTTACACTGATAAAGCCTATTTATCAGAATGTTTACATAATATTTGATAAACTATATACCCAACTTCAGATGTAACACAACAATTTTATTGAAGTCTGTTGATTTCTAGAGTAAAGCATGCCTATACATATATCATTTACATGAGACCTAAAAATCCCTTTACCTAGATCTATTTTCAATCTATCAAGCAAGGCCTTGGTAAACACATTAACCCCTAATTTCCATTGTCTTAGGGAAAAAAAAAATCTTGGAGTTTAAACTATTTAAAATGGAGCAGTCAATTAATCACCATTAATTTCAAGGCATTAACTCTAAACAAATTACAACGTTTATAGAGTTAGTCAGTTTTAATTGTGCTGCTAAATAGAATACCAATTTAAAGTTAGCTTTCAGTTACAACAGAATAGAAAGCATACACTACTCACTTCATATTATTTTTATAGCAAATATTTGGAGTTTTAGAAGTAGTATTTTTCAGCTCACCTCACAGGAGTACTGTAGTGCAGCCGTTTTCAAACTTTTTTTTTTCTCATGATCCAGTTGAAGAAAATTGTTGATGTTCATGACCCAACATAATTTGTGGTCTCCAGGCTGAGGATGAGAGCTCTTGGGTGTAGGAGGGGGCTCCAGCTTTGGGGGGCGGGAGAGGGTCAGGGCTGGGGCAGGAGGGGACTTACCTTGAGTAGCTCCCAGTCAGCAGCGCAGCAGGAGTGCAAAAGCAGGCTTCCTGCCTGTTCTAGGGCACAGCATGGTCTGCAAAACCAGAAGCAGCCAGCAGCAGGTTCCTAGCCAATGGAAGTGTGTGGAGCTCTGCTCAGGGCAGGGGCAATGCACGGAGCCTTGTGTGCTCTTTCCTCACCTCCTTCTAGGAACCAGGCCTGCTGCGCAGTCTGCATTGCCAGGACAGGCAGGTAGCTGCCTTAGCACTTTCCCCCTTCCTTGAAGCCTCGCCCTCTCTATTCTCCTCCTGTCCTTCACTTGCTATCCTTACCCTTACTTACACACTCTGATAAACAGTTTATTTTTAAATTATGCAATATATAAAATTAAAATCACATGTTTATAGTTATGAAATAAATGGTCTGTTATTCATGCTATTTAAATCTAAAATGAAGCATTTATAATTATACATTTTGTGGGGACAGTTCTGCGGCTGGGGCCACGGGAAAGGGAACAGGGTGCGAAGGGGGCAGAGGACAGGGTTCTGCAGCTGGGGATAGGGTGCCAGTGGGGACAGATTTCTGTGACTGGAGACAGGAGAGTGGGGACAGCGTTTGGGAGCTGGGGAGCAGGGAGTGGGGTGCCAATGGAGGCAGAGAGTTCCCTGCATCTGCCTCCTCCCAGGATTTCCTCCCCCCTCCCCCCCCAGCAGAGGGAAACCAGCGCGTGCCTGCCCCGGGGCCGACACTCTTCCCCCCCCCCCCCCCCCGGCGCAGGGAAGCCCTGCCCGTGCACGCACCTGCGCCTCCCCCGGTGCTGACACACACACACACACACACACACACGCCTGCACGCCCCAGGGCGGCCTGCCTCCCGCGCGCACCTCCCCTGGGGCTGACTTACCCCTCCTGTGCGGTGCAGGGAGCAGATACTCCCTCCCTCAGTACACCCCGCGGAGCAGCTAGCGCACTTTCGCAATCGCCGGAAGTGGCGCTAAGCTGCGGGACTTCTGTCTATCCTCGGGAAGCCGACACTACCTCCATTTTCACTTGAGGTAGGTAGTGTGGCTTCTCGGGGGTGGGAGGGAAATGGGGGCAGAGCGGACAGGACACCTCGCGATCGACCTGTTGGTGACCACGGCCTTAGACAAACACTTATTCTTATTTACAATATTACCAAGAAGTGAGAACAGGTATTTGCATGGTTTTATATCAGGTATTTTAAAGTATGGTTTGTGCTATATATGCTAAATATCCACATGCCCCTTCATGCTTTGGACACCATTCCAGAGGACATGCCTGCAGGCTGATAGTGCACATTTAAAAAACTGCATTAAATTTATCACTGAACTTCTTGAGGGAGAACTGTATGAAGGTCGCTTATTTTCAAAATGTATTTTAGTTATAGCTGTAGAATAACTTAACATCTGCTTGAAAATAAATGCAGTTCCAACTATGAAACCAATAGCAGTGATGGAGTCAAATGTTAGTGAGCTACGTGCATCATTGTCGATAGTCAACATAAATACCAAAATAATTAGCAAAAAGAAATCCCTTTCTTAATGAAAGAGAAAAAGCCTTAATTGCATGTTACAATTATGTTTTTAGTGAAAACAATTGACCAAAATAGAGCAGATAATGGCAGTAACCCAGAGTGTGTCTGTTGGAGAAAGTAAGCAGAGTTTATTTATTATCTCTACTAAAGATGGTGTATAAAGCAGAGGTGGCCAACCAGTTAGACACTGAGGCTGTGTCTACATTGGCAAAATCTTGCCGCCTTTCTACACTGGCCACCAAGTATTTGCACAAGAACACTGACATTCTACTGTATGAAATCAGTGCTTCTTGCGCAAATACTCTGATGCTCCCACTCAGGGATAAGTCCTCTTGTGCAAGTATTCTTGCGCAAGAGGCCAGTGTAGACCGGTAACATCACTTTCTTGCGCAAGAAAGCCCAATGGCTAAAATGGTCATCGGAGCTTTCTTGCGCAAGAGAGCGTCTACACTGGCACGGATGCTTTTGCGCAAAAGCATGCCAGTATAGATGCTCTCTTACTCAAATAGTCTAACGCAAAAACTCTTGTGTTTAGAGTATTTGCGCTAAATCTTACCCTTAGGCTACGTCTAGACTGGCATGTCTACACTAGCCCCCTAGTTCCAACTAGGGAGGCTAATGCAGGCATTCAAAGTTGCAAATCAAGCCCGGGATTTAAATATCCCAGGCTTGATTTGTATCTTCCCGGCCAGTCGCTATTTTTGAAATTTACAAGTCCAGACTAACTGCCCATGTCTACACACGGCAGGGACTGTTAGTCCGGACTTGTAAACTTCAAAAAATGGTGACTGGCCGGGAAGATGCAAATCAAGCGTGGGATATTTAAATTCCAAGCTTGATTTGCAACTTTGAATGCCTGCATTAGCCTCCCTAGTTCGAACTAGGAGGCTAGTGTAGACATACCCATGGAGCCAAAAGAGCTGTAGATAGTAGTAGTGCAGAGCCACACATCCCTCCCCCAGAGCCAGGCTCCCCCCCTCCCCCACTCTAACCCAGTGCCCTCCCCCGGGCACCCTCAGGCCCCCCCCCCGATTCTAACACAATGCCCTCCCCCTCCCTGAGAACCAGGCACCCCCAGACTCCTCCCCAGATTCCATTCTAACCCAATGCCTGGATCTGACTGGAGCTTCCACATCTACAGCCACGCACTTCTCCTTCCAGACGCTGGGGCATGTGCACAAAGCGGGCATGCAGCTCCAAACAAGCCGTAACCCTGAGAGCCGCATTTCTGAGAGAAAAAAGCCACACGCGGCTCAAGAGCCACAGGTTGGCCACCCCCGGTATAAAGTATCAAGCGTGTGTTTTTGATAGATGTTAAAGCTCCAGAACTGGCACCTGAAGGGCTTGTGTACACTGGCAAATTACTGCACAGAAACTGTCTTGCTCAGGAGTGTGAAAAATCACCCCTCTCCATGCCTGGAGTGCAGCAAGTCTCAAAGCAGGAACTTGCCAGTGTAGACAGGTTTCCAGAGCTGAGGGCTATGCCCCTTGCGGAGGTGGGTTTCCTAGAGCATTGGCAGAGCTCTCCCCCAGCACTGGGGTCACAACCACAATGTTTTCTTAAAAGTGCTGCCTAAATGCTGCAAGTTTAGACAAGCTCAAGGCTTGGGATTGCAAATATCTTGCTGCTATTATCTCGTGATCGTTCTACATTTATGTATAAACTTTAAATGTGGCTTTAATAGAAGGCTCTTGTTAGAAGATTTACTCAGCATTGCCTGGGTCCTTCAGGTCAGGGGGCTGGCGGTGTAGGGGGGACACAGTGTAGGAGTCAGGGCAGAGGACTGGGATGGGGAGTGGAGTGAGTGAACGCTGACTTTTTCCCTGGAGTGGCAGGGACCATTCACCCTGCCCACTGGCTTGTTGCTGCAGTGGGGAGAGGCTGTGCACCCTGCTTTCTAGCTTCTTCCAGGGTGGGCCAACGGCTATGCACCCCACCCACCAGCTTGTCCCTGGAGTGGGGGGATGGTGACTGCTCACACCGCCCAGGAGGGAGGCAGCTGTCGTTAGCTGAACCATCGGTTGAGGTTTGTGAAAGGGTACGCCTGCCAGCATGTTGTGCTGAATAGTCCACCAGGTGCAGGACTGCCTGACCAGAGCGGGTACTATTACAGTCCTGTGCATGTCGTGTCTGCCCGGGGTGTATACCTTGGACAGCAAGTGCTGGAGACAGCGAAGATGGAGTCTTGCATTGGCCACGACGTACGTAGTTGCTGCTATGTGACCCAAAAGTCGGAGGCACATAAGATAGTGACGGTGGGGCTTGTGGTGATGACCTGTGCGAGATCTTGAATGGCCTGGAATCTGGCAGCAGGTAGGTAGGCATACGCCGTGGTGAACTCGGGGCGGGCTCCTATGAACTCTATGGATTGTTGCGGGACAAGGGAGGACTTTTGAATGAGTCCCAAGGTGTCGAACAGAGACCTTGTGGTAGTGACGGCTCGTAAGGCCTCCTTGAAGGAAGGAGCCCTGAGGAAGCAGTCGTCCCAAGTATGGAAAAATGATGATTCCTAGCCGATGAAGGAATGCCACTACTACAGCGAGTGTCTTTGAGAAAACTCTAAGGGCCGATGACAGCCCAAACGGAAGCACCTTGTACTGGTAATGACTGTTGCCCACTATGAAGCGGAGGAATCTCCTGTGGGCAGGGTGAAGGTAATATGAAAGTAGGTGTCCTGCAGATCGAGGGACACAAACCAGTCATGTTGCTCCAAAGCTGATATGTTGGTTGTGAGCGTCACCATTTTGAAGCACCATTTGCATATATAATGATTCAATTGTCGCAGATCAAAAATAGGCCTCCACCCTCCGGACTTTTTCTCAGTCAGAAAATAATGGGAGTAAAAACCCCTGCCCTCGAATGCCTCTGGAACTCTCTCTATTGCACCTATGTCGAGAAGGTGGATCACCTCTTGAGTTAGAAGAGATCTGTGAGATGGGTCCCTGAGGGGGGAGGAAAGGAAGGGTAGTAGGAGGCAGGGATAGGAATGGAATCACGTAGCTTGATGTTATGAGCTTCATGACCCATCAATCTGATGTTGTTTTGGCCCAACGATCTTGAAAGGGCCTCAAGCGGATGACCCTCTGCAGCAGGATGGAGTTGATGGCCCTCACCACCTGCAGAAGGAGACAAGAAACACACAAAACAGAGAATGGGAGAGGGAGTGCCTGAGCCCTTGGAAGGTGCCCGTCCTGCTCCCCTCAAACAAACCATGTGATGTAGTGGGGGTGCTGTCTGCTCTGTAATTCGGGGTTCCCCTACGCTGTGATGTGTGATTTTTTTTTTCCCACTGACTCACCCACTGTATTGGCCCAGACATCTAGTCCCAGCCTGAGCAGATGACAAGCCTCTTCCCTGAGGGAGAGACAAAGGAAAGGAAAGGAGGCGGAGACAGCCACATGGCTGGGGGGCAGGGCCTGGAACGTGGGCAGTTTTTGGCTGGGATGACATGGAGAGGAGACTAAGCAGAGTGCTGGTAGTTCAGGGGGGCTATGCACCCCTGCCCCAAGGGGTCTAGGGCTGCCAGCCCGACTCCTTATGTCCACATCACGTCTATGCTGTGCTGTATCCTGGAGAAGCAATAAACCCTCTCTGTTCTACTGGCTGGTGGAGTCTCATCGTGTTGCAGACGTGGTGCAGGATCAGGGGGTCCCCGACTCGCCGCCACACCCCAGAAGCTACCTCCTATAAGGCCGCCCCTCCCCCCCAGGAGCGGAGCTGTGTGAGGGCAAAATGACACAAGCTCCCAGGGACAGGGCTTCCACTCCACCCCCACAGCTGCCAGCACCCCTTTCCCGAGGGTCCCCCTTATGCAACACTCTCCCCCACCCCCCTGCAGCCTGAGAGCTCCTTACCTCCATGAAGAGGGTCCCAACGGTGGACTTCACCACACCAAACTAGTTGCCTACTGACTGGTAGCTGTCGGGGGTGGTGAGCTTCCAGAGGCAATTGCAACCTGCTTCTCCAGGGGGATGGCAGGCCACAGGTGGGTGTCGTGTCTCTGGGGGGCGGGGGCGAACCAGGCACATAGCTCCAAAAAGGTGGCCTTCCACATGCGGCAGTTTTGGAGCCACTGCTGGTCATCCCACTGCTCCAGGACTAGCCGGTCCCACCAGTCTGAACTAGTGTTGAGCCTCCAAAAACGCCTCTCCACAGTGGGGTGCAGTTGCCAGAGTGGAGCAGCCATAGCCATGGAGAGGGTCCCTAGAATAAACTCAGGGTCCAGGTCGTGCAGGACCAGGAAGGCAGCTGGCAGAAAGTGCTGCAAAAAGTGCAGCACGGCCGTGTGGGGCCATTGCATGCCCAGGGGCAGCTCCGGCTCTATGGCACAAAGAACAAAGCTGTGGTGTCCAAAAAAGAACAGGGCTACCACAGCAGGCACTGCAAGAACTTCGCTGTCCCTCGAAGAGATAGCAAGCATGCAGCAGAAGCAGAGGAGTGGCTGTCCAGGGGGGTCCCTTTAAGTGTGTGTCTCTGCAAGGCTCCGGCACCAGCACTCGGAAGCAACTGGTGACCTAAAACCCTGCCTGGAGTGGTTCCAGGTGGCCTTTTCTGCGAGAGAGCGTCCAATCAGTCTGGATGCTCTTTCGCAAAAGCGGAACATTTTTTTAATGTGCTTTTGTGTGCGGACGCGCTCTTTCACTAGAAGTTTTTTCTGGAAGATCTCTTCCAAAAAAAACTTCTTGTGCAAGAAGCCTGCAGTCTACATGTAGCCTCAGTCTGCTCCTCCACCGTCCCTCGCGCTTGCTCCCTCCCCCAGCCACACACCCTACTCCTAGCCTGTTCCTGCACCTTACGTCCCACCCAGACCTCGCACCCTCATCTCCTCTTCACCCCCATCTCTATCCCACTTGCTGGCAGCCCCATCCCCACACTTAACTCCTCATTTTTGGCCCTACTCTAGAGCCTAGGGAGACCCACAAATTCCATTAACCCTGGAACCCCAGAAGAATAAATCTGGCCTGAGGCCTTGAACCTCAGTCCCTTCTCCTCCTCCCCCCACCATGGGTCTGGAGCACCAGGGGAGTGAGGTGTTTCAGTTGGGGGCCACATCAGTGAGGGTTGGGGTTTTTTGGAGTTGGCGGGTTTTTTTTGTTTTGTTTGTTTCTCACTTGTGTGGTCCCCGACTGATTTTTCTGTGGATCAGTGGCCCCCAACCCAAAAAAGGTTCCCCACCCCTGCCATAAAAAAAGACAATGCTGAAACCTTTTGGCTCTGTCTAGACTGGCCAGTTTTTCCGGAAAATCAGCCGCTTTTCCGGAAAAACTTGCCAGCTGTCTACACTGGCCACTTGAATTTCCGCAAAAGCACTGACGATCTCATGTAAGATTGTCAGTGCTTTTGCGGAAATACTATGCTGCTCCCGTTCGGGCAAAAGTCTTTTTCCGGAAAACTTTTGCACAAAAGGGCTAGTGTAAACAGCTGAGATTTGTTTTCCGCAAAAAAGTCCCGATCGCAAAAATGGCAATCAGGGCTTTTTTGCGGAAAAGCGTCCGTGGCCAATCTAGACGCGCTTTTCCGAAAATGCTTTTAACGGAAAACGTTTCCGTTAAAAGCATTTCTGGAAAATCATGCCAGTGTAGACATAGCCTTTGTGTTTGACATAGTATTTTACTTTATTTGAAAATGAAGCCTGGCCAACAAGCCTCTAATTGGGGCCCAGCGCCCATCTTGCTGCAGCATCACAACATTCCTGCACCCCCCCATGCTCCAAACCTGAGTCCATCATATACCTAAACCCTCTGCCCTGAGCCCCTCATATTCCCACATCCCCAAACTCCTGCACTCCCAGGTGACCAAAAAGTTTGGGGACCATTGCCCTATCCCACCTGACCTCATCCACTATCAAAATGTTGACTTCTGCTTCCACAATGCCTGCACTTCCATTACCCACTTGTTAAATCTGCAAACACCATAACGCATTCTCTCATGCCGCCTCTGTAAACATCCATAAAATGGCTTCATCTTCCTCCAAAACTCACCTTTGTTGTAATATCAACAAAAAAACTTGACAATGATTAGGTTGCTGGGAGTACCAAGACATTTACCTATCATGCTGACCGATATTGTCTCATTGTTCCCTTGTACTCCCCTGTCCGTGTATCCATCTGTTTGTTGGCTCTTGTTTTATACCTACATTGTGAGCTCTTTGGGGCAGTGACCATCTTTTTGTTCTGTGTTTGTACTGTGCCTAGCGAAAAGAGGTCCTGGTTCATGACTGAGGCTCCTAAGTGCAAAAAACAAGCAAAAAAAAAAGGTTCGGGGAGAAACCAGAGAGAGCCAAAATGCGGTCACGGTCTGCTGCTAAGACCGGCTCTGTCGGCGGCCCCTTGAAAATGGCGGCCCTGGGCAACCAACCGGCTCGCCCACCCCTAAGCCGGCTCTGGAAGTACACACAATAAATAATGCTAATTGATTATGTGTCCAGCAGGGGCATCTGGTAGCCTACGCAAGGGAAGGCTTTGCCTTCCCAAACTGCCAAGCATGTCCCCACCGACACACTCTACCCCCAGAATGCCTGCTGTAAACATTCTGAGGAGAGTGTTGCTGCCCCCAGCGCCTATCCTCCCTGGCAGGGGGGCTGGAGCCACGCACTCTCAACACTTAATGGTGCTCCAGGAACAGGAACACTTGGGCTGTGCGGCCTCCTCCCTCCCCGGGGTGTGTCTAGACTACAGGGTTTTGTTGACAAAAGTGGACTTTTGACAACAAAACTATACCTGCAGCTACACTACCGCCGAGTTCTGTCAACATAACGTCGACAGAACTCGGCAGTTTTGTCGACGGCAGCAAACCTCATTCAACGAGGAATAACGCCTTTTGTCAACAGAGTTCTGTCAACAAAAAGGTGTTATTGCATCTACACTGTCCTTTGCATCTAAACTCTCATGTCGACAAAGTGGCTTGCTTTGTCAACAGAACCGGCTGTAGTCTAGATGCTCTTTGTCGACAGTATCTGTCAACAAAGCCTCTGTTGACAAAAGCCTGTAGTCTAGACGTACCCCCAGTGCTCTGGGCTGGGGAAGCTAGGGCACGCACATGCTCACCTCCTCCTCTCTCTTCCCCTCCCCATGGTAGGGGGACACGCACATGCTCATTGTGCAGCCCCACCCCCTCCTCTACAGTTAGGGGTGGGGCCTCAGCAGGCCTAGCTTTACCGACTATCCATGATGTCCAGGCTAATTACCAACATTGGTCAATTGAAACCCAAGCTATTTCTCTGACAGCCTACCATATTGGCTCCTGTTTTTTAAGAAGGTCCTGGCAGTAATCTCACTGTACACTGAGATCTAAAAAGTGTTTAGCTACAGGAAATAAATGCAGAGAGAGGTAGCAACATTCTGAATTGTGCAGTGCAATTCTGAGTTTGATCACTAGAAGGAGCTAAATTTATGCAGATGATTTCAGTTCCTTCCTAAGTCTGAGCTATGGGAGTAAGTGGAAGCATCTCACACAAAACAAAGATTCCAGAAAATTCTAGTTTCAACCAGATGCCTATGTAATGAGTAAATGGCTTTTTATGTTAAAAATATCACTTTTAACATAAGAACGGCTGTACTGGGTCAGACCAAAGGTCCATCTAGCCCAGTAGCCTGTCTGCCAACAGTGGCCAGCACCAGGTGTCCCAGAGAGGGTGGACCAAAGACAATGATCAAGCGATTTGTCTCCTGCCATCCCTCTCCAGCCTCTGACAAACAGAGGCCAAGGACACCATTTTATCCCCTGGCTAATAGCCTTTTATGGACCTAACCTCCATGAAATTATCTAGCTTCTCTTTAAACTCTATTATAGTCCTAGCCTTCACAGCCTCATCTGGCAAGGAGTTCCACAGGTTGACTACACACTGTGTGAAGAAGAACTTTCTTTTATTAGTTTTAAACCTGTTACCCATTAATTTAATTTGGTGTCCTCTAGTTCTTCTATTTAGGGAACTAATAAATAACTTTTCTTTATCCGCCCTCTCCACACCACTCGTGATTTTATATACCTCTATCATATCCCCCCTCAGTCTCCTTTTCTAAACTGAACAGTCCCAGTCTCTTTAACCTCTCCTCATATGGGACCCGTTCCAAACCCCTAATCATTTTAGTTGCCCTTTTCTGAACCCTTTCCAAGACAAAAATATCTTTTTTGAGGTGAGACCACTACATCTGTACACAGTATTCAAGATGTGGGCGTACTATAGTTTTATACAGGGGCAGTAAGATTTTCTGGGTCTTATTTTCTATCCCTTTCTTAATAATTCCTAGCATCCTATTTGCCTTTTTGACTGCCGCTGCACACTGTGCGGAAGTTTCCAGAGAACTGTCCATGATAACTCCAAGATCTTTCCTGATTTGTCATAGCCAAATTAGCCCCCATCATACTGTACATATAGTTGGGGTCCCTTCCCCCACCCCCCAACATGCATTACTTTACACTTATCCACATTAAATTTCATTTGCCATTTTGTTGCCGAATCACTCGGGGTATGTCTACACTACAGAGTTAGTTCGAACTAACGTCCGTTAGTTCGAACTAACTTTGATAGGCGCTACACTAGCGCTCCGCTAGTTCGAACTTAATTCGAACTAGCGGAGCACTTAGTTCGAACTAGGAAAACCTCATTTTACAAGGATTAAGCCTAGTTCGAACTAGCTAGTTCGAATTAAAGGGTGTGTAGCCCCTTAATTCGAACTAGTGGGAGGCTAGCCCTCCCCAGGTTTCCCTGGTGGCCACTCTGGCCAACACCAGGGAAACTCGTCTGCCCCCCTCCCGGCCCCGGATCCCTTAAAGGGGCACGGGCTGGCTACGGTGCCCATGCCAGGTGCAAGCCTGCCAGCACCCAGCCAGCAGACCCTGCACCTGGCACGGATCGAGCCACCCACCCGATGCCTCCCAGTCCTCCCCCTCTTCCCGGGACCAGGCTGGCGGCTCCCGGGAGCTTGCCCGGGACCGCAAGAGGCGGGCATCCGCCTGGTCTAGAGCGGACATCGTGGACCTCGTCCACGATCTCCACACTAGGCACAGAAAAGTGGCTGTCTAGGGCAGGAGAGCTGCCAGCCTGGCCACCCAGGAGCAGGTGTGCATGAAAATCAAGGGAGTCCACTAAGACCCCCAACTCTGAGCCCTGCGCTTACAATGGCCGTCCTGGGTCAGACCAAAGGTCCATCTAGCCCAGTAGCCTGTCTGCCGACAGCGGCCAATCCTAGGGACCCTGGAGGGGATGGACCGAAGACAGTGACCAAGCCATTTGTCTCTTGCCATCCCTCTCCAGCCTTCCACAAACCTTGGGCAGGGACACCACTCCTACCCCCTGGCTAATAGCACTCCATGGCCCCAACCTCCATCACTTGATCTCACGTCCCTTTAAACTCTTTTCTAGTTCTAGCCTTCACAGCCTCCTGCAGCAAAGAGTTCCACAGGTTGACTCTTTGCTTTGTGAAGAACAACTTTCTGTTACTAGTTTGAAGCCTGCTACCCATTCCTTTCCTTTGGTGTCCTCTAGTCCTTCTTTATGGGAACTAATGAAGAACTTTTCTGTATGCACCCTCTCCACCCGACTCCTGCTTTGAGAGACCTCTATCCTGTCCCCCCTCCGTCTCCTCTTTTCTAAGCTGAAAAGTCCCAGTCTCTTTAGCCTCTCTTTATATGGGACCTGTTCCCAACCCCTGATCATTGTAGTTGCCCTCCCCTCTCCCACCCTCTCTCTTCCCCTCTCCCACCTCCTTTTCCCAGTCTCCCCCAGTTTTGTTCAATAAAGACAGATTCCATTTTTGAACACAATTGTCCTTTATTTTGTACATCAAGAAAAGGGGCTAGGGAAGGGTAAGTGTAAGGAGGTGAGGGAGGAATGGGGTACGAGCCCCCGATGGGGAGGACTGGGCTGCCTCTGCAGGCTTCTGGGGGTGGAAGCTCTCCTGCAGCCCCCCAATTGCCCCCTCTCCACAGATGGCAGCCTGCAGCAAGTGCAGCCGGTCTGATGGCTGAGTGCTGTGATGTGCCCAGTGTGGGCACTCCGGGCACTCCAAGCCAGGACTGGTTTGCAAGCAGGGCACCCCTGAGAACTGTCTGTCCGGGGTGGGGGTCGGGACTCTTTAAGCACAGCCCTCGGCTAGCCTGAGACAGCATCTCCACGCTCTAAGTCCTCCTCTGATGCCCTGCCGGCACTGCTTCCGGCCATCCTTAAGCCCGGTTCAGGGTCCACTTAATGTGGACATGCTAGTTCGAATTAGCAAAACGCTAATTCGAACTAGTTTTTAGTTCTAGACGTGTTAGTTCGAATTAGCTTAGTTCGAATTACCTAATTCGAACTAAGTTAGTTCGAATTAGTGCTGTAGTGTAGACGTACCCTCAGTTTGGTGAGATCTTCTTGGAAGTCCTTCACAGTCTGCTTCTGTCTTGACTATCCTAAACAGTTTGGTATCATCTGCAAACTTTACCACCTCACTGCTTACCCCTTTCTCCAGATCATTTATGAATAAGTTGAAAAGGATTGGTCCCAGGACTGACCCTTGGGGGACACCACTAATTACCCCTCTCCATTCTGAAAATTTACCATTTATTCCTACCCTTTTTTTCCTGTCTTTTAACCAGTTCTCAATCCAAGAAAGGACCTTCCCTCTTATCCCATGGCCATGTAATTTACACAAGAGCCTTTGGTGAGGGACCTTGTCAAAGGCTTTCTGAAAATCTAAGTAGACTATATCTACTGGATCCCCCTTGTCTGCATGTTTGTTAACCCCTTCAAAGAACTCTAATAGATTAGTAAGACAGGATTTCCCTTTACAGAAACCATGTTGACTTTTGTCCAACAAATTATGTTCTTCTACATGCTTCACAATTTTATTCTTTACTCTTGTTTCGACTAATTTGCCTGGTACTGAAGTTAGGCTTACCGGTCTATAATTGCCAGGATCACCTCTAGAGCCCTTTTTAAATATTGGTGTCACGTTGGCTACCTTACAGTCATTAGGTACAGAAACCGATTTAAGGGATAGGTTACAAACCACAGATAATAGTTCAGCAATTTCCCATTTGAGTTCTTTTAGAACCCTTGGATGAATGCCATCCGGTCCCGGAGATTTGTTAACATTAAGTTTTTCTATTTGTTCCAAAACCTCCTCTAATGACACTTCAATCCGGGACAGTTCCTCAGATTCATCACCCACAAAGGACGGTGCAGATTTGGGAATCTCTCCAATGTCCTCAGCCGTGAAGACTGAAGCAAAGAAATCATTTATTTTCTCCTCAATGGCTTTATCGTCCTTGATTGCTCCTTTTATAGCTCGATCATCTAGGGGACCCGCAGGTTTTTTAGCAGGCTTCCTGCTTCTAATGTACTTAAACATTTTGTTATTTCTTTTTGAGTTTTTGGCTAGCTGTTCCTCAAAATCTTTTTTTGCTTTTCTTATTACATTTTTGCACTTGATTTGACAGTGTTTATGTTCCTTTCTATTTATCTCACTAGGATTGGACTTCCACTTCTTAAAATATACCTTTTTGTCCCTCACTGCTTCTTTTACATGGTGGTTAAGCCACGGTGACTCTTTTTTAGGTCTCTTGCTATGTTTTTTAATTTGGGGTATACATTTAAGTTGGGCCTCTATCATGGTGTCTTTAAAAAGTTTCCATGCAGCTTTTAGGGATTTGGCTCTAGTCACTGTGCCTTTTAATTTCTGTTTAAGTAACCTCCTCATTTTTGTGTAATTCCCCTTTTTGAAATTAAATGCCAGGGTGCTGGACTGCTGAGGTGTTCTTCCCACCACAGGAATGTTGAATGTTATTATATTATGGTTTAAACATGGCTTCTTACTAACACCTGGTTCTACATCAGGTGACAATATTTTCCTATGCTGAATATGGGACACCTGGTAAAATTATTCATATTCAAGCAAGTTCAATGGCAATCAAGCAGAAATATGTAGTACAAATGTTCAATTTAACATCAAGCTGACTGATCCTGTTAAAAAGGAATACTGTGTACAGTAGACTTCCGATAATCCGGCACCTTTGGGACCCAGGGGGTGCCGGATTATCGGATATGCCGGAGTATCAGGAGGTACTCCAGCGGGGGCTGTGACGGGTCTGCCGGGACCCACACTGCGACCGGCAGGAGGCGTGGAGGTCGGTGGGGAACAGCGTGGCGAAGGGCAAACCCTCCGCCGTTTTGCAAAGAGGCGGGGGAAGCCCCGCGCAGCTGCTGGCAACAGGCCAGCTGGGGCTGCAAGCAGCAGCGGCAGACTTGGGAAAGCGGCGGTGCACAGCAGCTGGGCTGTTGCTGGGATGGTCCCGCAGCACCACCCCTCGCCTTGCCCCCTCTCCTCTGCCGCTGCTTGCAGCCCCAGTTGGTGCCGAACTATCAGGAGTGCCAGACCACTGGATGCCAGACAATTGGAGTTTTATTGAGTTGGATTCTTTTTATATCTCCTTTAAGTTTCATAGGGCGAAGAGGTGACACACAAACTCCCATACTGGGACTGGTGGCACCAGCTGGTCATGGAGCGGTGGGACGACCAGCAGTGGCTCCAAAACTTCCTCAAACAGAAGACCACCTTTTTGGAGCTGTGTGCCTGGTT